>NW_026575146.1:14817500-15415000 GCF_905146905.1 Nyctereutes procyonoides
CACAGAAAGGCAGAGACACAGGCAGAGGGAGAAGCAGGCTTCCGGCAAGGAACCTGATGCAGGACTTGATCCCAGATCCCAAGATCACGCCCTGAGCCAAATGCAGACACTGAGCCACCCTAGTGTCCCAGTTCCATAAAAATTTTAGAATTATTTTTTCTAGTTCTGTGAAAAATGCTATTGGTATTTTGATAGAGATTGCATTAAATGTGTAGTTTGCTCTGGGTAGTATAGACATTTTAACGATATTTGTTCTTCCAGTCCGTGAGCATGGAGGTTCTTTCCATTTGTTTGTATCATCTTCAATTTCTTTCATCAGTGTTTTGCAATTTTCAGAGTACAGATCTTTCATTTCTTTGGTTAGATTTATTCTTCAATATTTTATATTTTTGTTGCAATTATAAATAGGATTGATTTCTTAATTTCTCTTTCTCCTGTTTCATCACTGGTATATAGAAATGCAACAATTTCTGTATCTTGATTTTGTATCCTGTAACTTTACTGAATTTGTTTATCAGTTCTAGCAGTTTTTTGGTGGAATCTGTTGAGTTTTCTATATTGATTATCATGTATTCTGAAAATAATGGAAGTTTTACTTCTTCATTACCATTTTGGATGCCTTTTGTTTCTTTTTCTTGTCTGATTGCTGTGGCTCGGACTTCCAGTACTATGTCAAATGAAAGTGGTGAAAGTGAATATCCTTGTCTGGTTCCTGACATTGGGAGTAAAGCTCTCAATTTTTCCCCAATGTGGATGATAACAGCTCTGGGTTTTTCATATATAGCCTTCTTATATTGAGATATGTTCCTTCTAAACCTACATTGTTGAGGGGTTTTATCATGAATGGAAGTTGTACTTTGTCAAATCCTTTTTCTGCATCAGTTGAAATGATCATATGGTTTTTATACTTTCTTTTGTTTTTTTTTTTAAAGATTTTATCTATTTATTCATGAGAGACACACCCAGAGAGAGAGAGAGAGAGAGAGAGAGAGAGAGAGGCAGAGACACAGGCAGAGGGAGAAGCAGGCTCCATACAGGGAGCCTGAAGTGGGACTCGATCCTGGGTCTCCAGGATCACACCCCGGGCTGAAGGCGGCGCTAAACCGCTGAGCCACCGGGGCTGCCCATATCCTTTCTTTTGTTGATGTGATATATCATGTTGATGGATTTACAAATATTGAACCACCCTTGCAGCCCAGGCATAAATTCCACTTGATCATGGTGAGTGATTTTTTTAAAAATGTATCATTGGATTCAGTTTACTAATATCTTGTTGAGGATTTTTGCATCCATGTTCATCAGAGATATTGGCCTCTAGTTCTTTTTTTTTTTTTTTTGTGCTGTCTTTATCTGGTTTTGATATCAGAATAATGCTGGCCTCATAGAATGCATTTAGAAGTTTTCCTTCCTCTTTCATTTTTTGGAATAGTTTGAGAGAATAGGTGTTAACTATTTTGTAAATGTTTGGTGGAATTTGCCTGTGAAGCCATCTGGTTCTGGACTTTTGTTTGTTGGGAATTTTCTGATTACTTATTTAATGTCCTTTGCTGGTAATTGTCTGTTCAAATTTTCTATTTCTTTCTGATTCAGTTTTGGAAAGTTATATGTTTCCAGGAATTTACTCATTTCTTCTAGGTTGTCCAATTTGTTAGCATAAAGTTTTTTTTTATAATATTCCCTTATAATCCTTTGTATTTTTGTGCCATTGGTTATTATTCCTCCTCTTTTGTGTCTGATTTTGTTTATTTGAGTCCTCTTTCTCCCTTTTTTTTTTTATTAATCTGGGTAAAAGTTTATCGATTTTGTTGATCTTTTGAAAGAACCAGTTCCTGGTTTCATTGATCTGTTTTATTATTTTTGTTTCTGTTTAATCTTTATTATTTCCATTATCCTAATAGTTTTATGTCTTGTTTGTTCTTCTTTTTTCTAGCTCACTTAGGTATAAGTTTATTTGAAACTTTTTTTTTTTATGCTTCTTGAGGTAGGCCTGTATTGCTATAAACTTCCCTCTCTGAACAGCTTTGGGTGCATCCCAAAGATTTTGAACTGTTGTGTTTTCTTTTTGTGTGTATATATGCTTCATTTTCATTTGTTTCTATGTACTTTCTAAATTTCTTCTTTTATTTCCTGGTTGGTCCATTCATTGTTTAGTAGCATGTTATTTAACCTCCATGTATTTGTGGTCTTTCTAGTGGACTTCTAGTTTCATATATTGTGGTCAGAAAAAAATGTATGGTATGATTTCGATTTTTTTTTAATTTGTTGAGGCTTATTTTATGGCCTAATATATTATCTGTTTTGGAGAATATTCCATGTGCACTTGAAAATAATATGTATTCTGTTGTCTTAAGATGGGATGTTCTAAATATGTATTTGTTAAACACATCTGGTCTAGTGTCATTACAAGCCATTGTTTCCTTATTGATTTTCTGTTTAGAGAATCTGGCCATTGATGTAAGTGGGATGTTAAAGTCCTTTACTTAAAAAAAAAAAAGTCCTTTACTATTATTTTATTATTATTGAGTAGTTCCTTTGTGTTTGTTACTAACTGTTTTAAGCATTTAGGTGCTCCTATGTTGAGTGCATAAATATTTACAATTATTGTATCCTTTTATTGGATTGTGCCTTTTATTATTTGTAGTGCCCTTCTTTGTCTCTTATCATAGTCTTTGTTTTAAAGTCTCTATTATCTGATTTAAATTTTGCTATTCTGGCTTTCTTTTGATATCCATTTGCATGATAAATGTTTCTCCATCCCTTCACTTTCAATCTGCGGGTGTCTTTAGGTCTAAAATAAGCCTCTTGTAGGCAGCATTTAGATGGATCTTGTTTTTATCCATTCTGTCATCATTTGTCTTTTGATTGAAGCATTTGGTCCCTTTCCTTTCAAAGTAATTATTGATAGCTATATGTTTATTGCCATTTTATTACTTGTTTTGTGATTGTTTCTGAAGATTTTCTCTGATCCTTTCTTTTCTCTCTTCGATGTTTACTGGGTTTCTTTAGTAATATATTTGGATTTCTTTCTCTTTGTTCTTTGCATATTTATTAGGGGTTTTTGATTTGTGGTTACCATTAGGTTTATATATAACATCATCTGCATGTAGCAGTCTATGTTAAGTTGCTGGTCATTTAAGTTTGAACCCATTCTGTACTCCTCTCCCTCCATGTTTTAGATATATGGCGTCATATTTTACATATTTTATTTTGTGAGTTCCCTGGCTTACTTTTTACAGAAATATTCCTTTTTACTGCTTTTGTGTTTCCTACCTTCATACTATCATTCCTTTCCACTCAAAGAGGTCCCTTTAATATTTTTTGCAGTGCTGGTTTAGTGGTTATGAACTCTTTTCGTTTTTGTTTGTCTAGGAAACTCTTTATCTCTTCTATTCTGAATGATAGCCTCACTGGATACAGTATTCTTGGCTGCAGGTTTTTCCCACTCAACACTTTGAGTATATCATGCCACTCTTTTCTGGCTTGGAAAGTTTCTGCTGAAAAATCTGCTGATAGCCTTATCAGATTTCCTTTCCATGTAACTGTCTTCTTTTCCCTTGCTGCTTTTAATAGTTTTTCTTTATCACTAAATTTTGCCACTTTAATTACAATATGTTTAAGTGTAGATCTGCTTTTGTTGGTTTTTGGCAGAGGAAGGGTCTCTGTGCCTTTTGGATCTGGATTTCTGTTTCCTTCCTCAGATTAGGGAAGTTTTTAGCTATTATTTCTTCAAATAAATTCTCTGCCCCCTTTTACCTCTTTTCTTCTGGGACCCCTGTAATACAAATGTTATTACATTTGATGGAGCCACTGAGTTCCCTGTTTATTCTCACTTTGCATAATTCTTTTTCCCCCTCTTTTGTTCAGCTTGATTACTTTCCATTATTCTGTCTTCTAGGTTATTAACTCATCCCAATGCTTCCTCCAGCCTGCCACTCCTTCCATCAAGCATGTTTCTCATTTCATTTATTGAGCCTTTTATCTCTGCTATGTTATTTCTTATCTCCCTGTTAATGGTATCACTGATGTCTTCCACTCTTTTCTCAAGTCTGATGAGTATCCTTATGATCACTGCCTTAAATACTCCATCAGGCATGTTACTTATATCTGTTTTGTTTAGATCTCTGGCTGTGGCCTTGTTCTATTCTTTCATTTGGGACACATTCCTCTGTCTTCTCATTTTGTCTAAGTCTCTCTGCCTATTTCTGTGTATTAGGAAAGTCAGCTATGTCTCCTGCTCTCGAAGATAATGGCTTTATGAAGAAGAGGTCCTGTAGTGCCCTGCAGAGCAGTATCCCCTATTCATCAGGGCCTGGTACTTCTAAGAGTATCTCCAATATGGACTGCATGTGCTCTACTGCTATTGTGTCCTGGCCACTTTGTCCTTCAGGCCAGCCATCTACATAAGCTCTCTTTGTCTGTTGTAGGTAGTGTTTGGTCCCTAGCCTGAATTTGGCAAGTTTCACCAGGTATGTTCTGGTCTGCTTGTGAAATGAGACCTGTCACCACCACTGCCAGAACTGAGGCGCTGCAAAACTCCTGGGTCAGAAGATGAGGTGCTGGCAGCAGTTTGGGCTGGTCTTCTAGTGGAGGGGGCCTGTCATGCTGGGAATGAGGCATCTGTGACTCAGAAGGGCAGTTCTTCCAGCGTTTGGGGGGGTGGGGCTTGGTGTAAGCAAGTTTGGTAGCTAGTGTCTGTGAGCTGCTTCTTGTAGGTGGCCTTGTGCTTATGTGGATAGGCCGGGGAGGGAAATGATGCCTGGCAGTTCCTTTGTTCCTGGAGTGGTCTCTCTGTGAGTGCTGACTCTCTGGGACTCACTCCGAGATGAGTAAATAACCTCCTCATTATGTGCTCCAGGTGTTCTCCAGATCATTATTTCCATGCTGTATATTCATGGCTGTTTGCTCATTCTTTTCTTCAAGGGCAGCTTCAATGTCCTCTGGGCTCTCCCAGAGCCAAACCCACTGACCTTTAAAACTCTAGGCTTTAAGCTCCACTGGTTGCTAGAAGTCACGAAATTTGGCCCTTCTCTGTTTCTAAGCCAGTTGCTTGCTATGGGGGTTCATTTTTCCCATGCATGCTAGTATGTCTCTTGCCCTTCTCTGTGATGGTGGCTCCCTCCCCAGCACAGTAGCCATGATCTGTTTCTCTTCCAAGCTGAATCTATACACTTCTTACCTTCTTCAGTGTGGCCTCTTCTCTCCCCTTAGTTGAGAAGTTTTTTTCTGTCAGTCTTCAGGTTGATTTCTGGGGTATTTAGAATGATTTGGTAGTTACCTAGTTGTATTCACGGGACAAGGGGAGCTTAGGGGTCCTCCTACTCTGCCATCATCTGCTCCCCTTCATCATACTTCTTACATTTGCATTATTCTCTCCCATCTATAGGCTGGCCCTTTTGGCCCAATACTCAAATTGTTATTCTTTCTTGGGCTTCCTTCCACCAGCCTCCACTTGCCTGGGGCTACCACACAGAGTCCCTGCTTCATTCATCATTGGGATGAAACTTGTCAGGGCCAATGTTGGATAGAAGCAAAGGAGCAGGCATCTTCAGTGGGAATTAGCTTCTAAAGATGGCTTATAATATGAAAAGCAGTCACAATTACTCTGGAAAATCCTGTGCATTATCTATGAAATACAGTGGAGTTTGTCATTTCTTGGTCAAACACCTCGTAGTGGCCTTGATATTTATTTTGTAATTCCTGTAATGATACCGGAAAGCAAAGAGATTAAGAGGCTCTGATGTCAGCTGAGGGACAGTCCCAAGACTCCCCCTCACACATGAATTGCAGAACTACCTGTATCCTGGCTCCATGCCTCTTAACTGTGCTTTCAAGTTTGTGTTTTCCTTATGCACTTTCTCTTTTGTTGTATTAGTGCAGTCCATTAGTGCTGGAGCTCCATGCATACATAGCCAGCATTTAATGAGCGACATTTTGGCCATGGCACTTTGCAGGCTAGTAGCCTGAAATGTTCATTGTGGTAGTGGTTATGATCTAGCACCTGCATTAGTGATCACTGAATGAATACCTGCCATTTAAGACCCCCTACTCCACACCCCCCACCTAGTCACCCATTTGTTATTACATTCCCCTGGCAAAGTCCAAAATTTTTGTTTCTAGCCCTCCAACTTTAAAATAATCTTTTCAAATATCAAAGTCTTGACTCCTCTGGTTAAATCATGCACCCCTTTTCCTTTAAAACACTACTATAAAATAACATTCTAGGAATAACCTGGTGTCATTCAGTCATTCCAGGAATTCAAGCAGTATTTATGTACTTCCTCATTTGTTATGGATGCCATATGTTTATGTATATTCCTGGAAGCACAGATGTAAATTATATGCTTGTTTTCAGTTGTTGATTTTACACTTCCCTCTCTTCATACATACACACACACCTCCTTTTTGCTTGATCTGACTTCCCCATTAGATAATAAACTTCTTGCAGTAGAGACAGTGTTATCTACTTCATCTCACATTCTTCATGATACCTAATTACTTATCTTCAGGTATCTAAGCAATATCTGAAGCTATAGGCATTCTCCATTTTTCTAATTGAGAAGTAAAAGTCAGTGTTTTTTTTTTTCAGGTTCCATTTCTACAGTGGATTATCATGCATGCTTGAGCCAGTTGAACATCTTCAATAATTTGTAACATGATCGTGGGACATGTGTCAGAAAAATATCAGTCATTATGGAAAACCATTCCACCCATCTACAGTTCACTCTCAAGACAGAAAATACAAGGAGAATAATTGAAAATTCAGTGGAACTGGACCAACTGTACAGTTTACAGACATCCTTGGTTTTCAAATGGCTTTTACCTTTTCTCTAAACTTGTACTCAGAATTTTTTAAATAGTTTTGTTAAATATCTCTTGAGCTAAGCCCTAATTATTTGGTGACATCTTACACTCATTCTTTCTCATGACCATTTGGATACACTACTCAAGAGAATGAACCATACTACCATGTTGGTGGCTGCCATCTGTGGCTCTTTTATGTGAAGAGGTGGAAGCTTTTGACATTGAGGCTGAGTTGATGTAGAAAGCATCTAGTTTTATGTAGTTCCAAATGCTTCGAAATGGCAATCAGGTGGGACAAATTCTTATGGCCAATTTTTAAAAAAATACACTTTCTTACATCTGGAAGTTACTTTTACTTGGAGCTAAGATGGTGCTATTTTAGGAAAATTATGCCTGACTTTGAGCTTAAGGGAAAAAAAGGGCACTAAATCACTCAGTAGGATGTTTACTTTTGCCAGAAGACCTAACCGACACTCTCTGAAGAGACAATCCCAGTTTGCAGGTAAAAGGCATCATTTCTGTGGCCTGCTGCGCATACTCCAGTATTCCAGCACCTCAGGAATTACACTCAATAGAGAGAATCCAGCAAGGAAATGTTATCATTTTCCCTTTTCTTTTTCACTCTGGGATGTAAAAAGTATTCATTTATTCAATTATTCCTTTTTGATTTGGCTAAAAATAATAATGAAAAGAAACAAATGTGAACCAAGAATGAGGAAAAACAAGATTATCTTCTTAAAAGTTAAATTGACAAGGGAAAGAAAATGGCACCCAAGGAAACAAAAGCAAGATAGCCCCAAACTAGGTGGTGTGAACTTGAAAACTGATTTGAAACAACCCAGAAGTAATTCCTCTTGGATCCAAGAATATTGACATTGGAATGACCTAAGGAAAGATTATGTCTTAATAGTTCTTGAAATGACAGGCCTGAGCCTTGAAGGGTGGATGGTAATTTACAATCTCTGTCCTGCTGACATCCTTTGGCCCCATCAGAACACACCGAGGGTCACCATCTCAATGGTGAAGCAGGTGTCAGGGCTTCTCACAGGCCCTGGGCTGTGGGCTTCCTACCAGAAAAGGTGGGGGGTTAGAAGGCAATCAGTGAATCATAGGGAACTCACATTGGTGTGATTTGCCCGAAGGTAGAATGTAGGAGAGGCAGAAAATCACCTTCCTTCCAGAACATGTGATTGTGGCAAGATTGAGTGCATAGAGAGGATGAAGGGGTGATGAACGAGGGAGCGCACAGGTTGAAGGATTTTTATCCCCACCCTGGGCAGCAGTTCCCATTCTCCTGCTTTCTGAGAATGCCTATTCTCAGGCCTGTGACCTGCTGAGCCAGCCTCCTGAGAGCTGCCTGGGCAGGTGGGTAGGTGGACACGGTGTGTGGAGGGGAGGTCAGAAGGCACTTTATACTGGGGAGTGGGCTGCTGAGAGAGGTGGCTTTCCTCTGATGCCCAGGGGGTGTTCTGAGCACCTTCTCTGAGAGTAAAGGAGAGGGAGTCTTCCTTCTGAGAAAGCTGGGTGGCCCTGACCTGGCAGCTGACCCCTGTGGAAGGATGGTAGGGGTTGAACACTGTGCCCCAGGCACAATTCCCAGCCACTGAGAAGAAGCCTTTCACCCCTCTTTGTTCACTAGATGATTTCTCCGGATTGGAGACTGACACTGCAATGCCCACAGAAGAGGCGTACGTTATCTATGACGAAGGTATGAACTGATTTTACACAGTTTGGATTTGGACAGTTTCTCTCATTTTGATTACTAAGTGGATGATCTCAATTTTTGGAGTTTCCTTCAGAACTTGGGCTGCATGGCAATGCTCAGGGAAGGTAGCTATAACCCAGCTTCCAAGTTAGGGCTCCCGTTCATATTTGATCCAAAGAAAAACAGTGGGCTTCATACGTGAATGTGGCCCCCATACTGCAGCCCTCATTCTCTCCCTACCCTGGAATTCCCGGGTTGCTTGTCTGGACCTCCACTTCCACTGCCATTTGTGAACTTCTACTGTCACTGGTTTAACCCATCACTCTGCTTTCTCTCTTGGCTCCTTTCGTTGTTCTCTTTTCTCTCCTTTTCTTTTTTTTTTTTTTTTAAACAAAGTTTCAATTATTTATTTATGATAGTCACAAAGAATGAGAGAGAAGCAGAGACACAGGCAGAGGAAGAAGCAGGCTCCGTGCACCGGGATCCTGATGTGGGATTCGATCCTGGGTCTCCAGGATCGTGCCCTGGGTGAAAGGCAGGCGCTAAACCGCTGCGCCACCCAGGGATCCCCTTCTCTCCTTTTCTAATTAGATTTTTTCTTTTTAAAAATGCACTGCTCTGAGGGTGCTGGGGTGCCTTAGTTGATTATGCATTTGACTCTTGATTTGGGTTCAGGTCATGATCTCAGGGTCATGAGATGGAGCCCTCCGCTGGGCTCTGTGCTGGTGTGGAGCCTGCTTGAGATTCTATCTTTCCCTTTGCCTCTTCCTCTCCCACCCTCCCCTGGCTTGTGAGCATGCCCATGCTCTGTCACTTTCTCTCTCTCTCTCTCAAAAAAAAAGTAATGCTATGGAAATGTTGATTTTTTTTTATCACAAAATTTTTTTCAAGTAGGGGTAAGCTTATAAGATTAAGAATGCAAATTGCCTTGGGTAGAATCTGGAGCAGCCATTCAGTAAATGTAACCAGTGCAGATTTTCTATTCATGACCCTGTGGCGGTTCTGTGTGTTTTATAAGTTGTGTCTGCAGTTTTTGCTTGGGCATCTTGTCTCCACTGTAAGGCTGGCCTTTGACACTCAGGATATTCTCACTTTGGTTCTTCCTTGTCTGCTGATATATGTGGCTCCAGTGCCATCAAACCACCAATGTGAGAATAATGTCACCTTTGATGCAGTCATAGTGAAGTTTGAGTTAGTGGTTTCATCTCACAGTTTTGTTTTGTTTTTTAAGATTTTATTTATTCATTCATGAAAGACACACAGAGAGAAGCAGAGACTTAGGTGGAGGGAGAAGCAGGCTCCCTGCAGGGAGCCTGATGCGGGACTCAATCCAGGACCCCAGGATCAAGATCTGAGCCAAAGACAGATGCTCAAACACTGAGCCACCCAGGTGCCCCTCATGTCACAGTTTAAGAAAAAAACTAACTTAAAAACAACAGATGTCAGAAGAAAAAAGTTTCTTAGCACCTTTGAAAATACGGTGCTTGTTTCTTACTTTCTTATTATCTTGAGCAGTTGAAAGGGAGCAGAGTTTTCTTTTTTAAACATTAAAGGATTAGTTTTTAAAATAGAATTCATCTCACCCCCTCCCCAGCAAAGAGGCCCATAGGCAGAAGGTAAATTTTTTAAAAATAAAGTTTATTTTCTGATGTGAATCTTTTATGGCTCTGAAAGAGAAAATTATGTAGGCGGAGAATGGCCAGGGGCCAGGAACAGGAGCATGCTACACCGGTTGAATGCTAAGGTTCCCGCTCTAATTGTAAAACCTCATTTTTCTGCTTATACGTGTTTCCTTTTCCTCTTCCTTTCTTTTATCTACAGCTGCTTTTCTGAGGAGACTGAAGTGGGAAGAATATTGTTTCATTAGGAACAAATTATGTTCAGGCACAGCATTTATTTTGGGGTGTATGTGTGTGCGCTTTAGTTTTGAGTTGAATGTTGAGATGGTATCTCTTGGCTGTTCATGGTGCTCCTTTTCTGGAAGGGCCCAAATGCAAAGCCTTCATATCATTTCAGATTATGAGTTTGAGACCTCCAGGCCACCGACCACCACCAGACCCTCCACCACGGCTACGGTGCCCGAGGTCATCCCAGTGGAAGGCTCCATCAGCTCCTTTCCTGGAGAAGAGTTCGATCTGGCTGGAAAGAAACGATTTGTTGGTAAATAGAACTTCCTTAATCAGAGAAACATGGGTTTTTAACTTTTTTTCTTTGAGGAAGAGCATAACTAATTTCTTGGCCTGGCTGAGGCAGCGCATTTGGAGCAGAAGCTTTCCCAGAGTGAAGTTTCCATTTGGGGTGACTCAGTGAGTCAGTCCTGCTTGAAGGCACATAAGCTTGCTTTCTGCAGGAGTCAGGAGAGGGGATTATGCAGGAAAATGTTTGGTATCCAACAGAGTTGAGCTTTGAGAGGCTGCCTCCTATAGACCAAGGGGAAGGAACACTGGTAAACATCCTCAGGACCAGAACACATGACTATTTTTGTTCCAGTAACTTTTCCAAGCTGGGGTGTCCACTGGGCCTTGCCTATACATTGTTAAGTTCTTCCTAAAAGATGAGCAGCTTACTGAATTGAGGTACTGGTACTTCTTACGGTGCCACAGAGCCAAAGCTGGTTTTCTTCTGTTTCTGTAATTTTCATTAGCCTCGGGGACTTGGGATCTAGAAGTTTACTCTTCTTTCTCAGTTATTAAACAATTTCGAGAGGAAACTCTATTTCACTAAACTGTGCTTCACTCCCTTCGGGAGTCTTCTTTTCCCATGCCCTTAATGAACTTCGCTAACGAGACAGTTAGATTAATACATTACTAAGTGGAAAAAAATATTACCAAGTGGAGACAGGCAACAGCTTAAACCAATATCACACTTTTCTGTTTCCAAAACAAATGTTCTGCCATAAGCAGAGAACAGCTCTTGCCAGCCAAGATGTAGTATTGAGTGTCTAAATTTCATGTGCTTGAAGAACAAGAATATTAATGTGAGGTAGCATTCCTGAGGCAAGCACTAATGCTGGCCCATGGCATTAAGCAGCCTGGCTGAATTCACTGGATGTTCTGGTCTTCCTCTCTGTGGCTCCAGGACAGAAATGAAAATGCTTTCAGCGCTATCATTTGCTGTTCCACAGAACTCTACCGAAGACCAGAAGGCTTACTTTTGTCTGGCTGGTCCTATGTCTATAGTACAGAAGATTTTAGTGGTTTCATCTAAACCCCAGAACCTCCTGATTAGATCCATTGACAGGCTCTCAAGACCTGATTGCATACAAATTATTGGAAAATAGAGGATCTAAAAATTGCTTTTAGCCCCAGTGGCCACCAAGAATGAGAATCTGTACCAAAAGATGCAATGGAACATTTAGAAAGTACTAGAAATTGTTACTTAAAAGCACTTGAGAGTCTTGCATGTATGAAGCCCCAGCTCCCATTCCTTGACATTTCTTATATGTAAGAGGGTATATAATAAGGAGATGTGGGCTGGATGTAGAGTCTTCTTTTTGACCCTAACTTTGTGGGCCCTCTCAACATCAGTAGGCTCAGCTGAAACATGGGATATCAGTCCATGTCCTGCTTTATTTCCAGGGATAAAGAGTGTAGAAATTGTATCCACTGAGATAATGTGTGTAGAAAACCTTGAACCTGTTCATAAATATGAATAACTTTATTGTATTTAGCAGTAATGTTATAAAGGCTGATCAGGCCTGGCCTTGTGCAAATATTCCAGATGGTTATGGGTATCCCTGAAGCTCTAGGGAAGGCCACCCAGGATGGAAGGCTAGAAGCTATATATCCTGATCAAGTTTTTTTTTTTTTTTTTTTGGTTCCAAGACAGTCTAGGGAGTGAATGGTGCCAAGAGAGCTCTAGGTAAGTCTTAGTTGGACCCAATGCATACCTTCCCAAATGTCTGGGCATACAAAAGGCAGAATGCTGCAGACTTATACTACATTGAGTTATAGTTTGGGGGTCTTTCAGAGTTACTTTGAACACATAGTCATTGATGCTGATGAGGTGACAAGATCTTTACAAACTACTACATTGGAAGATGTAAACGTGTGGATCAAATAAGGAGAGCTAAGGATGTGTTTCTGAGTTTAGCATCAGGGCTGATGGCACTTGGAGTCTCTGTCTAGCATGGAAAGACTGAATGGTAGATCTGCTCCACGGACCAGACATTATGATTCTGCCTCTGGAGGAAACTTCCAACAATACAGTTGGGTATCTCTCTTCTTTTCCAGCTCCTTATGTGACATACCTAAGTAAAGACCCATCAGCCCCATGTTCTCTGACTGATGCTCTGGATCACTTTCAAGTGGATAGCCTGGATGAAATCATTCCAAATGACATGAGGAAGAGTGACCTTGCTCCTCAGCATCCCCCTCGCAACATCACTGTGGTCGCTGTGGAAGGCTGCCACTCCTTTGTCATTGTGGACTGGGACAAAGCCACCCCAGGAGATGTGGTAACAGGTGTGTCCAAGGCAGATGCTCAGAGTTCCCATTGATCTATAGGTGGAAAATAAAGAATATAAGGGATGAATAGGTGATGGATAAGTAGATGGCTGGCTGGCTGGCTGGCTGGCTGGATGAATGCAAATGCCTCCTTCTAAAAGGATGAAATATAGGCCACAAGGGAAGCCTTGTGAAGTAGTATAAAGAGTACTGGGTGGAAGTCAGAAGTTCTGAATCTCAGTCCCAGATTGGTTTGTATGACCTTGAACTAGCTACTTCATCTCTCTGGACTTTGGTTTCTTCCTTACAAAATATGATTATATCTCTAACGTTCTATAATCCCACACATGGTCAGGGAGTCCACATAGCCACTTGTAAGGTCAGATCCTGCAGCACAGGTGATGAAAGACCTCATAATGTGCACCAGCCTCATATAAGAGTCAACCCTGGGACCAGGACTGTCTCTGGACTTAATTCAGATGGGATTCCTGTATTACCCTATAGAGGGTATGTTTTGGAACCACATGTTCTTATTAATATGAATCCCAAGCTGTCCAAAGCTCCCTGGAAAATTTGGTATCATATATCCTACACCTAATCTAAAACTAAACCTCAGGGCCCTAATCACAGGTACTCATTCCCCTACCATAGATAATGTGGATGAGGTATTTATAGGGACTTGGACATTCCCAATTTAAAGCCATGCCAGCTGCTGCTAAATTGATTACCATAGAACATTTCAGCACATGACAGCCCTGCAATGTGCAGGAAAAGCAACATACCCCAAAAGGCTAAAGGAGGAAATAATGGGAGTTCTTTATCAGTAAATGAAATGAGCACCAGCCGTTGTCACATACCGCACCACTATAAGCACACATGGCTTGACATCACTGTCATCATCAGAGGAGGAAATCCTGTGCAGAGAGCCGCAGCTCTTCACAAGTTCTCACACAGTATTTGTTTCAGAAAGAGAAGAATGAATTCCTCTGGGGAACAGTGTGGAAAGGGCTTTAGGGCCCAGGACACCTGCTTCTAGTTCCGGTGTGCCGTTGGTTAGCTGCGTGACTCCAATCCATTCTCTTTATGTCACCAAAATTGCTCTTGCGAAAGTAATCAGCAGTCACAGGTTGCTCAGTAAAGTAGCTTGTATCTTAGATGCATTCAATGCTGTTGACCTCCTCCTCATCCTTGACCTGTGACCTGATTCTCTCAACCTCTGAGTCTCTCTCCCAGGCTTCTCTGCTTTGCCCCAACATTAAATGTTGGAACTTCGCAAGGCTTGGTCTCAACTCCTCTTTCTTTTTTGCTCCATCCTCTCTCTGTCCAGGATCTTACCCAAGGAACATGGTTTTAATTCATCCTGGAGATGAGTCATTGATTTATAGCTCAAGGCTAGGCCTGCTTTTCCTCCGAGCTTCAAACACTAAAATGGGATCGGCACTTGGTGTCATCACCAGGATGTCTCCAGAGCATCTCAGACTCAGCATATCCAAAATCAAACTCATGATCCTTCTTATTCCCAAACCTGCTGATCTGGCTTTCCTGTCTCAGAGAATGACTCCACTCCCCACCCCATTTCTGTAAGCATGGGATTGTCTTTAGATCTTCTTTAATTTTCCCCACCATATTCAATTCATCACTGAATCCTATCAATTTTACCTTCCAAGTTTCTCATGAACCCATCCATTTCTCTCCATTAACTGCCAGGTTAACCTGGGCTGTTGCCACTTGTCACTTGGATATTCTAAAAGTGGCTGGCTGGCTAGACCACCCAATCCATACTCCATAGCTGATCTGTTTCACTCAGCACCAGAGGGAGGCATCCAGGACAATGTGGTTGTGCCACCCTGTAATGTCTTCCCCTTTCTTTTAGAATGAAAAGCAAAAACCTGTATGACCCAAGGGGACTGAACATTTTCTTTATTCTGCCTTTCCTTAGCTTCATCTCATGCTTGTTCCCCCACCATATCTCCCTGAGACCATCTCCTACTGGTTCCTCCCTTGTTATCCTCCTTCCTGGTATTCCCTCCACCTGGAGTCCTCCCTACCTCCTACCGTGCTCCTTAAGTGCTTCCATCCTTCAGCGTTTGGCCCTATTTTCAGAACCCCTTCAGAACACCCCTCCAGGCACATGGATTACTCTTTTGTGGTTCTCATCACAGCCGTATAATTCTGCTTGTCTGTCTGCCCTGCTGCTCCTTCAGTTTCTGATAAAATGAGTTGCCATTTTATCAATTTACTCCAGCATTGAGTATAGTGCCTGACAAATAGTAAGCACATGGTAAATATCTGTTAAATGAATTCATGGATGTGAACTAAAATATTTAACATCTCTAAGACTCAGTTGTCTCTTGTGTCAAAGTGGGGATATCAATGCTTACATATTAGGGGCCAGAGAACTAATCAAAATAAAACTTGGTTGAATGTGTTTAGAATAATATTTGGCACAAAGGAAATGCCTCACAAATGTTTTCTTCCTTTGTGTATAACATGGGAGACTAATGTAGAGGAGGTGCTGAGCTGCGACATAATTTCATTCGGCCCTTCTGAGGCCTCCTTGAAGGCTGGGCAGGTGTCAGGGGCCCGCTGGGGTCCATACATAGCAAAGAGGGCAGAAGGAGCTGCCTGACTGCTGTCACCAGACATTGAGGTCAGGGACAGGCACAGATATTCAACAACTAGCAACCAAAGGAGAGCCTTCACCAGATGGGTGAGGAGGCCACCGAGAGTCTGGGGGTCTTTCAGTTGTACACATGTGCACACACACACACACAGCACTCACCATCAACAATCCCTTCGTTTCATGTGAAGGACAATTGTGTATATCTCTGCCAGGAAATCCTTAAATACCTGTGTGGAAGTCACCACTTTTTCTTCTGCCGCCCTTTCCTCTGTGCTGTCAAGGTCAGTCAAAGTGATTAGTTCTGAGGAAATGAAGAAGGCCAGGAAATGTAGGAGATAAAGAGAAGGAAGAGAAGTAGGGAACCAGCAGTTGTCAAGAAGTGTGTGCAATTTTGTTATCCACATCTGAATTCACCAGAAGGTACCAACTTTATACCCCATCCAGACGCAACATGCACTTGCTCCTATTGTTGAACCGTTCTCTCAGAAGAGAATGCTTCTGTGCCATTGCCTCCTCCCCATCCTCCTCCATCACGTGTGCCTCCTGGGTGATGTGATTCCTTGATGCTCAGCAGGCTCTTCTTTATCTCCACTTGCAGGTTACCTGGTTTACAGTGCATCCTATGAAGACTTCATTAGGAACAAGTGGTCCACCCAAGCTTCCTCAGTAACTCATTTGCCCATTGAGAACCTGAAGCCAAACACAAGGTATGATGTGTCAGTCACTAGAAAGAGACAGAGAAGGATCCAGGTGTGTGGTCACAGGTATCCTCAGGTAGAAAATGAAAAGGTCGATGAAAAGGTTTTATGACTTCTTTTGTAGTCTGTTTACTTCTCATGGAATATCAATGAATACGCACCATATGTCACTATATCTCTCTTAGAAGAAAATACTTTATCATTATAGTTGTTAGTCTATTGTGTTTATATCCTGTTACTGATTTTACAGAGACTAAATGCTCCCTACCATTGGGGAAAGAAAGGTTGTTCTGTGTGTTGAAAGAGAACCGATCCATGTGCAGATGGTGGCATTAGGCAGCATAGCTTTCATTGTGAAATTATGTATATCATATGTGACAGTAATGGGGCAGCGATTGCTAAACATATGAGTTAACTGGTACTTAGACTCTATGATGTGGAAGTTAAGACCATTTAGAAAGGTGAATTTTACACACTAATAAGGGCACAAACATGGCTTACTGAACTGGGTGGCGCTGGCTGGCCAGAGGTCTGTGTAGGAGCCAGAGTTCGTGGTGCTCAGTATGAAAGTTACAAGGCTTGTTTCCACCATTACAAAGAGAGTGGGTATATTCCCTCTTTTACATTATCTGGTTTTGATAGTACTGATCATCAGGAAAGCTCTCCTGGTGGGTGAAAATGAGCAAAGCACAAACCATGTGAGGGTCATGCATGGTGTGTGTGCAAACCAGCTCCCTGGGGAAAAAAAAAATCCCTGGTTTATAGTGCTTACCATTTTCTGTAGTATAAATACTTCCACCATGGTCAATTCCAGGCTCCCAGGGGGCCTGTAGGTTCTTGGATATTTAATGATTGTCTCTCTCAAGCCCATGCAAATGAGTCCAGCATCCCATGGTCACATCCATCCCTAAATTTATGGAGCAAAGAGCTCTAAGTGATGGGTCTGTGAGCCTGAGGCCCATCATTTCCTATATAGTTGTAGGAACATGGAGAAGATTGAAACAAAACACTCTCCTTCAACAGAAATGTGCCAAAGGAGATAAAAACTGGTTAATAGCCATGGGTACTGAGACACTTCCGAACTAGCTGAGAACTTTTCTCCAGGCATTGGAGGTGCCATGTGAGCTTACCTGAGCTGAACATTCACAAACTTATTATGAATTTGAGGATCTGACATATAAAAAGCAAGGACCAATACAGGAACCTGAGAAAGTACTTTTCTTTATTTTTCCCTAATAGTGAGGAAAAATGGACTAATTAAAGCAAACAAAAACAACACATTTAAGACAGTGGTGTCAACACTCGATTTTCTGCATTGTGTGCAGAGTGACAGTGCTTTCCCATCACAGCCTTGGGGTAGAACTTGAATCCTCCTCTCCTGACCCCGCTACCCACCCCACCCTACCCCTCCTGCCAATGTTCTTTCTACAACTTTTGCTGCCAGGCTGATCTTGAGTTTTGAATATCAGGAGATGGTTGTGTATTCACTATTTGAACAGGTATAGAGGAGTGCCCACCGTTCCTTCAATCCGCACTTAGAGTTTGCTCTGCACCAGGCACCAGGTTTTGCATTGAGGACAGACCCAGGGTGGGAGCAGCAGGAGGAGGGGATGGGGGAGTGCAGTAGGGTGGGAGACGTGGGCTGTAAGATACACCATGGCCCAGGCCTCATGGAGCTCACAGTTTGGTAGACAGATAATTTAGCAACAGCATATATACAAACTTTGACCAATCAGTATCCTGAGAGAGACTTTTTTCCTGAGCTTGTAGGGAGTGGAGGGCAGTCAGGTGAGCCTCCCTGGGGAAATAGATAAGCAGCATTTAACTTAGGGAATGTGGGTGGGGTGATGCCAAGCTTTTGGCAGAAAAGGGATGCCGAAAGCATGGTGTGTTCTAGGAAGAAAAGGAAGCCAGTATAGTGGGAGCAGGAGGAGAGGAGACTGGACAGGCTGGTCCCAGTGGGCTTGGGAGTCTCTTGTAGTTTCTGTCCTACCCTCCACCCATGTTCAGTGTCCTGATAGACAGGTTAGGAACAGCAGCTGCTACTGTAGCTTCTCCCTGGTATGCCTGCTCAATTATTCCTTCTTCTGATGGAAGGTGCTGGCCGGGGCACAGACCACACATGGCTCTTCTACACAGATTTCCTCAAAACCCCTGTGAACAGCCTGATGTAAGGATGCTCATTGTTTCCCTGCATTACACTCATGCAGAACAGCTCTGGTGGGCCCATGTTAATGATCCATGACCTTCTTCCATGCCTCCATCCAGCCTCCATGGAGGCTGCATGTGCCTGTTAGTACTGTCCTCAGGGTTTCTCAGGAACACACCGCAGAGTCCCTATAGGAGACACAAGAAGTCAATCCCCTCAAGATGATCTGGAATAGAAAACACCAGCTTTGGTTCTTTATAACTGAATGTTGTTTTTGACTTTATGGGGGCATTGCACACCTTGTTCACCTAATTCCATCCCAGATCACTTTCTGAACCTGCATATTTCATCAATACTTAAAACACAAAGATTTCAACTGTGGGAAGTTATTCAAAAGAAGGTGTCAAGAGCTCATCTAAGAAGACAAGGCATGGATTGCTCTTGTAACTTGGGTGAGGCAGAGATTATTCGGAGTGTGAGATATATATTTTGGTTTCTGGAAGAAACTAAATGTAATGTGGTTTTGAACATAGGAACCTTATTTTTCCCTCATAATTTCATGTTTTTCAGCATTGTGTATTTAAATTTGCTTTGACACACTAGGTGAGGTTCAAATGGAAATACATCTTTGAAATTGGGCCGCTGTGGACTTTGTTGGAGGACAGAGTAACTGTGTGGATGGAGAAAGTAGAGGAGAAGAACGCTTGGGTTTCAGTAGGGAGACAGAATTGATACAGTCAAGGGGTCAGCCCAGTCTGGCATCCTGTGCCATCTCCAGAGTCGTCAAGCCCTAATTCCTTCTGGTGTCAGGACCACTCAAGCAACAGCTGAGGAAATGTTCAGCAGCATTATCCCATGTAGCCTCTGAGGATATGTCATCCCTTAGGTTTTAATTTCCCTTTTTAAGGAAAAAGAAAAAGTATCTGTAAAGTTTGACCAGTATCATTGACGTATGCCAAACCCACTGCCTGCAGGATTTTGCCTTAAATAACTCCATAACCGCTGAATAAAGTATGCATAATTGGGAAAACACGGACTGCTGAGCAAACTGAGACTTGGAAACTCTTATGTACTTAATTGTGCATATCTTTTTTTTTTTAATGAAATTTAAAAAGGATTCTCTTCTAAATGAGATGTGAATGACTTTCTTGAAGGGCTTAAAAGAAGACTAAATTTACCAAATGAGCCTTTCTTGGCTCTCTTTAATCAAACCCCAAGTCAAATATCTCGGTGTAACTGTGAAGCCTGGCTCCCTTGATGATCTTAGGAGCTTTGGAGGCTTGGTGCCAGGACAGTGGGGTAACAGACAGACCCCTTTGCTCTCTGATTAAATAACTCACCTTGTGAACATTTAGTGTACTTTAATTAGTGCACAGAACCTGTGTGCCAAGACTCATGGCAGAGAAGGCTTGTTAGGAGCTCTCTGAAGTGGCAGAGTGCCACCACTTGCAGGGGTTTCTTACCCTCTTACCCTCTTCTTCACCTGTGAGTAGCTCAGGACTGCGAGAGTACAGATAATATCTGGGGTCCCAGAGGTACATGAAACACGAAGATAACAGTTGGCATAGTCAGTGGGTCACAACTGCGGTGTTGGTCTCCAGTAGTTTTTCGCCACCACTTTTTGTCCTGTAGCTCCTAAGAGCACTGAGCAAGATATTTAGGGACTCCCAACCTGCCTGGCCTATCGGTCTCCTTCTAGATGATGGAGGACATTCTCTGTTCCAAGACAAGGATTAATCCGGCAGCAAAAGCTCTCCGGGCTTTTTCCACTTCCACTTCTTGGACTTGCTTCTTTTTACTTGAGGCACAGAAGCTCGAAACTCAGTGACTTTTAAAGCTCCAGAGCCAACCATAGCACGTGGCATGCACCCAAAACATCACTGTCATGTTAGTTCCACTGAGAAGGCCAACGTCGGGACTGGCTTGCCTGACTCCTGCCAACAACGAGTTGCATCATTACTGGGTCAAACATCCTGCTTTTTCACATGGAGTGCAGTGATAAGAATTAGGTTAAATGTGAATTTTGCTCTGTAAGTGTCTTGCTGCTCCAGCTTCTAGACTCTCAAGCTGCGGAACTCAAGTGGGTTGAGAACAGGATGAGAGGGGCATTCATCCAGGGACAAGCCTGCATGGGGCCATGCAGCTTTGATGCACTAAGGAACATATGCTCTCCAAGTGGCTTATTTGCCTGATATGCTCCTCCTGCTGCTGTGAGCCACATTAGTCAATACTATTAATTGTATTATTTCGAAAAGTTATTGGGAAATGAGAAAGCTCAGCCAAAAATATGAATTGCCACGATGTATACATTTGTTAAAAAAATAACACTCAAACCCTGCCACAGAGTAAGTGCTCAATAGTTTGGGAATTTGTCTTATTACACAGAAATTAAACAAGCTTCTCTTTCAAAAAAATGTTTTCTTCTAATTTCAGGTATTATTTTAAGGTTCAAGCCAAAAATCCACATGGCTACGGACCCATCAGCCCTTCGGTCTCATTTGTTACAGAATCAGGTATCTGTGCCTTCACATTCTCATTTTTTTCTTTTTTCTCAAAGACAAATACTTTGGAATCATGACTATAATAGCACAAAAACTGAAGAAGTAAAATTCTTACTTTTCTATTTAATAAGTTCATATTGGATATCACCTTATAATAGAAACATCGTTTTCTTTGTGCTGTGTTAAAATCTGGATAATAAAATTAAAAGTAATCTTCACTGGAGCTGCCTGGAAAGTGGAAAGGTCACATTCCAATAAAAGGGAAAAAAAATCTAGTTTTCAACCATGTGGGAAAGATAAGTTTGAATCTCTCTGTGAAAGATTTAGTTGCAGAGCTAATTTTTTTTATTACAAACAGCTGAAGAATATAAATGTCATGGGGACTGAGAGGCATTTGCTTCTTCCAATTAGTCAGGTCTCCATGATGGTTCTGTTACTAGGAGATAAAGATGTCTTTACTTAAAAAGGAAAGTTTAATTAGAATACTATCCAGTCTTACAAGCAGTGTCACTTGGAGGATGGCTCTGCCCTGGGGGATGCTAGTATACAGAAAAGCTCTCTGGCCCTTCTGTAAGATGTTCCTGAGGTCGTGGTCTGAAGCAATATGCACAGAGCTGGCCAGTCCTGGCTTAGCAGCCTTTCCACATAGGAAGTCACACTGGGAGCTGGTACCTATGCCTCTATGCCAGGCCCCCTTCAGAAGTTCGACTGAACCAGCTGTACCCTAAAGTTGCTCTAGCTTCTATTTGGTTAGATTGTTTCCCACATGTAGCTTGACCCCAGAACATTTATAATTGGAAGATATTTTTAAGTGTGATGATTTGAAATCTACCAAATCACAGTAAGTGGGAAAAAAATAAAATCTTTCCTGAGAATATGCTTCATATTGGAAATGTTGACAAAGGACCTCAAAAGTGTTCTCATTTTTTTCATTTAAGGAGTGTGTTCCTCATTAGCAATTAAGAAAGAGTCAAAGAAAACCATTTTCAAGAGTTAATTTGCTAAAGTAAGAAACGTGTCTGTGTTCATGGCTACATTTCCTTAAAAAAGAATGGATCTTTGGCAACGATCAGAATTAACATGATACAAATCTATATGAAAAAAATAATTCAAATCTAGAAAGCTACCAAGAAATTCTGTCCCAAAATCTGAGAACAGAAATATAAATGTAATTTCTGAGGCTGCAGTATAATTTGGAAAAGACCCCTCTTTTCTACTCCCCCTCTCAGAAAAGCCCCACCACACACCCACCCTATTCTTTGTGGCTTCTAAAGGGTGGGTGATGAAACCCCAGGGCTCCCCCACCCAGACCTCTGAATAAGACTCTTTTGTAGTCAGCTCCCAGGAGATCTTCATGCACACCATTTGACAATTTGACAGTTACTTGGAATTTGACAATTATTTGCTCTGGCCATCTTCACTTTATTCAATCAGTTTGTTCAAATTCCTCCTTCACTTTGCACAACCCTGCTGAAAGCAGTTAGGTCAACAACAGGAAAATTGCCAGGTAATTGAATTATGGCACTTGCCAAAGATAGAAATACATGAAGCGGATGTATATGTGTAGCATAGGCTGCACCCACCACGGGATAAACTTTCCATGTTTGTGTTGTGCTGTTATTCTGTAAGTTCCCCTCCCCTCCACCCTGGAGCACTTGAGAATTTTTCAGCAGACTAATGAAATGTAAGAGCAGGAGAGCAAAATGAGCATTTACACTTACAGCTAATGGAAGGCCACTCTTCTGTGGGAGTAAATGAATGGTCTTTACGGAGGGACAGCCTGAAGGTTTGGGGGTGATAGAAATATTCAGGATCCTGATTATAGTAGGGTTCCATGAATCAATGCATGTGTTGAAACTCATAGGATATTTACCTGAAAAGAGTAATTTTACTCCATGATAATTTTTTAAAAATAAAAAAGGAGAATGGCCAATGTTATTTTATAAAAATGAACTTTTTCTAAAGCAGAATTTCTTATAAACTAGTTCTATATTTTCTTTCTTTTTAAAGATTTATTTATTTATTTTTAGAGAGAAAGAGAGTGGAGGGCAGGGGCAAAGGGAGAAAGAATCTCAAGCGGACTCCCCACTGAGCATGGAACCCAATGCAGGGCTTGATCTCACAGCCCTGAGACTGTGACCTGAGTCGAAACTAAGTCAGACGCTTAACCGTCTGTGCCACCCAGGTGCCACTGTATTTTCTCAAGTGGCATTGCTTGGGCTAAGATATAGAGATGTTTCACATACAGCTTTATTGAAATGCAAGTGGCCTACAATCAGCTGTGCACGTGTACAGAGTACAACTCAGTGGGGTTTTTTTAAGATTTTATTCATTTATTCATGAGAGACACAGAGAGAGGCAGAGACATAGGCAGAGAGAGAGGCAGGCTCCATGTAGGGAGCCCAATGTGGGACTCGATCCTGGGACTCCAGGATCACACCCTGGGCCAAAGGCAGACGCTCAACCACTGAGCCTCCCAGGCGTCCCCAACTCAGTGGGTTTTAAAGTATGTTTTCCCCCTTGAAGCTGTCATCACAAATTAGTGAACATCGCTGTCACCCCAATATACTCACTGCTGCTATTCAGCCCGTCTCCCCTGCCCCACACCATGCACCCATCTTCTCCTCTGTTAACAGGCAACCACTCATCTGCTTTCTCTCACTTTAGTTTGCACTTTCTACAGTTTTATGTAAATGAAATCATGCAGTATGAACTTTTTTGTCTAGCTTCTTTCACTCAGCAAAATCATTTTGAGATCCATCCATATTGTTTTATTACCAATAGTTCATTCTCTTTACTTAGCAGTATTTTGTCATATGGCTGTACCATAACTTACCCATGCATTTGTTCATAGGCATTTGAGCTACATCTAATTCTTGGCTATTACAAATAAAACTGCCATGAACATGCTTGTACAAGTGTTTGCATGGACATGCGTTTTAATGCCTCTTGGACAAATACTTAGGAGTGGAATAGATAGATCCTACAGTAGGTATATGTTTACCTTTTTAAGAAACCACCAAACTGTTTTCTCAAGACAGACGCATCTTCTAAAAATGCTGAATATTGAATTATTCTGTAGTACCCTAAATCAAAATCTTACTGTATTGACTTACAACTTCTATAAAATAACAAGGCAGTTTATTTTTTTTTTAACAAGGCAGTTTAAGTAGCAAAGGATATTTCCTAGGAAACAAAGGAAAGCATTGGCATAGTTCAAATTAACTACATTTGTACGTATTCCAGGGAGCTCTTTGGTTAGCTCTCTCCGTCACAATAAACATTTCAACAGTTGCATGGTTGTGAAATATGATAGTGAAGTCAATTATTTCTTTTTCATTCTGCAGACAATCCTCTACTTGTTGTGAGGCCACCAGGTAAGTTTCTTTTCTTGATAAACTTGACATTCTAGTAATCAAGTTGGATATTGAATATGAGATTGCTGTGACTACTCACAAGTAGAAATGCTAGACCACTTTTGCATTTTTATGATTTCATGACAACTTCTTTGGTTTCCTTGTACCCTTTATCCTGATCTAGGGAAAAGGGTGACCTGGGAATTTTTTTATAGGACCATAGCAACCAATATCTATAAAAGAAACCACTGTGTGGTGGCCAATTGCCATAAAATCAATAACTTTATTTACATAATTTCATTGAATATTGGAATTCATATGAAACTCAATAGAAAATTCAATGAAATTGAAATTGCTGAAAAGATAGCCAAATGCATTAAATATGCAATAGAATTTTACTCTGTATTTCAAACAAACTGTGAAAGCCCTGTTGTTTAAGTTCAAGACAGATCTTAGGAGTGATGAGAACAGTAAGAGTCTATGCTGAGGGACTTCTGGAGGGAGCAGGTAGGATGGCATGTCCCAAAAGATCAAATATGTCATTATATCTTATTTTCCTTGACTTAAGGGATTTTTATTACTTTTAAGAATCCTGTAATAGAAATTCAAATACACTAAATATGTTCAGGTAAAAGGATCTCCTTAATTGTACTTCAGTACCAAGAAAGAAGAAGAATGAGGGAAAGAGTGCCCATTGGGAAGTGGGAAAGCCCAGAGAGGAGGGAAGGGCCAATGAATAAGTCAAGTTTTCTGATATTTTGTGTGAGACTAAACACCGTGGAATGCCATGACCCAGTGCGTGTGTCTTGTGTTGTCAAGGTGGTGAGCCCATCTGGATCCCGTTTACTTTCAAACATGACCCTAGCTACACCGACTGCCACGGCCGGCAGTATGTGAAGCGGACATGGTATAGAAAATTTGTAGGAGTTGTTCTTTGTAATTCACTGCGGTATAAGATCTACCTCAGTGACAACCTGAAAGGTAGGTCTTTGAGAATGGTGTGGTATGGGAAGGTATGGAAATTTTTTATTTTATTAGGTACTAACTCGACATAACAGGTGCATCAGAACGTTTGTATTTGAGCTGTGGACCCATTATATCTCACAGTGGCTCAAACATAAATCAGTAAATCAGTTTTTCAGGCTCTACTTTGGACTTACTGGTTTTTACTTTGACACTTAGAAATATATAAATAAATACATATAAATATATACATTTATATACATATAATTTTTTAAAAATCCACTACATTTTAGAAATGAGATCCAAAATTCTGTTAGAAATATAAAGGCTGGGCAGCCCGGGGGGCTCAGCAGTTTAGCACTGCCTTCAGCCCAGGGCCTGATCCTGGGGACCTGGGATTGAATCCCACATCGGGCTTCCTGAGTGAAGCCTGTTTCTCCCTCTGCCTGTGTCTCTGCCTCTCTCTCTCTGTCTCTCTGTCTCTCATGAATAAATAAATAAAATCTTAAAAAAAAGAAATTTAAAGGCCAATTTTCTTTGACATTAATTCAATAATAATAAATATGAGTGTAAGCTAGAAGTATCAAGGAAAAATCCACCACTCTCCCTTCCTTGCCTTCACCTTTATGAAGAAAAAATGTAAATGGTGAAACATACATCAGTGTTACTTGTTCTGTGTCTGAATAAAAATTACATTGTTTTCATTATGGGAGGGGATTAAAACAATACCATACATACCTTGAACTACTAACATTTCAAAATGCCCTTTCTACCCAGCTGGCTTTGATTCACTCACCTACACAAATTTGTTTTTTATTCTTAAATGTGCACCCTTTTACATTTTTAGTACATATATTTTTAAAACTTTTTCTCAGCCGCTATAGGTTTTTTTTTTCTCTTGCTAGTGGTGACCTTTAAAAGACAATGTCAAAGCAAAGTCTTTCCTACAACTCTCCACTTTCTCGATGTACATGCCTCTCCCAATACCTACTGCCTATATGCTTCACTCTGCTCTTTCTTTTCTCTCCAACTACTGTACTTTCCGTCCCCTGCATCAGAATTCCTGGCAGCAGTTACACAGCAGCTCCAGTATCCCAGTGTCAACAGAAACACCTGCCCTACTGTGCAGCAGGACATTATGCCACATGGACCATGGACAGCACCATGGACAGCACCTTATGCCACAGATACACCCCCCACTTCTAGTGACGTATGAAAATAGGTTCTTCTATTTTTTTACAGATCTTCATGCCCTTTGTAATTTATTTAATCTATCACAGTTTCATCTATTCCTTTTTTAAACCAAGGAGTATAAAAGGCCTGCCATGTATAGGCTGAAATTGCCTATAATATTAATAGCTTCCATTTATTGAGGACTTGTTAAGTATTTAACATATGTGATCTTGCTGAATCTTTACAACACTTTGACATTGGTGCCATTATCACTGTTTTTCCAACATGGAAAATATGACACACCAAGTTTAAGTACACAGTTCAAATGGTCTCCAAAGCTCGGGAAAACTCTTAAAGTATATTTCTCAACTACTCACTAACCTATGATATTCCCTTATGCAGATACATTCTACAGCATTGGGGACAGCTGGGGAAGAGGGGAAGACCACTGCCAGTTTGTGGATTCACACCTTGATGGAAGAACAGGGCCTCAGTCCTACGTAGAAGCTCTCCCTACCATTCAAGGTAATTCAGACAAAGGCCTGATTATACTATCCCGCGGGTTGGGAGAGGTTAGCTAATATACAGGGAAAACCACCATTTTGTTTATCATTTAAAGATGGATGTTAACAGCATTTTGAATCATACAAATAAGGAACCAACAGAATACTCCAACCATGTGCTGGAACTGAGGTGAACCTAGGAGAGGCAGGGATAAAAGGAATATAAGACATTGTCCCTACTCTCAGAAAAATCTCTTTCCTGCTCCATAACTGGGAAAAGAAAATAAATATGTGAAAGGTAACTAAGAGTGAACAACTTAAAGTACAGATAATGACAGGAGTTATGTCACATAGTTGTCCTATTGTTAGGTAGTTTTGCAGATTGTAGTCACCGTCTGAATTCAAGGGAGGCAGGCTGCTTGAGGCTATCAGAAAAGAAGTAGAGTCTGGGCTGAGTCATAGAGAAAACTAGGCATGCAAAGATTAGAGTCTTTGGGGCAGAGAATGACATGAACATGGGTACAGAGAAGGAAAGGTAAACAAACATGCAAACCAACTGTAGCTTACCATATACTTCAGTAGGTAATGTAGCAACTATTTCATTATGGTATCACAGGGTGAGAACAAATATATTAATCTCAAAGGTTAACAACTCGCAGTATTTTATGAACTCTCTCAACTGCCAAAACAAAAAAATAAAATAAACAGAACAATTGAATGAAGTCCAGCACTGTTTCCATTATGCACTCAACTCAGTGATCTGGCGATTTCCAGACATGAGATGTTCTATCAACTTTTTTAATTTGGAAAAAAAATACTATAGTTTAGTAAACACAAATTACTTGTTTTCAAAGAATTAAGATAGGGTAAAATAGAACAGTAAAGTAAGTATATTAGTCAGAGTTCCCCAGAGAAACAGAACCAGAGAGAGAGAGAGAGAGAGAGAGAGAGAGAGAGAGAGAGAGAGAGAGACTGAGAGAGCAATGTATTAAGGAGTTAGCTCATATGATTATGGTGGTTGGCACGTCCAACATCTGCAGAGCAGGCCAGTAGTAGGCTGGAGACCCAAGGAAGAGTCAGTGTTGCAGTGTGAACCTGAAGGCAGTCTGCTAGCAGAATACCCACTTTGTCATGGGAGGTTAATCTTTTCCCATTAGGGCCTTCAACTGATTGGATGAGGCCCACCCACATTATAGAGTAACCTACTTCACTCAAAGTCTGACGATTGAAAGGTTAATCTCATATAAAAATACTTTTACAGAAACATCTAGAATAATACTTGACCAAATATCTGGGTACCATGGCCTAGCCCCATTGTCACATAAAATCTATCACGTTTCTTCATTTTTTTCAAGATCTCGCATTGACCTGGTTATTGAGCATTACTTGTATTTTACTGTGTTTCCATGACTGTGGTCACAGTTTTGGCCCTGAGCAGAGATGCTACTTAATCAGCATGCTGCCTGGTAGGATGGTGGGTATTTGTTCATCTGGCAAGAGTAAACAGGGCCAAAGAGGTGTTGCTCAAAAATACTCAAAAATTCTTTCCTTTGAGAGATTTACCTGAAAGATCTAAAAGCCTACCACAGACTTCAAGAACTAAACCTGGAGGCTTGAGTTCTAGGCACGTCGGGGGCCCTCCGTGCTGTGAGGACCAGGCGGGAATTTTGCCCAAAGTTGTCCGCCCTGCAGCGAGTGCTCCACAGCAAGCGGCTACAATAATCTTCCTTTATGGAGAGAGAGAAATAGGGCACTAATGAACTCTTTCCTACCTGTGTCACACACATGTGGGGACTGAATTATCCCCCCAAATCATGCCTGGTATAAGCCTCAGGGATTATTGACCCTTCCCGTAAAATGATAGTGTTTATTTGGAAGTAGTATTTTTCATAAAAACAATTTATCAGAGGTCTTCTGTTTGAATGGAGTTTGTAAGGATGAGAATTTTTTCTGTTGGCTTGGGCACTTCTGATGCTACAATTGTGACACCAATTCCAAGCGTGGGTTTTTTCCCCCCCACAGCAACAGCGATTCTTAGACACCTGCTGGGAGTCCTACAATTCACACAAATTCTGATACTGTGCCTAGAGGTGGCATCAGATCACACAGGCTAGGGGCTCAGTCCCACAAGACTGATGCCCTCCCCTGACCAACTTCAGGTGCCAGTCACAAGTCCAGAATGCGACCTGAGCTTCTGACCTACTGGCTACATATTGGAGATTCCTACTGCCCCCTTCTCGGGTTCGATTAATTTGGAAGAGCAGCTCACAGGACTCAGAAAAATGTTTTACTTACTAGGCTTCCTACCAGTTTATTATAAAAGTGTTCAATTTGGGAGCAGCTGGATGGAAGAGCTGCAAAGGGCACAATGTGGGGAAAGGACGCAGAGCATCCATGTTCTCTCTGGGAGCACGTGTTCACCAACCTAGAGCTTTTAGAACCTTGTGCTTTGGGGTTTCTTGTTATTATTATTTATATAATATAATTATCTTATGTATTATGTTTATATAATACAATTTACATAAGATAATTTATTTACTATAATTTATATAAGATAACTGTCTTATATAGGCATGATTGAAGAAATCATTGGCCCTTCATGATTGAAGGGCCTCCACAGAGGCCAGGAGGGGCCTCTCTAATCCCATGGTTGGCCTCTCTGGCGACTAGCACCATCCGAAGATGTTTTCTGAAAGTAATCCCATTAACATAAACTCAGGTGTAGTCTAAAGGGATTTGTTAGGAATATCAGGATACCTTTATCACTCTTATCACTTAGGAAATCCAAGGGCTTTAGGAGCTGTGTGCCAGGAACAGGGATGAAGACCAAATATATAGTTCTTATTATAAATCACAATATCACAGACTCCATTTTTGTTCCCTCTCTTTCTTTTACCCTCTAGGCTACTTCCGCCAGTATCGCCAGGAGCCAGTCAGCTTCGGCAACATCGGGTTTGGGACTCCCTACTACTATGTGGGCTGGTATGAGTGTGGGGTCTCCATTCCAGGGAAGTGGTAACCAAGGGACAATCGTGCCAAGGGCTCGCCCGTCCAGCCCGCTTGACTAACTTGCACTAGAGACTGTGAGCAGGAAAAGACAGTGTCCCCCGCCCCACCGACCCTGGGTCCAGCAAGGCCATGTGACGGACACTGCACATTTCAAGCATCTTCAGCCGGGAACTCAGTCCTACTTCTTGGCCTGGACGACACACAGAATTCAGTGTTGCTGTTAACTTGGCTTCTCCATAGGTTTGGATTGTAATAGCACGTTCCAGAGACAGCAGAAACACACAGCTACAGGGGATGCCCACTGACTCAGTGCAGGCTTCCCACTTTTTAGGCACAAATTCAGACACGTCGGTGTCTCCAGGGAACAGCATAAACATGCTGTGCTTGCTTTGTGGAATGTTACACGCTTTCTTCTTTCTCACTGGACTCTTCCAAAATTAGCCGAATTTAAGCTTCAGATGTCTCACTATGCGGTAGAACTGAGTTACTAAAAACACCACCAAAGGAAATATATCCTAAGATTTATTCCGCGGACTTACCCACTGCTAGACCAAATGTATCAAATCATATTTGTAAATTCTCAATTTTGATATTATATATATGTATATAGGCATATACATATCCTCACTTGTCTGCAAGAACATTGATTAAAGTTGCTAAATTTGTACTTGTTCACTAGATAAATGCGTGTGGGACTTTCTGGAGCAAAGGTGCTGTTTATTAACATCTTTTAGAAGTGTCCAAAGAATCTGCACTCCGTGTGATGAGAACAACGGAGCGAATGCTGCTGGACTCTGGAAGTGATGGGGAGCTGGTGGTGACAGCAGTTAACACCAGTGACCTAAATGCAAACCAAGTGCTTTCTACCTGAGGAGATGATCTTTCCAGACCCGGGTGAAAATGGCTAGTTGCCTCTATGGGGACATATCCAGTATGTTTCCAGAATAATCAAGATTTGAGGTCCCAAATGATTTAAAAATCCAGTTGAAGAAAAACCCTTTCCCCTTTCCTGCCTGAGTATCTCCTCCTTGAAATACGAGCATATTGTCCCTTTTGACTGCAACACGAGAACATTTATTTAAAGATACATTTTATTCTAATTCTTTTTAAAACATGGTGTCCTTTCCATGTGCTTGGCTCTCTTGTGTCCTCAGGCAGCTCTGTGGCATGAAGGTTTTATTTTCTTTCATAAAGCTTTCAGCATCGGAGACGCAGTGGGGGAATGAGCTAGAAGCATATCCTTTTCTGGGGCCCCCAGCCTGTACCAGTAAGGCATGATTTAATAGCAGAATGCAGTCCAGCCTCCTGGGGTCACTTTCACTGCCAGTACTGTGCTGAGGTGCATCCTGGTGTATCTGGTGGGTTTGAAGGGAAAACTTACAAGGAAACAAGTGATTTAGTAGGGTCCTTTCCATGGGGCTGTGAAAACCAATGTTCTCCTCAGATTCCACGATCCCCTTTCCACAATAAGCCACAGTAAAGAAAATGCAAGCATTCTGACAGCTTGGGGAGATACTAGAATTCCTTAAGGGGACAGATTAGATACCCAGTTCTAATGTGTTACAGTTTCGCAAACCAGGATGAGAACCTCTAAGTAGCTTTTAGGGCTCTTGTCCATGAAAGGGGGATTATTAAAAAAAAAAAAGGCCTAAAAACCTTGTTTTTCACACAAATTAACATTCAAACAGACGTCACAATGCTTTAAATAGAAGTGAGTTTTCCTGATAAACACACAGCTTGCTTCCTTCATTTCTCCCACCCACCCCTCCGAATTTCTGTCTGCTTTCAGCTTTCACTTGCCTGCTATCGGAGACCAGAGAAAAGATGCCAAAATGAGGCCCTCGTGGGGGAGAGCACCAGCAGATTGCACATTTCCTGAAAGTGCCTCCCCCGGTATAAATAATTCATTAGCATGTGCAAGAGAAGAGCCATTTGGTCTGTTCCACAAGCCTATCTTGGTGATGGGGCCCCCTTTGGAAGACACAGAGATCCAGATCAGCACTGAAAGGCAGGCACCCCCTCCTTTGTGACTCACACACTGAAGAGCGCGTTCCCTGCCTCACCCCCGAAGGGCTGTATGGTCATGTACATCCTAAAGGACATGTGTCCCCCAGAAAGGAGTTTATGCTCACCTCACAGAAATACAAAGAAATTCCCTGGCATTCACTCGTGCAATGATTTTCGAGCCCTGCCTAGATCCTTAGACTGTATTTCGTTACAGAAATCAGAACTTCTATTAAAAATAAATGTTTGCAGCTTTTTTTGATGGAAATGACTACAAACCTCAAAAGTAGGTACAAGTGGAAATTAAAAGGATATTTGGTTCAATGTGATGAAGTTTTGGAAAAGTCCATTAGCAGATGGGCCTCGTCAAAAAATAGCGCAATGTCCATCACCAAAAAGCCTCAGGTATACCTAGAAACATCTAAACTCGCCACGAGAGGCCCCCACCTGTTTTTCTCTGGTCTGTGAGCTCAGAACGGTGTCTACACATTGAAAGAGTTGTAAACAGAGCAGACAGATGAGCAAAAAACCAGTAATATGTGACAGAGACCCTATTATGTAGTTTGCAAGGCCTAAAATGCTATCCTATCCTGTAAGGAAAAGTTTGTGTACCCGTTTTCTTGAGGTTGAAAGATTAAAGCATAGTCCTAATTTAAATACTAGCACATACTACTTAATAGATGCCCGTTCCATTTTCTCTTACTGGAGTTAGATTTGTTTCTGACTATCTCTAGCACCTAACGCCTGAACTCTCCAAGTGGTTGGATCCTGGGTTCCCAGTTTTTCTGTTTGGCAAGCCCTTTGTTTGTGCTAAGGTCTCAGGAGGTGACAAGCTCTTTGGGAGACTTCATGCATATTTATCACCATCTGGTTAAAACATAATTTCCAGTTTCTACCAAATGAGTTTTGACTTATTTTCTCCCCTTTGACCTACTCAAGCCACATGTCCTGCTCAGTTCAGAGGGCTGGGGAATTTGGGAATGTGCTGATGAATGCAGTTACAATGGGGTTCCTCTCAGCACAGAAATCAGCTCTTAGTCCCTAGTACGAGGATTCTGCTGACAGAATCAACTAGCCCGTACTTGTGTAGCATCTTGGATGTTGTGGATGCCTTCAAATCATCTCCTTGAGGTGTAACTGTTTTGCAGTTGGAGATAAGTGAGTTTAGAAAGCAAGGTATCAAAAAAAAAAAAGAAAGAAAGAAAGCAAGGTATCTTCCCAACCATCCATTGCCAATCATTCTTAGATCAGACTGAGCTCAGTAAAATTGTATGAAACCACAGAGCATACTTGTATGAATGAAGGTATGATTTTAAATCTTAGTTGTAAGATTATTAATGTACAAAATTTAAAAAATCATAATGAGAGCTAAGCACACAAGGTTTATGATAAAGGGGAAATAAATTTGACATAAAATTGGAAGCCAATAAATTTAACACACACATACACACACAAATCTTGGTCTAGATTGGAAAAGCAACATTCTCTCAGGCACAGACGATTTGATGGCCAAGAATAGAAATACCTCCAGAGTTAAGTCAAAGGTTTGCATAAGGTTGAACCACACAGTCTCAGAACAGGCAGTAATGTGCAGGAGATACTGTGGGGTTGCAGAGATTGACAGGTTGACGAGTAGTTGCTCTTGCCTCCTTTTCTCTCTAGTCCGTTCTCTCTCGAGCTCTATATGCCTGGCCCCATTCTCTTCCTTACAGATGGCTTTCTCTGGACTCATGAGGCTCAAATGCCACCAGACCTTAGCTTCACACAGGGCTGCCATGTACAAGTGCAGTGTCCAGCTGCTGCACTGTATGCAAAGATCTGTCTACAAGACCTTGGAACTCTGCTTCTGTCAGCTAACTCTCTAAGTCCCTTGGCATCCAGTTCTAAATATCCAGACCAGGCTCTGATTGGAGATTTGGGGCAAGGGCCCAACAGCTGCTCTAATTAGCTGTTCCTATGTGGGACTGTCACCTGGTGGAAACAAGGCTGCCTATGCCTACCCTTGCACAGGGGCTATTTGCATGTGGAAAAAGATAATGACTGATATCTTAGGACAAACATACATAGGTGAATGAGAAATCAAATAAGAAAAGTGAGTCATTTTATAAGGCAACTGAGCATTTAAAATTTCACATAGGATGTATTGAAGGTTTCATGATTGTTCACTAAGACTTTACGTTTCCTAATCTCTAGTCCTTTTAGCTGCCTTTGGGGTAGCCTTCCTTCTTAACTGAAAGAAGTTTGAGAACAATTTCAAATATTTATAATTAAATTATAGACTAGATGCACTCTACCACACCTATGTTTTTAAAGAAAAAAATGAGTACATTCCTTCTGCAGTCTGAGATTCTCCAGGAAATTTTAAAATTTTGAAGAGAAATAAGAAAGCAATACACAGTGTTTCTGAAGCTTTCTGTTACCAGGCCAATGATGAAATGAATGAACTGATGTTAACGTAGTCTTCCTGAACAAGATGCAATGAATTTACCAGTGATAGAAAGTTCTTGAGGGGCTCCTGGGTGGCGTCCAACTCTCGATTGAGCATCCAACTCTCGATTTCAGCTCAGGTCATGATCTCAGGGTCATGGGAATGAACCCTGTGTTGGGCTCTGTACTCAGCAGGGAATCTGCTTGAGAGTCTCTCCCTCTTCCTCTGCCCCTCCCCCATGTACTCTGTCTCTCAAACAAGTAGTAAATCTTAAAAAAAAAAGAAAAAAATATTTTTTAAAAGATTTTATTTATTTATTCATGAGAGAGACACACACACAGAGAGAGGCAGAGACATAGGCAGAGGGAGAAGCAGGCTCCATGCAGGGAGCCTGATGTGGGACTTGATCCTGGAATCCGGAATCATGCCCTGAGCCAAAAGCAGACACTCAACCACTGAGCCACCCAGGCATCCCAAGAAAATAAAATTCTGAAAGCCCTGGAAGCAACTGACCCAGAACACCCATGGGGGTGGGAGGTGGTTACTCCAGGCTCTGGAAAAATGAGAGGATGCACTTTGTTCAGTGATCTGAGATATCCAGCTACTTCAGGGTAAATTTCTAGGTCCTTCACATGGCCTCCAAGATGCTCCATGATCTGGGCACCCCACACCTTCCCCCAATATACCCACTGACACCAACAATCCTGCCACTACTCTGACTGCTTGCCTCCCCATCTGCTGCACAGAGTGGACTCACAGTAAATATCCATCAAATGAATAAACATATGGCTAAGATATAGATGGGAATTAAAGAGACAAAACTTTTCAGTCCAAGATTATCAATGAGCAAAACATACCCTCCAATCCACCAGTCTCGGATTACATCAGCTCCCTGCAATTTTCCACAAACATTTATCAGGGTCCTGACATCTACTCCCCATCAGCACTCACCTGCATCCTCTGCTGCTTCTCGCTCAGGAGACTCCTCATCTCTCCTCACTTCTGGGAGCCATTGGTCTCCCATGAGCCTACAGCATGTCCATCCTATTGTTGAGATGCCCCCAGGCCCAGGCTCAGTGCCCTGATCTCTATGCTGTGGTGCCTCCCTCTTGTCTTGAAAGACTCTTCCCCAACATTCAGATATGCTCTAGTCTTTCTCACCTTAGAAAAAAGTTTTAAATTTAAATTGAAAAATGTTTTCTACCACCCCAGGTGACCCCTCGGCCACTCTCACGCTATGCTTTCCTTTGAGCTGAGTCCCTAAATTAATCACCTGCACTCCATTCCCTGGCCCTCCACCTCATTCCTAAATGTTTGTCTCAACACCACCAAACCCTGGCTTCTGTGACCCACCTCACACTCAGCTCTCCCAGGTCCTGGTCTCTCTGGTAGCTCAACCCAGTGGACACTGCTCAGTCTTTTCCAGTTTTGAGGCTTGGAACACTTGACTGCTGACCAGGGTGTCCTTCTTGAACCATTCTCTACATGGTTCTTCCTTTTGTGGATCCAAAAGAGCAGCCAAGTGTTCTCGGTTTTTGTTTAAGGGACTTTCGACAATACCTGAAGACAACTTTCTCCTCTGATTTTCTTTTAAAAAATACAAGCATATTAAAGAGATATGCAAGGGCAGGGATGAATGCCTTGCAAGTTACTGTAAAGAAGGAGATATGTCGCCCAAGATGGTAGGTAGATGTATCTGGGTCCTGCAGGCCATTCCTACCTACCTGCCTGGAGCTGTGGTAGAGTGAGGATGACTACAGTGAGCCACTAAGACTCGAGCTGCGCTCCTGGAGGTTTCTAGCTGACCCCCTCCTGAGCCTTCTTCCACTGACACACAGCAACAGCAGGGAGCAAGAGGGTGTTTGCCTTCAGCTGTGCTGGCCTGGGAGTGAACACAGAGTTAGGAACAAGTCATTCCTTCTCTCATTCACCTAGCTAATGTCAGTTAAATTCAAAATAAGTGCCAAACTTTCTTCTAGATACTGTGGCTATACACCCAATCCCTGTCCTCACAGAGATTATGTATTATGGAGCAGATGAAAAATATGCAAACAAGTATACCAGATGTAAGCTGATAAAAGTGAATGAACATAAATAGAGAAGATGATTGTGTCACAGGCAACTGAGGTCTAGGGGCAGGAAATGCCCATCAAATGCTCTGTTCTGGGACAGACTTAGGATACCATTTGCTGGGAGAGAAGGAAAGTGGGATGTAGGAGGAAGCACCAGTAATTATTGGACCTAAAGAGCTTCTACCTGGGCATATGGGATCTCAGACTTGACACATAAAATAAATAAAATAATACTCATTTCCTGGTCTTTGAACGCAGTAGGATTATCCTCATTGATTATGTTGCTATAATGTTAACACCATAAAAAGGGAGTCTAGATCCTGTCCCACCCAAGAGACTGCTGACCACAGTCCAGATCCACTCACTGAACTAGTCACCCATATTCAAGCCCAGACATCGCCAGGGAAGAGGGGAGGGACAGTGAGGCTTTTTCTTTTTCTTTCTTTTCTTTTTTTTAAGATTTTATTTATTTATTCATGAGAGAGAGAGAGAGAGAGAGAGAGAGAGAGAGAGAAAGAGAGGCAGAGACACAGGCAGAGGGAGAAGCAGGCTCCATGCAGGGAGCCCGACTTGGGACTCGATCCCGGGTCTCCAGGACCACACCCTGGGTGAAGGCAGCGCTAAACCGCTGAGCCACCCAGGATGCCCGGCTTTTTCATCCAGAGATCAGAGAGCTAGACCTCATTCTCCTTTCAGATAGAGACTGGGTACTTACTTTATGTTTGGAAGGCTGAAGGCCTCTTCTGTAATTTTCTCAAACCAGAGGGTATCTCCCCTTCAACAGAGAGATCAATTGATGTCCATCTTTTGGGGGAACTTGCCATATCAGTCTCCACTGCCCACTGAATTATGAGCATCATAAAGGTAGAGGCTACATCTGCTCTTTCATTTACTGTCATGTCTTGGCATCACACACAGTGCCTGGCCCATAGCAGGTGTTCAATAAATAAGTCTTTGGTGAAAGAATGAATGAGCAAATGAATAGCTGAATGCATTCTCTGTTGCTCTCCTCTGATTGCATTTCTTCTAGGTGTGCTGCTTTTTTCAATCTACTGGCTCTGTTCAGCTTTTTTCAAAGGGCAAAGAATATGAGGCCAGGATCATTCTCTCAAGGAAGTCTCACTAACATGGAGAAATTCTTCCAGTGTCTCCAGTTAGTATCTTCTCTAGGTCTTCAGTTAGCTTATTCCCAGTTCCGTGATAATGTTTCTCATTTATGCAATTTTTTTCCATTTGGAAATTGGAGACCTGATATAACAGTAATAGCATTATATACCATTATAACATAAAACCTGGAATATAAACACTTGCTGACTCAAGACTATTATGCTTCCTTTCTTTTTGCCAGAAAGCAGAGAACTTGCAGTTAAGGGCAAGAAAAATTGAGCAGGAGAGGAAACCCCACGCAAATAGCAGCCCCCTAAAATCTTCTCCTAGCCTAGTCTTCCAGAAGGCCAGTTGACATTAGGTAGCAGGATGGTCTGGGTTGAAGCTGGGTCTCAGACTGGGTAAGGCATGACTAGAAAGGATTCTAAAGATGGTCTTTGTACTGACTGCTTGCTTTCCTACTCCTCCCTTGGCCTGTTTTCTTTCTTTTTCAGTCCACTTGTACTGGATAGGCCAGGACTCCTCAAAGCATCTGCAAGTTACACTTCCATCTGTTGTCCCTCTCTGAGAAAAGAAGCTTTGTGAAGGAGGTGTCCTACCCAAGTCTCATTGGACAAGAATGATGCTGGAACTAGAGGGTGACTGTAGGGACCCTCAACTGCATCCATCAGATTATCCCTTTAGGGAGATAGATGATAGATGATAGATAGATGATAGATAGATAGATAGATAGATAGATAGATAGATAGATAGATAGATGATAGATAGATAGATGATAGATAATAGGTGTACAGAGGGTGAAACCCACCATGATTTCAACAGTAACACCAAGACTGAGGCTTAGACATTAAGAGACACATGGGAAGAGCCAAGCTTTTTGGTTCAGGATGTTTGCTCACAATTCTCTATCCTTATTCTCCACAACCTTAGTCAGACCTTTTCAAAGATGATACAACCATCCAAGCAGACACAGATCTTATACATATTTCATCAATTAAGCAAACATTTATGACATACTAACTTGTATAAGGCACGGTGATGGTGGATCAGCATTCCAATGGTAAACAGATGTCACATTCAAATTAGAATCATTCAAGGAGGTTGAAGGAAGGGAGTAGTTATGCAGGTGTGGGTGAGGCCCCCAAGGAATACTGTGGCAGTGGGCTGTGACTGCCCCTGAGTCTGAAGGGCCAGAGGAAGAAATGACTAGCAGAATCCAGCGGTAGGGTCTATAGAAAAGGCCAGTTTTAGAGAAGCATGACCCTAGTCAAGGGGCTGCTCCTGGCTTCCTCTGTTTCCCTTCCCACTTCTTCCTATTTCCTGCCAGCTCCCCATTGCCCAAACCCATCTGGAAGCCAGGTGACAAGGAGGCTGGCTGATGAGGTTGAAGCAGGTCGGCCCTGCAGCAGAGAACAGGGTGGAGGAAGCAACCGAGCGTAAATGAAGACAGAAAATTAGAAGCATGTACCACATCTGGGAATTGATAACTCATTTTTCACAATCATTAGTTACTTTTAGCATGTTATGATATCATTAGCAAAAATGAGTTAAGGACAAATTTTAGAGCACTCGTTTAAATAGAAAGAGACTTCAAACTCCCATCTCTTCCTGGAGCTGGTAGAGACTTTACAAGGCATCTCACCTAAATCATTATAGAGTTGAAACTGAGACCCTGAAAGCTGAAATAATGTGCCAAAGCTACCCGCTGAGTCACGGGTCCCATTCTACTCACTGGCAGGAGTGACAAATATGAGCACAGAGGCTACCACTCGGCTTCCCCTGACCCATGAAGGACAGCTAATCAATCAAGGTGGTTTTACCCCAACAACCTGCATTTAACCAGGGCATCACTCTGGCCAGTTCTCTCACTGAACAGTGCCAGCAGTCAAGTTCAAACCTGTTTGCCATCTTGCGCTGTAAATGTCTCTTTGTTTGGATTTTTGGCAAGAACTAATCTAGTCTCAGGGCTCCTTGATGTGTGGTCAGAATGGCGGGGGAGGGGGATGATAGTTTGAATCAAATTAGTGTTTTCTCCCCAACAGTGTTCAGTTTGGGGGTTTAGTTGACAACTCTGGCTTTCTTCAGCACTAGGTCCTCGATTAATTCAATTTATCTAGGATTTGTTCACAAGCCACTACTATGTACTTGGTATTGTGCTACTGCCGCTAAGGCCAAAGGGAGAGAGGTGTGTTTGTTGCCCTCACAGGTTTAGTCAAATTTAAGGAGAAAAACATACATTCCACTCTCCCTGTGGCTGGGCTGACCCTGGCATTACTTTTGGCCATTTTTCCATCCACCTTCTGTGATGTCAGATTCAGAGGAGCTCTGTGTTCCTACTGTCCCTACCTCAGTGGGGAGCCATCACACTGTTTTCATTGCTCTCCCACTTGACTCCACACAGGCTCCATACAGACCATCTGCCCACCCTATAAGACCCTAATAAGCCCCATCACACTACCATCTCCTTTGAAGGTTTGGAAATTTATGGACTTGGTTCAGTTGAAAAAACATGAATTTGATGATGAATTCCAAGATGGATCTTGAAAGTTCTGTATGGGAAGTAGTCCTACTCTAGGAGAGGTCTGAGGTTCATTCAGGAATAAGCATGAGTGATGCAGAGTCCCTGGCATTACCCTTCACTTTGACACGGGATTTCAAGGGCTTCAACTTAAGACTTAGGTTAATGTCGGGAGAGTGGGTGCAATCTGACTTGGGCCCTCAGCACATGATGATGTTTAGAAGCAATGTGTTGACCTGTCCCTTCTTCGATTCAACAAATTTTCAACAGCAATATGTGCCAGGGGGTTGAATGAATAACAAATACACATAGCTCATGCCTATCTCAGGGGTTCATGGTCTACCCTAAAACAATACCTGAAAAACTGGACTTCTTTAAAAGATTGGAGAAAATTGCACCTATATGATAGATATTTTGTATTTATTTGTATCTCTGTGTTGTCATCTTGATTGTTCTGTTTCATGTGAAGCACAGCTGCTTTCAGACTCTAAATTCCATTTACAGCATTTTTGGGCCGCCTTGTTTTATAGGAAATATTTATTTGATGACCAGAATTCTGTTCTGTTTTTGATAGTGAATTAGAAAATGCTGTTTCCCCACTGGGAATGCTCTAGTTAATGAGAAACAAATGGTGGCCTGGGAGGTACAACACTTGTTGACCAGGCCAGAAGATTTTTTTTATGTTAATTTAGGGTTTTATCTGTAGTCAGGATATTTCTGAGTTAATTGGTAATTATTGAGTTGTAAAATAGATTGTATTTTGTATATAGATTATGTATAGATTGGTTCACAGTTCAAATACAAGGTGAATACTATTAATGTATCCATACACACATTCATATTCATCCAATTTCAGTAAGTCCTTACCAAGTGCCAAAGACTTCCAAATACAGATTCATTCCTTGTTTGTTTATTATTATTATTATTATTATTATTATTATTAATTATTTGGCTTTTAAATCATTTTAAAGTAAGATGGAAAAACAAAAAATTGTATATAATTAGTGTATAACTTGATGAGTTTGGAGATAGAATATACTCGAGAAACCATCACTATAATCCATGCCATAAACATATTGATCACTTTCAGAAGTTCCCTCCACCCTCTTTATTTATTATTATTTTGCAAGTGTGTGATAAGAACATTTAACAGAAGACCTACCCTCTCAGTAACATCTTAAGTATACAACACAGTAGCAATAATTACAGGCACTGTTCTGGACAGCATATCTCTAGGATTTATTCATCTTGCATAATTGAAACTTTATACACTTTGACTCCATTTCCTCCTCATCCAGCCTCTGGCACCCACCATTCTACTCTCTGCTTCCATGGTTTTGACTTTTAGATTCCTCAAATAAGTGGTGTCATGTAGTATTTGTCCTTCTGTATCTGATTTATTTCAGTTAGCCTAATGGCCCCTGGATTCATCCATATTGTTGCTAATGGCGAAATTTCCTTCTTTCGTCAGGCTGAATAACATTCTATTGTGTGTAAGCACCATATGATTTTATTTATTTTCTTTTTTTTTAACTATAGTTACCATGATTTACATCTCTAGGACTTATTTATTCACACCTGAAAATTTATACCTTTTGACTTGACCCATTTCATCTACTCTCAACTACCACCAATCTGTTCTGTGTATCTCTGAGTTCAGCTTTTTGGTTTCTGTTTTGTTTTATTTTATTTAGATTTCATGTATAAATGAAATTATATGGTGTTTGTCCTTTGCTGTCTGACTTATTTCATTCTGTATAATGCTCTCAAGGTCCATTTTGTTATCACAAATGACAGGATCTTCTTTTTATGGTTGGGTAATAGTCCACTGTGTATGTTTATCCATTCATCTATGGATGGACACTTAGATTGCTTTCAAATCTTGGCTATTGTAAATAATGCTACAATAAACATAGGGGTGCATATATCTTTTCAATTCAGTGTTTTCATTTTCTTTGGCTAACTACCCAGAAGTGGAAGTACTGGGATATATGGTATTTCTATTTTAAAAAAATTTTTGAGGAACTTCCATACAGTTTTCCACAGGGTTGCACTAATTTCCATTCCTAACAACAGTGCACAAGGGTCCCCTTTTCTTCACATCATCACCTATATTTGTTATATCTTGCCTCTTGGATACTAGCCATTCTAATAGCTTTGAGACAGTACCTCATTTACTTTTAATTCTCATTCCTTAACGATGAATAATGTTGAGCACCTTTTCATGTACCTGTTGGCCATTTGTATGTCTTATTTAGAAAAAATGTCGGAACGCCTGGGTGGCTCAGCGGTTGAGCATCTGTCTTCAGCTCAGGATGTGATCCTGGGATCCGAGTCCCTCATCGGGCTCCCTGCAGCGAGCCTGCTTCTCCCTCTGCTGATGTTTCTGCCTCTGCGTGTGTGTCTCTCATGAAAAAACAAATCTTTTTTTTTTTTAATGTCTATTCAGATCCTTTGTCCACTTGTTAATTGGGTTGGAGGTTTTTTCTATGGAATTGTGTGAGTTCTTTATATATTTTGGATATTAGTCACCTGTCAGGTATATGACTTACAAATATTTTCTCCAATTTGGTAGGTTGTTATTCCATTATTTAAGTGTCATGGTTTAATTATTATTTATCAGGTGAAGGACATGTGATTAGTTTCTAATTTGGGGATGATTATGAATGCATACTATAAATGCTCATGTATAGGATTCTGTGTGAACATAAGTTTTTATTTCTGTAGAAGAAGACTTCTTAGTAATGTGGTAAATATAAGCATGTTTAACTTTGCAAGAATTGTCAAACTATTTTTCCAAAGTGGCAGTACCATTTACATTCTTACCAGTAATGTATGAGAATTTCAGATTCTCTACATCTTTGCCAGCCCTGGACTTGTCAATTTATTTTTAAAACTTTAGCCATTCTAACAGGTGTGGAGTGGTATCTCATTGTAGTTTTCATTTGTACTTTTTTTTTTTAAAAAAGATTTTATTTATTTATTCATGAGAGACACAGAGAAAGAGGCAAAGACATAGGCAGAGGGAGAAGCAGGCTCCCTGAGCAGAAGGCAGACACTCAACCACTGAGCCACCCAGGAGTCTCTCATTTGTACTTTTTTAATGTATAATGACATTGTGCATCCTTGCATGTGCATATTTACCATCCTTATATCTTCTCTGGCGAAATGTCTTTTAAAATATTTTACCCATTTCTTCTAACCAGTTTGTTGGTTTTCTTATATTGAGTCATAAAAGTGTCTCATATAGTCTGAAAACAGGTCTTTTGCCAGACATATGATTAGTGTACATTTTCTTCCAGGGTATAGTTTGACTTTTTAATTCTCTTAACAATGTCTTCTGTATAGCAAAAGTTTTTAATCTTGCTGAAGTCTAATGCATCATGTTTTTTCTTTTATGGATTATGACTGCAGGGAAATATATAAGAAATTACAAATAGTTTCTTCTAGAAGTTTTATAATTTCTTCTGGTGGTTTCATAACTATAGATCTAGCTTTTAGGTCTATAATCCATTTTGAGTTAATTTTTATGTAAGATACAGGTATGGGTTTCTTATTTTCTGTATATTCAGTGATGTTCCCAGCACTATTTGTTGAAAAACGAGAATTCCTTCATTCAGTTGCCTTTGTGCTATTATTGATGTCTATCGAAAGGTGAAAGGATAAAGAAGCTATGGTATATGTATACAATCGAATATTACTCAGCCATTAGAAATGACAAATACCCACCTTTTGCTTCGATGTGGATGGAACTAGAGGGTATTATGCTGGGTGAAATAAGTCAATTGGAGAAGGACAAACATTATATGGTCTCATTCATTTGATAAAAGATAGTGCGGGGGGGAATAAAGGGGAAAAGAGAAAATGAGTGGGAAATATCAGAGAGGGAGACAGAACATGAGAGACACCTAACTCTGGGAAATGAACAAGGGATAGTAGAAGAGGAGGTGGCCGGGGGGTTGGGGTGAGTGGGTGACGGGCACTGAGGGGGGCACTTGGGATGAGCACTGAGTGATATGCTATATGTTGGTAAACTGAACTCCAATAAAAAATAATTAAAAATTAAAAAAAGAAAATCAGTTGACCACATATGTGTAGGTCTATTTATGGACTCTATGTTCTATTTTGCTGGTCTTTTGACCTGTCATTATGCCAAAACCACAGTCTTTGAAAACAAATTTTGTAGCTTTAGAATACATCTTGAAATCAGGTAATATGAGTTATACAACTTTGTCCTTTTGCAAAATTATTTTGGCTACGCAGAATCCTTTGCCTTTCCATATAAATTTTAGAATCAGTTTGCCAGTTTCTATAAAAAAAATTCCTTGTAGGATTTTGAATGATATTGCATTGAGTCCAAGATAGGTTTGAAAAGAATTTATATCCTAACAATATTGAGTCTCATAATCCATGAATTTGATATAGCTTTTGATTTATTTAGAACTTGTTTGCTTTTTTCCTCAGTATTTTTAGTTTCCAGGATACAAATCCTCCATATATTTTATTGGACTTTATGTATTTCACATTCTGTTTGGATTTTCTACTATAAATGGTACTTTAAAACTTTTAAAACTTCCAATTGTTTATTGCTAATATGTAGGATTACAGTGTATTTTGTATGTTGGCCTTGTGTTTCAACCTTGCTAAACTCACTTATTAGTTCAGGAGATATTTTGGTTGACATCTTGGGACTTTCTACATAAGCAGTCATACTATCTGTGAATAGAGACAGCATTCTTTCTTTCTTTTCAGTTTATATACATTTTATTTCCTTTTCTTATCTACCATATATGGTAGATCCATGGTATCTACCATACCTCCAGTATGATGTTGAACAAGAATCGTGAAAAAAAGGCATGTTTGCCTTGTTCCTGATTTTAGGAGGAAAGCATTTAGTATTTCACCACTAAGTATGATGCTAGCTGTAAGTTAACATTATAGATTCCCTTTCTCTTGTAGATACTCCCTTGTATTTCTAGTTTCCTTTGAGTTATTATCACATTGAATATTAAATTTTTCAAAAACTTTCCTGCATCTCAGATAGTTCAATAGCTTTTCTTTATTGGTTTGTTGATATAGTGAATGTTATCATCACTTTTTAAATATATAATCACTATTGCATTCCTGGGGCAAACCCCATCTCACTGTGATGAATAATAATAATAATAAATATTATTATACATTATATAATAATATATAATATATAATATATTATTATTTTGATAATTTCAATTTGCCAGTATTTTTGTTAAGCATTCTTGTATCTATGTTCATGAGAGATAATGAACTCTAGTTTTCTTTTGATATCAGGGTTAATTCTGGCCTCATAAAATAAGGAACTTAAAAGTCAGTAGGCTCAGCTCTAGGAGAGCCAGAGGAAGATAGGAAACTGAATTTCCTCCCTTAAGGAAATAGCACAACATATAGCCTATGGAGATACAGCATACAAGTAGCAGTTTGAAAAATGCTGGGGCTATATAGAAGGGAGATTTGTTTACTAATCTTAGAGTATGTTCTAGAGGGGAATGGATCTTTGGGAAACTTCTCCAAGAATAAAAGAGGGGAAGGTGCTATTCTCCTCACCCTACCCCCCAGCCTAATTACTTAGACACCTGCAGGAAACATTGCAGTGCCAACACTTCACCTAGCTTGTCTACAATGTGCCTTGTCCCCACACTCCTCTGTGGTCCTGGCCCCTCCAATACACCCTTGGCAGGTGTCCATCCAAAAAGGTCCCACAAGAATGGCAGTGTGCCAGCAGCTCCAACAGGAGTTAGCACCACTCCAAAGTGACTCCTGCCAAGGGAAGAAGGAAAGAAAATCATACATAACAACTCAACTGTGGCTGGGTGGTGACATCTGGTCTGAGTGCAGGCTCCACCCACCAATAAAACCTTCTCAAGGGACAACACAGGAAGAGCACCCTACAGTTTGGTGCTACCACAGCTCTAACACATGTGCGGTCTGACTCAACTCAAGCATAAAGTGGCCATAGACTGGCCAGCTAATGACATAGGGACCAAACCCTGGCCACAACAGGCAAAGAAAGCCATTGCAGATGACTGGGCAAAAGACAAAAGAGATTCAACCACAATAGTAGGCCACATGAAACACACATAGGAGACATGCCTGAAGCACCAGGTTCTGGTGAACAGAGGATGTTGCACCACATAAGAGACATGGCTGAGTTTCTTAACACATGGAAACAGACAGAGAGTTAGACAAAATGGAGAGACAAAGTAATATGTTGCAAATGAAAGAAAAGGATAAAATCACAGCAAGAGACCTAAATGAAATCTAGATAAGAACTATGCCTGATAAAGATTTTAAGTAATGGTCATAAAGATACTCACTGGATTGGAGAAAAGAATGGAGGACTTCAGTGAGACCCTCAACAAAGAGATAGAAAATATAAAAAGGAACCAATCAGAGATGAAGAACTCAATAACTGAAGTTAAAAATATACTAACTGGAAGAAATAGTAGAGTAGAGGAAGCAGAAGAACCCATCAGTGACCTGGAGGACAGAGTAATGGAAAACAGTCAAGCTGAACAGGGGAGAGCAAAAAGAAAAATAAAAATGAAAATAGGTAAGGGAACTCAGCAACATCATCAAGCACAATAACATCAAGCATTCACATTATTGGGATACCAGAAGGAAAAGAGAGAGAAAAGGGGATAGAAAATTTATTTGAAGAAGAAATAACTAAAAATTTCCCAGATCTGGGGAAGGAAACAGAAATCCAAACCTACGAGGCACAAGGAGCCCCCATCAAAATCAATCCAAGAGGTCCACACCAAGACACATAGTAAGTAATTAAAATGGCAAAATGTAGTGATAAAGAATTTTAAAAGCAGCAATAGAAAAGAAAACAGTTACATCAAAGGAAAACCCCCTAAGGCTATCACCTGATTTTTTGGCACAATCTTTGTGGCCAGAAGATAGTGGCATGAATTATTCAAAGTGCTGAAAGAAAAAAACCCTGCAACCAAGAATACTCTATCCAGCAAAGCTATTATTCAGAATAAAATGAGAGATAAAAAGTTTCTTAAACAAACAAAAGCTAAAGGAATTCTTCATCACTAAAACAGCCTTTAGTTAAATGGTACTTTTTGAGTGGAAAAGAAGGATTATGAATAAGAAGAGTAGGAAGCACAAAAGTAGTAAAATTAAGTATATCTATAAAAATCTGTCAAAGGAGGGGCACCTGGGTGGCTCAGTTGGTTAAGTGTCTGCCTTTGGCTCAGGTCATGATCCCAGGGTCCTGGGATCAATCTCTGCTCAGTGGGGAGCCTGCCTCTCTCTCTCCCTTTGCCTCTCCCCCAGCTTGTGCTCTCTCTCTCTCTCACTTTTGCTCACTCTTTCAGATAAATAAATAAAATCTTAAGAAAAAATTGTAAAGAAATTAATATTTGATTATAATCAAAGTATATAAAAATTTAAGGCATTTTCATCAAATATAAATTAAGTGTAAATAATTGAAAACTGAAAACTTTTTCATGTTTTCAGCCGTCATTTTTCTCTTAAATTATTCAGAATTATCTATTGAAGTTTAAGGCAAAATGTAAAACATAATTATTAATATCACAGTTTTTAAAAAATATCAATTAAGTAGAGTCAAAATATTTTGGGATTTTAATGAAGGCATCTTGAATATTTTAATAGAAAATTTACCATTTTGTAACTTAAGATTCAACATTTCGTTGTCAATGGAAAGAATGGATGCAGTGCTTCATGCTTGTTAATGCATATATATACAAACTGAGGAGTCAGATGAATTACCATTGTAAAATATTCTTTAACCTCCATGTGAAACTGTTGCAAACACCACAGTCATGTATGAGAACTCCAGATCAGGAATTAGAATATGAAGGGAAGAAAGAAAAATAGATATTTGACACCACTGGGAAAAGAAAAAAAAATTGTTTTGCAGAAATCCAGTGCGTTAAAAAAAAAAAAAAAAAACAACTCCAGAATCTAGTGCATTCATGTTGAGGATTTGATCATTTTAATCACCTTGTCTTTTCTTTTCCCTACATGCTTCTGCTGTTCAGCCTCTCTGCATTCTGATGGTGGCCAAAGTTCAGCCCAACACTGGGGCTTTGGCACACAGTTGCCTCTTGTTTTAAAGACATACAGCAAGACCTATGGAGAGGCATTGCCCTAGAGCCTGAACAGTGCTCGCTGTAACGGCAGATGTTTGGGGTTATGGGTGGCACTGTGCCAGCTCTGCATACCAGATGCCCAAAGACCCAGGCACCTGGGCATTGTTTCAATAGATTTATTTTGTGAGAGTGTTTGTGATGTGTAGGGCTTTCTAAAGCATGAGCCGTGGCATGTCAGTCCTGCCTTGTACTGACTGGTCCCTTTTCTGGAATAGTCTTATAGATATCTGTGAAGCTAACTCCCTCTCCTCCTTTAAGTCCTTGCTCAGATGGGTCTTCTCAGTGTGGTCTATCCCTACTATCCATTTAAAATTCCCATGTCCACCTCTGTATTCATCTAGGTACTCCATATATTCCTTACCTTGCTCTTTTTTCTTTTTTCCACAACACCTACCATCTTGTAGCACACTTATGTCTATTTACTGTCAGGCTTCTCCAGGGAAACAGAAGCAATAGGATATGGATGGATGATGGATGCATGGATGGAGAGATGGATAGATGGATGGATTTATTATAAAAATTGACTCACAGTATTATGGAGGCCAAGAAGTTCCATGGTCTGTCATCTGCAGGCTGGAAAACCAAGAAAGCTAGTGGTGCAATTCAGAGTCTGAATGCCCAAGAAGTGGGAAATTCAATGCCTGAGGACAAGAGAAGATAGATGTCCTGGCTCACACAGAGAGCAGCTTTGCTCTTCTTTACCCTTTTGTTCTATTTAGACACATGAAGGATGAGGATGATACCTACTTATATTCTGAGGATCATCTGCCTTACACAGGGAACCTATTGAAATGCTAATCTCTTCCAGAAACACCCTCACAAACATCCAGAAATAATGTTTTACTAGATATCTGCCCTCCCCTCCGCCCCCCCCGCAAGCTCAGTCAACCCAGTGTGTAAAAGTAGCCATCACAAATGGAAACACCAAGAGGGCAGGGAGGATCTGGGGTATCCTGAGTGCCTGGAACAATGTCTGGCACATAGTTGAATGAATCATGCCAGATTCTGTTCCAGGCCATTTGTATGTGCAAAATCCAAGGCAGAAGTGGTGAGGTAACATTCCCAAAGTGACACACTCAGTAGGAAGGAGTGAAACTGGGATCATTCCTCAGGAGACCAGGGTGAGGGCTCCAGATATAACCTGTTTACTGTACTTAACGCTTTTCATATAGTAACTATTCGGTAAATTGCAACTACTTTTATCTGATGAACAGTCTCTACTCAGGTCTATGGTCTGTCACAGCCTGCCACATGTTCATAAATGCCGCTGTTTCCTGTCTCTTGCCATGTTATGGCAGATGAAACCCTGATGTAGTTATGGGCTCATCAATCACTGAGAAATTATATTCTGCTGTGGGTTTGATTAAAACTCCAAATGCATTTGTGCACCCCTTCCTATGCTTCTGCATGCCATCCACCTGTTAACAGAAACTTGATCCCTACATTGATATCTGTTTCTATATCATTGACTAAAATTCTATTTTCTTGGAGCCAAAAGATGGTCTTTTCCTTGTGAAAAAAAATGCAAAAGTTACATTTTTGTACCTGGAGAATAACAAAAATCTTAATTCCATCTAAAATAGTGACCTCACTAATTTTACTGGTTTCTGATCTGGGCCAATAGGGGCAGCCCTCAGTTTATGAAAGATTCATACTTAGTATCCTTGTTTTCTGCTGTGGTAACGAGTGCAAAGCAGATATCTCTAGCTTCGTTCTCTTCCAAAAAGCCACCAAGATCCTGGAAGATTTTTCCATGTGTTATCAAATATTGCTGATAGAACCTACTTAATTAAAGAAAATCACCTGAATTTTGCCACCATCACAAAAGAGTTTCTTAAATTTTGTAAATATGGAAATAAAATATCATATGTAAGCTAGGAATTATGAAGCACACAGGTCTGTTTCTACAGAAAAATCAAGTTACTTGTACAAGGTTTCATGGAGGAAAACCCATCCTGGTGAATCCTACATGTATGACTTTCCTTAGCATTGTAAACCCAGAATGCAGCCAGTCCTGAACATTGGGAGAATTTTCTAGACACTTATACTTAATGATGCCTGCTTAAGGGGGTCTATAAAAATGGTTGCAAAATGGGTAGACTAAGCTGCTATAGTTATGTATGTAGCAGTGTATAGGCTGCATACCAAGCAAAAATGTGGGAAGACAGATTTATAAAGAAGATTTTTAAGAACTCAGTCTCCACTTTATATTAGTTTCTCATATTTCAAATAATCAAAACCTGTTGCCAAATTTGAAGTAAAATTGAACTGTTAACTTTCACTTAGACTAGAATATACAAAGTACTTTTCTCATTAAATGTACTAAGTTACTCAAATGCCCCAGAACCACTGGCTGCTCTCATCTTGGCTGCTGACCAGATGAGAGAGCTAACAGAGCTAAATGGAACCTATGGCCCTTCCAAATGAAGGCATTGCAAGGAAAATCTTAAATCTCATTTCCTCCAAAGTTTCTTTGCTCTTTTGGAGTGAGGAGAAAATTCAGATATGACAAAGCATTGAGAATCCTTGTAGGGACGTGAGAGCCCGCATATTTAAGGGGGAAAGTAGGAGAGTTCTGGCTGGTGAATTGTTTTCATTCTCTCTGAGTTGCATCTTTGGCTGTAGAAGTCAATTTGGGTCTGTCAGTAGGATGTAAGGCTTGTGTGAACATTGCAGAAAGGTGTCCATAGTGTCCAGAGTCCTTCCCTGTTATAATCATTATGGTTTTACTAATAAGTGGACAGTGGCTATCATTGCAACTCTTCCTAAATATTCTGGTTCTCCTCTTTCCCAGCATTTGGTAGGATTACAATTCCTAGTCCTTTCAGCAAAAGTGATGTGTATCATCTCCAGGCAGAAGTGTTTCATCGCCCATGTGAGGCATCCCAACACTTCCTCTTCCTCTTTGGGGATTGTGAAGACAAGTGCTGTCATGGATCCTTGACCACCCAGGTTCTAGGTGACCACAGTGAGCAGAGCTTCCCACCAACTTATACTGTATGTGCAGCAGGAGGAAGGATCGGCTTCTGTTGGGTTTTTCCTTGTGATTTGGAGGTTATTTGTTACCCCTAGATCAGCCAGTTCTATCCTAACTTCCATCTGCTGTTTTGGCATCCACAGTATTTGTTTTTGTTTTTCAAATAAATGCTCCTCCATTTTCTCCAAGAGACCACCAAGATTCCATCCACTGCCCATCTGATCTGGAGATGTACTATCTTCTGGCTCCAGGAATGGGTGGATAAGAAGAGCCAGGTAAAAAAGAGTATATCATCCTTTACAAGTCAGGGTGTCCATAATTCAAGTAGGCTAATGAGCCCCAAGCCCAGCATTCTTTCTGTAACATTTTTGAAAGAGATGTTCTCTCTCCACCAGGGTCATCAGGCCGATAGGACATGAGTCTAATGCTGCTAGTGGTCATCTTGCCACCAACTGGAAAAAGCCTGTTACATATCAAAGCTAACACACACACACACACACACACACACACACACACACAGAAAATCAGGAGATGAAGAGAAATGGATTCCTGAAGACATGGCTTGAGCACCTGGATCTAATTACGTCTGCAGGAACACACTCTGTAATGTCACAGTTAGACAAGCCAATAGCTTAGCTTTCTGTGTATATATCAGTTGGACTTTTGAGACTTGAGATTCAAACAATCCTGACTAATAGACCCAGGAAAAACATGACTGGTGAGACATTCACAGACTCCCCTGAGTCTTAAACTTCCCTAAGACATTATTAAGTAAGAATTAAGAGAGGTTACATGGCTTGGCATGGTGGGTGCTGAGTGACGTGGAGCTCGGGTGGATGAGTCTTACAGGATGAGTTCATGAGTGAAGCAGAGGTGGTGGGGCAGCTGAGGGGAGGAGGGGATGGGAAGATTCTAGTAAATTTACTAGTAAATCTAGTAAAGATTCTAGAGTCTAAAATCACATATTTAGATCTTCTTTAATATTCTTCAGAGATACTGGAAGGGTGGAAGTCTTTTTAAATTGCATTTGGCCTCTAAACTAAGCTCCTTGAACCTGACATTGCTGTGTTTATGGATCACATAGGACTTTAGGTTTATACATTTTGTGTAGCACAGTTTGTAGGGCTGCTTAAATTTGTAGAGCACAGCTTGTAAAGCAAAGAATACTTTCTTTCTACTCAATTTCAATTCCTCTATTTACAACTTTTGTTTTGACTTGAGAAATCTTCAAAACTGTCTACAAACTTCAGGGCACCTGGGTGGCTCAGTCAGTTAAGCATCTGATTCTTGATCTCTGCTCAGGTCATGATCTCAGGGTCCTGGGATCGAGCCCCATGTTAGGCTCCCTGCTCGGCAGGGAGTCTGCTTGTCTCCTCTCTCTCTGCCCCACCCTCTGCTTGCACACTCTCTCTTTTTTGCTCTCTCTCTCTCAAATAAATAAATAATTTAAAAAAAAGTCTACAAATTTCATTGTTGCCCAGTATTAATCCTTAGAAGGATGATAAAGCAGAATTAGGAAAGGAATAATATGAAACTACAGAAACGTCCAAGTTTTGAGTATAGTTTTATTTAAAAACAGACTAACAAAAATTTTGATTTTATCCAGAGACTTTTTGAGAAAATATAAGTGTCACATTTCATAATGAAATCTATGCCAAACTAAGGTCTCTTGTTTTTATTGTCTTAACTTATTTGGATATATTTCTGAAGGCCAAATTTTGGGTTGCAATACAAACAGATGATGACTTACTTATGTGCTCATTGCCTCAGAAATGTAACATAGACCTGTCCAGAGCACCTCCTGCTTACCAAGCCAATACCATTATGGTGATGGGATTATGGTTGTATTATTGGCTTTTCATGTTGTTTTGAAGTCCTAAACTTCAAATGCCAGTATTTAGGAGGTTATATATTAGCAAATGAATAATAATCCAGCTAGTATAAATGTTATTTGAGATCTAGCAGATCAAGAAATGTTTGTTGCCCAAAGTTTAAAAAGGAGCAGAGAAGACAGTTAAGACCTAATGCTCTTTATTTTTGGTGAAAGCCTGTCCAAGATATTGGACCTAGTTTTGCTCTTGTCCCTGTGGAGATTTGGAAAGAATGGGAAGGGGGAGCAGTGTCTAAAGGAAGGGACAAGGAAACCTGCAAAGTTAGCTTTACAGAAATGGTAGCATGTCTGCAGAGAAGGCAGAGGGGGGTGACCTTGAGAGTGGCCTTGTGGGTGGTGATAATGGGCCACAGCCAGGTGTTCTCCATCTCCAAAGGGACAAGCAGCAACAGATGGGTTTATGATGTAACTAGAAAGATTTAGATTACAGCCAAGGAAGAATTTAATGGTGAAAGTTCTTCTAAGAAATGTCACATTCTCATCCAAGAAAATATTTTAAATACAGCTGACTTTCATCTTCCTTGTAAGGCTTTGAGGAAAAGAAATGTATCAGATGACTTCATGAGACGTGCCTTTGGTGGCATTCCAGCAGGACACTGGACTCCAGTATCTCTTCATGCCTCTGATGGTACCCACAATACCTTAAAAGAGCCCCCCTTGTGAGAATGTGGAGACCTCAGAATGGAAACAACAGAAATCAGTACAGAATCAGACTATTAGAGCTGGGAGGGGCCTTGGGTCTCCTTACAATCCTCTGGACTTCTTCATCACATCTGACATATATTGTAACTATGTGTTTGATTAACTGCTGCTGTCCTCTCTAAGTTGGGAGCCAGTATCCTTGTACCTAGCCCAGTGCCTGGAGCTCTAAGTAGGCAACCAACATTTGTTGAATGAATAAAAGAAAAGTCCAACTGTCTTACTTACAAATGAGGAATCTGAGCCCCGGGAATTCACACAGCTGGTTAGCAGTAAAGGCCTTTTCATCCAATCTTCGCTACATTCACCACATTTAATACATTTACTGCAGACAAAGGAGCTCAGCTGTCACTTCTATCCATTGCTTTGATGCACAGGGATTATTCTGCTCCTGGCTTGGAAACCTTGATGAAACTTGCCCTTTCTGCCTGGATTTTCTGATCCTTTCTCAAGGCCCAGCCATTTGGGTAGGACTCTTGCAGGCCCAGCACATAGATTCCCTTCTCAGATTCTTCTGATCTACCCCAGGTTTTGTTGCCTTGCCAGGAAGCAGAGTGCAGGACCACTATCCAGGGGAAAGAGAAGGAAGACCAGCCATTTTCTTCAAAGCTCCTGTCCCCAATGTCTCAGTCATGCTTGAACTCTGATTCCCAGTAAAGATGCTGGAAGCACAGAGCTAGAAAATAGCATGGGCTCCATTATTCATAGCTTAATCATTAGAACTAAAATCTGTGTCAGGCACGTAGCTCAATAAGTATCTATGGAATGAGTTCATACCTGAATAAATGAGTCAATATCTGCTCTCCACACCACTACACCCTCTTGAAACAATGAGCACAAAAGCACCAGCCCTGCCATTTGAGGGGAAAATAGAAGAAAGAAATCTTGGGGAGGAGGGGAGAGGATAATATTTCTAAAATATTATACAATCACATGTACTTTGACCTGGGTTTGTAAGGAATTCAAAGACAAATCTCTGTATTTTAAGATTCCACTTTTAAAATAAGTTAAACATCGCCTAGAAAATAGTTTCCTGTTGACTAGGATTTATATTTAGGTGAATTGGGAGCTAATCCTATTATAAGAGGATAAATATTATCCTCTCCCCTCCTCCCCAAGATTTCTTTCTTCTATTTTCCCCTCAAATGGCAGGGCTGGTGCTTTTGTGCTCATTGTTTCAAGAGGGTGTAGTGGTGTGGAGAGCAGATATTGACTCATTTATTCAGGTATGAACTCATTCCATAGATACTTATTGAGCTACGTGCCTGACACAGATTTTAGTTCTAATGATTAAGCTATGAATAATGGAGCCCATGCTATTTTCTAGCTCTGTGCTTCCAGCATCTTTACTGGGAATCAGAGTTCAAGCATGACTGAGACATTGGGGACAGGAGCTTTGAAGAAAATGGCTGGTCTTCCTTCTCTTTCCCCTGGATAGTGGTCCTGCACTCTGCTTCCTGGCAAGGCAACAAAACCTGGGGTAGATCAGAAGAATCTGAGAAGGGAATCTATGTGCTGGGCCTGCAAGAGTCCTACCCAAATGGCTGGGCCTTGAGAAAGGATCAGAAAATCCAGGCAGAAAGGGCAAGTTTCATCAAGGTTTCCAAGCCAGGAGCAGAATAATCCCTGTGCATCAAAGCAATGGATAGAAGTGACAGCTGAGCTCCTGTGTCTGCAATGGGTCAGATGAGTGGAACCTACATGAGTTGATTACCTCAGACTTGACGGGAAGATGGTTATCTCAGCAGACACTCTTGGACAGATAACATCGAGACCAGTATGTCCTCTGCCACACTCCCACATGCATGGTGGCTTGCTTCAATGTACATCCCACAGAACTTAGCTACAACCCCTGGAGTAAGAGGAGGGGGGATCCAATGAATTAAGATTCAGTTTTTGCCACCCACTGGAATTGGGGCTGCTAGGCTCAAAACGAAAGTGATGCTTTTATTCATATACTAGACTCAGAATTATATCTATTAGCTACAAATAAGATTTCCTCCTAGATATTCTGTACTTGAAACCCATGTTGAAGAGCAGCAAAGCACATTTAACACATCTGTAAGCAAAAAATAAGCTTTACTGAATTTTTTCCAGTCGACTCATAGCATAGACTCATATACTACTCAGCACAGAAAGATGCTTTAGGGTGCCGGCACCACTGCAAGGAGAAGGAGAAGGATAGGTGGTTCTCCATGGCCTCTGTGACATGGCACCCTCCCAGCTTCCCTCCCACCTCTGTGACCTCACCTCTTCTGCCCCTTTGCTGATGCGCCCTCATCAGATGAGTTGGGAAGAGCTAGACTGCCCTAAAGGTTGGCCCTAGACACCTCACCCCCATTTTTTTCCATGCTGTGCAACGGATTGAATGTTTGTGTCCCTCCAGAATTCTCTAATCCAATGTGACGGTATTAGGATGTAGGGCCTTTGGGAGGTGATTGGGTCATGAGGGTGGAGCACTTGTAAGAAGAGATGCCAGGGAGCTTGTTATCCCGTGTCATGTGAGGACACATCCAGAAAATGGCTGGCTTTAAGCCAGAAAGTGAAAATCTCACCAGAACCTGACCATGCATCTCAGACTTCCAACATCCAGAACTGTGAAAGGGAAATGTTTGTTGTTTAAGCCACCAGTCCATGGTATTTTGTTATAACAGCCCCAAGTGACTCAGACACACTCTACTCTCCACTTTGCATAGACAAAAGGAAGCTTTTGAGGAGAGATGAGAGCAAAGGTATGAGAAGGGATAATTTTCTCAAAAATAACATTACAGGGAAGAACATCCTATCCTCGTGATGCTTGCAAATCTCTGTAGAGTTGGCTTCTTTTTGTGATCTAATTCCTGTTTCTAATCATTTTTTAAAAAGTGTCAGAGAATCCATTTTCCATTAACTACATCTCCATTTTTCATGACTACTGGTAATTCAGCAGCCAAGGAAAGCACAATTATAAATACATTTAATTTTGTTTGGATTTAATTTTGTTTCAAGACCCTGTGCTTTGATACCCTACAGACAAAAAAAAAATTTGGAAATCATGGGCCAATTTAAATGTACTTGTTGGTAGATATTCTTAAATGAAATATACAATGTTTTGACTTTTAAGGCTTGCTGAAAATATCTTTTTGGTCACTGAGTAGATAAATGTGCCTCCCTCACTGAGTTTTATTTTGATGTCCCTTGGAGATAAACCGTTTAATTCAGTTTAATTTGATTCAGTTCAACGTGGTTCAGTTCCATCTCACTGATTTATATTTATTAGCACCTACATTTATATATAACAATTTGTTAAGAATTTCTATCATGGTCCCTAAATTTGACAACTTGTAGTCTAATAGGGAAAGGAGAAAATTTCAAGATAATTTATAAATCAAAGCGTGGTTCTGAGGAGAGAAGGGGTGACACAGATAAGACAATCATACCATACTCCACTCCCATGTCCATGGCAGACATTGCTAATCATTGCTGCATTTTCTCTGTAATCAGCGGTATCCCCAGGATCTTTCTCAGCTAGTCACTACCAATCGATCAGTGTTGGCATGTTAACTAAACCTTTATCCATCCCTGGAATAAATTATATAAATGTTCAGATGGATTCCAAATTGGAGAATTTCATCTGGGTCTGGGCCTGCAGGCTTTGTGCTTAAGAAAATAAAGTGGCTTGGTAATTACAAGATTTTGTCAGTTGAGTATGAATTAAAACAACATGAATGTTTACTGAATTTTTTCTGGACAACTCATAGCATAGATTCATACACTATTGCAAAGAAGCATTTGAGAACTTAATCAGAGTTTTGAAATTGGAAATCGAGATCAAAATTTCAAAATCTGCAAAGTGTATTGAGACTCAGAAGAGCAGGATTCCATTCTTCTTTGCCACTAATCAATTGTATAATCATGGGCAATTCTCAACCCTTCTATATATTTGAGTTTCATGATGGGGGTTAGCGAAGACAACATTTTTAAAGCATTTTTTTTCAAAATGATCCAAATTCAGCACCTTAATAAAAATGACAAACAAAAACACAATGTTTCTTGTTGGAACTGAAGCTTGGAGTCTGAGTCCTGACTCCCATCTCGCTTCCCCTCAGCCTCCACTTCAGTCTTCTGAAGGCCCCTGGAGCATCTGCAGGGCACATTAACAATTTGAAGAACACATTTTGAAAACTCCTAGATGAGAGGATCTTTGGCTGTCCTTCCAGCTCTACACATGTTAAGGAACGTAAATCAGCTAGATATGATTCATACAGTTGTGGTGGGAATTGATAAAAATAACAAACTGTGGAAATGATTTATCCTGAGGGAAAATTTGAGCAGATTGAGCACATAGTCAGCCCTTAGCACCACTCAGGGCCATTTGCTTTGTCATGTACTCACGAGGTCCTGGTTTTGGACCTTTCTGCAGCCCATCTGATTGTTTTCATATTACTTTGCTCCCATTACCATGTGACTGTGAGATCACCTCTGTATATATAAAATAAGAAGAACGAATAAACTTCTAGTGGACTTGGAGTCCAGATTGTTAACTTCAGTCCATTTTTAGTATTTTGACATTTTCTTCTTGACACCAGTTCAGTAACACATTAAAAGACTTTCCAGGGGCCATATTTATCATAATGCCATTAAACAGACTTACTGGATTCTGCACTTCATTGAACCATTAAGGTCAGAGTTAGGCCTCTGAAACTTACTGTTTGACTACATTCCTTAAATCTGGTACATGTAAGAGTAAAAAAAAAATAAGAATAAAGAGAAACAGAATCTTTGTGCTATAATGGTAGCAGAACAGGTGTCTGGTAATTGGATTCTTGACTCCTAGGGTCTAGAGCTGTTTAGACTTTGACCTGGCTGTGAGAGTGCTGGAGAGCCTTTACAGGTTACTTACATCATACTATTTGTGGATTCAGTCTTGCTGGATTTGAACTTGGAATCACACAAGGAAAAAATGACAAATTAAATCATTTAACCAAATCTGCTTTTTGATTGCTCACTCATAAATATCTAAAAAGGACTCTGGACACCCTTTCTGGGATAAGTTTTCATAACACATTTTTCAAGCACTAGGGTTCTAAAGAAACTGGCTCTCTTACATGGGATCCAGAGCCTCACACAGATACTCAACGGTAGCAACAAGAACAAAAGGATAGATAAGCTTGGCCAATATCCAACAGAACGGGAAACCAACACCAACAATGCTCACTTGAGCTAGAGGCCAAGAGCATTAGAATTGTTTTTTTTTTTTTTTAATGGGAATTGTCTTTAAAAGGGGAAGAGTCAAAGAGAATCAGAATATTTTGGGCTCTTCACTTAGGAAGAGGGGTCTTGTAGCTGGAGGATGTATCAGGCTTATTCTAACCTGAATTTCTTTCACCTGGTCTCCACATGGATGTGCTTCCAATTCTTAGGTACCATGTGTCACCTTCTAGATGGGATGAGCCTTCATTGGTCATGGACCCTGCCCCTGGTAAAGGCTGCACACACTAAGGCAGTCCTCCAGCATGTCTTTAGGAATACCCACTCTGGGACCACCTCAAACCTTCTGAATTAGAATTGCTGAAGGCAGCTCCTAGAAATTAGTATGTTTTCTAAGCTGCTTCTGTTGTTCTGACACTTTGCCTAGTGAACTCCTACCTGTCCTTCAGGGTATAGCTTCAGCATTGCTTCCTCAGCGAATCCTTCCCTGACTTTGAGGTAGAATTGACTGCAGGGCTGATTGTACCTCTGTTTTCATGGTTATTTGTTATTATTTGTCTTTGCCACTCATCCAAAAGTCTAGGAGAGTAGGAACAAGATCATCCTCACTCGCCACAGCATGCTAGTGTTGGCACAGCAGCAGGCACACCTCAGTGATTGAATAAATGTCTGCTGAATGAACACATAAGTGAATGTATAGACAAGGGATGAATAAATAAACGGCCAAAGAAATGAAAAAATGAACAGCCAAGTGTGGGGAATGCTCTTAGGGGTGAAAGTCCCATTTATGGATAGATTTTCCAATCTCCACTGATGTCAATACTCCTTATTGTGGGATGCATGCTGCTATGATGACTAGGGGAAGGGGATAAGCATTAGGAGTGGAGGTTGCAAAGTGGAGAAAGGTACAAATTACATTAACTTTTGTCAAGGTGACACCTCTGAGTAGGCACTGCTTGTTGTTTTATGGCTTAATAGGGGCCACAGATGTCTGCTGGAGACCAATATTGCCCAGGCTGAGAGCCTAGCTCATCATCCGTCTTACATTAGCCTGGATCTCAAAGGAGAATAGTTAATGTGGAGTTTCTGTGGTGGTAATTTTATAATGTGGCAATAGTCGTTAGATCACTAGTTCTCATTAGGTATTTTACTAAATCCTGTCATGGATGATGTTTGCATAGCGCCAAGGCAGTCAGATACCAAAATATCAGTCGGTCTGGTTATTTTACATGGTACTGAGCCCCCAGCTCAATTGTTGAACAGAACCAGATACTTTTCAATTGGCTCTATTTAGGAGATATACACAGGGCCAAGGCAAATATATGAGATCTTGCAGGTTTTGTACAGCTTGCAAAGAATTTAATTCTGGGGCCCGCAAGGTGGCAAGACAAATCAGTGTAGGACATGGGCTCGCTCCACTGGGACAGGAAAACATGGGCAGTGGTTCAGATCAAGAGCAGTCAGGGTAGGTGAGAGGTTTGGAGGCTGCAGAGCTAGGTCAGGCCTGCCGTCAGAAGTCAGAAGCAAGCTCTAGCAACTAAAGCCAGTAACCATGATGAAGACCAGAAGCCAGGATCACCAGAGGTCTGGGTTCAATGATCATGACCCATTGCAGAGGCCAGCCCAAATTCAGAGTCAATCAATACTGCACACCACAGGCGCTAAGCACTTGCACCATATAGCAAATCTTCACCCCTATTACTGAGTAGGTGTCATCATCACTACCTATAGCTTAGATTGGCTGATAGTTCCAGATAATTGTAGCAGCAAAAAGTAATAGAAACATGTTGAGTATTAATACTGTCTGAGCATATATTGTTTACTTGATTCTCAAAATTAAACAAATACTCATCAAATGCCACCATAGATCATGGATTATGCTAGGTGCGAGGGATTTAAAGATAAATAAAATGTTGTTATCACCCCATGACCTTAGTGTCTAGAATGGTGATTCTCAACTGGGGTGAGTTTCCCTCTTGCAGGACATCTGTCTGACAATAGTTTTGGTTGTCACTACTAACGGAGGGGGTTCTAGTAGCATCTAGGGGTAGGCTAGCAATGATGTTAAATATCCCACAATAGGGGCACCTGGGTAGCTCAGCCAGTTAGGTGTCTGACTCTTAATTTTGACTCAGGTCATGGTCCAAGGGTCATGAGATCAATACCCATGTCAAGCTCTGCATTCAGCGTGGAGCCTGCTTAAGATTTTTTCTGTCTTTCTCTTCTCCTTCTGCCCCTACACCCCCACTTGTGATCTATCTCTCTGTCTCTTAAAAAAAAAATCCCACAACACACAGGACAGCCGCCACAGCAAAGAAATGTGGCCCAGTATGTCAATAGTAGAGAGATTGAGAAACCCTGTTTGGGAAAGAGGAATGCACAGGTAGAGTTACAAGTGCAATACAGTGTTAAGTATGTGATGGTACCAGGACTGCTCAGGATGCAATGGGGATTCAACAAGCAGGGTGATCACATCTCCTCTATGCAAGAGGATGGGAGGGGCTCCAGGAAGATGTCTGGAAAATGGAGGTCTTGAAAGACAGCAGGTATTGCCTTGTCAGTGACACACACGGGGAGGCAAGTCAAGGCCAGGGGCTGAGGAATGCTGTGACTTCTTGGGATCTGGGAGATTGTCCAGCCTTCGGTGTTAGGTTCCATTCAGTTACAAAAACTGCTTTTTGAGATGTCCACACAACAAGGTAATGACCCATCAGTTTTGCCCTTGAGGAACTCATTTGTATAAGACCAGTAAGATGTCGAAGTCAAAATAGTTTTTTTGCCAAGTTTGTTTCGGCACATTAAATGAGAAAATGTTACAACTTAAAGAAATCTCCATGATCAGTTGTGAAGTGTGTTCTAGCCACTCACTATTGTTTGATTCACTTTGAAGGGTTAAGGTCAAGACAATGAAGTAGACTTTCCCCCTTGAAAACTCTGAGTTTTCCTCTGTGAAGTGCAGAAATGTGAAGTAAGTACACAGTAACTTCCTTTACCACAGAGGGCATAATGCAATCAAGAATCTCTAAAGCATTTTTGGAACTTGCTGGAACTTCTTGTGTTTTTATCTAGCACTGTCTCTTTGCTAACCCTTTCTCACTTCAGTCCTATCCCATGGAATGGGTCAGCCGAAGCAAGCCAGCCCTCCCTGCTGGAGATTCATTTATGAACAAAGACTAGAAAGAAGGTTTATGGAAATGCTGCCTTGTATAGCCAGGCCTTAAATGTACTCCCATATACTAAAGAAATGGTAATGAGATGTCAGGATAAAAGGAGGTCAGTATCTGAGAATGCAAGATGAAATGTAATTAATGAGTCCCTGAGCTTGAGAGGTGGGTTACATAAAACTCGGGTTGATGTGGCCAACAGACTTTTCTGGAACTCTGGAATTTAAACCCTCTTCTTATGGCATAGGATAGGGTTACAGGAACATAATGTGCTGGGTAATTGATCAAACCATTAAAAATAACAGCATAAAAGTTTAGAGCTTTGACAGGCTTGATTCTTTTCAGAAGGAAGCCCGGGCTTGCAAAAGTGCTGATGTGCATCTTTGCAAAGTTCTATAAAATTGTGGCGAGAAAAGGGAAATTTATATTGGCACTCCTCCACTCGTCAGCTGAATTTCCATCGCCCTGTTTGCTAGCCGGCCTCGCTGGCAGCTGGCTGACTGTGACACGGGGAAGGAAAGCCTAGAGCTCATGTTCAAAGGCAGGAGGCTGCCCCTCCACCGATAGCTGTGAAATTAACCAGAGGAGGACCAGGACGGACAGGGACACATGTGACGTGGTTCAGGGGATGGGAAGGGTGGGGATGGGCCACTAAAGGAAAGAAGGCCCTTAATCACTGAATGGACTACCCAGCAGCAGAGATTATAGACAGTTTTGTGAGCAGAAGCCCACAAAGACAATATACCCTGTGTTTCCTTGCCCACTGATGTACTGCGCCTGAGCTGTGCTGCTTCCTGGTGCCTTATCATAACCACTGGATCAGGAGGTGCTCGTGTACAAGAGGGGGACACTATTCCGTGATCTGGATGAGAGGTGGGGGTGGCTTTGGTCTGCATACAGCCCCACTTCTCATTGATTTCAGGCTACATCCACATCTTCTCCCTTCCTTCTTCCTGCCCCACTCCCCCTAATGCTACACCCCCATTGCCAGATGGACAATGCAGAGAGGGGTGGGGACAGCCCTCCTCTGATGCTCCAGTGAAGTGTTCCCATTGGAATGGCTGAGTAGGTCCAAGGTTCAGTGATGGAGGCTGTGGTGGCAGCTGTGGGCACGGTTGCCTGTGTGCATGTGAGTCTACGTGTGATATTGTGGGGCTGGCAGCCCTTGCATTGTGAACACCACCAGTCAAGGATTATGTAAATCATTCCAGAATTGGGAGGAGTGAAAAGGGAGCAATCAGAGATGGACCAGGAAGCTGTGTGCTTGAAAGCAGGCAAAGATGTGAAATTCTGTAAACAGAATAGAAGTACAGTAGACACTAGAGTCCTGTGCATTCTCTTTCTGCCCCATGAGCCACACTGAGGCTGCGAGAGGGGAGGGGGTGGGAAGCTCTCCTGTCAAGACTCACCACATTTGGAAAAAGTGGCTTAGTTGGAAAGAGCCCTGCAACTAGCCGAGAGATGCAGGTTCCAACCCCAGCTCTGCCACTGAACACACTCTGTGATCCCCTGGAAATCAGCTCCCTCTCTGAGCCTTAATGTTCTGAAATGCTGCGGTTTAGAAGGAGACTGGATGGAATTGGATGGCTATAAAAAAGACGTTGACTCTACAGAAATTTCCTCCACCTTGGGAACCACCACTAAAGCCCAGGGCTTTCTTCCCAGTCTGTTCTTGTGCCCACAGTCTCCAGCGGATCTCACCTGTCCTGCAAGCCTCCGACACCTGGTGTTACAGGGCTGTAGAAGCGGATGGAGTTAAGCGTCAGGGTGCCCCTGCCCTTTCCAGTATCACAGGGCCCATGGGGCCAAGGTAGCAAGAAAGGGGAGAAATGAGGACATATTTCACCACAGAAATAACAAAAGTGGGTTTCTGCTTTCCTGTCAGCTGAGTTGCTTTCTCCCTGATGCTCCCCAGAGAAATAGGACAGAGCCCTGACAGTACTAGCAGGGCCACAGGTGAGTGTTTGCCATGCCAAAGAGAGCATCCTAGGCTTTTGTGATCTGTGGCAAAAGAGTCCTATTCAATTCCTAATCCAGTGACCGTGGCTTTTTACTCCTCCTCCCCAGTCCTCGAGGACCCCCATGTGGGAATGGGCAGCTGAGAGACAGCTGGCTGCTTTGTAGGGACAATGCAGTTGCCTTCAGCTTTCCAGGCTTTGCTGATGTGGCTTTTGCAGGCACATCTCTGGCGGACTCGGCAGCTCTCCCACGGCAGTCCAGGGAATCCCAACTGTGGCATGTGTCGCTCCCATGCAGCTCTGTGGCATATGAGCATGGGCATCCCACTCTTTCTGCTCTGGCCATGCTGAGGGGTGGGGTCCCAGTGGTGCCTGTCATGCCCATGACCCTGTGTCCCCTGCTCCAGCAGAACTCAGGTGGCTTGGGAGGTCCTCTTCCCGTGGAAGGTGGTGCCGCATTAGGCATCCCCTCTACTTGCTTCCTCCTATTCTCTCTACCTAGCTTCCTTTCATTCTGCCCTCAGCCCGTCATTCTAGATTCTCTTTGTTCCTGCCTTCAGTCATCTACAGCTTCTTCCTCATCCCTTGCAAACAATGCCCAGAGAGAGAGAAAACATATTTACATATTTTTCTCCCCAACAGACCTTCTTCAGTGTGCTCCCAAAGAGATCATGTCTACGAGGGGACATTTAACTCCCAGGGAGAGTCCCTGATGCCTGAGAACTCACCTTGAGACTCGGTCAGGGTGCTGTATAGGCAAAATGGTCCAACGCCATCTTGGTGGTTGAAAATGGTCTCAGTGGAAGTGATACAAATGGTCTGGTCATGTGCGTAGCTTTAACTTCAGACATACACAGGTAGCCCTGGCTCCTGTCTGGAGCTCTGCAGTAAAGTTTCTTACCTGTCCACAGTGTCTAGGGCGGTTTAATAAAAACCAGCTATTTTATTAAGACACATAAAACAAATCAACAAAAAAGCACGCTATGACTTTTTCATAACTATATATGTTCAGGCTTTTGAAAAATGGTGCTTTATGTGAAATATGTTTTCTTATTGAAATATGAGTTATTGAAGTTTAAAAAGCAAAACAAATGTCTTAACTTTTAGAAAAACATTTATATAATTGACAAAACCCATTTCATAAGAGCAATTTATGCATAAAACTTTACAGCACTACCTGTAAAAGGGCCTAGCATTGTCTAGACAAACACAAATTTGGATCAGCTCAGGTTTGGAATAAATGGATTCCTTCTAGAAACATAATCTCCATTCTTATCTTGTCTGGAAACCAAATTGCCTAAAGAACTGGGATTCCCTTGCAATCTTTGATTTAAGAGAATGTTTTTAGGATTTTCAGGTCAAAGTCAACCAAGATAATGTGGTTAGCAAAGAGGAAAGTGTGCATCTCTAGAGATCATTTTTTTTTTGAGAGTTAACCTAGGTAAGTGGACCACTGATTACAGAAACCACAGCTAAGTGAATCCCAGAGGCTTCACTTTCTCCTGTAGTTAACCTTTTAGTATCATTGATGTTGCATCAAATGGACTAGTTATCCCCAAACTCTGGGCAAAGGGCATGGGGTTCATAAAGCCATATGGACAATAAATGCATCATATAATATTTTTCAAATGTATGTAGATGTTGTTAGAATTAGCAAAATATAAATTAGTTTAAAAGTATTGCTTTTTAACATTGTCCCATTTCTGACTCAGTGGACACTAACAATACATCTGGGGGTAGAAGCAGTGATTCCCTGAAATGTATTTTATGTTGCAAAGTTCAGAATCACATGAGTAAAGCTTTTACTTTAGGTCTTTACATCAAGTTACCCATTTTAGGTGATTATTACTAATTTTAGAACTTTTATTGTCTTTCCTTTGGCATTATTCACTACTGAGAGAACTTTTCCCAAATTGTGTCCTACTTGTCAGAGTATTTTTGAAAAGCATGCAAAACATCGACATGTCTGTTTCACCCCAAGTATTACTGCTTAGTGAGCTTTCCACTAGGTCTGATTTCACTTGATGCTGATTCATGCTTTTCCCTGCCAATCACTTCAGGCCATCTCTGGAATATTCAAAAAAGAGTACTGAGCTGGTAGCAATGAGGACTACTAAACACTACTAAGACACTATCACTTAGGGAGAACTGTCATGAGCAATCTCAGGGTATAGTTCCAGCTAATGAAATCCACTTAACTTCTTCATTCCAGTAAATGAGCTAAATTATTAGGCATGGCCCAAAGTTTAGTGTGAGTTCCTGAAGAGCTGCTTCTCCTGAGAGCCTTTGGGGGTGCCATTACAGTGGTCTTGATAGGGTGGTCACTCATGGATGTAACCACTTCTACAAACCCAGTCAAAGCAGGTTGGAGGAGACAAAGTGTGACCTGAGCCATGACAAAGTATGTCTGGCATTGTTTCAGAAGAGCCCAGCATAGCGCAGCCCAAGGGAATCAGCTTCACTCGCAGCAGGGATGGAGACACACGCTGCTTTTGCCAGTGGATCTTTCAAGGGATATGAAAATCAACACACTTATCTAGGAGTCTAATGCAATAGAAAATTTACCCTAAACAGTGTCTTTTTTTTATACCTTGTGATTGTTTTAATATTCTAGTCACCCATGCTTTCTTTTTAGAGTCGAGAATAAAACTTTCTTCCAAAACTCTGTTCCATACACATCTAGATCTGGCCTCTACAACTGTCTAGTCTTAGATGCATTTTGTGGCACAGGGAAGGAAGGTTGTCTTGGATATTGATAAACAGCAGGACAACAGGAAGTGTTTTCCCTCTCAGATGAAGACCTCCCTAAGGTCCCACCCACTGTTTGATCTTTTCCCTTCTGCCTGGAGTTGGAATGAATGATTCAAAATCGGGTGGTATGAGAATCATGCCCTACAGAAGGCTAAGCTGGACGATGGCTGGGACCTGGTGCCTCGTTAAATTAAACAAATGTTCTGAGCAGTTAAAACACCCTTAGAGACACTATGTTTACATGTCTCACTTCTAACAACATAGGAAATTGGAGTGAGTTCGATTGATGGTCTGGGTCTCACCGCCAGCAGCATGCTCAGGCCTTCTCTGACAGCTCAGAGTCATTGCTTTCCTGTTTCCTGTCGCTACTGCCAGTACAGACCCTCCTTGTTTCCAATTTCCTGGGCTCCTCCTTCTTCCTAATGCCAGACAATTTGCTCCCACTGCAAGTATCCTTCCCGCCTCTGTAAGGTTTGCTGAGTGCTTATAACCTGACACCTCTCTGATTTGTCTCTGAGAGGGATCCTGCTCCCTCTTGCAGCAAGTAGCAAGGCCCGATCCCTGGGGTCCTTACAAAATCAAGAAACATTTCGATTTCTTTTTAACAGAGATAATAGAGAACCTGCAGCAAATCTAATTTTTCCTATCCCTGCAGAAAGATTTAATTGTCCATTTTTTTTCTACATGGAGATAATCCTTAAATATAAAGAAAGTTGCCAGTAGAGTCATGTCCTCTCACTTTAGGATTATAGCATGGATATTTTGTTCTGTTATGAGGTATGAGGTATGACAGTAGTTCTACATGAAGCAGATGTTCTCCCGATTATAAGGGGAAACAGATACATCCAGGATTGATCCACATGCTTGGCAAATACCCTTGAGGTTTTATTCATCAATTTGTCTGTTGGGGTCTGTAAAAAATATATTTTTTCCCATGATTTTAGATTTTCTTTATGTTTCACAGAAAAGGGAAATCACCGAGACTGTAAAGTCTGAGATGGAAATAGCTAATAAGTAAGTGGCCAAATTCAGTTTATAAATACTTCGGGCTTGCTTCAAAAATAATAGCACACTGTTCTTCAAAATTGAATAGTGGGGGCGCTCATCAGACTCCTTTCTGGTTCAACCTCTGCCCTCTGCACTCAGCCTCTGCTCATCCAGAGCGGTGGGTTCTGCCCAGGTTGGTGACTTCTACCTCTAACAAGACAGGAAAACAGGGATAGACTTGCCCTCCCTCCTCAAACAATGAAAGAACTGAAAAATATATGAAACAATTGCTTTCAAGCCATTAAGCGTCAGGCAGTAAAAGACAATGATCCCTGAGAAACAGGGAACCAGCAAACTGAGGCCCATGATCGCCCTGGTGTGCGGCTCTGAGAGTCTTCGGGATGCAGGGCAGGGAGGGGAGGACTTCACGGGGAGAGAGGGCGAGCCACCCACGGAGTCCGCTCTGGCGCTCTGCGGAGAACCCATCAGCTGGTGCACACACAACCCAGAAGCTGCAGGAGAAGAAGACCCACACAGGGTAGAGGAAACAGCAGCTGGGGCTGATGCAGGACGGTCGTGGTGCTGTTTCTCCTGCCAGATTAGATACACCCCCGCTGCAGCAGCGAGAAGAGCCTCAGAAGGGTTTTGCCTCAACGAAAAGGCAGAGGCTGTCAGATGGGGTTGAACAGCAAGGCCTAACTCTCTGCTGCTTGCAAGAAACATGGCTTAAATATAAAGACACAAATATGCTGTAAATGAAAGCCTAGAAGAAGACATGCCAAGCTAACACTAATCAAAGAAAACTGGGAAGTGGGCGGGCTATATTAATATCAAGTAAAGTCCATTTTAAATGAAAAATTATCAGAGATAAGAAGGTAATTTCATAATAGTAAAGTCTCCAATGACCAAGATGATAGAGAATCCTAAATGTTTATGCTCTTAATCACAGAGCTTCAAAGTACACGAGATTAGAGCCGGAAACAGCAGAGACTGACCTTCCCCAGGAAGAGCAGTGGAAATAACAAGGAGAGAACATCCGATTTGGGGTCCCTGGGTGGCTCAGTCGGTTGAGCCTTTGACTCTTGGTTTTGGCTCAGGTTGTGATCTCAGGGTCATGATATTCAGCTCTGAATCTGGGTCCGCACGGGACATGGAGTCTGCTTGACATTCTCTCTCCCTCCCATTGCCCTCCTGCTCATGCTATCTCTCTCTCTCAAATAAATAAATAAATAAATAAATAAATAAATAAATAAATAAATAAATAAATCTAAAAGAAAGAAAGAAAAAGCAAGCATCCAGCTTGACAATGGAAACAGATGTGGAAACCCTTCTAGCTGAGGATTCAGGGTATATTAGAACCAAACCTTCACAGGCCCTTACTTTGCCGATTCTTCTTCCTCTTACTCCCTAAAAGAAGCAAAGAGGTTGCTCTCCATCACCAGCACTGCTGCTCACCTGACACTTCTTGTTGGCGGCTGGCCCCTGTGGTGGTGATGGGAAGGTCACAGTCACTAATACACAATAAAAAACCTGACAAGGGTTATCCCAGCTTGGCATTGATTCTCTGGGGAGGCCTCCCCATAGCTGGGCTATGACAAAGTGGAGTCCCCGTCGGGACCTCTGCCCACAGACATCCTGAGGCCTGGGCAAGAGGGGCTGGTGGGGCCCCTCAGAAGCTCTGCTCTTGGACACTGTTTGCAGTATCTGTGGAGTGGAGACAAAACCAGTACTTGCCATGTGGATTGTCTCGAGAATTGGGTTAGCACTTAGAAAGTGTTGAGCGAGTGTTGGCACACAGTACGCCCCACACAGGTGTTTGTTGAGCATAGCACATAATTTTTAGCAGCTGCCTTTCAAGTAAACATTCAGACAAAGCTTTCGTGTCATCCCGAATTGCTCCAGGATCCTCCTTCAGGTGTGACTTCTCTCCTCCAGCTCCAGGAGGTGAGTGTGTCTTGTGGAAGCTGCCCCCCGCCCCCCACCTGTGGCAACAGAGCTGAGAGCCTGCCAGCTTCAGGCCCACATGGCACTGAGGTGCCCCAACGGCCTCCCTTCCACCTTCAGAGAGAAGAGTCTCTAATCAATGGCCCATCTTCATCCCCATGACAAAACTTTCAACTGGGGCTGTGGCAATGTTTGCAGTTTCCAGATTTGAAAATGGGTTGAGGCAACGGGCGAAACACAGGGCATGAGGGACTGTTCTTTGCTGTCACTTGCTGCCCCCACCCCGCCTCCCACTGTCCTGACACACCCTGGGGACATTTCTTCCAGCGTCGTCAGCTCCCTTGACGTAGTAGCAGGGTAAGTATGGGGTGTGGAGAGGCAGCAAAGAGATTGGGGCAGGGGCATTTTGAACCTACTGTCTAGTCATCACCTTAAAAAAGGTAAAGTATTTCAGAATGCTAACTAGGAAAAAAAAGAAAAAAAGCTTTTTGGCACGGTGAAAGAAGACTAAACCTGTCCTGAAGTTCCCAGTAGCACACACCACAGTAGGATCCACAGGCGAGAAGAACAGACGGTCTGCTTTGACAAAGGCCACAGGGCTTCAGGGCTCCACCCCTGGGGCATCCGCCTCTCCTGAAACTGGCTCTGGGCCCAGGGGAGAAGGTCTGTCCTCATCGGCCACCGGTCCCTTAAGACGGTTGTGATGGGAGCAGATAAACAACCGTCTCGCCAACTCCAAGACACAAGAAGTTTCTGGGCAAATAATAGGAAATCATGTTTCGGTGGGAGGTGAGCCTCAGAGCAACAGGCTTTGGCTCTAACTTCTGCTGCTCCGGCAGGGGTTTGGTCAGTACAACCGCCCTTCTGCGGGTGCTGCTCTAAGCCAAGGAACACGTGTCCCGATTCCAGCTTCCAACACAAACTTCCTTAGCTTTGTCGTCTCCCAGACGAGCATTCTCGCCTCCGCAGAGGCAAGCCTTGCAGTCCTGGGGCTTCTCCTCCAGCAAAATGACTCTGAGAACATGAAGGACCAATGCTGTCTGACTTGCCGGTGAAATCAGGGTCTTACTGTCCCTACCACAGGGCTGGGGGCCACCTTATAATCTTTTTACCCATAAAAGTCCCCTTCTGCGGCTTCCGGCCTTGACCATGGTTGCTGCCTTGGGGGCTTTTTCTAGGATCCCTGCAGATGCTTTGAACCCCTTCTCACCACCTGTGGCTCCTGAAGCGGTAGGTTACACCTGAGAACCAGCATAATTCAGTTTACCGAAAAGGAGAGGAGGGTAGGACACTTGACCTTTTGTTTTAGGATCATGATGCCAATACATTGCTTCTCTCTGCAGGCAAACAACTTTGAACTTGTTTTTATGAGTAGTGTACGAGAAAAAAAATATGTTGAAATGAGATGAATATTTTTAAACTTAGCAGAAATATAATAATAATAACAGGAACCAAAGAAGCCTGCCATTTCATGGGAGAAGAGAATTTTCCCTAAGTACCTTGTGACTACCACTGAAGCGGTAATAATGACATCGTACACAGTATGGACAATATTTACTTTTGCCTTTTCTCGTTTACTCCTTATAATTATTTCATATAGTTGAAAGAGCAGATATGATTATCTTTACCTTGTAAGGTGACTTGTTGGAAGCCACACGAAGATGTAGTGTCAGAGCCACAAACAAAGAATGTGGTTCTCTGCAGTCCGGGTCCCAGTATTGGATCCCTGTGGGGCCAGATAGGGTCCTCCCAGCCCTGGATCCGGCCCACCCATGCCCAACATGGCATGGCATAGGCCCTCCAACATATTGGAGGCTTCTTCATTCTCACCTCACACTCCCAGAGAAGGCAGCCTTTTAGCAAAATACTGAATAATAGGACTGCACTCTAGCCAAGGTTGGGTACGATAAGGTAAAGATCAAATTCTAGGAAGGGACCCTCATCTCCCTGTAATGCCTGCCCTATGCAAGGATCCCATGCAGAGCTGGTGCTCTGACTATGTTTCTGGGCCCGTCAAGGTGAGGTGTGATGGGGACTGGGGTCCAGCAGTCAGCCAGGTGGGAGGAGGGGTGCTGCTGGGGTCTGAAGGGGCAGCCAATCAAATTGCATCACTCGGAATCTGGCAGTTCTTAGATGTGTCTTCAGCAGCAGAATGCTCCCCTTGATGGAATGGTAGTGTGGAACCATCCATACAATTCAGCCCCCAGGAGACCTGCCTCTGGAAGCTGAAAACCCCGAGTTCCTACTTCTCCAGGACCCAAAAGCCAAGACCGCACCAATGGTCACAATTTGAAAACCACTGATTTAATCTGACTCCCTGCTTTTATAGACTTGAAAGCTATGCCTGGAGCAGCTAAGTGACCTGCCGAAGTCTACAATGTGACAAGGCCAGAGCTGCCATCCTGAACCCTGGCTTCAGGCAGTGAGACTATTAAAGTTTAGACTCTGGTCCTGCAGGGTCTGGAGCTGACTTCTTGCTACGCTACTTACTAGCTGGTTTGACTTTGGACAAGATCCTTACCCCTTCTTACCTCAGTTTATCCACTGGTAAGATGTAGGTGATGACAGCTGCACACCTGCCGCAGAGAATGGTGGGAGGCTCGGACGAGTTAGTGCGAAAGGCACTGGGAACAGAACCACACCTGGCAGGACCACGCATCACCTCAGGGTCCACTGTCACTACACAGGAGTCCACTCCCTGAGTCGGAAGTTTGGTAACGGCAACATTTCCCGAGGTGTTTCTCTGTCACTATGCACACTGTGGCCCTGGTCACCTTCCCAGATGATGCAGGTAGAATTAATACAGTTAAGTATTTTCTCTTCCCTCCGTATCTTATAGATGGCCATCAATATTGCTTTTGTTGTCTAGGATAAGCCTCCCCGAAATGTAGGGGCCTCCAAGAGATGCCTGCCACCCTGTGCTTCAAGAACTGGATAGGACTTTAAAGCAATGCTTCATCCCCCGCCCCCCATTGGGGTCAGTAGGTGGCTCTACTTCCATTTTTCCCTATATCTCTCACCATCCAGCGATCTCACCGAGTATCCAACCTGGCAGCTGGCTTCCAAGGGGCTGGCCTGAAGTCTGGGCTCTTGGGTAGCAACCTGTTGGTGAAATGAGACTCCAAGCAGCCTAAATTCAGGGGAGGAAAACTGGCTTTGCCTCTGGTTGGGAGGGGCTGCACGTGGACACCCGGATGGGGCACTCCTGGCACCCATTGGCAATGATGCCCATCCTGCAGACAACTTACCAAAGTACTCTTTTTTTGCAATTTTACAACCTTTATTACAGCTGCTTATTTATTTATTACACACTGCTGGGTGCATCCTGGTGCATTTATCCGGATGCATCGTGGTGCGTTTTTTTCCAGGTTGCCTTGGGCACAGCACACAGATTGACCTGGAGAATGTATGTTAATTGAATTCGTGAATAAGAAAGTGAATGGTCAGTTTAGCCTTGTCAACAATAACAGACACAAACTACTTGAAACCATATTTAAGACTTTGAAAACAGACTTTTCTTTCTTTTTTTTTAAGTTTTAATCCATACTTCTCTCTCCTTTAGCCTTTGGGCCCTTCACATAGGGAAATAGCAGTTCTGAAAGGATTCCATAAAAAAAAAAAAAGTGTGCTTCACCAAAACTGCAGACAAAGGGGTTTCTACTGGAGAATGTGTGGGAATTGGGACTTTGGGGAAGGGATAGTCAAGCCTTGAAAAAGGATGACATGGGCTTCCTATGTGTGTACACATTAAAAGCTGAAATTTCAAAGAAGTACATGATTTTTAAAGCAAAGCAAAGTTTAGCAATAAAAGAAATCCTTATAACATCTCTTAGGGGATCTGCTCTTCAGCCTCAAGGCACATTCTTGCCTCAAACCCTGGTAAATAGATTTTTTCTCTTTACAGAAAGCTATAAAACAGATCCTGGGTTGGCATAACGAAGACTTGTTTTTATCTTTGCATCCAAGCTGAACAACGTGCAGTCCTGTGTAAACGGAACTCCCCAGGAAAGAGAATGCCGGGGTCTGAAACCCTGTCAAGAAAGGCTGCCAAGTCCCCACCTCTGTGAAGTGCTTTCAGGGGTCTCCACCTTGGCTCTCACGCAGTCCCGGGCCTGTCCCCACAGCCAAATGCAAACAAGATGCCCTGTTCTGCTTGGTGGCAGGGGACTCCTGCAGCTTGTATTCTCAGCCAGGGGTTGGGAACAAAGGGAGGGGGTGGGCCTGGGGGTGGGGGTGGGGGCTTGGAACCAAATAAAATCCCTAAATTGTTGCTGCAGTTTAAATAACCCCAGCCATGTGGAAAGTCAGGGGGGCCTGAAGCCAGGACCATTTGTCAAGCATATTGGATTCCAGAAAGGAATCTTAATAGTTACTATGAAAACCTCGCACTCTTTGGGAGAGAAACTCAGCTCCCTTAATAGTTAGGCAGATGTGCCTCCCTGGAGCACTCCTGCTCCTTGGTCGGGGGTGCTTACTTATCCTTGTGAGTTGTGCTGTGGGGGCTGGCAAACTCTAGATTAACCATGATAGTCCCCATTCTAACGGCACAGAGACAGGAGGCTGCGAGGTTAGCAGGGTAGGGGTGTGGGTGGGGTGCTGCTGGGTTCTAGTTGGGAGTAATGGCTCAAACCCAGAAGGACAGGGGTGAGGACACAAGCTTGGGTCCTGGCACTAACTGGGGACCAAGCCCAGTGGCTGCCACTTCCCAGCTATCCCATCTTCGAGGCTTTACTCATTTCCTAGGAGCCTCTCAAATTCCTGGTGTGCAGAACAGAGGTAATAACCAACCCCCCCCCCCGCCTTCTCACAGGGTTGTGGGGAAGACCATGGTCTTCAGCGCCATGCCAGGACTTCAGAAATAAGAGCTCTTATGAATTACTTAAGAACATGTGAATCAAAGCCATACTACATTCCTACATTCATGAAACTTGCCCAGGATTAAGAAGCTCATTAACACAAATGTCCGTTTTATGGCGATACAGAACAAAGACACCATGTGAAGTCAGAAGAAGGGCATTTGGGCTCATGTGTGTAGATCTCATGGGACTCAGACTAGCAGTTATCAAATGCCAAATTATTTGTTTCACTTGCTAAATGGAAACTTCTTAGAAGCAAGTTCTTTATTCCATGGCTGATTATATTGATGCAGAAAAACAATCTCAAGGTAAATGTAGTTTTAAAAGGCATTAACAAAAACAAAAAAAAAGGCATTAACATCAGCTGCACAAGCATGTTCTTTGCATGAGCACCCCCAGAACTCGGGCAGAATGAGTTCAAAGGTGCCCAGAGGAGTAATTGAAGAGGACCTTACTGAAAGCCTCGCCATTTCGCACAGCTTCACCTAGTAATTTTCAAGAGTATGAACCATCTATAATTTCTCCTTCAAAGGATGATAACAATTATTGCTTCGTAATAAGAAAAATATATATATTTTAACTGAGAGAGAAACCAGAGTTCACAATTTTGAGCGTGAAAAAGGAGAAGCATTTTATGTCTTCATTCAGATTATATCTATGCCACTTTACCAGTGGAAGGGGGGCTCAGAGCTACTTAGAAGCTCTTAGGTTGAAAGAATCTGGAAGGGCTCATCATACCTGCCAGGGCCATCCCTGGGTGAGCTAGTCCACAGAGGGCAGAGCCAGGGCCATCCTGGGGGAGCTAGTCCACAGAAGGCAGAGCCAGGGCCATCCCTGGGTGAGCTAGTCCACAGAGGACAGAGCCAGGGCCATCCTGGGTGAGCTAGCCCAGAGTCTCGGAGAGGCTGATAGACCAGGAATATAAAGGCCAGCCTGGCTGACCAGCAGAGGCAGAATCAGCAAGAAGAGTCAATCTTCCAAAAATAAGTGGGCAAGAGCAAAGAGCCACCTTAAGAAAGATCTCTAACTGGGATCAACTTTATTCTAGAGGCTTTCATCCAAGGTTCAAATCAGGGCTGTTAATCACCCGTGTCCACATGACTCTTTTAAAGGGCTGAGTTTAAGCAACACAATTTTGGATCTCCTGTGAGAAATGAGTGGTCTTTATCAGATCTTCAACTTCTGTGCTTAAAGACAGAACCATAACCTAAAGCCAGCATTGGACCTGAGCTTCTTTGTCCCTGGAGAGTTTGTGTTCCAGGCTTGGAGAAAGCCAGGTGGATTACAAGCTATCCATCATGTCTCATTCAGGAAACCTCATCCTTCTTGACTCAGTTTACCCTGAGATGATAGTAGGAGTCCATGGCCTCCCAGACCTACTTCACTGGGGGAGCAATGTCTGATTTGGCTTGATGCTTCTAGCAGAAGAATCAGGCAGTTAAAACAAACCTTCTCTGTAAGCTCTGGCCCTTTTCTCTTTACTGGTGCAAGCAGAGCCTCAACTCCAGAGTGAAACTGACCTCAAGTTCTTTATTTTGGCTTACTCAATTTGGGTCTGAATCCGCTGATGAAGGATGAAAATCAGGGACAATTCTTTAAGGTATTAGAGGAGAAAATTAAATATTGGACAGATCCACAAAAAGTAAAACCTAGACACAGACTAATTCTCTGAAGGAACACAGGAATCCCAAGGAACTCTTCTACCCTTATTGGAAAGTAGGGTCAAACCAGGTCTGTTAAATCTTCTTTTGATGTTTCTTGGTGGCCTGATGGGAATCACATCACAAAGTAAGGGCAGACACAAGGATCTTAAAAACACAATCTAATAAGCAGTGTTTCTAGGGGACACTGATTGATTCCCAGGAAGTATTTAAGGAGAGCAGCTGCTCAGCAAAGAATCTCTTATTTTAGTCAAAGTCAGCCACACATTTAAAGGGGCAAAGTCAGCCATAGAAGCTCAAGTTCCATAAAAAGGACTAATACTCTCTCCAGAGTGAATATCATTAGGAGAACCCTTTGTCTGAAATAGAAGCTTCCCAGGGTAAATTTGGTTCCAAGAGGAAAAAGAGAGGCCAAAGTTCTTTTTTCCCCTGATTTAGAGTGGATATCCTAATTTTCCATAACCCACTACCAGCAAGGGGACAAGACAAGAGTTGATGTTCCCCAGGTCCAGCCAAAGGGGCAATTTTTTCTCTTGCAAGAATGTGAGAGGTTCATTCAAGTCCTTGCTTCCAACTGTAGCAGCTCCTGTTCCCGTTCAATTTTTGGCAAAATATACTCAAGAGATTTTAGCTTTATCCAAGAAGTTTTTGGGACTTGGGAAAATATGTTGAGAAATAAAAGATGTCATGCAAAACTACAGATCAGCTCAATTTCCAACATAATTATTTCCATTCTCCTTTGGTACTTGTTATTATGGGAGCTGAGTACTTCACATGGAAAACAATGGTCAATTTCTAATAGCACAAGGATATATTTAGAAGTTAAGTTAGATGTGTCTTTAAAAATAGTCTTGTTGAATTCTATGCTGATGTGTATTTCTAAATATAGAAGTAAATTAACATCAATTAAAAGTAAAGTTAGCAAACAGTATTGCTTTCCAAAAATCATCAATCAATTATTGTTTATATGCATATTTATGCATGCATGTAATTTTACAGAATTATCCCATATCAGAAAATGAATTCTAGAGTATACAGTCTTATTCTTTCTTGTTATCTTGTGATTCTTTCGGTCATAGGTTTAAAAATTCCTCCCACATCATTATATAATTAATAGTAACTTTGCATTATGTCTCCAAAAACACAATTTTAATAAAAACATTTCAAGTTTTAAGAATCTTCTTGGAGTTCTACTTTCACCTAGAAGGTAGGAAGCTAGAAGAGTGTTGACTCACTGTAATAAGACAAATCCAGGGGAAAAAAAGTAATATCACAGCATATCTTGAACTTATCAGAGAGCTGACCTCACAGGGCAATCAAGTAACCCTAAATCCAAGGAAGGATAGGCTTGCCTGGAGAGTCAGGATGCACAGAGTAGCTCACATGTGAAAGCACTGGAAGAAGGGGTAGTTGCCACATAATTAGGTGAAAATAAACCATCCATAGTTTTACAGAACTTCTAAAGGCCAACAGTAGGCTAACATGACAGTACAGAATCTGTGGAGATCCCAGATATGAGTAGAGTTTGTACTAATGCACAGACCTCTATAGACCTCTGTTGGGTGCCCACAAGAAAGCTTAGGTGCAGACTAGGAGACAAAGAGAGCGCCCCCTAGTGGCACAGGTGTTGGGAACTAGAGCTGTTGTCCTGAAGACAAAGGCTTGAGGTTTTGTCCCTTGACTGGGAATTTTTCTCCTGGAATAAATATCTTGAGCTTCTCAGGAAAGGGAAGCAAAGCATATCATCCACAGGGCACAGATAAAGATTTTTTGTTGCTATGGAAAAGGTAGAATAAAAACACACAAAAAAATCTCTTGATTCCTGGAGAGGGGAAGGAAATAATCCCAGGATTCTATACAAATATAGGTAGAGACCTATTCCTGGTTGAGGGTAGAAGACTCTCTTCTGATCAATGTCTGCCACAGATACGAGGCAAAGCTTGGCTGTTGGGTTCGTATCATACACAAAGGTAAAATAAATGACAACCACTGTGCCAAGCATAAAGAGAGGGATTCGAAGTATATTGTTGTGAGGTTCTTACAATGTATGTAGAGTGGTGTGTAATATTATTTGAAGGTACATAACAATAAATTAAAGATGTATAAAATCCTAGGACAATCACTAAAAATTTTTAAAAAAGAAAGCATTGCTAATAAGCATTGACTGTAAAAGGGCATGAACAATTTCAGGGGGTGATATATTTACTTGTTTACTTGTTGCACCAATTGTAAAAATTCCTAGAGGTGTATTCCTGAAAAGGTGAATTTTAGTGTATGCAAATTATACTTCAGTAACTCTGACCCTTCCCCTCAAAAAGAACAAAAAATAATCTCCCAAGACTGTTCTACCCTCCGTCTTTTCTATTCCCTTCTTTGTTGAAAAATTAAGTTGTAGAGTCACTCTAGTAGGCTCAGCAAGGTAGACATGTATGTTGTGTGGAGGAGCCACAGTTGGTCCAAGTGGAGTCCTAGAGTCTGTGAAGCATATAGGAGGCATCCCCTGAGTTGTGGCCTTTTGTGAGATGTCACAGCTCAAGAGGATGAGGAGGGTGTTATTATGTGGGAGTAGTTGGTATGGAGAGTCAGAGCCCAAAGAGAGTGAGGATGGCATCCACATAAGTGAGGAGTCAGATCCTATGGGTGGGAGTAAAGCTTCATAGATGATGGATGTCATCTATGTCACAGGATGAGTGAGGTGAAGAGTATTTCCATAGGAGAGGAAAGCCCAGAATGAGGATACTGGAACCTAAGCAGGTGAAGGGGATATATATGCAGGGTGGGAGTGATCCAGCATGGGGACTAGGATCCAGAACAGCACAAGGAGGCTAACCACAGAGGATATGAGATAGCCTAGCATGGTGGTGGGCAGGAGTGAGGGTCAGAGCCTGAAGAGAATGAGAAGGACGTCCACACAGAATATGGTAGAGCATGGGGGATTGGAGCTCCAGCAGAGTGAGGGGGGCTTCCTCTTCCATCAAGCTGGAACACATGGTTTCAACTGCAACTGTGCTCACGGAAAACAACCTCCTGAAAATTTGAGTGGAGTTGGAATTTCTGCTAATATATAGCCAGATGGGCTGAATTGAAACAGAATGCTTGTTCCACTTCCATTCAGCAGCACCAGGAAGATGCGGCTTCTGCAAAATCTGGGGGAACTTCTGCAGAACCACAAAAATAGACCTGTCACCACTTGGATTCCCCTGGTCGATTTATGGCTACTGGTATCAGTGGGGCTAAGCGGACCAAGCCAGATACAGCGAGGTATGCAGGACTACCACAGAACCCAATGATATGGCCTGGTTCATAAGATTAGGAGACAGGAGTGACATTCCCGGGGAAATGGTAGAAACAAACTTGTATCCATCTCCACCCATTGAGATCATTCCCGTCTTTCAAATCTTTCCCATAATTATCACCTCTCCTTTGAAACCATTTTCCCAGCCTTCCATACAGATGCAAACTCTTTCTTCCATGTACCCCAGAGTATTTTGTAAAACTTTTCACTATGGAAATTATTAAGCAAAGTAAAGAGAATTGCATGATGAATGTCTTCCCCACATGCCCTTCACCCAACTTTGACAGTTATGAACACAAGGCCAACAGGCCCTCAAAGCATTCCACTTAAGTCCCTTTTTGACTATTATAATCTGAACTTTGAGTTCTTTCTGTAGAAGCCTCACATATCCACTCCCCTCTCCCCTTTCCCCCCAAAACATAAGATTCTATGTGGTAGGGCCTGTATCGTGTCGCTAGTGTGGTCCCTGCTGTACTCAGGAAATGCTTGGCACATATCCGCATAACTAGATTGAATTAATAAGCACCCAGTACTTTTGTTTTGGTATTCTTTCTCTAAATACCAGAAGCAGATTTCTTCCCAAGAACTGCTTGATTTTTAACTTGGGAATGGGAAAGCTCTGCAGAGATGACGAAGCATCAGGGGGTTGAACTAGCTTGGTCTGCATCACACTTCCAAGGGGTATAGGTTTCTTGTAGCGGGTTCCTTGACCTCTGTGAATCTAGGTTTTATCACTTGTAAAATGGCAAAGATAATATCTGATGTACATTTTGCTGTAAAAGTTTTGAGATTTTACAGGTGTGTATTTACCAAATACCATGGCTGTGTAACAATGTCTAGTTGTAAAATAGACTCAAGGAAGAGAGCATAACTCTTTCAAACTTTTAGTCAAGAGCTGGCCATTCCTGAAAATACTTCTGGAAGCTTTGGGCTTCAACAAAACTACTTCCCCAGTGGGAAGTGAGCTAGATTTGGGAATCCATTTGAGTGTGAGAAATGACTACCAGTTATGTTTCTTAACTTCAGGACTCAGTAGACCATACATTTAGTAGCATCTGGCCAAAAATATCTTTGAGATAAAAGACAATTGCAATTCTGTTAATAATCCAGTTTCAAAATGGTATTTCCTATGGATAATATGGGAACATTATCCTCCTCTTCTTGCTAAACCACTCAAAATGCATATTAACTTTAAGTGGCCCATGTATATGGCAAGCCATATTTATGTTTTCATAGTTACTAGTATAGTTTGTCTAGGATATAGGCTTTGCAACTGGTAGATAAAGCCTAAAAAAATTCTTCTTAACCCAAAAATCTTCTCTAACTCTGCAGAGATTGGAGCATACAGTATATCTATAGAAGCAGACTAGTAAGGTCATCAATAGTCATTTGCTGCAAATTTTATTTGGTTTCCAATCTAATTTATATGAACTAGATCTTCAAAGTTTGTTTAACTATGTAAGACCTGTATCTCAGGTTAAAAGTGCACACATCTCACAATGATTTGTTGTAATCAGGGGAGAAAGAGAAGCTTGGACAAAGGATAGGTATGCAAGCTGCAGATCAGAAGAATTTTTTAAAATATAATTTCATGGATCCCTCACCATTTCTTAGGTTTACAGCATAAAAGGGCTCATAGGCAATAATCCTTCACAGTTTGGGAAAGCAGAAAGAGATATACTTTCTTCTTAAGACCTACTTGGGAAAACACAGGCCCCAGTTAGCCATACAGGATGGTCTGTGGAACTCTTCCTCATGTCTGCTGAAGTATGGTGGGAATAAGAGAAATGGAGAAGCGTTCATGCAAGTGCCCATTATGGTCCACAGCATAGCTTCTGGTGGAGGCTATGGCCTGGTTCTTTATAAACAGCTCAGCACAACCATCTCAGATAAGATGATGCCCCAGCCCTGCCCACCTCACTACTCTACACAGGTCCTGTGTGCATGCATTTGTAGAGGGCATGTGCTTGTGCTTGTAGAGGGCAAAGACATGGAAAGGGAGTAAGAATGGATTCAATCATTACAAGGTGACCACAGGCCACTGCTCCACTCTGACCTTCAACTAGGAGACTGTCCTGGACCTGCCTCCTGATTAAAGCATTGCATATTACTTCCTTCCCCCACACCCCAGGGGATGCATGTGACTCTAGATCTACCCTTGCAGTGATGCTGCTGCCTATCTCCCTGGCATCTTTGCACTCCTCTCAGGGGAACAGAACACTTCCGTGTCCTTTCCAAGGTGGGGTGGATGGGAGTTGTGCGTGGGGCCCATCTTGGGTTTCTTCTGCCTCAATGGCCCATACAGCCATTTCTTCTCTATCAAAGCTGCTCCTTGTCATGCAGGGGCCTTTCCAGAAGGCCTGTTGCCCCTCAGCATTCAGAGACAAAACAGTGCCCCAACTCTAGGTCCACCACTCCCAACTTTTCTGAGATTGTTTTCATTCTCCCATCATCAAGGGCTGGGCCCAAAGCAGAATGGAATGTCTTCCTCAGGAACTCACTAGCATCTGAGCCCAAACTGAAGGCTGGCAGAGATTCTTCTCTTCTCTTCTCTTCTGTGGAAAACTGTCCTTACATCATCCCATGCTCTTCCCCATGCCACATATGTAAATTATACGTCCTCAATTCCATTTGATCTTTTTCCTCCTTATAGTCAAGGTCAAGCTTATTAATTTCTAGAGAAAACTCTCCTGCAAACTTCCAGCTCTTGTCAGAAACTGAAAGCCAAGAGTTTGAGTCTACACTTGGCTAATCCACCCTTCCCCTGAGGTTTCTGCACCAAGCACACCATTGATGTCACCAGTGGGAGGGCAAGTCATGGGTACAGGGAGTCACAGGGGAAGGAAAGTCAAGAATTACCTCAAATATGCTACACTGCCAAGTTACTTCTGCTCCTTTCTAGCAGTAATCCCAAACTCTAACCTCCAACTTGAGAGAGATGGTAGCAGGAAAGGAACTTGGTACCTCACAGTAGCACAGCCAACCACGTGGCTGCTTCCCTACCCTTTCAAATTGGCCCTGTATCCATTCACTAGAGCTGTTGTAACAAAATGCCACAGACTGGGTGGCTTACACAACAGAAATGTATGGTCTTAGAGTTCTGGGAGCCGGAAGTCTGAGATCAAAGTACGAGCAGAGTTGGTTCCTTCTGAGGGCTGTGAGGAAACTTCTGTTCTATCTTCTCTTCTAGATTCTGGTGGTTTGCTGACCATCTCTGAGGTTCCTCGCTTTGTAGCCAACGGTCTCCTTGTGCCTTCACGTTGTCTTCCCTCTGTCTGTGCCATTCTGTACATGGCATTCTTTGTAAAGACAAGATTCATATGAGATTAAGGAACCCGTTCTGCTCCAGTATGGCTTTGTCTTAACTTAATTACATCTACAATGACCCTATTTCCAAATAAATAACACTCTGAGGTCCTAGGGCTTAGGATTCTAATATATGACTGAGGGGGATATGCAACTGAGCCCATAATTGATATTTTTCTCTTCCTTTAGCTGCTCTGAACAGTTTGAGAGTCAGAAGACTGGACTCAAAGTTGTCTTCTGTGACTTCTCTCATTAAAAAGATGCATTCTCTCTGTCTTAGCCTTTTAATGCAAGAGAGCCATGCTTTTTACATAGCGAGCCCTAGGATCCGAAACTCTGACTTGAGCAGTCAACATGATTTATGATGGATGATTATAAGATGGAGACAATAGAGTGGAGCAGGTCTGAGCTCGTGTTTAACTCAGATTTGATTCGATTTCATTCCAGTGCCCACAGAGGCTCTTAAACTCTTAGTCTTTTTTTTTTATCAGTAATTTTCAGCTTTTATTAGTAACCTCAATTTCATGTACTCATTTAGTTTAGCTCAAAATTCGATTACTATTTATATTTAACTGCAATTCCTTTTCTTAAAATTTTTATTTTATTTTTTTTTAAACTGTAATTCCAATGCTAATTAAGCCAAGCCTGTAGCATAACATCTGGCCACAGCCCATACCTAGCATGAGGGAGCACGTGCCTAAGAAGGCCTAGAGCTAAGTAATTAGCAGACACTTTTCTTTCTCCTCTTAAAATTTCAGACAAGCCATTCTTGTTGTGAGGTCTGAGTCTAAGAGTGTAGGCACTAATAAATAAATGAACCCATGTTCCTAAGACATCTGTGTTTTCATTGTTCACTCTCCTTCCAGCACCAAGGTTGTGTTGGCACAGACACAGATATCCGGGGTTGTCTTGTCCTTTGATGGAATGGCAGCTTCTCCTAATGACAGAAATGGAGCATGAGTGTCTCTTCCCTCCCCTGAAGGGGACCTAAGGACAATAAATGCTCCATCCTTTCTCCAGAATCATGATGAAGCAGGGAATCAGGTTTGATCCAGGGCATCAAATCCTAGAAGATGAAGAGCCAGAGTCATTATATTAAATCCTGCACAGTTTCTAAGCCCTTTCCATCTCACCCCCTGAAACTGCCAGGTCTCACAGCCACAGTGTCAAGTGCATTCAGGGCCTTCCTAACACATCTGGTCTCTGAGGAGATGCAGGGACCAAGAGCCAAGGGCTCTGGTCCTTATGCCTGTGGGCTCCACTCCCTCCCTGCCTTCCCTCCACTTACTTCCCTGCTGAACAGGCACCTCATTGTTAAGGGAGCTTATGTTTGCCATAGGCTAAAATTACCTCCTCCACCCCAGATTCACTTTTTTTGCCAGCTGACAGTGTAAAGATACTACCAGTATTTTCTTGCCAAGTTTGAGTTAACATTAATGTCAAAAATATAGACAGTAAGGGAAATAGTCTTGCCTATTTCCAAATACATCATATTATCTTTGGTATCAATTTTACTTACTTGAAAATGAAATTCTTAATGGACACGGAGCATTCAGTTTGCAACTGATACTATATGGTCATTCCCATACAGCCCCAAAAATGTATTGTCTGACAAAAGAGTTTATACTTGTTCAGAACACTTTATTTATTTTAAAGATTTATTTATTTATTTATTTATTTATTTATTTATTTATTTATTTGAGAGGGAGAGAGAGAGAGCACACAAGCAGGAGGGGCAGAGGCAGAAGGAGAGAGAGAATCTCAAACAGACTCTACACTGAGTCTGGAACCCAACATGGGGCTCAATCTCATGACTTCATATGAAATCATGACTGAGCGGACACCAAGAGTTGGTCACTTAACTGGCTGTGCCATCCAGGTATGCCCTTGCTGGGAACACTTTAAAAAACTGAAGTCAAGTGGAGCACAGATGACCCTTATCAGATCATACTAGTCAGTGCATACAACTGATTGCCCAATCAGAAAAGCCCAATCAGAAAAGCAACAGTGGGAAGTCAAAGGGAGAATTTTCTATAATAGCAGAGTCAGGGGGGACAAGGAAGAATTGCTGACTGACAGGCTGTTAAAAGCAAATAGCTAAGAAAATATTAGGGATCCAGTTTGGGAATCTGCTAAGCTAAAAATTGAGAGGATCAAAGAAGTAACAGGAAATCCATGCAGCCCAACTGAAATCCAGCAGAGAGGGATTCCTGGGTACAGCACTCTTCTTGATGTTTTCAAATTCTCCCATTTAGATCTAGCTACTCCTTGGTGTTTGCATATCTGAAGTATTGGATTTTGGCAACTATGGCTACATAACATTTGCCTGTTTGCTTGTTCATTTCGTTGTTCTATTATCTTTTAAAACTATGCAAAATATTATCAACAGAGAGAAATTAATCATGTTGCTCGAACTGGAATGCTTTATTTTTCCATAGTTACAGTATTTACCATGGATATGGATGGGCAGATAATCCTGGGGTAACCTGCTGACACCAGCACTGGCTTGAAGATGTTTCTAGCATGGGAAAGAATATTTGGCTGACAATGGGAAAAGATGAACTTCCACTCCTAATGCAGACTTCCAACTAGCTTTCTAACAGCTTCCCCTCCCAACCTGTACACCGTCTAGGAGTCTTCTCTGTTTTATTGTCATTGTTTATTGTCTGCCACCTACTTGGTGATTAAGTCCTTTGGACACTGCAAGACACTAGACTTGACTAAAAACAGACAAACTGGTTTTGTTGATTGGTTTCTCTCATTGCTATGTGGTAGAGAAGTAAAATGCCCTCAAGTCTGACGGGCCGTGATGAGAGATGGCCTTCCATGACCAAAGCCTTGGGATGCTGCTCACGTATTGGTGGACTTGGAGTCAATGAGACGTATAAACAGCACATCACTAACAGAGTAATTGCTTAAGATGAAGACTTTTATTGTAAAACCAATTTATGTGAGAGAGTTGATGGAGTTCAGTTCATTAATTTATTCAATAAATATGTCATGAAAGTTGATATTCAGCTTGATACTGCTCTGGGTGCTAGAGATTCAGCAGAGAAGGTAAGGAGGCCCACCCGTCAAGATGATATTTCAGTATCTGTGGAGAAGAGGGTAACTAGAGACAAGGAGCAAGCAAATAACTGTGCATGCTAGTAGACATATCCTTGAGAAGAAAACAAAACAAAATGGGATCACGGAGAGAGTGATGGGTGGCAGGGACAGGGCTTTGTTTCATGTGGGCGCACTCAGGACAAACCTTTGGTAAGTGGTTATTTAAGCAGGGACTTGAAGAAAGGGTGAAATTCAGCCATGGTCGGCCAACTGGTCCCTCCCTGCCCCACCGTAGGATTGCTGTATACCGCCCATTCCCCCCCCCCCCCCAGGCCTCAGCCCACACAGCTCAGCCTAGGACACTCCACTGCTTTGGGGCCAGAAAACAAAAATAGTCATTCACTATTAATTTCCAAAGCCACTGAGCCGGGTGTAAAACAGAAAGGATTTGAAGGGAGATATGATCTGGGGTAATTGCGTCTACTGCCTTCATTCCTGGCACCCAGATTTGAACACGATTCCTTGAGCTGGGATGGGCATGGAGAGTTGAGGATGAGGCCAGGACAAAAGCAGGGAATACATGTCACAGAGTTTCCCAGACAGGATGAGACAAGAATCATGTCTGGATGTGTTTAGCTTTTAACTGAATGGGGCTCAGAACCAGAAATACATCTTATCATTCTAATTATGAAAAATAAAGTTCATTTTTGCCCACACCAGCTTGGGACTCTGAGAAGTAGTTCCTGCCACACAAAACTCAACCAGTCAATCCTGTGGGGATTGGGGCAGCTGGGTGGCTCAAGTGGTTGAGCTTCTACCTTCGGCTCAGGTCATGATCCCAGGTCTGGGGATCAAGTCCCACATATGACTTCCTGCAGGGAGCCTGCTTCTCCCTCTATGTCTCTGCCTCTCTCTCTATGTCTCTCATGAATAAATAAAGTCTTTAAAAAAAATCCTGTGGGGATTTACAAGACCATGTATGAATAACTAGGATGGCATCAGGCAGCCTGTAGAGCTTTCTGGAAGCTCTGATTTGTTCACGAAGTGTGGGCTTTGGAGCAATCTTGAGCCTGGTTCAAATCCCAGATGTCCCACGCCTGACCAAATATCCCTAGGGCTGCTGCTACCTCCTATTCAGAACTGCCAGAATGATATTTGGCTTTATGTTTTCTGTGAAAGTTAAGGTATTGGAAAATTTGTAAAGTGCTAGAATCGAAGTTTCCATTAGATGTTGGTACCTGCCAGGCCACATTTCCCTCCTGGGGAGAGCCCCTCCAAGCAGAGATTTTTGCTGCTGGTAGTCCTTGCAAAATGGTGCCATGTGTACATAGAGGTACACAAGCCAAAGACAATGAGGATCTGAGCAGGACATGAGACGCCTTTGGATAAAGCTGAGCAGTGCAGCCCACTCAGACTCCCTTCCTTGGTATGACTGAGGGAGGTGCACACACTAGATGCTTGGCTTGCTTCTCAATATGTTTGAGCAACCATCCTGACCCTCCATGAAACCTCCTTCTCCCGTAAGACAGGGGTCTTGGAAGCCCTGGGACTTGGAGTGACTCATGGGGTTCTTTGTCCCCTTTGGGTCCTTGCAGTAAACCCTCATGTAGACCTATATGTTTTATATAACCTCAAATAGCAGATGAATATCTATTTGCATCCATCAAGCAAATATAAGGTATAAGCCAGCCAAGCAATAAAATACAAGACCACCAACAAATAAAATGCAAAGCTGCCCTTGGGCAGGTTGCCATCAAAGCAATAGGTTGTTTGGGATGGTGAAGAGGTGCTTTGTAGCTACGTGGGCTGCATTGTTTGTTAGACACTATATTTTACAACATAGCGGGTAGAAATGAACCAATCATTGACCCTGTAGACCTCTCAGCAGCCCCTTCCCAGAAACCCTCTCTCCTTAGAACCGCAAGTGGAGGTCTTAGCTGGGGAGACCTGGAAGGCCCCTGGGCCAATGGCAAGGTTGAACTCCCTCTTGTGTCCAGGGCCTTCACCTTCCTTTCATCATGGTCACAGATGTCCTAGCCTCCCTAGGGGCCTGGGATTGATCACGATTGCCATCTCTGAGCCCATTGCTGAGGACAGAAGTAGCTGCCTTGGAGACCCAGGGAAGGGATGGGAGCAGCAGGGCCCCCCAGCAGTGGTCTTTCTTCCCAGAACCAGTGCCCCAGCATGGAGAAAAGGCCCACACTGCTCTCTGTGTTGTACCTCCAGCTGCTGCCAAGAAGTGACAGCACCCAACACATACGTACAACGTTTGGAGTACATTTAGTCACCTGCAAATAATTACAAATTGTCCTGAGCTGAGAGAAGGTAGATGTTTTGGGGGCCACTCTTCTAGACAGGAGAGCACTTCAGGAAGAGCCTACAAGGAGAGTTTTAGGAGCACTGCCAGCTCAGGTTGGAGAGGATCATGCATCCTGACCAGAGAGGGACAGAGCCCCACCAGGCACCACCCAGTGAGCGTGGCTCATTTAATGGAGGTCAGCGTCTTCTAGAAACTCTCACTCTTGTTCCTGACCTAAAGCACATTTTTCTATTTTTCTTTTGTCCATGGGTCTCAGGAACTATTCACTTTTAATCAGAGCCAATCTTCTTATCAGTAAAGTAGTTGAAAAACTCCCCCACATGGAGGTGGACCAGACATTTGTGAAGAGCTGCTGCTTTGTGATGCTTAATGTTTACAAAGAGCTGTAGAGACAAGATAAGATCTTTTTCTTGATCTCTTTCCTTTTCTAATGAGAAAATGTTTCTTGCAATTGATGCGCTCATCACTCAGTAATCCCACAAGCCTGGGGTTGCAATCTGTAGCTAGATAGTTCTTCAGTTTGGGTGTTTTTGGGGCTTTTTTTTTTTTTTTTTGGTTATTTATATACAAATTCTTTCACATTTGTTGGAAGAAGAGAGAGAAAGGATAGTAAAGAGGGTCAAGACTACATACATGTACATCTTTTGTGGGTTTTTTCCTTCTAAAAACAGTGGTAGGTAGACAAAAGGAGCATTTGAATGGTTGTAAAAGATTCAGGCACTCAGTAGCAGTTTGCTAATTTTCTCCTCTGAGCAGGCACTGAGTCAGGCCCTGGGAACAGAACTGGCCATCGAGCTACAGCGTAGCAGCAGTGCAACATGGGAGATAGACACTTATCAAATACCACGCAAACAAATGTGCGATTATGAGTTGTGCCAAATGTTAGAGAGTTCAGGAGCTGCTGTGAGCCTGTCAGGTGCAGATTGACTAACTCTGTGAGAGGGACAGGGAGTAAAGCTAGCATGAGAGAGGAGGCAGGAGTGCTCCAGACCCAGGGAAAGGCATATGTGAATGTCCTGGGAGAGGATACAACTCTGAGAAATCTGGGAGCAGAAAGAAGGCTGGAACATATTGAGAGCAAGGAGTGAGGGACAGAGAGAGATGAGGGAAGAGGCCAGAAGGAACCAGACCACACAAGGCACCAGCATTCACAGTACAAGTTTTCGTTTTTATTCTATCAGAAGTGAAAAGTGCAAAATGGTTAAAACCATATAAATGTGAGTGGGGAGGTTGGGGAGGGCAGTGGGTGGGAGAATAATTGAATTTACATTTTAAGGTCAGCCTGGCTGCAGGAGAAAGGGTTGGAACCTGAGGAAGCTCTGGGACAGGAAGCTTGAGAGAGGCCACTGCAGCTGAGTTGGTGTCTGAGCTCCAGTCTGGAGAGGGGATGACAGGGAGAAGGAGAAATAAAGCAGTCAGCAGATGTAGGGGTGAAACTGGAACCACCCATTGACATTTTAACAGTATTTATTCTTCCCATCCACGAGCATGGAATGTTTTCCCATCTCTTTGAGTCTTCCTCAATTTCTTTCATAAGTTTTCTGTAGTTATTAGAGTACAGATCTGTAGTTATTAGAGTACAGACCTGTTTAGTTAGGTTTATTCCTGAGTATCTTATGGTTTGGGGTGCAACTTAAGTGGGATCGATTCCTTAATTTCTCTTCTGTCTCTTTGTTAGTGTATAGAAATGCCACTGATTTCTGTGCATTGATTTTATATCCTAGCATGTTCCTGAATTGCTGTCTGTATTTTAGCAATTTTGGGGTGGAGTCTTCGGGGTTTTCCACATAAAGTATCATATCATCTGTGAAGAGTGAGAGTTTGACTTCTCTGCCAATGTGAATGTCTTTTGTTTCTTTTTGTTGTCTGATTGCTGAAGCTAGGACTTCTAGTGCTATGTTGAACAAAAGTGGTGAGAGTGGGCATCCCTGTCATGTACCTGACCTTTGGGGAAAAGCTCTCAGTTTTTCCCCACTGAGAATGATATTCACTGTGGGCTTTCTGTAGATGGCTTTTATAATAGTGAGGTATGTTTCCTCTAACCTTACACTGTAGAGAGTTTTAATCAAGAAAAGATGTTGTAGTGCTCGCTTCAGCAGCACATACACTAAAATTGGAATGATACAGAGAAGATTAGCATGGCCCCCGTGCAAGGATGACACGCAAATTTGTGAAGCGTTCCATATTTTTCACTTGAGGGGATGAGCACTGGTGTTATACTATCTGTTGGCAAATCGAACTCCAATAAAAACACACACACACACACACACACACACACACACACACAAAGAAAAGATGCTGTATTTTGTCATATGCTTTCTCTGTATCAATTGAGAGCATCACATTTCTTTTATTAATGTGATATATCACACTGATTGATTTGCAAATGGTGAACCAATGTAGACATTCAATGCAATCCTTATCAAAGTATCATCACATTTTTCATAGAACTAGAGCAAATAATCCTAAATTTGTATGGAACCAGGAAAGACCCTGAATAGCCAAAGGAATGTTGAAAAAGAAAACCAAAGTGGGGGCATCACAATGCCAAACTTCAAGCTATATTACAAAGCTGTAATCTTCAAGACTGTATAGTACTGGCTCACACCTAGAGCAATGGAACAGATTGGAGAACCCAGAAATGGACCCTCAACTCTGTAGTCAACTAATATTTGACAAAGCAGGAAAGAATATCCACTGGAAAAAGGACAGTCTCTTTAATACATGGTGTTGGGAAAATTGGACAGCCACATGCAGAAGAATGAAGCTGGACCGTTTTCCAATACCATACACAAAGATAAACTCAAAATGGATGAAAGGGCTAAATGTGAAACAGGAATCCATCAAAATCCTAGAGGAGATCACAGAGAAACCTTTTCTACCTCAGCCACAGCTACTTCTTGCATGACACATCTATAAAGGCAAGGGAAACAAAAGCAAAAATGAACTATTGGGACTTCATCAAGATAAAAAGCTTCTGCACAGCAAAGGAAACAGTCAACAAAACTAAAAGGCAACCTACAGAATGGGAGAAGATATTTGCAAATGATGTATCAGATAAAGGGCTAGTATCCATGATTTATAAAGAACTTATCAAACCCAACACCCAAAAAACAAACAATCTAGTCAAGAAATGGGCAGAAGACATGAACAGACAATTCTTCAAAGAAGACCTACACATGGGCAACAAGCACATGAAAAAACCGTCCATGTCACTTGCTATCAGGGGAATACAAATCAAAACCACATTGAGATACCACCAGAATGGCTAAAATTAATAAGACAGAAAACAACAAATTGTTGGCAAGGTTGCAGAGAAAGGGTAACCCTCTTAAATTGTTTGGTAGGAATGCAAGCTGGTGCAGCCACTCTGGAAAACAAAGTGGAGGTTCCTCAAGAAGTTAAAAATAGAGCTACCCTACAATCCAGCAATTGCACTACTTGGTATTTACCCCAAATATACAAATATAGTAATCCAAAGGGGCACCTGCACCCAATGTGCATAGTAGCAATGTCCACAGACTTTGGAAGGAGCCCAGATGTCCACTGGCAGATGAATGAATACGAAGATGTGGTATATATGTATACACACAGTGGAATATTACTGAGCCATCAGGATGAATACTTACCATTTATGTTGACATGGATGGAACTACAGGGTATTATGCTGAGTGAAATAAGCCAATCAGAAAAAGCCAATGATCATACGGTTTCACACATATGTGGATAATCAGAAACATTGCAGAGGATCATAGGGGAAGGGAGGGAAAACTGAATGGGAAGTCATCAGAGAGAGAGAAAAACCATGAGAGACTCTTAACTCCAGGAAACAAACTGACAGTTGCGAGAGGGGATGGGGATGGTGGGATGGAGCAATTGGGTGATGGGCATTAAAGAGGGCATGTGATGTGATGACCACTGTGTGTTATACACAACTGATAAATTATTGAACACTACATCTGAAATCAAGTATGTACTCTATGTTGGCTAATTGAATTTTAAAAAGAAGAAAGAAAGAAAGAAGAAAGAGAAAGAAAGAAAGAAAGAAAGAAAGAAAGAAAGAAAGAAAGAAAGAAAGAAAGAAAGAAAACTGGACCTACTCTGCCATGGATTGGACATAGGGAAGTGCTAGAGAAGGAAGTGCCCAGGATGACTTCTAGGTTTTTACTGTGCACAGAGTGGGAAATACCAGTTTTTTCCATTACTTTTGTTTACATTTGTATCAATTTCCTAGAGCTGCCATAATAAAATTACCACAAACTAGGTGGCTTGAAGGAAAAGACATTTATTCTCTGATGGTTCTGGAGACCAAAAGTATGAAATAAAGGTGTCAGCAGGGCCAGGCTGTCTCTGAAGCCTCTAGGGGACAGTCCTTCCCTGTCTCTTGTTTCTGGAGTTGCCAGCAATCTTCTGGCTCCTTGGCTTATACCTGCTTCACTCCAACCTCTGCATCTGTGTTCATGTGGCCTTCCTACAAAGTGTGTTCTGTCTCCATGTCTAAATCTCTCTGTCCTTTTCTTATTAGGATATCAGTTATTAGATTTAGGATCCTCCCTAATCCATTATGCTCTCATCTTTATTTGACTATATTTGCAGATACTCTTTCCAAATAAGATGGACATTCACAGGTACCCCAATATATCTTTTGGGGAGACACAATTCAACCCACTACATCTTAGAATAATATTGTTATGACTGTTGATGTTGGATGTAAATATAAAATATGCTGACATTTGCCCTGATTCCCTCAGTTGTCCTCATTATTGTATTTTAACATAGATTTTATATAGCATGGTCAATTTCAACAATCCTACCAAGGAGTTCAGTATTGGTGGAATACATTTTATGAATCCATTTTATACCTTACTGGTTTCTCTATAATTTTCCTGAAAGGTTTTTTCGTTGAAGTGTTCTATGGTTAATTTTATTGATGACTTTTATGTCTTTTCTAAGGAAATATGGTAAAAGTTTGTAACTGTCTTAAATGTGGTCTCCAAAGATGATAGCCCTACAATTTTATTAAGAATATTATGTGTGTGAAGGTCTTATTGCCTGGAAAGAGAGCTTCATGGGTCCAAGACCCCAGCTTCTGGAAGAACTGACTCACTTAAGCCATGACAAATTTGTGGTGGTTCTTTTATTGAAGAATATATGCCCCCAATGCATTTCTATAAAGACACCAGCCCGTGGTAAAAATGATGTCCTCAAGGCAGAACCACTGTAAGTTTTACAAAGTATTGTGGCAAACCTCAAATTGTTGCAAATAGTCATATATTTATCTGTGCTCATGCATGTTACTTTTCCCAAAATTTAGCTTGAAAAATGACCCAATTTATTTTCCTAAATCCTTAGGTAAAAATGAATGAATTATTGTAATTTCCCAGTCCTATAAACATGCATATTTTATATGTTTATATACCCAGAATATGCTTTTCAAGTTCAGGCATAGAATTCCTTAGCTTTGTTACTTGGCTTATTCCATTTATTTTAGTCCACACGGCTGTCAGGGTTATATCAACAGGCCTTCAGTTTGTTCTACCAAGGTGCATAGATTATAGTTCAACCTACAGAGAGACCTGTCCACACTCCTGCTGGCTGTGATAAGTAAACCTTCCACGCCCCATTGAGATCCCTACCTGCTAGCATTTGGGTTCCTTGACCTTCTCAACATATCTTCTGATCCCATAATCTCAGGATCTTGAATATTGCCTCCTATTTCAGCTATAGCAATAAGCATCTTAGTCCCAAATTTCGTAAATGCCTCTAACCTTGACTATTAGGTGAGCTCCACACCGTTCTTTTCTTTACAGCTTTATTAAGACATAATTAATGTATAAGATTATGTAAGTTGAACATGATGATTTGATACATGTATATGTTACAAAATAATTACCACGATAAGTTAATACATTATCACTTCACATAATTACCTTTTTTGTGTGATGATGGCGGTGAGAACATTCAAGACTCACACTCTTAGCAACTTGCAAGTATACAGTACAGTGTTGTTAAGTATAATCACCATGATCCCCAGGACTTAACCAACTTATAACTGGAGGTTTGTACCAGTTTGTACCCTTTGACCACCATCCATTTCCCTCACTACCAACCCCCCCCCCCCCCCCGCAGTACCTGACAACCACCATTCTACTGTTCCTATGAGTTTGGCTCTTTACTACTCCACATGTAAGTGATATCATACATTACTTTTCTTTCTCTGTCTGACTTACTTTGCTTAGCACAATGCCTTCAAGGTTTATTCATGTTACTGCAAATGGCAGGATTTCCTTCTTTCTCATGGCCAAATAATACTTATTTATATTCTTATATTGTATTTATCTTCCCACTTTCATTCTTCTGCTGTGAATATCCAATTTTCCTAAACCATTTATTTAAGAGACTACCCCTTCCCCACCAAGTATTCCTTGGCTTCCTTGTCAAATATTAGTTGACAGTATATGCCTGGATTCATTTCTGGTTCCATGGGTCTATGAGTCTGTTTTTATGCCAGCACCATTATATTTTTATTACCATACCATACCATACCATTTGTAAAATAGTTTGAAATCATGAAATGTAATGCCTCTAGGTTTGTTTTTCCTCAGGCTTGTTTTGGCTGTTCATGGTTCTATGTGAATTTTAGGATTTTAAAAAATTCTGTGAAAAGTTCCACCATAATTTTAAAAGGGATTGCTTTGAATCTACAAATGGATTTGGAAATATGGATCTTTTAACATTAACTTCTCTGATCCATGAGCATGGGTTATCTTTCCATTTATTTGTATATTTTTGCATTTTTTTCATCAATGTCTTAGAATTTTCAGGATACAGATCTTTCACTTGTTGGTTAAATATATGCCTAAGAGTTACTGTTTTTGATGTCACTGTAAATGTGATTGTTTTCTTTCTTTTTCAGATAGCTCATTGTTCTTGTGTAGAAATGAGTTTTATATGTTGATTTTGAATCCTGAAACTTTACTAAATTTGTTTTTTAGTTCCAAAAGTTTTTTGGTGGAATCTTTAGGATTTTCTCTATATAAGATTATATCATCTATAAGTAAAGGCAATTACTTCCTCCTTTCCAATTTGGATGTCTTTCCTTCTTTCTATGTCTAATTACTCTAGTTAAGATTTCAAAAATTATGTTGAATAGAGATGTTGAAAGTGGGCAACCTAGTGATCTTAGAGGAAGAATTTACAGTTTTTCACCATTGAATGTAATGTTAACTGTGGGCTTGTCATATATGGCCTTGATTATGTTGAGATATATTCTTTCTATATCCACTCTGTTGAGGGTTTTTTTTTTAAAGATTTTATTTATTTATTCATTAGAGACACAGAAAGAGGCAGAGACATAGGCAGAGGGAGAAGCAGGCTCGCTGCGGGGAGCCCGATTTGGGACTCAATCCCAGAATCCTGGGATCACAACCTGAGCTGAAGGAAAACGCTCAACCACTGAGCCATTCAGACAATTCAGATAAGGGTTTTTATCATGAAAAGATGTTGAATTATCCAATGCTTTTTCTGCATCTGTTGAGATCATCATATGATTTTTTTAAAAAAAATTTATTTATTTATTTATTTATTTATTTATTTATTTATTTATTTCAGAGAGAGGTATGGCATGAGCAGGGGGGAGGGAGAGGGAGAAGCAGACTCCCCACTGAGCAGGGAGCCTGATATGGTGTCTATCCCAGGACCCCAGGATCATGATCTGAGCTGAAGGCAGACATTTAACTGATTGAGCCACCCAGGCTCCCCGATCATGATTTTTATCCTTCTTTCTACTAATGTAGAATATCTCATTTATTGATTTGCATATGTGAACCATCCTTGCTTCCCATGGATAGATCTCACTTGATCATGGCATGTTATTTTTTTAATGTACAGTTACATTCAGTTTGCTAGTATTTTGTTGAGGGTTTTTGCATCTATCCATATTCATCAGGGATATTGGCCTGCAGTTTTCTTTTCTTGCAGTATCATTATCTGGTTTTAATATAAGGGTAATGCTAGCTTTATAAAATGAGTTTGAAAGTGGTCCCTTCTCTTCAGTTTTTTGGAAGAGTTTGAAAAGCACCAGTATTGATTCTTCCTTAAATGTTTGGTGGAATTCACCTGTGAAGCCATCTGATCCTGGAGCTCTTCTTGCTGGAAATTTTTGTTGTTGTTGTTGTTGCTGTTGTTTTTTAAGATTTTATTCATTTATTCATGAGACTCACACACACACACACACACACACACACACACAGAGGCAGAGACATAGGCAGAGGGAGAAGCAGGCTCCATGCAGGAAGTCGGACGTGGGACCTGATCCCAAAATTCCAGGATCATGCCCTGAGCCAAAGGCAGACGTTCAACTGCTGAGCCATCCAGGGTCCCTGCTGGAAGTTGGTTGTTTTTTTTTTTTTTTTTGTTTTTTTAAGATTTTACTTATTTATTCATGATAGACATAGAAAGAGAGAGGCAGAGACACAGGCAGAGGGAAAAGCAGGCCCCATGCCAGGAGCTTGATGCAGGACTCAATCCCGGGACCCCAGGATCATGCCCTGGGCCAATGGCAGGCGCCGAACCGCTGAGCCACCCAGGGATCCCCTGGAAGTTTTTGATTACTAATTCAATCTCCTATTTGTTATTGTCTGCTCAGATTTTCTCATTCTTAATGATTCATTCTTGATAGGTTGTATGCTTCTACAAATGTGTCCATTTCTTTAGGATTTCCAATTTGTTGTTGTGTAATTGTCCCATATTGGTTCCTTATGGTCCTTTGTATTTCTGTGGTATCAATTGTAATGTCTCCTCTTTACACATATAATTTTACTTAATTGAGTCCTTTCTTTTTTTCTTGATAGGTCTAGCTAAAAGTTAGTCAATTTGGTTTCTCTTTTCAAAAAACTCCTTGTTTTAGGCCAGGATTCTGGCCAAAATAGAGAGTTAAAAGAGTTTCAATTTAGTAGTGGCCTGGGACATTCACTTATTCAATCCACCACCATATGTTGAGCATTTGTTAGATGTCAAACGCTTGGTAGTAAACTATGTACAGATGAAAAGGCAGGTGTTTCCCTCAAGGATCTCATAGTCTGGCATTCAGAAAAGAACACATAGTGGGCCATTTATCAGAGTAGCATTTGCTTTACAGTGATGCATGGGAGAGAATGTTCTGTTACTTCAGATTCTGATCATTCAAAGTGAGCCAGATTTCCCTATTTCCCTGGTCCTCCGACTGATGAATAGTCCCATCCTGTAGAAACTGATGCTTATACTAGGCATTTTCCTTTAACTCTCCGACTGTCCAGCAGGATTCTCTGGGCAGCTTGAACATCATCCCTCACCCTCAACTTACAGTGGCATTTATAAGCAACAATTTGGAAGATAGGAGGAACTGAGTCACAGAGTATTGGTGGCTTCCCCAAAGACTCCCTCCCTCAGGAATCCAGTGGACACTTATACCCTCCCCCCCCCCCCCCCGTCACAAGGTGCTCCAGGGAGCACTTCTGTCAGGCTCAGGGGAATAATGTCTCCTTGCTGTAGCTGGCTCAATTGTGCTTCATCGTTCTGTGTTCATTTCTTTTAAGTTTATTCATATTCTTGCAAATATCACAGCATTAAACTTCCCTTCATTATCACCATTTAATATGCCATCTTGTCTGCTCAGATTCCTGAAGTCTACTTTGCCTTTGAACTTGGTGCTGAAAAACATGGACTGTCAAGGTCATTTCCAGGGAATATAATATATATATAACTATATAACTATATATATATAACTATATATATATATATATATATATATATATATATGGTTGATATTCAAATATCAAAGTTTGGAAATGACCTACTTTTTAATGTAGTTTAGAATGGATTAAAATACATGCCTATGGTAGCATCACTCTCCCTGACATTATTCTACACTTTCTCATGCAAGAACAAAGGTGAAATGACAGCAGGAACTTTGTTATAAGTGGGATATCATGGAAGCACTGTCTTGTGTCCTCTCAAAGGTCTCCCCTGAATGGATTCCCCAGCCTGGATCCCCTTTCTGGCAGATACCCTGTGCCTTCATTCCTGGATCAATGAGCTCCTTACTCAGTTCATTTCTTGGAATGAATGACTAAATGTCTGAACACAAGTGTTGGGGCACAGCCTCTGTCCCACTCAGAGCCCTCAAGAATGCCTTCCTCACCCCTGTCCTCATTACATTAGCATTGTTACTTCACCGACACATCTGACTTCCTTTTTTGCCTTTTCAGAAGACAGTGAGGGACACCAAGGACATTTACAGAAGCTCTGTAACTGAACACACCCTGGGGAATTCTTTGCAACTATTACTGGGTTGGGGTGGGTTTCCATCACAGGCTTTGCCTGGACACATCAGATTCACATTGAAGGAATTCAATAAAAGAAGCCACGTGGTGCTATGCAGTTGGGTTTGGAACCACCAGGAAATGTTTCTATTGATTGGCAGGTAAAGAATGATGAATTATGAACTCAAATAAAAAGAAACACATAAGCAGAAGAGGAAGGAGTAGGAGAGCAGACAACTCAGCCATATAGGCAGATAAATGGTCCTGAGAAGCCCGTCTGTAGCCACCCGGGGAATGTTCCTCTGTGAATTCCACTCTCACCACAGATCACAGTAAAGTCAGAGATGGTCACAGTCTAGAGACGGAGACATAGCTTTTTATTCCATGTAAGTCATAAAAACAGAAAGCTAAGAGATCAACTTACAAACAGCTTTAGGGGAAAGGGGGTGGGTAAGCGTGGTCAGTTTGATTGGAAGGTTCAGGAGCCAATTCTTCCTTCATAGTCCATTTCCTTTTTGTGGGAAATCTGTTTCTATAAAAGACTGCTGTCCAGATTTATGTAACAGAAAATGGAGTTTATTTTTTTTTAAGATTTATTTATTTATTTGTTCATGATAGAGAGAGACAGAGAAAGGCAGAGACACAGGCAGAGGGAGAAGCAGGCTCCATGCAGGGATCCTGACGTGGGACTCGATCCCGGGACTCCAGGATCACACCCTGGGCCAAAGGCAGGCGCTAAACCGCTGAGCCACCCAGGGATCCCCGAAAATGGAGTTTATTTTAAAAGCTTATAATTGACCATCAGATCCATAATCACTTATTAACAAGAGATTTGTGAAGGTACATAGCAACTAAATAACCCCTTGAAGTTTTTAAAGCATGACTTATAACTATATTTTTAGGGGTGCCTGGGTGGCTCAGTTAGTTAAGTGTTGGACTCTTGATTTCAGCTCAGGTTATGATCTTAGGTTCATGAGATCAATCGGGGGTGGGACTCAGTGCTCAGTAGGGAGTCTGATTGAGATTCTCTCTCTTCCTCTCCCTCTCCCTCTCTCCCTCTCCCTGCTCGTGCTCAGTCTCTCTCTAAATAAATATATAAAATCTTAAAAAAAAAAAAAAGCCTCCTTCAGCATATGATGACCATGTCTGGTACCCAACTTACACTGGACCACCCAGGATAAAGGGATCCATAAAAGACATATGAAGGGAATGGGAAACACACCAAACCCTTAAACACCTAATACAGAAGAGACTATTTTATGCATTCTGGAAGATTACATCATAAAGGAGTGTTTTTCAGTAGAACTCTTTCCATAAATAAAATCTTGCACATGCCACATACAAAACTGATGAAGGAGGAGCTCCTCCTGTTGATGCTCAGATGGGTCCCCAGTCTGGCGCTGCCACACACCATTCCTCTGAGGTCCTTCCTTAGAACCGCGACACTCTAAAGAAAACAGTTCGGAAACTTCTAGAAGCATCTGCTCAGCTGTTTTCCATATACATTGAAGACGGTCCCAGAGTAAATGGATTTGAAATGTGGGAGTCAGAATGTCAGATAAAATAAAGGAATTCTGAAACATTGCACAGAAGCCTCCAAACAGAATTCCAGTGGCTTCTAACTGTGGATTAAAGGAAATACAAAAGCTCCTCCTGTAAGGCCACCCAGAGCTGAGCATTCTGCCTAACCCAGAACTCTGAGGTCAAGATCTGGCCTCAATCCCTCTCTCCAACCTAACCTCCCGTAGCTGGCCTGCCTCCTCCATGTAGCATGCTACAATCTAGCACTATTCAGTCTCCACCCACCTGCAGCATCTGCAATGGAGTGAGTGTGAATCGAGATGTGCTGTGAGGGTCAAGGTGGATTTTGAAGCCATAATGTGATTAAAGAATATAAATATCATATTAATAATTTTTATATTAATTGCTTCCCATTATTGACATGTTGAGTTAAATAAAATACATTATTAAAATTAATTTTACCTGTTTCTCCTTTTGAAAAATGTGGCTACTAGAAAATGTACATTACCTGTGTTGCCTGCCCCTGTGACTGGCATTATATTTCTATCAGCACGGCTCTAGCTGTGGTCACCGAGTCAAATGACCACAGAGGCTGGCTGGTAGCATGTGTGGTCCCTCTGGGATGTTTACAGGTGGTCATTGGGGGGACCGTGGAGTATGTGCCTTCAGCTAGGCAGGAACATGGGCTCAATTGTCCCTAGCTCTCCTAAGTTTATTTTTTTTTAATTGAAGTATAGTTGAAATATCACCTAAGTTTTTAAAGAATTATTGGAAATAGAATTGCAAATGTGTGTGTGGAGTGAGTAAACGTGAAGGTGCATGAATTTTCTGAATTTTTAAATGTTGGCAACTATCTCATAATTTTAGAAGCTAATGTAGCACAACTGTTAGGTCAAACCAAACATGTCAGGAGGAGACCTGGCCTGTGGACAGCCAGCAGCTCCCTTCCCTCTTCCCTGCTCTCCTGGAGGCTCTCCCTCCGCCACTCCAGCTGAGGACCTCCCAGACAGGCTGCCTCAGACATCCCCATGCTCAACACCTCACCAGAGACACCTGCAGATGCTCCATAGATGACTGAAATGACTGTCTCAAGTTGGTCTGGAATTTTCTTGTTTGGAGTTTCTTAAATGACAACAGTCTCCTTTCTTCCAAGATCTGTGTTGTTATCCTGCCCTGAAGGGAGAATGAATATCCAACTACTTTACCTCAAAAGACCCCCTCATTCGAACAAACAAAACATCTGTTTCTTGCTGCCAAAAGGAGTTACTGAAGGTTTTTCTTCTGTGCTGGTGCTGAAAGCTGAAGGAGGAGGGGAAGGAAGTGGAGGAGGAGGAGGAAGGGGAGGAGAAGACAAAGAAGAAGGAGAAAGAGGGGAAGGAGAAGAAGGAGGAAGAGGAGATGAGGAGACAAGGAGGAGGAAAAGAAGAAGGAAAAGGGGAAGGAGAAGAAGAGGGGAAGGGGAGGGAGGAAGGGGGAAAAAGGAAAGGGGGGGGGAGGAGGAAGGGGAAGGGGGACGAGGGAAAGAAGCTGAAACTGAAATGCTGGAATGTGATTTTTAAATGAGGCTTGAATTCTAACCAGGAGCCACAGAGCCAGGCGGGCTTTGGATCTTCTCCCTTCCCTGCTCCTGGTCGCCCAGGAGCCATGTAGCCTGCACAATGGGGGAGGTGACTTTGTGTCCCACTCTAAGCTGCCAGGCTGGAACCAGACTGTTGCCTTGCTGGCCCTGAGTCCAGGCCCCTCGGGATACCATGCAGAGCCAAGTATGCTGCTTGCCCTGCATCCTGAGTCATCAGCTACGAGTGAGAACAGGAGGGGTTAGGAAACCATACACTGGCCAACACCCTATTTTTTAACCTGTCCAACATTTTAGAAATACTAGAAGTTTAAATTCTTCACACGGTTTTTTAATCTGGTGATTTAAAAAGAACAGACTTGAGCTTTAACCCTGGGAGTAAACGTCCTTCTCTGTGCGCTCCATCACCGTGGCTTTGCAGACTGTCCTGACTCCATGCCAGGAGCTGCTCATACAGAAATAAGGTGCCTGCCACCTGGCTGGCAGGTGAGCTGCTGGCTCCCCGCATTTTGGTCCTCGGTGAATCTAAACAATTACTAACTATACTTGAAAACTTTTTCCTTTTCAAATATCAATAATAAGCATTAATGACAAGCCCAAAGCACTTTATGTCACCATGTTGGAAGCTAGCTAAAGTGCCTGCTGTGAAAACAAGGAGGAAAATAAGAAAATCTGCCCCAAAGAGAAGGAGTTAAAAATCAATGCTTCTTTAGGAGAAAAATGACATCCGGGAGCTCAAAACCATGACTTCTAAAAAATTAGTATATTTGGGAAGATTTGATTCTCCAGGCATTGTTACATCAACCCTGGGCTCTGCATTTGCTCAGCTTCTCCTAAAACCCTGGGTGGACCCTAGCAACATGGTTGTAAGATCACGTTTCTTGTAAAATGAGCATGTGTGGGATACTTTGGCTGTTCATGGTCGAGACCATCGTCTCTCTGCACTTCTACTTGTCCTTTTCACATTTCCCCAATGTCAAGTCGCACTGGAGGGTGACAAAAGAGAGACTCCTAATTCTGGGAAACGAATAAGGGATAGTGGAAGGGGAGGTGGGTGGGGGGATGGGGTGACTGGGTGACAGACACTCAGGGGGCCCTTGATGGGATGAGCACTGGATGTTACACTATATGTTGGCCAATTAAACTCCAAAAAATATATATACAAAAAAAAAAAAGAAGTAGCACTGGATAATCCAGGGCATTTTTGAGATTTGTCCAAAGAGCAGCAGAGTTGGAGATATGCGTATATAAGATCCTCATAGTCTTTCCCATGTGTGGCAAATGCAGTGTGAATGTCATCCAGTGCCTGACCTGGGATGCAGGTGGGCAGTGAAAGAGAAACAAAGCTCGACATGTACAGAATCAGAAGTTATCTCACAGTACATTTTGCAACATCGGGCTTGGAAATTGTGAGCCAAGGAGTTAGTTCTCACCAATGCCTATTCGAGATTAAATTTTTCCCCTACTGGGAATATACTCCATAATGCAGTGTATGGAATTAGAAATGTGTTATGGAGCTTTTTTCTTCTTTGATGGGAATCATGCAAAATAGAATTTATCAGAACTCCTGTATTTGAAAGGCACAAACTATAGTAGTACTCCAGAAAGTCGAGTGTGTCCATAGCAGCACCTATTGGAAGGGAAATTGATAGAGATTTTCTCACATAATGAATCTAAAACTTTACACAGCACCATCAAAAAAGAGTTGAAAAGCTAAAGAAAATTTTTCTAACCTATTAGTGGTAAAACAATCATGCTCAAGACAAGACTGAAGTAGCTTTTGGTTTTCTCTATAGAAAATATCATAAAAATTGTAGCTAAAAGATGATTGGACTATCCAGCCAAAAATGTAGGTCAAAGAGTATTACAGTAAGGCAACTAATTAATAAAAACAGTGTGATAGTTTCTAGATCTGATGTTTCATATTTGACAGCTTTTTAAAATTGATAATATATTGTGACTTCTTTCTTTTTCTCATTCCAAATTAATAATTTCACTTTTATGCACCTAATTTTGTGTTAAAATTTCAGTCTTTTTCTTAAAAAGGACCACTCCCAAACTGTACAATCTCCAAGCTCCACAAAACCAGATCCACCCCTGCCCTTGGGTGAAAGAAGAGAATGACATTCAAAAGAAATGTGAAACACATATTTTCCTACTGGCAAGGGAGAAAAAAATGTAAAAAAAAAATCTTACAACAATATAACTAGAAGAAGGAAAATTTGAAAATGGCTAAAATTTGGCAAAGGAAAACGAATTTTTTTGCCTATAGGTTTGCACCCTCACTGCTCAGAAGTTTCCCTTCTAGCACTGATAGCATCCTCGGAGCACAGCTTGCATGACAGGCACTAAACAGGCTTCCAGTAAATGTCAACTACATATCTGAATTCAGCACCTGCCTGCCCCCTCTGCAAGAGCTGCAAGCCAGAGTATGAAATCCAACCTCTGCCTTGCGATCCCCAGAGAAGGCTCACTCCCCACAGGCCGATGCTATCCCCCCAGGAATGGGAGCATGAAATGGGGAGCAACAGACCCAGCGTCTGAGGGCCTTATGGTTTGTGTTTCATTTTCCCACCAAGGGAATGAAATTGTCCTGAGCCATTGCCATTCCTTTCCCTTGTTGGTTGTATAGGGACTGTCCAGGTTAAACGTATCCCTTCCAGCCCTGGTCCTATCAGTAACATACCTGATCTACCCATAAACCATGAGCTGGCTGGTGTATTAATGCAAGCAGAGACTAAAACTGCTTCTTGGACCAGGCCACCTTATTCACTACAGTACTGACTTGAACTTGGTCTGTTTTGCCAACTCTAGACTGTGGCTGTGACACCAACTTCTGGCTTCCTTTCTGTCTTGTCAACTGTCTCATTTCCATTCTTGGCTTGGGAACCCTGGTTTTGCTGCTCTGAGTTTGCCCTCACATCCCTTCTCCCCCCAGAGACAAGATCACAGGGCCCTAACGAGGCCCTGTCCCTCACAGAATCTCCTGAGGCTCTGATTTCTCTTCTCTGTGTGACTTTGTCCTCACTTATGCAGGGGTCCCAGGTGACAATCTCTCAGTCGCAACCTTTCTGCTCAGTCCCTTCCTATTATTCCTACTCTGTCTGCTTGATTCTTAAGAAAAAAAATTATTTATTTGAAAGAGAGGAGTGGGCAGAGGAAGAAGGAGAGAAAGAATCCCAAGCAGACTCCCCACTGAGCACAGAGCCCGATACGGGGCCTGATCTTATAACCCCAAGATCATGACCTGAGTCAAAATCAAGAATTGGGTGCTTGACCAGCTGAACCACATGAACACCTCTCTGCCTGCTTGATTCTGAATGTAGATTTTTGGCTCCAGATCTATAGCCCCAACCCTCCTCCATGTTAGGCCAGCTCTCAGAGCCCAGGCCAAGGCCAGATAGCTGGAGACCCACTGCCAAGGAAAGAAATTTGGGCTCACACGGTTCAGTTTTTCTTTCCCCTTTGGCCTGAACTTCCCTGTTGCCCCACATGAACACATCCAGTCTCTGCAGAATTTCCCTGGGCTCATCTTCCAAGGGTGGTATGAAGATAGGGTTTGCTGACTAAGGTTATCAGAAGAGAAGAGTTGAGAGTTGCCTGACCCAATACTCAGGCTAAGGCTGAAGCATCTTCAGCATCCTGCAGAACCCAACATTTGTAACCCCTGGATCTACCCAACTAGCCTGGTCTAGAAACCAACCAGCATTCCAGGGCCAAAAATGCCATGTGAAAAAAACTTAGAAGAGACTATTTATTCTGCAGGCCTCACTGTCTGATTTAATCTTTGTTCCAGAACATCTGTGTGAAGGTCAAGCATGAGAAAATTATCTTGCACGTGGATCCTTCCATCTTCACTTCTAGGTGGTGATATGGGTTTTTTTTTTTTTTGTCTTTTAGAAGGAGGAGATACAAATGGCTAGTGCATTAAAGAAAACCTTCTAAACAGTTAATGTTTACAACCAACTTAACCCAAGCACTTTGATATAAAACAAATCGTACAGAAAAAAAATTTTTTGACAACAAAATAAGGGTGATTTCCTAGACACAGCATTTTGTTCTTTATAGAAATGTTCTCCGATGTTTCATCAAAACTTAAAGGTGTCTCAGCAGAGCTTGCAACATCACAAAAGCAACTTAAAAGACAGTGCCCATCAGGCACCATAACTCAGAAAATAAGTTCAAAAGCCAGTAGAAGCATTTCAACTTCAAGAGGTAAAACATCCAAATTCTCCACTTCTACTGGATTCCAATCAAGTAAAAACACATTGAGAAATTAGCCCCTGGTCTTAATCAGACTGTGGAAAGCTGAAAAGTATGGTGCAGTAGAAGGTAGAGCTTCATGGATGGCAAAGCTTCCCTGGGCTTTCTCCAGATTCTTGTGGTGATCCCTGCCTGGAATTGCCATCATTCATGGATGGACCCCAAAGATCCCATCTGGTAAAAGGACCACAGGCCAAGGTGACATTGCCAACATGGGTTGGCCTGTACTCCAGCCCATATTCTATCCTGAATTCCTTTTGAAGCAGCAATGACAACAAGCAGGCTGTGTGGTGCATGTCTGTCCTCCAAAGGCTTCAAATTTAAGTCATTTGATACTGATCATGATATGCAATGATTTGAATATCGTCCTTTGCTCCTGTTACTAACTCATTTTAAATTGATTATACTTTAATTACTCTAAGTCCTTCTTGAACAGATGCAAACCATGTCTAATGCCCTCCCGGACATGTGAGGGCTCTGAGGTGCTGGTGCTATTTGATATACGATGTCCTCAAATCCCCATGTGGGGGATGGGAAGCAGCACTAGATCTCTAAGTGCAGTGAGAGGAGCCAATGAGGGTCAACTCTTTCTGGAGAAACTAAAGTCAAAGGCGGGAAGATGGTTCAACTGAGTCACTGATCCAACAAGGAAGGCAGGAAATCAGCTTCCAGGTAGGAGGCAATGGGAAAATAAGCGAGGAAGAGGGTTTCTAAGCAAGGGGTAAGAGACAGTTTTGAGAAATAAGTAATTCACAAGTACCTCCCAAATAACCAGTCTTTTCTAGCCTCATCGACCTGTGACTATGAAATAAGTTATATTCCCTTCTAATATCATATTTTTATAGTAGTTCTCTAGTGCCTAATTGGCAGTAAAAACACTCCTGATTACACCACCCCAGTTATTTTTAGTGTGCTTTTAAGTACTACGTGTATTGGTTATCTGCTGCCATTGGCTCCTCTCACTACACATAGGGATCGAGTACTGCTTCCCATCCCCCACAACCACTCTGTGCTCGGGGCTGGGTTTGGGGACATCATATCCCAAATAGCACCTCAGAGCCCTCACATGTCCGGGAGGGCATTAGACATGGTTTGCATCTGTTCAAGAAGGACTTAGAGTAATTAAAGTATAATCAATTTAAAATGAGTTAGTAACAGGAGCAAAGGACGATATTCAAATCATTGCATATCATGATCAGTATCATATGACTTAAATTTGAAGCCTTTGGAGGACAGACATGCACCACACAGCCTGCTTGTTGTCATTGCTGCTTCAAAAGGAATTCAGGATAGAATATGGGCTGGAGTACAGGCCAACCCATGTTGGCAATGTCACCTTGGCCTGTGGTCCTTTTACCAGATGGGATCTTTGGGGTCCATCCATGAATGGTGGCAATTCCAGGCAAGGCTATCTGTTGTTACATAACAAATAATCACAAAATAATAATAATAACTTTAAACAACACACATATTTAAATCACACATTTCCCCAGCAGAGCCCAACCCCATGCTTGAGCCACCCGGGAAAGAGAGAGCGGATACTTTCGAGATGGGATACCCAGGTTAGGGGCCCCCTAACCAATCGTGGTCTCATTTCCCATCACCCGATACTTCAGAGAGCATTTAACTGATTGCCTGGTGTTGGGTTCCATGGTATATAGGTGGGGACAGGATGGTTAGGAAGATGAGAAGGAGGCACTTAGGGGGATTCCTCTCTGTGGTCAGACTTGATGGAAGAAGGCTTACAACTCTTTTTCAGGAAGACTCTTGCCTTGGTTTGTGAAAGTTTACAGGGCAGAAAATCTTTGTGCTGAAGGGTTGAGGAATAGTATTCCTGCTTTGGCTTGGTCTGTGAAAAATGAAACAACGCCAGATGGAAGCACTGCCAAGCACAAATTTATACACTTCAAAGAATTTTTATTTTTTCAATCAGAGAAAGACATGAGATTCCAGACTCTAGACTCTCTATTTCAGTTCCAAATTGCCAAATTGCTGATGTTGCAGTCTTCCTTAGAATTTGTTTGGTGAAAGCAGAAAACGGACGAAAAGGAAAAACTGTGTTTTACCCAAACGAGCTCCCTGAATTTGTAGAGTGTGTTATTAAGCAAAGCTGTGTTGGGACCAGAATCATTTCACATTCCTAAAGGGTGATGCTCTGAGACTCCTCAGTCTCGGGCCTGGCAAAGCTCTGGAGAGAGGACAGAGAAGGAAAATTCAAAAATAACGGAGAATCGGCAGCTTGATGTGGGAAGAAGGAAAAGCAAGCATTTTTCAAACTGTTAGTGGGCAGGACCCTGGCTGAGTCCCCAGCGTGGGGCTCCAGCCTCTCGGCCCTGCCCCATCAGGAGATCCCCGGGGCCCAGTGGGTGGCTCTGAGGCCCTGCCCCATCAGGTGCCCCCTGTCCTGTGCAGGAACCCAGCCTCAAACCACCCCCAGGGGATCCCGCTGCACCCCTGCTTAATGCCCTCATTCATTTGGACTGAACTCTTCCTGCCTCACAGGCTACCTAAGTGTTTGAAATTCATTCCTTCTACGAGCATTGAATGAGCACCTACAGTATACCCGTCAGAGAGTCCCCAAGATGCTGGTGGAAGACACAGATGCACGCACAACACTGTCATTCGTGTCACCCGCTCTCTGGGCTGCAGCCTGCAGGGGCTCCAGGTGAAAACCAGATGCAGCACAAGTAGAGGCAGAAACTCTGCTTCAGGTAACGTCTGTCCCAAAAAAAGTCATTTGTGTTTATGTTGGTCCTTTGCATGCAACACTCTTCGTAGTTTTATTCCTAAGTGGCCTTTACTGGGGGAGCGGAGAGGAATGACTTCTAGTGATTTATAATCACTGAGTAGACATCCTGAAACCCAAACATTCAGTAATTTCATGGGTCACTTGCTGTGTGTTTGATACTGCTGAACACTGAGAAGTCCAAGAAAACAAAAAAGAAAACAAAAACTAGAGAAAGACACTGAGCCTGGCATCAGGACATTTCCTGGCTGGCAAAGAAATAGCCCTGAAATGCACTGTGCCCTGCAGTTTGGGGTTGCTTCTGTGACAGCCTGGGTGCCGGAAGGTGCTGGAGAGTGCTGACAGACAGGGTGGCTGTGGAAGTGCTGTAGAAGCCTCCAGAAGAAGGCGTGGAGCATGTAGCACACTGTGGCCTGCCCCGGCAAGAGGGAGAAGGAAGTGTGGACACAGGTGGAGCCACTGGTGGCAGGGTGGTGGCAGGGCAATGGCCGGCATGGGAGCAGAGGCCAGGTGCCTGTGGGTGCTGGGCGTGGGTGCAAGCAGCGGGCAGCCTGACGGCCGGAGGCCAGGGGCCGGGGGACCAGGAGGTAAGGTCCTTACAGGACCCCAGTCCTGAAGGCCAAGGGGCTAGGCTGGTGCATCTGCATTTTCTGCACTAGGCGTTGGACAGTCAATGAAGGACCAGTGATGGATTTTAAACTGGGGAGTAACCACAGATTTCTTAAAAATCGTGTATATTGGGGTTTATTTCCTGAGTACAAGGGTATGCGTGATCATTGAAGAAACATTGGAGCGTCCAGAAACACCAAAAAGTCAAAATAAATAAAATTTATGAAAAATTAGAAGTCACAATGCGACCACCCAGAAGGAATTCTAAGCATATTCAACTGTGAGCCATGAGCATTTCCTTGCTGTCTTTTATAGATACGCTGGTTGGTTTCTTGTCAGGAGCTGAGGAGGACAGTGACCCCAGAGAGGTCCCGTCATCAGTCAAGGGGAAAGGAAAAGAAAAGGCAGCTCTGGGGTGGGAGCCCAAGCACAGACTTTCCACAAGGGCACCAAGTAGTGGCGGCCTGCCACAAGCTCTGTTTCCCTTCCTCCAGATGAAAAGAATGACGTTCATAGGCTGTGTTATCTGAGAAATTGAAAGATATTGTGGAAATATTTTCAATAGCCAGAAGCTGTTACTCATCTTTTCATCAGTTTCCTTTTCAGACTGTCTAAGACATTAGCTTGAGGAGGGATGAGGAGACAAGGGAGAGAGAGAAGCCTCTGATGATAAGAACATCCTGAATGGCCGTTGAGGTATTACGTTGACTCTCATCCAAGGACATGGAAATTCTAAGCCATCTTCCCTGTCCTCTGTTGTAAGTGGTCTTGGTATTTTCAGTCCAGATATGCTTTGTCCCCTAGATTCCTCTTCCCGTTGTTGGGAGGAAGGATTCCTGAAGTGATCCAGAGTGAACTCTTTCTTTCCTTGCGAACACTGAGGCCAGAGATGGGTGGAGACCTGCCCCAAGTTACAGACCTGCTGGAGAAGAGGGACCTTACCCTACTCCCAAAACTCCCCAGTTCATCTTACATCTCCAGAGTAACCACACCAACCACACTGCTGCCTCCTTCTGATACTTCGTAAACATGTTCTCAATAGGTAGAAACATGCCCATTCGTGTTGTTTAACTATCACAGAAATTAAAGGTGGAGTTAACACTGCAAATTATTTCAATATGCTATTGCTTGGCTTTAGAAAAGCCAAATATGTTTGAAAGGTTATACTTATTTTTTTTTTTTTGCAAAATTTACTTTTCCAAAGAAGATTAGTTAGAATTAATTGTTCTCATTTTAAGAGAAGGAGAGAGGGAGAAAGAGAGATCCACTGTCAGAAAGACAGCTATTTATTTGCTCATTTACTTTTTTTTTGAGAAATTTTTAAGCACACACCAAAATAAAATAGTATAGTGAGCCCCTGTTTATCGTTTGTTCAACTTCAACCATTATCAATAGTTCGCTAATCCTGATGTATGAGAGCTTTTAAAATACATTTTAATCCACAAAGATTGCATTTACGTCTAGCTTTTCATTACCAAATCTACTATGTAAAGAAAGATCATTTTAATTCATTTCCTGATCTAAACAGCTAAGGAAGTTCATGTTTTCCTGTTGGTTACCCACTGATTTCTCTATTCTGAAAGGACTCCTGGCACACCTTCCAGGTCCCAAGTGGAGAGAGTACCTAGCCCAGCCTAGAAACCTCTACTGATTACCAGGCCCTGACCAGCCACAACAGGAGGTCCCCAGTGACTTGAATTCCTCCATCCACAGACTTTAGTTGTGTCTGATGCATATCCCAGGAGTCTGGGAGAGGTTTTCATTGAATACTGAAAATACTCCGCTGTGCTCAGTATGACTGTGGGCACATTTCCACCACTAGCTATGCTTGTGTTCCCACAGTTCCCATCACGAGCCTCTATATTCCTGTTCATTCCTGTCACTTTTCCATTCTGCTTTGTCTGTTGTCCATCTCCTCCTACTCAAGAGCAAATCCTTGGACATAGAAGGGTCTTCCCTGTTTACTGTTGACTCTCTGGGAAAGGTCACCTCCACTTCACTCAGCTTGCTCTCTGGTGAGTCAGATGGGACAGTGCTTAGAGAAACATCAAATGCAGTAACGTTCAGGCTGTTGTTTTTATGGTATAGTTTCACTGGCTCTTGACTTACTGAGCCCTATGCTCTCCAGATATTTATTGAAAAACATTACTGGGAGAAGAATCCAGCAATCAGCTCTCCTCTCTTTCCAGTCAGCAAGTTCTTCTAGAGTTTCCACAGAATGGTTGGGCTTTCTGATGGCTCTTGCATCCCACTGAGGATGGAGTCACTGTACCTCTCACAGGGTTCCATTAATATTGATCAGGAGCTGCTTTTGCTAATGTTGATAGAAAATCCACCACTTCTGCAGAAAAGCCACTATACACAGAGAAGCTACCTTGATAGTTTATATTTTTCAAAGGTGGCTGAATCAATATACTTTTCAAACCATAGGTTCTTACAGTGTGATTTCACACTTCTGCAATGAGAGGTGGAGTCTGTGAACCAGATCAGGCCTTTGTAACTGCCTTGGCCAATAGAACACAGTAGAAGTTATGCTGCATTCCTGCCAAGGTTAGGTCATAAAAGACAATGACACAGGTCTGCCTGGATCTCTCTTTGTCTCAAGATGGTCACATTGAGAAGCCAGTCACCATGTTTTGAGGAAGCCCAGGGCATATGGGGAGTTCCCACGGGGACATTCTGGCCCAAAACCCCAGCTCAGCCCCCTTCTAACAGCCAGCATCATTGAGGTTTCAGATGATTTTCAGTCCCTCGCCTCTGAACCTGCCATCTGATGCCCCAGAAATTATGGAACAGAGACAGGCCAGCCCTGCTGTGCCCTAACTGAATTCCTGATGCAAGAATCTGTGAGAAATAATAAAGGATGATTGTAGCTTAAGCTACTAAGTTTTGGGGTCATTTGTTGTGCGGCAACAGATAACTATTGCACAGACTTCTTGAGATCACTCTGTTTTCACTGCCAGCATATGTGAATCTCTATACAATAAATAATGGGGCTGGTGGTTGGCTGTCTGTAGAAGAAGGGTTTAAGGGACTTGTACAGAAGCTATGCTTGCATACCAAGCCCACTGTTTTTGCTTGAGGCAACTGGAACTCAGACAATGGTAATGCTTCTACTTGGCAACTCTATACCTATGCAAGTATCTCTGCAACTGACTGATCCTATAAGTGTATTTTATAGCCCTTCTTCCAGAACTTTGTGAAGGCAATCCAAAGCCATTTTGATTTACCCATAGTAATAGTTAAATAAGCTACTTCCTTGAGAACTAGACACATTCTTAGGTCTATAGTATTATTGGGGTCCCCACTGAAGTGGACTCCATCCCCACGCCCACCCCAAACACCCCAGACCTCCAATTGTATAAATGCTAGAATGGATGCCAGCTCCTTCTTTAGCAAGTCATTCCAGGGACTGGCGCTGAAAAAACAAGCAATATGTTTTTGGAGCCCAGCGCTGTCATGACCTCCAACATTTTGTGTTAATGTTATACATCTGGAACAAAACAAGAGGAACATACATGACATCATAATAACAGTCAAGAATCCCAGAGAAGAAATGGCTTCAATACAGTGTGTTCCCTAGACGCCCGCAAGTCTCCATGCTGGTTGTTAAGTGGCTGTGGGGGTATAGGGCCTGGTGAAGAGCAATCTATGCTTTCACCCCATTTTGGTAAACAAATGGCCCTTCCACATGTTAGCCTGGCACATGTTTAACAGCAGGCTTTGAAAGCTTGCTCCCCTGGAGACTTTTCCTAGGAAAGTAGCAAGACTTTTCCAAAAAAGTCAAAACTTGTAAGAAAATGAATTGGAAATAAAACAGCTTTGTAGAAGGCATAGAAATCATAGAGCAGGGACTTCTCAAGCTTTATCAAGCTTTCTTCCTTGAGGGCACTTGCTTGCTCTTTGATTCTCACACCTTCCCCTTGATAGCCCAGTGGGCCTGTCATCTCTGGTTCACCCTTGAATGAACTGCAGTAAAAAATGCCTGGGGTTGCAAACATTGAGCTGATGCACTGATGTAAGGAGAGCAGATAAATGAGAAATGCAGGGCTCCACCCTTTCGAGGGAATGTTTGAAAATTTGCCATTGTTCCTGAAAATCCGAGAACTGCTTTCAAAGTCTGAGAATAGAGAAGGAAAGTTTAGAGCTCAATAAGGGCAAATGGGGGTACTTTTAGGGATGGGAGAGTCTTTGTCTTTATATATTGAAATGACTGTCCAGATCATGTACACTAGACTTCTTTCTCTATGAGAAAGTTGTGGGTTTTGTATAGAAAGAAAGAAAAAAGAAAGAGAAAGAAAGAAAGAAAGAAGAAAGAAAGAAAGAAAGAAAGAAAGAAAGAGAGAAAGAAAGAAGAAAGAAGAAAGAAAGAAAGAAAAGAAGAAAGAAAATAAGAAAGAAAGAAAGAAAGAAAGAAAGAAAGAAAATAAGAAAGAAAATAAGAAAGAAAGAAAAGGGAAGATCACTCTATCTCTACTTTTGTTAGAGGCATAGCCTTTATTATAGGAATCTTTGTGATTTACCTAAAATGAATATTATGGACTGCAAAGTAGAAAGTAGGTCATTACAATGCACTGGTGTTGTATCTCAGCCAAATTTAACCTGACTTGGATGAGATGCAAGTCTTTAGGACTGAAAGACTATCCCCCCATCAGAATCATATGTATAAGAACCATGGCTGAGGCAGGAGAAGGATACCTGTTCCCTGGGGTCCCAGAAGAGAAAGTCTCAGTGGGAAGCCAGGCAACAGATGACCACATTCTTTTCTAAACTTTTCAAGCAGTGTAAGTGTAAGTGTAGATGTGTATTTCTTGTTAATTAAAGTATAGATTCGAATCCAGCAAACATTTTTTGAGACTTCTTCTTGTCAGAACCATATGTATAAGTGATATATGTATATATAGAGAGAGTTTGTATATATATGATATCTATATACATGATGTGTATAGGTATGTATATATCAGATACACACACAGATACAACACAGACAAGAAAATATAATTGAGGTCATAGAAGCTTGATAACAAGATAGAAGAGATTCAGTTCCACAGACAAGGAAAATCTTCATTCTTCCATCCACCTCTGGAGATCTGATCATTATTTGGGATAATATCATCATACCTCGAAAAACACCAGTCCCAATAATGGATTTAACCTAATCCTGGCAAAGTAAAGCTGTGATATATTTTACACCACAATAGTCATTTATTGAGAACACAAATTTGTAAATAAGCACAAGTTATAGGAGCCCAAAAACAAAGTAATAGCGAGAAGCAGCTGGACCAGACTCTTCATGGCTTCCCAGAATGGTAACTCAGAAACACTGCACATCGGCAGTGGCCGGAAGGTTCGAGTCTCCTGCATCCACGACTTTACTCATCTGTGGCTCGTGACTGATGCCTGGTTGGTCCAGCTTACTGGACCTGAAGGCCAGAGTTAGGAAAACTTGATTCCTCCTGCCGGCTTCATCCCTAACTTGTTTTTCCTCCTGTTCTCTACAACCTAGAGAAAAGAGGTAGAAATATGCTTGCCGTCAGCCAAACCACAATGAAATTTGATGATTGGAAAGTTATTGGCTGTGAAGAGCTACCTAAGTCCCACAGGTTATAAAACTTCCGATTTAATGCACAGAGGAGTGGCAAGAACAGAGCTCAGAGCCCCGCAGTCTTTAGTTAAGTCCTCAGCTGGAATGAGGAGAAGGATGAGCTCTGGGAAGCACAAAGGTGAAGCGATCAAATCTGAGAAATACAGCATGAGGTTTAGGAAAAATGGGTGTTAGCCAGAAAGAGACATAATCCCTTGCAGCCTCAGTTTCCCCATTAAAAAAAAAAGTCTTCTGAATCTTTGGTTTATGTATACAATGGAATATTACTCAGCCATTAGAAACGACAAATACCCACCATTTGCTTCAACATGGATGGAACTGGAGGGTATTATGCTGAGTGAAGTAAGTCAATCGGAGAAGGACAAACAGTGTATGTTCTCATTCATTTGGGGAATATGAATAATAGTGAAAGGATATATAAGGGAAGGGAGAAGAAATGTGTGGGAGATATCAGAAAGGGACACAGAACATAAAGACTTCTAACTCTGGGAAATGAACTAGGGGTGGTGGAAGGGGAGGAGGGCGGGGGGTGGGGGTGAATGGGTGACGGGCACGGAGGGGGACACTTGACGGGATGAGCACTGGGTGTTATTCTGTATGTCGGTAAATTGAACACCAATAAAAATTAATTTATAAAAATAAAAAAAATAAAAAAAAGTCTTCTAACTTCCTAGCCATTTGAGGTTACAGATATGAAAATATTTAAATAATTTAGGAGACATGTCATAAGTTCTCTATGGAAACACAATTATTATTTTGATTTTTTTTGTATGATAACACACACGTGTGAGACAGCTAACATAATTTGCAAGACCCAGTGCAAAATGAACACGAGAGGCCCATGTACAAAAATTACTATGTATTTCAGGCTTGGGACAACAGAGCAGTCATCTAAGCAAGAGACTCTCCCAAGTTGGGGCTGTGTGGTTGCACAGGCCACACACCCATGAAGCCCATCCTGCACAAACCAAAATCTTGAAAAAAAAAAAAAAAGGATAAATGTATTATATAGATTTACATATGGACCCTGTATCAATATATGGAGAGCGAATCACTCTATCAGAGCACTCTGGGTTCGCCATTTGACTTCAGTGGTGCTTTTCCTTGTGTTTCCACACAAACAATTCTTGGATTAGGTTGATTTTGTTTTTTCAAAGTTCTTCAAAGTTCAGTCTAAAAAGTTGAGAAGCTTGATTGTTAAAGAGAAGTTCATCAAACTTAAGGAGAAATTAGGTACTGGGCATCCTCTTTATTTTTATTTTTTTAATGTTTTATTTATTTACTCATGAGAGACACAGAGAAAGAGGCAGAGACACAGGCAGAGGGAGAAGCAGGCTCCAGGCCTGGAGCCCGATTCAGGACTTGATCCCAGGACCCTGGGATCATGACCTGAGCCAAAGGCAGACGCTCAACCACTGAACCACCCAGATGCCCTGGTACTGGGCATCCTTTCTCGACTTCTATTTGTGTCTCTGTCTCAGATCTCTTTTTTCCTCTGTCCTCCCTGCTTCCCTCCACCCCCTGCTCCCCACAGGCATCTTTCACTGTCTGTATAATATAACTAAATTTTGAATTCTAACTGTGGCCCTCGTGGGACATCTAAAGATGACAACCTTTATGATCAAACTCAATTATGCAGAACACTGCTCCCCTTTCTCCAGAGACATCTCAGAGGCTGGTACTGAGATTACTTGGGTAACATACACGAGCCTTAGCCAGAGTAAACTTAAAAGATAATATATAAAAGCATGTGCATGAGTACATAACTGTGCTTTGATGAGTATCACTTCATTGTAGCTCAATCCTGGTGACTTCAAGTCAAAGAAATCCCCACCCTTTAGGGTTCCTAGGCTGAGTATGCATGCTATATTTTCAGTGTGGCTAGAGTGTTGACAATGTGGAGGATTCCAGATAAATTATGTACCTTTGAAATATGAGACAGTTCTTCCGGAGGGGTAAATAAATGGTAGAACTAAACTGCCACATAGAGGGGATTTGGGTCCAACTTTGAGGTCGCACAGGGTGCACGCTGCCTTGCACAAGAAACCCTGTATAACCTCTTTCCTTTTGCTTCTGAGCTGCTGAGTCCACGACCCTACCTCTGATCCCTTTCATCTCTGGGAGACAGAACATGGTCCCATGATAAAAAAAATCATTTATAGAGAGAGGCAGTCCCCCCACCAAATCCTAACTAACCTTACAGGGCTTCTCCTGGATTTCTTCCTTCCTAGGACATGTACAGTTGCCAAATAAATTACAGGATATTCAATTAAATATGAATTTTGGATAAACACCAAGTAATTTTTTAGTAAAGTATCTTCCAAATATTTTTTATTTTATTTAAATTATACTTGCCAGCATATAGTATAACACCCAGTGCTCATCTTGTCATGTGCCATCCTTAATTCCTGTCACCTAGTTATCATATCCCCCATCCACCTCCCCTTCTACAACCCTAGTATCTCCCAAATATTGCATGGGATATACTTATATTAAAAAATTTACTTATTGTTGATCTGAAATTCAAATTCAAATGAGTATCCTTTTGGGGTTTTGTTTGTCTTTGTTTTCGCTAAATCTGGCATCCTGAGGAGCATGACATTTAGCATAATATGCTTTGGGTATTATTGAGGCCTTACTGCTCTCTCATTTATGTTCCTGCAGCAAACTTACCCAGAGCATAGAGGGTATGAAAAGTTGATCACCTCCCACCACGGTACCTGAAGCAGTAATACTGATCAGAAGAAATGGAAACGGTGCAGCGCTGACCTGAGGTTGTGGGTCTGGAGGCCCTAGGCAGATGAGTCCTGGATGTGCAGACACTGCAGAAAGTTCCATGGAAATAGTGACCATACTGGGGAAGGGGCTCAAGTAGGACACCATGTTTCCTGCTTGGGGTCTCTTCTTTTTAGAAGGGGCAACAGGATATTGGCACAAGTATCTGTGTTGTCAGGTTTCATTAGGCTGTTTCTGCTTTGGCAAAATGCTTAAGTATCTGAGCCAGCAAAAAAGTTTGCATCGCTGCTGGGGCAACGCAGCTTTGGGGGGGTACCCTCAAGCTAGTGTTCAGGGGAAATAAATCCTAGCTGAGGATACACAAATTCTTCAGCTGAAGGAGGGGTATCAGAAACTGAGATCTGTTCTCCTTTCCCCTCTGGCTGAAGCTCATGGTTATTGGCAGAAAAATTGTGAAGTTTGGAGCAAATTAATTTTTTTTCATACAGTAAAAGGGAGATTTAACTCACTGACTAGTTCTATTTATTTAAGAAACACCTAGTGTTGGGGCGCCTGGGTGGCTCAGTTAGCTAAGCATCCAACTCTCAGTTTTGGTTCAGCTTGTGATCCTCAGGGTGTGGAATTGAGCCCCATGCTGGGCTCCATGCTCAGTGCAGAGTCTCCTTCCGCCCCTTCCCTCACTCTGTGCATGTTCTCTTTCTCTCTCTAAAATAAATCTTTAAAAAAAAAAGAAAAGAAAGGAAACATGTTACTGTCTGCCATACATTACTCTGAGTGCTTTGAAAGTTTCAATTCATTAAATTCTTTTTTAAAAAGATTTTATTTATTTATTTGACAGAGAGAGAGAGAGAGAGAACACAAGTAGGGCAAGCAGTGGGGAGAGGGAGGAGCAGGTTTGCCGCTGAGCAGGGAGCCCAAGGGGGTTCCATCCCAGGACCCTGAAATCATGACTGGAGTGGAAGGCGGATGCTTAAATGACTGAGCATCCCTCATTAAATTCTTAAGTAAACCCAGAGGTAGGTATTAGCATTCACTCCATTTTCCAGGAGAACCTGAAGCACAGAGAAGTTAAGTACTTTGCCCAAGGCCACACAGCTAGGAGATGGCTGAGCCAGGAATCGTTCCAGGTACCTTTTTAACATCAAGGAGGGCATGTGCCAGGATTCCATCAGGCATCCAGCCTGTGGTATATGATGATGATGATGTTAAGAGGATGATGATAATGAAGACTCACTCACCAGCACAAATCGAGTAACTCAGGAGGAGTCAGGTGGCTGGCACATTGTAAGTACTCAAAATATCATGGGTATTGTTCTTACACCAGAAAACCTTTGTTGTGTGTGCCAGGTTTGGTACAAGCTATTGGGGACACATACAAGAAGCAGGCTGATCTCTGCCGCAGAAGGTGACAGCTACTAATGCTGCTTTCCTCTCAAACAGGACAAGAGGGTAAGAGTGACATTGTTAGCTGTGGCAAGCAATGATTTAATAGTCCTTGAAATATTCGGAGAAGACCAGACCACCAGGGAGTCAAGCTACCTGCCAGTTTCCTCTCCATACTGCTCACTTAGCTGTGTATCTGCGTTTCCTGAAGACATGCCTGTTGGCTACACTGCATACCCAAACATTCACATATGGCATCCATCCAACAATGTTGGCCAAATTAACTGAATAAATCACAGCATTGTATATCCCTGGAATTTTTTTAAAACATTATTGTTAAATGGTGCTATATTTCCCAACATCTTAGTAGGAGAGATTTATGGGATCAGATATATTAATATTTGGGGTATGTGAATTTGGACGTTTTGCTGAAACTTATAAAATCAGAGACTCTCGGAGTTGGCCGGGACCTTCACATTGTTCTGATTCAACAGTTCACCAGGGGTCCAGATGTCCCCTATCTTGTTCCTGCTAAGTTCTACAGAGTCCACTAAAAGCAGTGGCTGTGCTGTTTTCGATGCCAGCCCCTTACTACTGTTGCTGTGACCTTCAGCTGTTCATCCTATGTGCTACCTTGTCTAGAAAACTGAGAATGTGCAGGGAGGGGACTCCAGGTTACAAAGTGAAAGTTGATCACATTTTCTTAAAATACATATACTTTTCTAGCTAAAGTTTGTCCATTTTGTCAGTCTTTTCAAAGAAACAACTGTTGGTTTTGTTGACTTTCTTCCTTGTTTTTATATCCTGTAGTTTATGAATTTCCACTCTAATCTTTATTACTTACTTCCTTCCTTCTGCCTGCTTTAGGTTTAGATTTCTGCTCTTTTTCAGTACCTGAAGCTGGAGCGTTAGGTTATCAATCTGAGATCTTTTATATTATGATTGGTATTTATAGCTATACATTTCCCTCTAAGCATAGCTTTAGCTGCATCCCATACATTTTGGTATGTGATGTCTTCATTTTCATTCATCTGAAAGCATTTTTCTAATTTCCCTAATGAGTTCCTCATGACTTACTGCTTTTTAAGGAGTATGTTGTTTAATTTCCACTTTTTTTTTTTGTTTTTAGTTTCCCAAATTTCTTTCTGTTATTGATTCCTAATTGCATTCCATTGTGGTCAGAAAACAGACTTTGCACTCCTTCAGTCATTTTAAGTGAATGAAGCCCTGTGTTGTGGTCTAGCATATGGCCAATATTTGGGAAGGTCTTTCTTATATTCTGAAAAAAAAGTATATCTGCTGCTATTGGGCAGAATGTTATAATTTATAGATGTCTGTTAGGTCTAGTTGGTTCATAAGCGTTACTCAAATCTTCTATTTCACTGCTCATCTTCTGCTTAGTTCTTCTATATCCATTATTGAAGGTTGGGTATAAATGTCTCTAGTCGTTACTGTTGACTTGTCTATTTAACCCTTAAGCCTGTCAGTTTTTACTTCATGTGTTTTGGGGCTCTTTTGCTAAGTGCATGTATGTTCAGAATTGTTGTATCTTCCCAATTGATTGATCTTTTTATCATTATAAAATGTTCCTTTCTATCTTTAGTAACATGTTTTTCACTTTAAAGTCAACTTTGTCTGACCAGAGTAAAGCCTCTAAGTTCTCTTATGGTTGCTGTTTGCATAGCATATCTCTTTCCATCCTTCTACTATTTGTATCATTGAATCTATGGTTTTTCTCCTATAGACAACATACACTTGGATCTTGGATCTTCATCCAATCTGATGATCTAACTCTTGATAGAATTGTCCAATGAAAATCCATTTATATTTAATGTTATTATAGAGATAGTTGTATTTATACCTGGCATTTCCTCGTTTTCTCTATGTCTCGTGTTTTTTTGTTCCTCCTTTCTTCCTTCCTGCTTCCCTTTGCACTAAGTAAATATTGACTAGTATAACATTTACACTCCTTCAAAGATTTTTCACTATATTTTTTGAGTTGTTTTCTTAGTGGTTATTTTAGAGTTTACGTGTCTTATCAGAATCTACCTCAGATTTATACCAGCTTAGTTCCAATGAAATACAGAAACGTCTCAGGAGTAATCTTATTCCTTTCCCTTCTTTGTGTTCTACAATTACCACACATACCAAATATAGACCTAGGTTGGAAATTCAATATTACATGGCAAAATTTCCTGCTTTATAGAATTTATGTTTCTTGAAGAAGCTGAGAGATGTTGTGGCTCAAATGCCACAGACTCTCATGTTCTTACAGACTCTTGATAGATTTTCTCCAGGAAATTTTCTTCATTTGCTGCATACCCTTAGAAAAACTTCCAGAGGGGCACCTGGGTGGCTCAGTTGGTTGAGCGTCTGCCTTTGGCTGAGGTCATAATCTCAGGGTCCTGGGATTGAGTCCCATGTTGGGCTCCCTGCTCAGTGGCGAGCCTGCTTCTCCCTCTCCTCCCCACTCATGCTCTCTCCCACTACCCCCCTCTCTCTCTCGAATAAATAAATAACATCTTGTAAAAAAAAAAAAAAGAAAGAAAAGAAAAACTTCCAGAGATTTTAAATGGCTTTTGCTGCTCATTATCATTTTCATCAATTATCCTTGTTTTGCAGAGGAATGAGATCACACAGCCCTTACTTAGCCATTCTTGATGTAGAATGCTAAAGTACATATACAGTTCTCATTTCTTTTTAAGGTATGCTTTATATAAACAAAGAACAATTTTTACAATTGTTTAAATGGCCTATAGCAGGGGGTAAAGACTTTCCTTTATATTCAGAATGTCACTGAGCATATGTGTAATATATTTTTTGAGTCTGTTTGGTTAATCAGTTTACATTCTACCCCCTGCATCAGACATGATTAGAGATGATTTAACTGCTGTATACACTATGGCAAGAAAAGCAAAAATTAACCAAGGAAAGTAAGGCAAAGGGAAATAAGAATTTCCAATAATGGTGATGAATTTTGCTAAGTGTCTCTACTTTCTTGTTGGCTCACTAGTGTAACCAAAAGCAGATGCAGTTTTTCAAGTGCCTGGTATCCATACGGGGACTAAATCTTATCCCATGCCTGAGACTCACAACCTGAGTAACACTTGGGTTCTTTGGGCTGCATTTCCCTATAGCACTTAACCTGTGGGATCAGCTATCCAGCAGGAGAGTTTTAGAAGTTATTTGTTTTTATGCAAATGTTCTTCTTGTCTTGTGCCAATATTTATGCCTCCACACTTGTGAATTCACAAGCTATCTTGTTCTCAGGAATATTCTAACATTTATCTTGAAGAATAATAACCAAAATTGAAATGTATGAGTAATTCTTTGGGATTAATTTGGAAGAGCTTGTTCATGGCTATGAATATACCGAGATATTTATAATAGACTACAGATTTCCCCTCAGTCTCATTACTGTTGGTCTATAACACCAACTCTTTGTCTTTTACTGTTATTTTAAATTCTGTAGTTAAGAAAACAATATTAAATTCCATCATAATTATCACTGGCTAAAAGATTAGTTCTTTGGGACCTACAGTTTACTTGTAGCCAAGTAAAGGTGATTGTATCTCCATTGGAATTTAAAACCTTAGAGCTGCGTTATTCAGCTGTGGTAAAATCTTCTGTCTACCAATATTTATTTCCAGCCTTCTTCCTTGCTAACAAAACCATGATTTTATTCAGGGTGGCAATTTGACCATCTCCAGACAGTGATTCATGATTGGTGTAGGCCAATTACGACAGTCATTCATCCCTGCCAGGTACCCTTTTCCCCCAGACTCATTTGCAACTATAGGTGGCTATTTGACCCAGGTCTGGTCATGAGATGGTAGCAGGGAGCTCCTGGAGGGCCCTATAGGAAATATCTTCCTCTACTGTAAATGGAAATCCTTTTTTTCATCAGTTTTTCTCTCCTATATAAAAATGTACCTGCGCAAGGGGAGTAGTGTTCAAACTGTGACTGCTATTTTACCATGGAGGTACGAGCCTAAGGATAAAAAGCTGATACCCCAAGGATCGGCAAGACCAGAGTCTGCATCTTTGATGACATTTTTTGAGCTTCTGTGCTAAGCTTGGACCTTTATTTTCCAATTTATAAGGTAAGATAATTAAGCCATTTTAGGGTTTAAATCCCTCTTAGTCAGGTGTTCTGTTGCTTAGAGCTTACAGCATTCCAAATAAATATAGCAGTCCTACCAAGTTGTTACTAAAGTTTCATGGTATATAGTTTTGCAAAGAATTAGAACTTAATTAGAACTTTTGCAGAATTAGAACTTAACCCCAATGTAGGATAGAACTTAAAAGAATGCTTGAGTGATTTAATCAGATAGTTATGTCCACAGTACTTTTCAGAATACAAGACCCTGCTTTGATACTTAATTGAAAATCCAAATGGAACTATGCTATTGGGTATTCTCCCCACTGTTTGCACCTGAATAGATGTGCTTGGGACTCAGCAGGAGACCCCAGTCAGATTTGTAAAATACCTGCAAGAACCCCCATCCTGAATGGATCTCACCAAGTATTTATTGCTTTTAAACGTCCTGGCAAGCAAATTCCTACTTAGAGCTCATCATGAAGCATTTGCAACCTCTTTCCTGTCTCTCCTTTGGAAGCAGAGGGCTGCCTTGTAACCCATTGCATCCTTTCACCCTCCATTCTCAACCTTTACCGTGCTATGGGCTAGGTCCACACTAAAGTAAGCAAGAACCTGTGTGTGGACTTTGCTTTTAGGGATCTTTGTACCACCATAGTTGAGCTGTTACATGGTTTGCTTCTGTTTTTAACTTAACAGCCCATCAAGGGAGGCTAACTGAATGCAACTTTGTTACTAGTTATAAACCCACAGGTCTGTTCCCCATTTCCTTTTCCTAAATGCATCCACTAATTCTACTACTCTTATTCCAAAGCCTTCCAGAAGTTACTGGGTTTCTGCCTCCTATCAGATTGACACCAAACTCTTATTAAGACAAATGGTTGTCTATATTTATCCTATATGGTAACTAAATTTAATGAGCATAGTCATGTATTATATTAGTATACGACTTAGAGTTTACCAGGTCTTTTCACAATAAACTTTTTGTCATTTAATGTCTTTGCAATTTTATGTGTTGGGTATTTTATTCCTCTGTTTAAAAACAGGGAAGTTGAGACCCAGAGGTTAAGTGACTTGGGTCTTGTGGTGATTCATAGAGACATTCTTTAGGGAGATCAAGTGGGATAGGGATGGGGAGGTATTCTGAAGACCAGACCAAAAATACCAATCAGGAAAGGACAACATTGAATCCTGAGTCCCCAGAGCCAGCACACAATGGCAAAGGAAGCAGGGCAAGAGGTTGGTGCCAAGAGGAGCAGGCTTGAAAGCAAGACAATAGGTGAGCAAAATCACATGATACAGTTCTTGATATGAACCATAGCTACAGAAATGCATCTTAAGCAGTCCTGGATTCATCTACCTTGAGTTTTCAGCTTCTGGAAGGCAGGATGCTAGTTTGTTTGATGCAAAGATTTCCAGAGACAAGTATCACATCTTACATAGGTTTTAGTGTCTTGGGTAGATTGCAAAATCAAGAATGCCCAGTGAAGGTGATTGAAGATGCTTCTCAATAATTCCTCAAGCTATGGTCAGTCTTTCTGCAGAATTGATGCTATGTGTAGCATAGGAAAATTATTTTGACTCCCATGTTACAGACTAAGAAATCTAGACTAAGATGACTAAGATTTCATGTGAGCTTGTACAACTTCCAATAGATACCTGGGCCAAATCCCAGACCCATGCTTTTCCTACTGTTCCACATGGAAGTGTATCTCAATGATGGAAAATTTCTTGTGGTTTCCTTCCCTGGCCTACACTGTGCTTTGTACATTGATGGTTTGGTAAATGCAAATATGTGTAAACCCTCATCCCACCATTTATCAGTTGCATGACTTTGAGCACATTATTTAACCACTCTGAGTCACAGCTGGCCATTTTAAAAATGTGCATATAAAGCCTTATCTTTCAGGGCTGTTGTGAGATTTAATACGACAACATACAAAAAAGAGCCCTGGGTAGTCTTTGGCACATAGGAATTGCTCACAGAATTCAATTTTAAGGTAGTAAAACCACATAAGATAACCCTCTAAAGGTAAACTTCTTTCCTATAAAAATTGTCATTCTCATGCTGAATTACCATGTGCTAGGTAGTGAAGTGAGCCATCAACACCACTTATAAGTGTCAATTAAACTTCTACTCTGTCTGGTGCTGTGTGTGTGTGTGTGTGTGTGTGTGTACGCACACATGCCTGGGTGGGTATGGATGTATGCATACATGAGGGGGTTGCAGAAAGAGGGAGCAGTATGCAGCAGGTTTTAAATAAATGGGACAGTTGGGCTCAGCTTTCAAGGAGTTTCCAACTTTGCTGAAGAGGTAAAATTTGGACCTAAAAATTAGCTGACCTAAAAAAACCATGATGATAGAAAGAATAAAAGTTGTGAGGGAAGGGGCTCAGCCCCAACTAAAGTGGTCCAGGAAAGCTTAACAGAAGATGTGGATTTGCACTCACTCTGGAAAGAAGAGGAAATTCAACAAGCAGAGAAGGAACAGAGAGTCACAATTACGCTGTTTCAAAAAAGAGAAAAAGAATCCCAGATATCATCTTTCTTCATCAATTTGGCATGCAATAATCCAGAAGTCAAGAAGTAATGAGTGTCCCTCTCAGAGCTCTGGGGCCTGTGTTAACTCCACATTCTGCTGGCAACTCTGCTCCACAGGCAAGAAATGGATCTAGTCACAGAGAGCAAGGACTAGGGTGGGGTCCTGCAGGCAGAGGCACCAGGTTGGCTGGTGGCCAGTGACCCAATCTCTTGATGACTGGCAGGCACTTTACATAATACAGAGTCCCTGGAAGCCTTAACCAGCTACTCTTCCACAAATAGATAGCCACTCTACAGCTCTACAGGCAGTGCCCTGGCTTCCACATACAAAGGGCTTTAGCAGAAAGAGAGTTCCCTCTCCAGTGGGTCTCCTCATGTCCCATTGTGTGAACAGTATGTGTGAGGGAGCAAATGAGAGGCATATTTTCACACTTCCACAATCTGGTTTTAGAGCAGTAGCAACCCGTTGATAAATTTTAGGTGACATACTCTTTCTAGCCCTCAATAATGCTTATTGTATCCTTTCAGTGTTCTAGAATTTGGAAATTTTGCTAGAAGTTGAACACAGGAATATGACATTTATTCCACCTTTGGGAAATAGTATTAAAAATATTATCCCACACACCCACCTTTTTCCATGGACCCCACTGCCTCTATGCAAAGCTCAGCCAAGTATGACTATGGGGACCAGATTCTCTTGGGAATTCAAGAGTTCTGAAATGCTTTTGAAATAGATACAAAGTATGATGGTTAATTTTATGGGTCAGCTTGACTGGTCTATGGCGCCCAGGTGTTTGGTCAAATACTAGTCTAGATGTCACTGTGAAGGTATTTTGTAGATGTGGTCCACATCCATGATCAGTTGACTTTAAGTAAAGATTAAGATTACTCAACATGATGTGGGTAGACCCCACCCAATCAGTTGAAGACCTTAGGAGCCAAAACTAAAGTTTCTCTAAAGTGAAGGAATTCTGCCTCAAGGCTGCAGCATAAAAACTCTGCCTGAATTTCCAGCCTTCTAGTCTACCCTACAGATTTTAGACTAGCCAGTTCCATAATCACAAGGCCATTCCTTAAGATATCATTTGCTTGTGTGTGTGTGTGTGTGTATACTATTCGTTCTGTTTCTCCAGAGAATCCTGACTGTGACCTCCTAAATAATATTCCTGGACCCAGGAAAAGAGTAACTTGGAAAGATGAAAGGAGTCTGTGGTGGGAGAGGGGTGGTTGAGTCAGGTAGGAGAACTTCTATTCGGTCCAGACCACACGGGCCTGGTGATCTCTGAGTGTATACAGCAAGAGAGGCAGAAACACGTATACAAATATTCCAAGTTGATGCTCTTTACAAAAGATAATTGATCTGAGGGGTACACTTGATGGGATGAGCACTGGGTGTTATTCTGTATGTTGGTAAATTGAACACCAATAAAAATTAATTTATAAAAAAAAAAAGAAGAAAAAAAAAGATAATTGATTTCCCATTTAATTAAGTATCCCACTCTAAGATATGACCACTATGTCTATTTATTACAACAAAGAGTATTACATAATGGTAATGTTATTACGTTCCATAATGACGTAGAAAATGTTGAGGTTCAAAGCCAACAGCCAAGAAAGAATTCTTGAGACATCTTCAGTGCAAAAAGATGGTTTTATTAAAGCCCTGGGACAGGACCTGTGGGCAGAAAGAGCTGCACTGGGGTCATGAGGAGAGGCCCATTAAATACTTCCAAGTTGGGAGGGGGTTAGGGACAGATTAAGTCTTTAAGGAATTTGGAAGCAAGTTTTCTGGGACCTTGAGGGGGCTAGCTACTATTGGGAAATGGTCATTTATTACTGTCTAATAAAACCTAAGTCAGGAGACCCTTCAGATGTATATCGGTGGGTCATATGCTTGGGGGATGATACCAACTTATCTCTACCAGGGTAGAGATAAAGAAAGTTTCTAAAGAATTTTTAAAGGAGACTTACAGGATCCTAGGGGCTCGGGATAATGTTAAGCTAGGATTGTCTTTTGCTCTTTGCAAAATATTAACATCAAGGTAGCTGAGCTCCCAGAGGAATGTCACTCTGCCTGTTTTAGGGATTTGTCAGTGGTCTATGTGTAGTAAGGAAATATGATTTTTTTCTTTTGCCTTTCTTTCCCACATCACATAACACTAAACTGGATACTCAAAAACAGCAGGAAAATAGGTCCCTTCCAAAATTCTTGCAGCTGATTCTTCCTCTTTGACAGGAACTAAGTACTACTAATTGGTACTATGACTTTCAGGTTGCCTCTTGATTTGGTTATAATCTCCTAGATCCAACTCAGGACCAACCATTTCTTCTCCTCCCTCAGATCAGCTACATGATTAATGAAAAGACATTATCTTCCTAATTCCAACTAATAGCTCATCACTCATTTCTGTACCCTTAAGCCAAAAGAAACTACTATTCGTTAAGGCTGCTCTGATATGCATCATCAGCCATTTCTCTTACATTTGAAATGTCTTCATTCTTGTAATAGTTTTGTGGCTGCAGCAGCTGTTGGACATTTTCTAGTTTTCGCAGAGCTTTGCAGCTGTGGAAAACTCTCCACTAAAGGTTCTACAGTTTAGTTTAATGCAGATGTCTGGACCTGGTGTGGTTAGTATAAAAATTCAATAGCAGGAGTAATTATTTTTTATTATTGTAATATACGGGAAGAAGATCCTGGCTTCCAAATTGGAAAGTCCCACAGTGAGCCAATAAAGTTTCCACCTCTGACCTTCTCAAAGGCTGGGATAGGGAGCTTTGTGGTTTGGGGCCAGGGTTTAGGGGGCTCAGAGTGCATGGCCTTGTCAAGGCCGAGGCCCTGAGCCCCCGTGACCTGGGCTGGGAGAAGGAAGGGGAGCAGAGCTGAGGTCACTCTTGGCCTCCTCATTCACGGCCCCTGCGTGTCATCTGGGGCTGGCAACAGAGCCTCACATACAACCCCATGTGTGATGATGGTTATGGTTTTTCCTTTGTTTTTCCAGCCCCAACAAAAACATCTTCTGATGGAGACACTTGAGAGAGTTCCTTCACTCTGGAAATTTGTGACATCACACAGAAATTTATGATTTGACCTCTTAAAAGGAATTTAAAATGTCCCAGGGCATTTGTACTACATGGGCCTGGTTCAGGGACTTCCCATGTGTGGGCCGTCAGGGTGAACATCGAGGGGAAGCCAGATTCAGTGCTGCCTTTCCTCCTGCCTCTTATCAGAGCTTTTCCTCCACAAATTGACAGGCTCTCACTGTCCTGACTTGATCCTCGAGGACCTTTCCCTCCATGAGTGTCGCAATGTGTGAAACCTGATACCAGCTGAGTTTTGACTGACCAGGTGTTGTCTTTGCCTCCAAGCTCACTTCTCACCAGATCTTCAGGTGAATAAGAAGTCATCCGGAAATTTTCTTTTTTCTAGTTTCTAAAACACTCTGTGAAGAGTACATTTTGATATATATGACACTATGTGATGTTCTAAAATTTTCTCATCTTTCAGGCAAGATTCGGGATGTGACATTGTGATGGGTAAAGGGCCCCAAGCAGACTGAGGAACATGGTGGGCACTCAGTGGGTCCCAGTAGATACTTGGTGACTGAAGAGTGGTTTTAGATATAAAGTCAAGGGCAGCATGGCTCATATCATAACAAAATGTGTCCTGAGACCCAAAGGAAGAATGAAGCAGGGTCAAGAGAACCCATGACCGGATGATCTGAGGACCCAACCTGAGGGAATAACAGGACAATTAAAGGAGGAGATGACTGAGGGTATCTAGAACTTACACAACCTTTTTTTTTTCCATTTATTTATTATTTTATTCAAATTCAGTTTGCCAACATATAACACCCAGTGCTCATCTCATCAAGTGCCTTCCTCAGTGCCCATTACCCAATTACCCCAAGCTCCACCCACCTTCCCTTCTGCAACTCTTTGTTTCCCAGAATTAGGAGTCTCTCATTATTTGTCTTCCTCTCTGATTTTTCCCCACCCAGTTTTCCCCCTTCCCTTATGGTCCTTACACTATTATATTCCACATATGAGTGAAACCATATGATGATTGTCTTTCTCTGACTGACTTATTTCATTCAGCATAATACACTCTAGTTGCATCCATGTCTGTGTAAATGATAAGTATTCATCCTTTCTGATGGCTGAGTAATATTCTATTGTATATATAGACCACATCTTCTTTATCCATTCATCTTTCAATGGACACTGAGGCTCCTTCCACAGTTTGGCTATTGTGGACATTGCTGCTATGAACATTGGGGTGCAGGTGTCCCACTGTTTCACTACATCTGTATCTTTGGGGTAAATACCCAGTAGTGCAATTGCTGTGTCATGGGGTAGCTCTATTTTTAACTTTGTGAGGAAGCTCCATGCTGTTTTTCAGAATGGCTATACCAGTTTGCATTCCTACCAAGAGTGCAATAGGGTTACCCTTTCTCTACATCCTCTCCAACATTTATTGTTTCCTGTCTTGTTAATTTTAGCCATTCTCACCAGTGTAAAGTGCAATCTCATTGTGGTTTTGATTTGTATTTCCCTGATGGTAAGTGATGTGGAAAATTTTTTTCATGTGCTTATTGCCCATGATTGTTTATTTTTGGGGTGTTGAGTTTGATAAGTTCTTTATAGATCATGGATACTAGCCCTTTATCTGATATGTCATTTGCAAATATCTTCTCCCATGCTGTAGGTTGCCTTTTAGTTTTGTTCACTGTTCCCTTGGCTGTGCAGACGCTTTTTATCTTGATGAAGTCCTAATAGTTCGTTACTGCTTTTGTTTCCCTTGTCTTTTGGAGACATGTCTTGCAAGATGTAGCTGTGGCTGAGGTAAAAAAAAAAAAAAAAAAAAAAAGGTTGCTGTCTGTATTCTCCTCTAGAGTTTTGGTGGATTCTTATCTCACGTTTAGACCTTTCATCTATTTTGAGTGTATCTTTGTGTATGGTATGAGAGAATGGTCCAGTTTCATTCTTCTGCATGTGGCTGTCCAATTTTCCCAACACCATGTATTGAAGAGACTGTCCTTTTTCCAGTGGATATTCTTTCCTGCTTTATCGAAGATTAGTTGGCCATAGAGTTGAGGACCCATTTCTGGGTTCTCTATTCCATTCCATTGATCCAAGTGTCTGTTTTTGTGCCAGTACCATACTGTCTTGATGATCACAGCTTTGTAATACAGCTTGAAATCAAGCATTGTGATGCCCCCAGCATTGGTTTTCTTTTTCAACATTCTTCTGGTTATTCAGGGTTTTTTCTGGTTCCACACAAATCTTGGGATTATTTGTTCCAACTCTGCAAAGGAAAGTTCATGGTATCTTGATAGAGATTGCATTGAATGTGTAAATTGTTCTGGGTATCATAGACATTTCCACAATATTAATTCTTTCAATCCATGAGCATGGAATGCTTTCCCATCTCTCTGTGTCTTCCTCAATTTCTTTCATAAGTGTTCTCTAGTAATTAGAGTACAGATCCTTTATCTCTTTGGTTAGGTTTATTCCTAGGTATCTTATGGATTTTGGTGCAATTACAAATGGGATCAATTCCTTAATTTCTCTTTCTTCAGTCTTATCAGTTGCACAAATGCAACTGACTTCTGTGCATTGATTTTATATCCTGCCACCTTGCTGAATTACTGTATTAGTTCTAGCACTTTGGGATGGAGTCTTTTGTGTTCTCCATATACAGTATCACGTCATCTGCAAAGAATGAGAGTTTGACTTCTTTGTCAATTTAAATGCCCTTTATTTCTTTTCATTGTCTGATTGCTGAGGCTAGGACTTCTAGTACTATGTTAAACAACAGTGGTGAGAGTGGATATCCGTGTCATGTTCCTGACCTTAGGGGAAAAGCTCTGAGTTTTTCCCCGTTGAGAATGATATTTGCTATGGGCTTTTGTAGATGGATATTGAAGTATGTTCCCTCTATCCCTATATGCTGAAGAGTTTTAACCAGGAAAGTATGCTGTATTTTGTCAAATGCTTTCTCTGCATCAATTAAGAGGATCATATGGTTCTTATCTTTTATTTAATTAATGTGATCTATCACATTGATTGATTTACAAATGTTGAACCACCCCACATCCAACGGATAGATAAATCCCACTTGGTTGTGGTGAATAATCCTTTTAATGTACTATCGGATCCTATTGGCTAGTATTTTGGTGAGTATTTTGGCATCCATGTTTATCAGGGATATTGGTCTGTAATTCTCCTTTTTGATGGGGTTTTGTCTGATTTGGGGATCAAGGTAATGCTGGCCTCCTAGAATGAGTTTGGAAGTTTTCTTTCCATTTCTATCTTTTGAAACTGCTTCAGTAGGATAGGTATTATTTCTTCTTTAGATGTTTGGTAGAATTCCCCTGAGAAGCCATCTGGCCCTGGACTTTTGTTTCTTGGGAGGCTTTTGATGACTGCTTCAATTTCCTTACTAGTTATTGGTCTTAGAACTTATACAACTTTAATGACAATTCCACCAAAGAGTAACCACAGTGTTATTTCTTTCATAGAAACACCAAGTTTGGAGGAAAAAAACTAACACAGCTGGGTTTTATGTAGTACCTCAGTATTCTATATTTTTTTTTCCAGAGACCAGTAAGTAGAAGGGACCTAGATTTTCTAGGCTGGAACAGCCAGTGTATGGCAGCACTCAACCCCTCCCACCATTTCTCCCCCTGAAGGGTTCCCTGGGTGCTGGAGACCATGGGGCAGACCCTTTGAGAAGCATGACACTGCACTCACATACCCACTAGGATTCAGAGGGTGGGCGTTGGGGAAAAGACTGCACTCAGCCTCCACCTCCAGTTCCTGGTGAATGGCAGCTCCCTTACACAGAGGAGCCCAGGCAGCTGCAGTGGGATTGTTCAATGGCTTCCTATTCCCAACCCCACCAGTAGCATGGTGATGTCACACTTAAGGACATCAATATGGCTAGGAGTCATGACCAGTGTGGGGTTGAGCCCAGGAAGAGATGGGGGGGGGGGAATGGCATCTCTACTGGACTCCTTTGCCCCCCTCTATCTCTCCTTGACCCTGAATGGCCTCTTCCTGGCTCAGGGCCTCAGCCTATGGATGCAGCACTCACAGGGGTCACCCTGCACTGAAGCACATGGTATAGAGGCCAGTTCTAGTTCCAGGGCCTAGAACTATGAAGCTCATTTGTGTGAACTCAAAGCCTGTGTTTCTCTGTGAGGCTGAATATAGAATGCAATTTGAAGGAACCCAAAAAGTTACCACCACCACCCATGCTCCCTCTAAAAATCTACACCTGCCTGAGGAAGCATAGTCATTACTTTGGAGTATATCCTTCCCTTAAATTGTGAATACATTTTGTGTGGCAGGGCAGGTAATTCATTGTACTACTTATACTTCATTTATCACAGATGAGCTGCTTAAACACACAGAAAAATGCCAGAAAAGGCTGAAGGACAATCTTTTGGAAAGGGGAATAAAGAGGAACAGTCCACTATATGGAGGATGGGTGCAGGGAGATCTCAAAACCAGAGTGATCCCAGGGAAGTGAGATTATTGATCACTTTGATAGAGGGAGAATGATAGAGAAGCTGGCAATGTCCTATAAGGAGGGAGCACAAAAGAAGCCAGGACAGACACCCCATTACATTGTCTAGAACAGATCCATTGGGAAAACTGACAACAAATAAAAACAATTCTGACCAATCTATCTCCTTTGGGTCATTGTTAAGGACCTTTGAGACAACTTCCCTGAGGTTACTCCCTTCCCATTCTTCACAGTCCTGCAAAGTTGGCCAGGAGATACAACTTCTTTTGTTGATTTTATATTAGTTAAATTAATTAAACATTTGATGAATGGATAATAAAGGCAATATCCCTGGGGTTTATGTTTAATCATGCAAATAAATTTCAAGCATTAAAATCAGCTTTTCCCAGCCTCCCACTTTCCAGAAAGCATCCTTTGAGCAGTAGTTCACTAAAACAATTGACCAAGGTGCTCCCCTTTTTCAGACTAACAAAGCTTTGTATTGCCCACTCAATACAAATTCCAGGGTGAATCAACTGTGCTTTGCCTTTATCCTAAATAGTGTGTGCAAATGTCTGGCTAATATCACAACCAACACAAGCATTTTAAAATAACATTGACAGATCCTAACTAATCACTGTATGAATGTGAGGCTGCATAGTTACTGCAGAGATCAGTAACTGTGAGGGAAAAAGGAGGGGGTGAAGGAAAAGGAACATTTGTTCATGTCTAACCTATGATCCATTAGCACCTCAACAAAATGCAGAAACCATAGTGCTTGGCTTGATTTTGTTAATGATGTGCTGTCTTACTAGTGATGTGCAGACTTATAGACTGCACAGAGAAGGCATGGGACATGCATGTTCATAATAACTTCCACCATATATTGAGCATTATTATCTTCCAGATCTGTGCTCAGGAGCTTACAAACATGATCATCTCATTGAAGCATCACATGGCTTCTGCGCATCCAATGCAATTATGACCACATTCTACAGATGAGGAAACTGCTTTCAGAGAGGCCAAGTTAATTTGCCCAAAGTCAGAGTCAGGATTGTAATTTGGGTGAGTCTGATTCCAAAAGGTCAGCCTTAGCCACCACCTTTAATGATCTTTGTAAGTCACACATTCTCTCACATCCATGTTAGCCTCAGATTAAGCCCTAATAAGTCTTCACAGCCCAGGTTAGGGTCTCCTTTTGCCTACTCCCTAAATGGCCCTCAGGATTTGTTGCTATAACACATGCTGCCTGGGCTAAAAGTCTTAGCTGACTTTAATAGAAAATAATAATTTGAATTAGGCACTGAAAAATTGAATTAACCACTGAGAGTGACACTTCCTTTCATCTATGTCAAGTATCAGACTTTCATAAGTGTACTTGGCAACACAAGCACATCTTTTTTATTAGTCCTTTAAATATGAACTCATTTAAATTTTCATTGCATTTATTGGGTTTTAGCTTGAAATGTTGCTGGCCCATTAGGCTGTCTCTGGAGAGTCCAGATTTGACCACTGAAGCAAAGAGAACATTTAATAAAGAGCTTCCTGGAGGGGTCATGTATGACTCACAATGGTTGGATGATAGTTGTATAGTATTCTGGGATGTCAGTCACACTTTTGCCCTCATACAGTTAGAGTTGCTAAAATAAATAATTGTCTCCTCTTTGAATCACACTTCCTTTAGTATCTAAAATTTAACAGCAGTTTCATTCCCTATATGCACCTTAAACTCTCATTCTATTTAAATAATTTCTCTTAAAGTCGTTAATTTTATGACAGCCCAGCTTCGCAGGTCTGGCCAACCCATGATCTAGTGTTAGGACTAAAGGAAACATTCACCTCATCCTTGGAAACTATATCAATGGGAAAATGAAGTCCTTCCACTCATGCTAAAATCTCCAGGAGCTGTTAGCAACATAAGGATTTTCCTGCCTGCCACACCCAAGTACAACAGTCTTGGTAGATATATCTTATATTTAGATAGTTTCTCAAATCGTAACATTCACATATCATCTGCACATACTTGCAGAGTGTTTTCAACTCAGATTGGCTTAAAATTAATAGGGCTACCTTAAAATGTTTTACTTTTTGATGTTTCTCTGTATTATACACATTTCAAATACACATATAGAAGAACTTCTATTTCTAGCCAGATTGGAGTAACTGGCCAAACTCACTGTTTCACCATAAACAGTCATAATATATGGACAAACATATGAGGAACTGAACAACAGACATTGCAGAACTAGGATCCCTGAAAGAAGGGAAATATGTGAAGTGAGCCCCACATTCACCATAGCTGTCTGACTGAGGACAGTTTCTTAACTTATCAGAAGGTAGAACTTAAACAGAGCAGGGCAGTCCTGTCTCACTGAGAAAAGACAGTTTTGAGTTCAGGTCTCAGGATATCAGAGAGAAAGGAGTTGCAGTGGGGGAGAGGGCAGATAGAAGCAGAAGGGACAGAAGTTGTGCGATGCTTCTCTGTGAGTCCTTCATCAAAAGCATCCCGCACTTTTCTCCAAGGACCCTAGTGGAGAGATCTGCTACAGGGTTAAGAGAGGAAGGAGATACTAAAGTTCTGGAAGACAGTGAAATTCTAGCCCCATAAGCATGGAGACCTCAATAATATCCCAGGTATTCAGCTAGGGTACCAGAAAGTCCATTTTTTAAGTAGTACAACTCTAGAAATTAAAGGCCCCCTATGCTGTATCACCCACACATTAACAAAAATTTTTAAACATGTGGGAAGCAGAAAATTTTGACCCACAATCAAGGACAAAACCAGTAAACAAAAATAGACCCTGAAATGACCCAGATGTTAGAATTAGTACATGAGAACTTTATTATTTTTTTTTAATTTTATTTATTCATGAGAGATAGAGAGAGGGGGAGAAACACAGGCAGAGGGAGAAGCAGGCTCCATTCAAGGAGCCCGATGTGGGACTCGATCCCAGAATCCTGAGATCACAGCCCGAGCCAAAGGCAGATGCTCAACACCCACCCAGGTGTCCCAGTACATAAGAACTTTAAAACAGGTGTTGTAAATATGTTCAAAGTCTCAAAGGAAAATATAGTCTTAATGAACAAGAAAATAGGGAATCTGAGCAGAGAAATTAGAGCTATAAGATGGAAACAAATGGAAATTCCAGAAATAAAAAACACAAAATCTAAAATGAAAAAAAATTTAATTGGATGATCAGACTATGTGTTGGAAGAAATAATGAGTGAACTCAAAAACATTTCCATAATTACCTGATCTGAAGAACAGAGAAATAAGATCAAATCAAAAATAGCCTCAGAGATCTGTGGGATATCAAGTGGACTGACACGCACATAATCAAGTCTCAGAAGAGAAGAGTAAAATGGGAGAGGAAAAGCATATAAAAGAAAGTGTGGTCAAAATTTCCCCAGATTTGGTGAAAATACACTAACATACAGAACCAACAAGTCCCAACAACCAAGCCATGGCAGATCATAGTCAAAATTCTGAAAATCAGAGGTAAACAGAAAAATTTTAAATGGGGAGGAAATAAAAATGGATCAAGAAGAAATGACATATATTCAGAGGAACAATAATTCAAATAATGGCTGACTCTTCATCAGAAATAATGGAGGCCAGAAGACAATGCGATAGAATTTTTAAAGCTCCGAAATTTAGAAAGAGGAGAAAAAGGAGGAGATATTTTCAAATAAATTAGAGCCGAGAAAATATATTTTCCAGGGATCTTTGTTACAATAAATATTATTATAAGAAGTTATTTAGTGTGATGGGAATAACACCAGATGGAAACTCAGATCTACAAAAATGACCGAAGAACACAAGAAAGTTAAATACATGGATAAATACAAAAGACAGGTTTTTTTCTCTTAAGTTTTGTAACAGATAAATAACTATTAGACTAAAAGTACTAGAATATGCAAAGTAAAATACAGAACTTAAACCCAGTCATACCAAAAATTGTGTAGAGTAAAAAGGACTAAGCACTCCAATTAAAAGGCAGAAATTATAAAGCAAAACCCAGCTATCTTTTGTTTGTAAGAGACATATTTTAAAAATAAAGGCACAGGGAAGCCCAGGTGGCTCAGTGGTGTAGTGCCGCCTTCAGCCCAGGGCCTGATCCTGGAGACCCAGGATCGAGTCCCATGTCAGGCTCCCTGCGTGGAGCCTGCTTCTCCCTCTGCCTGTGTCTCTGCCTCTCTTTCTCTCTGTGTCTCTCATGAATAAATTAATTTAAAAAAAATCTTAAAAAAATAAAGTTTTAAAAAAATAAAGGCACAAAGATATACCAAGCAAAATGGTAGGCACACAAAAACTAGTGTGATTGCATTAATATTAGACAAAGTAGACTTTAAAACAAGGAATATTACCAAAGATAAAGAGGGACATCTCATGAAAATAAGAGTCTATTGAAAACGAGGACATACAAGTATCCACAGAAGCTATCTGTATGTACATATGCATGTTTTTCTCTTTTAACTCCTGATTCCTTCTCCTTTTCACCCTGCTTCAGAACACTGATCTGTGCTCTGGAGTTTGGAGATCTATAGTCCACGTTTTGCAGACTCTCTTGCATCCTGGGTCTTCTGTGTGACCAAGGACAATCTGATGTTCTCAAGTGGGATCTGGAAGGCGAGAGTGAGAGAGAAGCTGCCTATCTGCTGCTTCTGCTGGCGAGCACAAAGAGGCACTTGGGTTTTTTAACACCAGTGTTAGCCACACAGTTAGCAGTGTTAGCACTAGTAATTATCTTGAATGTCCACTGAAAAGGAACAGGGCATCATTTTTGCTACTGTGGATCATAACAAGTACTGGAGCCAGTAGACACACATATTTTCTGATTGTGGTTGCCTCTTCCTCGTGGCGGCCCTTTATCGTGGGGGCATAGTTCTGGAACCAGTGGCTTCCAAATCACTGAAAAGTCAGTGCTAAAAAAAAAAAAAAATCAGTGCTGCAATATGCCTTTGGGACACGTTCCTAAAAACTGAACATAACATCTGTTTCTTCGGCACTCCCAGTGACTCTCTAAGCCACTTGAAGATGGGTAATAAGTTCTGTCCTGTATAAACCAACTAGAGAGGCTCTATTTTCAGCAACCTTACCCTGACAGAGGTCTGATCTTCTAGCCATAGTTATTGTGCTCATTCACTAGAATGTTCGGGTCTGTGTGCTACTATAACATACCCTATCTTAACCTGATGAATGCTGTGACTAAGCTGGTCTTGTCACCCCTATCTGTCTAAGTCCAAAGCCCAGCTTTTAACCACCCTCTACTGTTCACAGTTCTCTTGGAAGGGCAAGATGGATATACCATCACGAGAGGTTGTTTCATCATACAAGAAGGCAAAATGAATATGCAGGCATAAGAGATCAGATATCAATGCATGAGGACCAGATGGATATACAGCCATGAGAGACTGAAGAGCAATATAAGAAGGCAAAATGAATCATAGTCCTAAGAGATCACATGGCCACACAAGATGGGAAGGAAGGACTCAGATGAGTAGTATGGACAGTGAGGCTGTAGAAACACACATAAGCACTCACGAGGAGTGGGATTGGTGTGGAGGGATAAAGCACAGGACTGGGACTGGGACTTCACATATTGGACAGAAAGGAGAGAAGCTAGAGCTTGGGGTCTGATTTCCTGATTCCCTCCTTTTCCTTGCATGACAGTGAAAAAAGCCAGCTGGATTCTCCTTACAGCCACTTATTTGCAGCAGGAACCCAGAGACTGCCTGGCCTCTATAGACCAAGAGGCTTGTTGAGAGATTGAGTCAGTTAGTTCTGTGCACTCCTGTGGACATGGTACATGGTTGCTGGAGCAGTTTTGTCCATGGCTGCTTCTGGCAAATGAGCATTAGCACATGTTACCCACCTGTCCCCACCTGTTCCTTGTAGCTGCTTAGTCAGACCCATTAACATGCTAAATGATGTGAGCCTATGAGAAGAAAGTCCAGCTTAGAATTACCGGTGCTTACAAGGAAGGAGAATATATGTTCAGAATCACGCCTCTAGAGTTCTGTAGAATTGCTACTCTTGAATTTCACTGTAATTAATTCATGTTATTATCACATGTCATAGGCTTAGAATAGCATCATCTTTAACTTTAAAAAAAAAAACAACACAACATATCATCGTTTGAAATAAGACATCAGCTTTCTGGTTCCCAGCTTCTGATGTTGGACAAGTCATTTTAACCTGTCAAAGATTCTGTTTCCTCAACAAGAACATGGGGACAATATCTGATGATCAAGCTAGCTTATATGTTTATACTATCTGCATTCATTGAGTGTTTGCCCAATATTGTGAGACCCAATAAATTAAAAAACCGGCCCAAAGCAAATATTCATTTATCTCATACATTTACCATTTTGCTTAATGGTCATAAATCTGCTCTGACACCAGGTAACCATGTCTATGATGGCCATTCCCCATGGCAAGATGGGTGAAACCTGCTAAGTTAAACAAAACCCATTGCTGTGAAGCTAGTGGCAGCTGCAGACGTGGTACACAGTTGGTACATGATACGTAGTACACGTTGTATGTGGTGGCTCCTAAGGGCTTTGCATCTGCTGCAGTTCTGGTACCTGGGCTGCTCCAGGAGCCAGGAGACTGAGTGGTGGAGATAACCCCTCCAGAGCATGCATTTAGGACCTCATCTCTTTCAGGGGAAAAAGAGGGATTCAGAGGGGAAAAGTCCTATTTTCCAAGCCCTGTGCCCTACTCTTGCTCTGTTTAAAAGATTCAAATGCGGGGCACCCGGGTGGCACAGTTGGTTAAGAGATCAACTCCTGGTTTCAACTCATATGGCGATCTCAGGGTCCTGAGATCAAACCCTGAGACTGGCTCGCCCTCAGTGCAGAGTCTGCTTGAGTTTCTCTCTCCTTCTCCTTCTGCCCCTCCTCTCTTTGCTCTGTCTCTCTCTCTCTCAAATAAATAAATCTTAAAAAAAAAATCTAAACGGAAATCATTGGTAGTCTCAAACAACTGAGCTTTAAGTCCTGACAAAGACAAAACGTATTTACCCAGGAGAGGCAATAGGCGACCAGTACAGGGAGCAACAAGATCAAATTAAATCCCGCCTCTGCCTCTCAGCCGTTTTGTGATCTTAAACCATCTCACTTAGCCTCAGCTTCCCCACCCATCAAATGAGCAGCGTGATAAGAATTCTCGCCTTTTGGGCATTTTTATGAGGCTCTGGGATAAAACATGTCAAGGGCTTAGGGAGTTGCTAGTAAGCAGCAAGTGCTCAGTAAATCATTATTATTTTCATCATAAACTTTCATATAATTACCCACGTTTCACAGGACTCTCCCCTCTCAGCAAATTGCTGCATTTCTGTGCATGCTTCCTCATGCATGTGCTATTTCACTGTCTTATAACCCCGTAGATGAATTATTTTCAGACGGGTCACATGCTGTGGAGAAACCTGGCCTGTGCTTTTCTGGAAGCTGTGCTGATTGCTCCTGCCCTCCTCACACAGACGCTTCTTCAGCAATCCCACAGCTGCACACTGGCCCTCCTCGGGTGACTTGTTTTCCCTGGCATCTCCAGCAAACACCACCTCCACCCCCCACTGACCATTTCAACACCAAGGGGTCCAGGAACACTTGGAGATCTCCACAGGCTTCCCACAGAGCCAGGGCTCCAAAACTGGAAACTGAGCAGGGATGGCCATGGGTCTCTCTGGCCCATCTGATCTTATTGCCGTGTTCATCTTCAGGGAACTGAGTTCAAGGGTGGGGATTGTGACTGTGGTATCTCTTGGCTGCTGATGGAGAAGCTTCTGTTTGGAAATCCTCGCCTATCACAACAGAACTTCTAGTTCAAAATCAAAGGTGTGAGAAAACACTGCAGGCAGGAGTGATTTCCTGTGAAGTCCTAGGCTTTCCAACCCTCCTTGTCCAGGTATCCAGGGCTGAGTGAGGGCTGAGGGGATAACCAGGGAGGACCTGCAGCCATGGCCCACACTTGGCACCTGGCACATACACTCCCATGTTGCTTCCATCCAGGAAAAAGAGGGTACAAGGCACCAAAGAGTAACTTTGAGAGGGTCCAGGTAAGAATGTATGAGAGAAAGGTAACACCGTTGCCTAATGGGGTGGAGCTGCATGGGTGGGAATGTGCACAGGGTGAAGGTGGTGGTCCTGTGACCTGGGCTATTTCAGAGTCACACAGAACCACCTTCCCCTCCAGGTGCCTCCAGAGGCAGGGCTCATAGCCGGGTGCAGAACACACCTGCTAAATATGTGATGTTCCCTTTTATGGGATGAGACTGCAGGCAGGATGACCATGGCCCTGCTCCAGGAACCCTCACAGCCTTGCTGAGACATGAATTTCCTCCTTGATGCAGCCGACTGAACACGGGGAGAGGCTAGGCTGCGGGCTGGGGTCCCACTCACCACCCCAAGGTGCGCCCATGCACGTGGCTTCCTGGGGTTGTGCTTTCCCTGGTCAAAGAATTCTTCCCCCTGAATCAATGGTCTTAGAAGATGCTCACAGCTTACCACAAAGGGCAGTGCTTCACTAACTTCTGCACAGATCAAGAGAAACTTAGAAAGAACACAGCTTTTGAACTGACCGGGCTGAGATATCACAAAAACGGGCACTGGATGTACATCAGCCCAAGCCTGGCCAAAAAGCCACCTTGAGTCCTGCACACTCTCGTGCTTTATGAGATTCAAATGGAAACTATTGAGAGTTTGTGCATTCAACAGATGTTTTAATTTCTGACTAAGACAAAGCCGGTAGGGGATCCCTGGGTAGCTCAGCAGTTCAGCGCCTGCCTCGGCTCAGGGTGTGATCCTGGAGTCTGGGGATCAAGTCCTGCATCGGGTTCCCCGCAGGGAGCCTGCTTCTCCCTCTGCATGTGTCTCTGCCTCTCTCTCTCTCTCTCTGTGTGTGTGTGTGTCTCACGAATAAATAAATAATCTTTTTTTTTTTTTTTAAAGACAAAACCAGTAAGTATCTAGGAGAAGAAATAAAGGGAAAGTCAAGAGCTTGGAATCTGGAAGCAGTAAGGTACACAGCCCCTCCTTGCTCCCTGCTCCCCTCTCCCCATGGACTGGGGCGTGCAGCCTGGGGTAGGGCCTGTGTTTGGAACCCTGGCTCTACATCTTTGCTATGTGGATGTTGGAATGCTTGCTACCTGACCTCACAGAGGCTGTGCGTGGATACGGTTCTCCAAAAATGGGGCCAAGCATAGTGAAAGAAAGCATTTTGAAAAATTGATACTTAACCATATAATGTTGGAGTATTTTTATCCTTACAATAACTAATTCCTTGAAGATAGTTTTTTATCAGTTTCAGAGATGAACCTATGTAATGTTTTTAAGTTCTAACAACAAACTTCCAAAACGACCACGCTAAAATAATATAATCTCATAAGTGACTGTTTGCCATCATCCAACTGCTACAATAATGGGACTTGCAGCTGGCCTGAGTCTAAGTATCAACCCTTCCAGGTTCCCAGGCCTGTGTGAGTGTTCCTGCTTTGGGAGAGGAGTGTGGTACCCAGAAACACAGAAGCAGCCAGGACGGAATCAGCAGGCTCCCGACAGCACCAGGAGGGATGGCATAGGGACACCTGCATGAAATTGCACCCTGACCCCATTATACATATATCAACTTGCCAATATTAAACACTCAACATGCACCAGGCCTTGTACTGAATCTTTTCTCGTGAAGCCTCATGACCCCCTTGGAAGCCAGCACTGTTGTGTTCGCTTCACAGATGACAAAACTGAAGCCCAGAAAGAATAAGTAGCTCTCCCAACATCAGCTTCTGCTGAGAACCCAGAGAAACGTGCCTGGCTGACTGCAGCCCTTGTGCCCAACCCCTTCACCTGAGACCCACCTGCCAGGGGTAGAAGTGAGATGCACCCAGACCTTGGTATGAGAAGCTGAGGATGGACACTCTGCCAGTGGCTTGCCCGCTCCAGCCCCTGCCTCTGGTCCCTGGCCTGACCAGGGTTCCTTGTCAGGGCCCCTTGCTTCATCCATAGCACTGACCCCAAGCCATCCTTTCAGCGCATTGAACTCAACTCTCCCTGTTCAAGTTTCCTCCACGGACAGAGAAAGTTCTTTTAGTTAAATCACGGTCATAAGTCATTGGTCTCAGAACCCAGTCGGGAACTTCAACCTTTGCCGGCTAATGAGTTATTCACAGTTGCAGGTTGCACGTACCTGCATGAGTTGCCTTTGAAGGAAATCTGAGTCCCACTTGCTTTGTTTGAAAAGTGCTCACATTGAGAAGTATTAACTTCTGCCCTAGGCAGCAGTTGGAAAGATCTTGATCCTAGTTTTGCAAGTGATGGTGATGAATTGTGGCCCTGGGTCTCTCGAGGCAGGTGTCAAGCTGACCTAATCCCGGGGTGGAAGTGAGGCAACCAGGGGAGCTGGCTGTGGAATTTTCTGCTGTCCTTTCCCATGTGCTTCTGTGGATACTTCTGGTTTACATTTCCAGTGGGTTTCATTCATTATGAATCTCAGTGGCCCCAGAGAATCAGCTAATGTGATCACAGCTCATTTAAGGAAAGACAAACGAAGACAGAGAGAAAGAGAGTCCACAAAGATGACCAGGGGCAGATGTGAGGGGGCAGGTGGGTCCCCACATACAGGCCCAGCCAGGGCTTTCGGTTCAGATAAGCTGTAAAGCCCCCACTCCTACAAAAAGGCTCGGGGATCACTCCAACTGTGGAGCTGTGTGGCAGCCATCCTTCTGCCAAGGGCGGATAATGCATGATGGGAGAGTCTCTGAACAAGAGATCTGCTCAGAGAATGTTTTTCCCAACAGTCAGCAGGGTCTTCAGTTTGTAGGAAGCTAGGCAGAGAAGAGGGGTGCTGGCTCGGTGGCAGGGGATTACTTTCCAACCAAAAGAGTTCACAGAGTCATGATGGGCTGACTTACAATCTGCCTGGTGACCATCCGGATGCTGAGAAGTCCCACGGGAAATGAGACTGGAAAAATGAAGATAAGTAAGAGCAGAAAATGAGGTCTAAAACTTGTAGCATGACCAACAAGTCACTGGGTGATTTGGTTCATATTTGAAGCCTCTAAATGTGTTTGGGATTGATTTTGTGTATGGTTTGGGGTTGGGGTTGGGGTTCATTTTTTTCCATGTTGCTAATAGTCCCAAGAGCATCTATGTATAGTTCCCCCTCCCTTTTTTTTAAGTAATCTGCACTGTAACTTCTATCATATTTTAAATTCAGAAAAGGTGTGGAACTGGATTTTTTTGGTTCTCTATTCTGTTCCATGGATCGGTATGTCTCTCATTGACAATGAGCCAATACCTGTTTGGATAAGTTCCTCTATCTTATTTTTCTTTTTTGCTGGCATCCTGACTATTCTGGCACCCTTGTCTTCCACCCAAATTGTAGAAAAACACTGTTATCATCCTTGAAAAACTGTTGGGTATTTGAGACAATTGACTTCTTCATTTGGATACTCTTTTAAACTAAAAACACTTTATCTCTCCATTTATTTAGATCTTTGATCTCTGTTAATAGCATTTATATTTCCATACAGGTCTTGTACATCTTTTGTTAGAAATAATTCTAGTGCTTCATTTCTAGTAGTTAGCTTATTTTTATGATATTTTATAAATTGTTGCTGACAATTTATATTTTATATTGATTTTAAATCCAGTCATCTTACAAAAACATTCTTAATTTAAATAAATTTATTTTTTGAGGTTTTTAATGTAGACAGAAGTCTGCCACTTGATAGTAATGATAGTTTGGGAGTTTTTTTCTTTTTCTGTTCTTGTGATTTGGAATTTTAATCTCTAACTGTGCTAGTTAGGATTTCTACTATCAGAGGCATGATGGCCATGTTATACCTGTCTTGTTTCTGAATTTAAAATTAACACCTCCAACATTTCACCATTGGGAATGATACTGGCTATCATTTTAGTACCAATTTACCAATCATTAAAGAAGTTTCCTTCCACTCCTAGTTTATCCATTTTTAAAATTGTTATCAATTGCTTTGACTTCATCTAAGATTGAAAGAACAATTACCTAAGAGTATATTTTAGAACTCACCTATAAAACCATGTAGGTCTTTGAGGAAAGCTTATAATCTTTAATTCAGTCATGATTTGTATTGCATGTAATACACAATATGTTGTTATATTGTTATTTAATGATGATAGAATTACCAAAGCTTTCTATTTCTCCTTGTGTACATTTTGATAAACTATCAAACTTTCTTAAAATTCATTCATTTTACCTATATTTTCATGTTTATGGTATAATATTGTTCACTGTATTTTCTCAATATCTCTGTTCTAATTGGGGCCTGTGGGTGTCACAGTTGGTTAAATGTCTGACTCTTAGTTTCTTTTTTTTTAATTTTTATTTATTTATGATAGTCAGAGAGAGAGAGAGAGAGGCAGAGACACAAGCAGAGGGAGAAGCAGGCTCCATGCACTGGGAGCCCGACGTGGGATTCGATCCCGGGTCTCCAGGATCGCGCCCGCCGCGCCACCCAGGGATCCCTCTTAGTTTCACCTCAGATTGTGATCTCAGGGTCCTGGGATTAAGCCCTACATTGGGCTCCACACTGATTGTGGGCCCTGCCTAAGATCCTTTCTCTCCCTCTCCCTCTGCCCCTCCCCACTAAAATAAATAAAAACATCTTTAAAAAATATGTCTCTATTCTATCTGTATTTATGTTACTCTTTCACTATTAAATTTTTTTATTTGTGGCTTCTCCATATTTTTCTTGATCAATTTCAGAAAAGGTTTGTCTACTTTATTAATCTCTTTTAAGAATCTCTTCTGACGGCAGACCGGGTGGCTCAGTGATTTAGCCCTGCCTTCAGCCCAGGGCATGATCCTGGAGACCTGGGATCGAGTCCCGCGTTGGGCTCCCTGCATGGAGCCTGCTTCCCCCTCTGCCTGTGTCTCTGCCTCTCTCTCTCTCTCTCATGAGTAAATAAATAAAATCTTTTTAAAAAAAGGAATCACTTCTGATATTGTTGATTCTAATACATCTTTACTTCCTACTTCATTTATTTTGTTTGTTCCTTCTTTCTGATTTTTTTTTTCTGGAATTACTTTTCTAACTTTTTAAGTTGGATACTCAGCTCCTCAAGTTTCGACTTTTCTTCTTTTTTTGTTTTTTAAGAGTTTATTTATTTATTCATGAGAGACAGAGACAGAGAGAGAGAGAGAGAGAGAGAGAGAGAGAGAGGTAGAGACACAGGCAGAGGGAGAAGCAGGCTCCATGCAGGGAGCCCGACGTGGGACTCGATTCCAGATCTCCAGGATCAGCCCCGGGCCCAAGGTGGCGCTAAACCTCTGAGCCACCCAGGGATCCCCTTTTCTTCTTTTCTCATACAAATTTTTAAGGCATATTTTGATAAGTATATCTCAAAATATTTCTTTGACAATATCCTATGTTTGATATAAAATTCTATTTTATTTTTTCTAAGTTTTTATTTATTTATTCATGAGAGACACAGAGAGAGGCAGAGACACAGGCAGAGGGAGAAGCAGGCTCCGTGCAGGGAGCCCGATGCGGGACTCGATTCCGGAACCCCGGGATCACGCCTGGGGCTGAAGGCAGACGCTCAATCACTGAGCCACTCAGGTGGTCCCTACTTTTTAAATTTTTAAGTGTTGTTTAATTTGTATTTTTGATATTAATTTCAATTTAATTGCACAGTAGTCAAAAATATGTTGTATATGATTCCAGTTCTTTTTTTTTTTAAGATTTTATTTATTCATGAGAGACAGAGACACAGGCAGAGGGAGGAGCAGGCTCCCTGCGAGGACCCCAGTGCGGGACTCAATCCCAGGACTCCAGGATCACAACCTGAGTCAAAGGCAGACACTCAACCACCCAGGTATGCCTGATTACAATTCTTCAAAAAAGGGATCCCTGGGTGGCTCAGCGGTTGGGTGCCTGCCTTTGGCTCAGGGTGCCATCCTGGAGGCCTGGGATGGAGTCCCACGTCAGGCTCCCTGCATAGAGCTTGCTTCTCCCTCTGCCTGTGTCTCTGCCTCTCTATATCTATCATAAATAAATAAATAAAATCTTTAAAAAACAATTCTTCAAAAAATATGCTGTATACGACTCCAGTTCTTTGAATTTATTGAGATTTGCTTTATGGCTTAGTATGACGTCTAATTTTTTTATAAATATCCCATGTGTAAAATGTAGAAATAAACGTGTATTCCTAATTTCTGATTCTGCAAGTTTCCATTAAATCTAGCAAGCTGATCGTTTCCCTCAATTTTTTCTATATTTTTATATATGTTGAGATTGAGAGTATATTAAATTCTCACACCATGATGGTGAATTTTCTATTTCTTTCTGTGAATCTATCACATTTTGAAGCTATGCTATCAAAGGCAAACAATTTAGAATTGTATATTTCTAATGAATTTTACTCTTTATGTAGTGATCCTTTCTATTGCTAATATTTTTTGTCTTAAAGTCTATATGTTGGATATTAATTTAGCTGCATGTGTTGTTGTTGTTGTTGTTGTTGTTGTTTATATTTGCCTGGTATATATTTTTCCATCTTATTTGTTTAGCTTTCCATGTCTTTAAGTTTTAATTGTGTCATTTATAAATAACAAATACTCACCTTGGTTTAAGGACTATTGTTGCTATCCTATCTGTTTATCTCTTGTTTTTTAATTGGAGAGTTTAGTCCATCTATATCAGTAATCACAAATATATTATATATATATAATTTTTCACTACCTCTCTACTTTGTGCTTTCTGGCTATTTCACTTCTGCTGTGCTTTTTTTTAACATTTTTACCATTTTGGAATTGAGGTTTTTTTCTTCCTATGTTTCCTAATTCCTTTTCCACCCTTTATAAGACTGAAAGTCGTATACTTTCTTTGTTTTAATAGTTGCAAAATGGAAATAATATTAATAATAGTAGTAAAATATATGTAAATGATATATGAATATGTACGTGGTAAACAAATGTCATATAACAGACTGTTTTAAGTGTTTAAAATATATTGACTTATTTAATCCCCACAACAACCTTGTGAGATAAGAAGTATTAACAAAGTCTAAAGTAAATAGCTTAACCCCTCTAAACAATACTCAGGACTTAAGAACACATTAACTCCAAATATTCTTCTCCCAAATCATAGATTATTCTTCTTGTATTTCAGATATCATTTTTCATTGTGTGATCACTTTCTTTCTTCTAGAATTGTCTCTTCCAGTCTTTCTTTTAGAAAAAGACTACAAAACTCTGATTCATGTGAAATTGTCCAATTTTGTTCTCATTAAAAATTTTTTTTACTATAAAAATTTCAAACATATAGAAAAATTGAAAGTATGATGAACACCTATAAATTCACCATCTAGATTCCACCATTAAAATTTTACTATACTTGTTTTATCTATATATCGATCTGTCCTTTATCCATCTCTCCACCCATCTTTTTTGATTCATTTCAAAATAAATTGCACACATCTGTACTCTGCCCTCAAAGACCTCAACACCTATCATTTATGCCATAGATTCTGGAGTTTATAAAGAAGAGCACCTCTAGCTGTCAAGCCCATTAGTTCCAGCATGCATTAGTTCCAGCATGACCCTACAAAGGACACATTCCCAAAGAGGAGACCCCAACTTAGTAAGTTGCCCTCAGTCAACAGCTTAGGTATCTGTAGAGGAGAGATATGAGTCTCCACTCTGTTACTGCCTCATTCCTTGAATTTTCACTAAGAGAATTTAATATTTTAATTAAAAGCATGTCCTGTAGCATAAAATGTCCTTGGGTTGACATCATCCAGCATCTTGTTATTCACACCTTTGGTTTTTTATTAGCCTTGTCCTCCCTGCCGATAAGCTGAGTGCATAGTGAAGGAATGAGACATTGATGGGCTCAGGCAAGATAGAAAGAGAAGCACCAAGTGTGACTTAGGCCTGGGGAAAAAAAGCCTGAGGGGGGCCTGGGCAACCCCCTAACATGAGCACTTATGTATGGCAGTTGCTGTTCTTAGTGCTCTGCTTGCATGTAGCAGATTATCCTCACAACTCTGCAGTAAATTCTAGTACTATCCTTGTATTATAGAGGAAGAAAATGCATCCTAAATAAATAACTCACTCAAGATCACTTACTCTACAATGGCAAAGACAGAATTTAAACTCTGGCTTTGATTACTCCAGAGCCAAGACCTATGAGGCTACACTAAACTGCCAAGTCAGGGGTCTCATGGGAGAAAGCAGACAGGAGGCCACACAAACCATCAGTTTCACCTTCTAGCTTCAGCCACATCTGGGGCACATGGAGGTGATGTCTATAGATCCTTAGTGCTCCCCCAAGTCATAAATCAGTCCCTTTATATAAAACCTCTATCACCCATTAAGTTTGACTTAAATCCATGACAATTTAGACTGAACTGAGTGTGGTTGGAGGAGTCAAGAAGGCATTCCCAGTCTTGCTTCAGCTCAGGTAAAAGGGGCTTTAGGACTCCACTCTGAACCAAAGCCTTCAGGGACCCCAGTCCAGCACTGCTTGTGAAGGGAACCTGATCACTCTTTCTAAAAAAGATTTGTTCAAGGCATCTGGTAGCTCTGAAGAAACACATGGGAAATTATAAACTATGATATTAAACAAAGGGACAAGCAGTATTCTGAGTTCTAGAACAAATGGTATCTAGTGAAAGAAAGCAAGAAGCCGACAGAGACTAGGGGAATGATTTTTAATGTTCTATTTAAACCAAAGCAGACATAGCCTGATATGCTGGCACTGAGGTTTTGGAAGCTGGGGTGGAAGGAATGGTCAGGCCACAAGCCACTGTTGTAAGTTGCTCATTGAGGGCTGTCAGAAGTTCTAAAGGAACTTAAAGAAGAAAAGAGGAGCCTGGAAATTTCATTTGAGGACATACTGTATTGTTTTGGGGTGGGCAAGTGCCACAGGTCCCTCACCTATTGTCCCTGTGTTCCTTGAGAATAGAAACTGGGGCTTACTCCCACCTTCCCTTCACTTTCCAACAGCGTACCTTATACAAGGTGGTATTACAATAATGTATCTGACCTCAGAGCCTCAAGGAACATAAACCAAATCTATCAGGGTAGGGAGTGCAGATCAAAACCAGAGGCCAACTTCTGGATATGCAGCCCCAGAAGTAGGTAGAAATGTGTGCTGACTGGTATGCCTTACACTGACCTTGTGTGGCCATCACCCTGACCAGCACCCCCATTAGCAAGTCATGCCTCTGAGTCTTGCTGCCTGAGAAATTTCTGTAGATCCCTCCAATAAAGCAGATGACTTCCACTCCCTGCCTCACTTTATTTACTGCTCAATTTATTTATTTATTTTTCGTATATTCTTATATTGGAGTTCAACTTGCCACCATATAGTATAACACCCAGTGCTTATCCCATCAAATGCCCCCCTCAGTGCCCGTCACTCAGTCACCCCATCCCCCCGTCCACCTCCCCTTCCACTACCCCTTGTTCATTTCCCAGAGTTAGGAGTCTCTCATGTTTTGTCACCCTCTCTGATTTTTCCCACTCATTTTCTCTCCTTTCCCCTATGATTCCTTTCGCTATTTTTTATATTCCCGTATGAGTGAGACCATATAATGTTTGTCCTTCTCCAATTGACTTACTTCACTCAGCATAATACCCTCCAGTCCCTCCACGTCAAAGCAAATGGTGGGTATTCGTCGTTTCTAATGGCTGAGTAATATTCCACTGTATACAGAGACCACAATCTTCTTTATCCATTCATCTTTCAGTGGACACTGAGGCTCCTTCCATAGTTTGGCTATTGTGGACATTGCTGCTATAAGCATTGGGGTGCAGGTGTCTCAGCTTTTCACTGCACCTGTATCTTTGGGGTAAATCCCCAGTAGTGCAATTGCTGGGTTGTAGGTTAGTTCTATTTTCAACTCTTTGAGGAACCTCTACACAGTTTTCCAGAGTGGCTGTACAATTTGTTGTGGAGGGGGACAAAAGCCACAGGGAATTGGGGCTTGAAATGGCACACTTTCTCTGCATTCTGTTAGAAAAGTGCAATGTGCCTGGAATGAGAACATTGAACTCCCATGATGATATTCATCTTAGTGACTGAAAAAGAAAAAAGGCAGAAAGGAGAAAGAGACTTAAATTAATATCCTCTGGATCTTTGGGGGAAGTGTTTTAAACATCGAGAAAATAATAATACCGTTTCAGTATGGGAACCTATACATAATAAGCATATTTTCTTTTTTGTTTTTTTTAAAGATTTTGTTTATTAATTTGAGAGAGAGTGAGAGAGAGCACAAGCAGGGGAAGCAGTAGAGGGAGAGGGGGAAGCTGGCTCCCCACTGAGCAGGGGGCCCAACACAGGGCTCAAACCCAGGACCCCAGGATCATGACCTGAGCTGAAGGCAGGTGCTTAACCAACTGAGCCACCCAGGTGCCCTTATAAGAAAATTTTCTATAATGGCTTTTTCTAAACATAAACTCCTTAGTAACTGAGATAAGTGTGAAAGTTGTTACAAAAGGAAATTTCATACATCTCTTAAGATTAGCGAGGCATTTATAATTCATTGCATTTATTTTTTGTAAGGTAAAAAAAAACTTGCAATCATTAAACAAAGTTGGATTAAAATAACCACATAAATGGCCATTTAATCCTGAGGACAAAGAAGAATGTTCTTGTTTGTCTCATGGCTTTGGATGATTTCCCTGGTGCTGAGTCCATGGAAGCATCCCTGTACAGAGCTTGGTGAGTCAGTATGGCTGGTGTGTTCACATGAAAGAACAGAAGATATGTGGGAAGGTGAGCAGGTTTCCCATCCTGGAGCTTTGTACATCACATTGGAATTACGTCCTAAAGTCAGTGGGTGCACAGTGAAGCATATTAAGCAAAGGTGTGGGGAGGTAGGCAGTCTCTGAGATGGCTCAGTGATCCCCCACCTCCCATTATATTCACACCCTTGTTCCATCTCTTCCCTTTGAGAATGGGTTGAATTTCGTGAGTTACTTCTAATGAAAAGAACACAAAAAAAGTAAAAGAAGGTCATTTCTGAGATTAGGGTATAAAAAAACTGTGGCTTCCATCTCATTTTCTGTGTCTCTGTCTCTGTTTCTGTCTTTGTCTCTGTCTAATTGAGAGAAGAGAAATAAGTCACCATGCTGTGAACTCTCCTATGGAGAGACCCACATGGCAAAGGACTGATGTCTTCCACCCTGGGATGATAGTAGCCTCATGAGAGACTCAGAGCCAGAACCCCCAGCTAAACTCTTTCAGGATTTCTGATCATCAGGAGCTATGAAATGATGTTTGTTGTTTACAACTGCTAGATTTGGGGGTGATTGTTATGCATCAATAGACAAATATGTATCTATTATTTGTATGTTTAAAAAAAACGGCCCTGTTGAGCCTCTGGCCCTTGATTTCAGCTCAGGTCATGATCTCAGGTTTGTAAGATTGAGCCTGCCATCAGGCTGTGTCCTGGGTGTGGGGCCTGCTTAAGATTATTTCTCTCCGGGGGGATCCCTGGGTGGCTCAGCAGTTTAGCACCTGCCTTTGGCCCAGGGCATGCTCCTGGAGTCCCAGGATCGAGTCCCACGTCGGGCTCCCGGCATGGAGCCTGCTTCTCCCTCTGCCTGTGTCTCTGCCTCTCTCTGTGTGTGTCTCTCATGAATAAATAAATAAAATCTTAAAAAAAAAAAAAAAGATTCTCTCTCTCTCCCTCTGTCCCTACCCCATGCATGCATGCACTCTCTTGTGCACACTTTCTCCCTCTCTCAAAAAAGTAAATAAATAAATAAAAAATAAAATGGCCCCAGCACACTACTAGAAAGAGTGGAAACTACCAAGATGGTGGCCTGGATTGGGCAAGAGATCGTTAATGTAGTAAGAAGGAGGCATTCTGGAGAAGGGCAAAGCAAGTGATGAATTGGTTGCTTGTGAGGGGAGAGGTAAGGAGAGGAAGCAGAGCTGGTGCCCTGGTTTCTGGGATGAGCACCCAGTGGGCAGAGCAACCACTCACAGGGGCAGGGAAAGCAGCAGGAATGCAGGGAGAGATAATGTGCTCAGGCTAGGGAAGATCAATTTGAGAGTACCTTAGGACATCCAGGTGGAGGCACCTCATAGGCAGCTGGAAATGTAGGCCAAAAATTCCAAAGGGAGAACTGAAAGCTGGAGCCTTTGCAATCAGTGGCATTTCGGCAGGAGGGGAGAGAGGGTGAGAGTACAGGCTCCACAAAATTTACTTCTCTGTGCCTCCGATTCCCAGGCTGAAAACAACAAATTTGTTGAGCGTGTAAATTGGCTCTCCTGTAAGGCACCTAGAATAGGACCTGACATGTCATAAATATTCAAGAACAGCTGTTGTTAATGAACATCTTTGGATAAGAGCGAATGATTGGATGGCCCAGGAATTGAACACAAGTCAGTTTTTAGGAACAGTCATTTTGTGCTTTGGTTTTCTCTTCTACCGCACAGTTATGCAGCTGTCAAGAGAAACCTGCATCAAAAAATCTCAGATGTTTATGAAAGGACCATGTGAATAAAGGATACTAGAGCTCTGGCTTCAGGACCCAAGACAAATGCAATTCGCTAGGGAAAAAAAAAAAAATCTCACAATGCTTTCTCTGTTGGAATGAAAGGTGCATTTTTTTAAAGTAGTTGTGGGTGAAGACCAGGTGGAGAGGTAACTTCCCTTGAGGCTTTCAGAACAGTGCGTTTGGGAACCTGAGAGAAGATATTCTAACACAGTCAAGTTGAGACTAGAAAATTGCCTCATACACACCAAGTCCCAGACTGAGCCTGCCTTCCTTGTGTTCTTCCTCATTAAGATGTGTCCCACCAGAGGAGGAGGGTCATGATTCACGTCTCCAGCCATTCATAAATTGCTGAAGCTGAAGCGAACAAAATCTCAATTGTGTTACTCAGTTGTGATACCCTTCCTGCTTGCCCATTGTTCAGACCACCCATCCTCGTGGGGGCCTCCTGGCTAAGCTGGTGGATAACACAACAGATTAATTGCTGAACGTGTGGTTTCATCAGAAACATGTGCTTTGCTAACCAAGAATGATGTCTTCAAGCTGAGACTGGCATGTGTGAATGGATAAAGAAATAAAAGAAGTACTAGTGACCACGAAGAAAGCTGCCACAAGCCATCCAGACCATCCGTAGGGATCCTAAATTGGACACAAGGCAGAAGGCTCTTTGACATCATTCGCATCCTTGTCCAGGATTCTTCTTTCTCCATACAACAAATAATGCCATGGTCCCTCATCTGTTCGTGGAGATGTTGATAGAGTGCCTTCTTTAGGTTAGGCCCTGTGTTGGGCCACAGAGGCAAATCTGAGCATGACAATCTCTATTTTCAAGGGGCTCAGCACACTTGTCAATGGATTATTAAAAGAACAGGAAAGACAGAAACCAAAATTAAATATTTTAAAAAATAAATATTAGCGCAAAGTAAAAAGAGCACATTAAGTGAATCACAAATAGAGGGGTGTGTGAGTACTGTGGTAGCATAGAGAAAGTAGTAGTTCACTGTTTGGGACAGATTGTTTTGTTTTTAAAGATTTATTTATTTACTTTAGAGAGAGAGAGCACAAGCAGGGAAAGGGACAGAGGAAGGGGGAGAAGAATAGCAGACTCCCCACTGAAGGTGGAGTCCGACGCAGGGCCTGATCCCACAGCCCTGACATCATGACCTGAACCTAAATCAAGAGTCAGACACTAACCTTACTGAGCCCTGTTTGGGATAGTTTGAAACAAAACCGGTCTTGAAAACAAAACAAAACAAAACAAAACAAAACAAAACAAAACAAAACCAACCGGTCTTGAGGCAGGATTGCTTCTTCTAGGACCCAAGTCTTTGCTCTTAAGGCCTTCAGCTTTTTGGACAAGGCCTATCATATTACAGCTGGTAATTGGATTTACTAGAAGCCTTTTTTTTTTTTAAGATTTTATTTATTTATTCACGAGAGACACAGAGAGAGAGGCAGAGACACAGGCAGAGGGAGAAGCAGGCTCCATGCAAGGAGTCCGATCTGGGACTTGATCCCAGGATGCTGAGATCACAACCTGAGCTGAAGGCAGATGCTCAACCACTAAGCCACCCAGGCACCCCTAGAAAGTTTACTAATTACAAAACACTAATCACATCTAAGAAACACCTTTACAGCAATAGCTACACTGGTGTTTCCAACATCTGGGCACTGAGGCCCAGCCACGTACTATTCACCTCCATAGTCAGGGAAGGCTTCCCAAGAAGGCACTTGTTTATCTTTGTGTGGGTGGCTTTGAGGGAGGATCCCAGGAAGCACGGACAAGGGAGGCAGAAGGTTATTCAGGAAAGGGACTAGAGGTAATCAGGTATGGTTCATGTGCAGGTTGTCACTGTGGGCAACTGGTTTCAGTCCTGGTCAGGGTCCCTTGAATTATAGCATGCTGTCCAGAGAGCTTGTGCAGCAAGACATGGTGGCCTCACCCTAAGCTGGAGCACTGAGATAGGACTCCCAGCCATGTTAAAGACAGTGTGAACTTGGGCTGATGTTCCTGCCCCAGCATGTAAGTCCAGCATGGTGACATCCCCAGGCCACAGCTCCACAACGGTCCCAGTGTGACTGGTCTGTACCATATGTGGGCAGAGCAAAGTCCCCAGTGGAACTGGAGGAAGCATCGGGCAAGGAAGCAGCCTCTGGAGGGAGGCGGGAAGAGCCTGCCTTCACAGGGTATGCTCAGCACCCCTCACACATGGGCCAAGGAGAGTGGTCTTAAAAATTGAGGAGCTTGGGACGCCTGGGTGGCTCAATGGTTGAGCATCTGCCTTGCTCAGGTTGTGATCCCAGGGTCCTGGGATTGAGTCCCACATTGGACTCCTTGCAGGGAGCCTGCTTCTCCCTCTGCCTATGTCTCTGCCTCTCTCTCTGTGTCCGTCATGAATAAATAAAATCTTTTACAAATTAAATTAAATTAAATTAAAAAATTAAAAATAAAAATTGAGGAGCTCATGCATTTCCAGTGGTTAGAACAAGGCTGAACTTGCAGCCGACCTTTCCCCCGTCACCAGCTCTGAGCCAAGTTCAGCAGTCTGCATTTACTCCGTTTCCAAGACAGAGAAGCTTTGCTTTCTTTGAGTGTCTGCAGGCTTTGAAGCCTTCCAGCAGAGGAAGGAGGCCTGCGCCGAGGGGTCGCAATGACACAGCTGTGGGTCACCAGAGCCGCCTCATACTCATGACTCACTTTCTCAAACAAGACACACCAACGATGCCAACACTAAGGAGGAGGGTTTCTTTAATTCTCTAGAGTCAAGTGTTTTTGATGTAAATGTCCCTTAACCCATTTCCCACATGATCAACCCACACAGTCTTATCTTTGGATGACTCAGACCAAGGGTCAAAGAGACGGCAGACGTTTTTACAGTAACCTTCTCAGAGCCTCCATATGGACTCTGTTGTCCAGGGACGACACAGCTGGAAGGAGACTCCGCCCATCCACCGTGGCTGTTGGGTCCTGCACTCCATCTCCCCCTTTGGTCATGGTTTGCACACCGATCGTGGGCAGTGTCCCCTCCACAATACGGCTCACACTGTTGCCACTCCTGGCCCTGACCAGCTGCCCCCTCTGGAGCCATTAGCACACCTCTCTAGGAACTGCCCTTTCCCTGTCACCAGATGGTGACAGTGGTCTCTTACGAGTTTTAACAATTCCAGCTAATATTTACTGAGTACCTACAGTGTGCCAGGCACAGTATATTCAGTGGCCCATTTAATCACAGAAACTCCATGAGGTAGATGCTCCTCTGGGCCCCACCTGACAGAGGAGGAAACAGGTAGGAAGGGTTTCGTGATGTGGTAATGTATTAACGAGATGGGGTGGGGTGAAGGTCGGAATCCAGGAGGTCGGACTCTTTTCTGCCACGCTGTCTTTCCTCCCCCATATGTGCACATCTCGACCTCTGGCTGAAGTTCATTGAAGGTCAGCGGTGGGTCTGCCCCAGCAGGGAAAGGGTCCTCTGTCCATCTGCATGCTTAGAATTAAAACACTGCATATGTGGGAGAGAGATACCACATGAAGAACCACACTGTGCAATGCAAACAGGGCCAAGCATGAGGAAACCCATCCACGGGGACAGTTGCGCAGACAGGTGACCCCCACAGGGCAGAGCACACACGGGAAGAAGGCCTGAGGTACTGGCTGCTGCCCCCCACCCACCCACCTGCACCGCCAGCCGCCCATCCATGGGACCCTCCTGAACCTGGGCCACGTTAACACCTGAGAGGCCCAAACCAGCGAAGACTGAGTGGGGACTCCTTGACTCAGCATAAATCATTAAAGACAAGAATCATCCTCAACAATAAGCCCAGCACAAAAAGGCCCCACGGGGCCGTTATCCGTGCCGCTGACTGCTTTACTTTTGAAAAATCATGTATCAGATTTTTTAAAAATTCTATTTCTGCTTTGTTGATGCTCTAAGCACCATCTTGGAGCATCTTGGTCTGTTCTTGGAGCAACTAGCACCGCTCATATACTTATAACAAATTCTTTTGCCTCCCGGAGGTGGTCTGTATTGGCTTCGGGCCCTGGTTCTGAATGGACTTCACCAGAGCTGCTGAGCCATGTGGGGAGGTGCAGGCCTGGCTGCCCCCCATGCGCCCCGGAGGGCTGGATGCTGAGCCAGCAGACACAGTAGCTGTTTGCCACGGATTATAAAGGCGTTTCAGGCTATGTTTTGGCCCTTTACTGTGAGTTATTCTTTTCGGTTGAACGTAGGTCTTTTATTATTTTTTTAAGCTTTTATTTATTTATTAGAGAGAAAGAGAAAGAGAGAGCACAAGTAGGGGGAGCAGCAGAGGGAGAGAAAGAAGCAGACTCCCTGCTGAGTGGGGAGCCCTATGCCGGGCTCCATCCCAGGACCCTGGGATCATGACCCAAGCCGAAAGCAGATGCTTAACGGACTGAGCCACCCAGTTTTCCAAACACAGGTCTTATACAAATGTGTTTTCCTTAAGATAAAGTCAATAGAGTTTTTAATTATATCTTCGTAGAGCCTGAGAAAGAGAATATAAACAGGAAAGCATTGTAAAACAGAGGCACCGCAGACAGAGGCCCCGTGCCACTGGAGGAAGGGTGGCCAACAGCTTCCACCAATTGTGCATGGATGTGTGATTTCTCACAGATATTCAGGGGAAGGAGTGGTAAATGTCACGACCATAACTGTCTCTTGAGCAAGTTTGCTGATGCTACAAAAGGTACCCAGGAGGATTTTCTCCAACGCATATGACGACACCTGCTCCTGCAGCTGCAGCAGTGTCCCCATGTCACTCGACATGCACCAGCATGAGGATAGCCCCATTTCAAAGGGATGAGCTCCACCAACATCTCCATGTTCCCCTCCCAGGAATACTGTAACGAAGCACCACAGACTGGGTGGCAGAAACAATAAGAATGTATTCTCCCAGTTCTGGAGGGCTGAGAGCCAGAATCAAGGTGTCCTCAGGGCCATGCTCTCTTGAAGACTCCAGGGGACAATCTGTCCTATGCCTCTCTCTTGGCCTCTAGTGTCGGCAGCAATCCTTGTAGACACATCACTCCAACCTGCCATCACATGGTATTGTTCCCCCGTGTCCTCACATAATCTTCCCTCTGTCCATGTCTGTCTTTGTGTCAATTCTCTTCTTAGATGGACATCAGTCACACTGGATAAAAGCCCTCACTAAGGACCTCATCTTAACTTAATTGCTTTACAAGTACAGGGGGGTTAGGAACTCAGTATATCTTTTGGGGCTACAAAATTCAACTCCTAATAACGTCCAAGCAACCCTCACCTTGTCCCTGCCTTGCCCCCCAACTCCTAGTGGGAGCCCAAAGCCCCTCCTGCTCTGTTCCTGCTAACCCTCAGAAAAGCATGGCTTTTCCAGCTGCCCATGCTCACCCATCTTAGCCAGTCAATGGCCATGGTCTCAGGCTCTTTCCTTCAGGCTTCCTCCCATCCCAGGCTCACCTATCAGCCTTCAAGATGCCAAAAGGGATTCTGGAAATCTCTTAGGGCTCCATCTCATTTCTGAGTCATGCACTACCACTTTCCATACTCAAATTGTGTTGAAAGGCAGTCAGTAAGGGAGTCCTCACAGCTGTGGGAGGCTGATCTCTTTATTTGGGAGTATCTTCCCCCAGTTCAGACCCACTCTGTATTCCTTTGTCCTGCATAGATGTGTGCCCTAGTGGCCTTCAGGCATGCCCCGATTTTCTGTATTTTAGACAGATCCACTAGAGAGGTGTTGGGTCTCCACCCACAGCATAAGCAGGTGTGCACAGACCATGGCCTCACATCGGCTGTGGCTGGTCTTGTTGTGTCTCCTCCACATGAGTAAAGCATTATCCATCCAGGGCCGATGTGAGTCATGCCTTTCTTGGCGACCCTGAACCAAGGAGGGCGTTGACATCTGTGACTACTGTTCCTGGTGGGGTGGACTCCTCCCCTGGAGGTGCGAACAGTTGTTCCTTGCTTGATAATTTTGTCTCTTTTCTTGCCTCTGAGACCTGAAGTGCATTAAAGATACAAGTTTCTTAATGTGACCATGCAAAAGGTGTGCAGGGATATATGAAGGTTCTGAAGTATTCATTGAATCAATAAGCAAGTGAATTGTTTTTTCCATGTGACATATCAATTTGATTTCATGCTTTCACTCAGTTAACTATTGGGGCATCTTAGAGCCAATGGTTCTACGCTTCATTTTGCAAAAGGATTCCCTCAGGATGTTCATTAAATTTCAGATTTATGGGCTCACTTTAGAGATTCTGGAGCAACACAGAGGGGAGAGCCCAGGAAAATGCCATCAAGGAGTTCCCAGGTGACAGTGATAGATGCGGGTTCTTCTAAACACTGTAAGAGGCAGCTATGCAAGTACAGCCTCGGGGAGGGTGAGTGCATTTTGAATGTATGACTTTAAACACATGCATACACACACAAACACATGCACATACATATACACACACCACTCATACATGCACATATATATGCACATACACACACACAACATACATATCCACACAATTATACATACACACACACACATCTCTTCCATCAGTTTTGACCAAGTTGATTGGTCACTTCTTGTTTTAAAATGTTCTGGCATATGTTACGATCATGGTTACTTTTGTCCCAGTGTTCCAATATGTTGGGGTGTTTCATTTCCAGTACAGTATTGTGATGTGCCCATCGTGCCTACCATCATTATTCTAATTCTGGAGGCATGGCCTTATGAGCACAGAGAATTCAGCTTGGGGGGCTTAGGAGCACCAAAAATGAGCCAGAATCCTGAGAGAATGGAGCAGGGAGGATAAGACTTGAAGATGTGCCCTGGAGGAGGTGTCCAGACTCCCACAGGGTGTCTGGAGGAAGATGGTAGTGCCAGGTGCAGGGCCAGCCACAGGAGTCAGCACAAGCCACAGCTCCACGGCCACCAGGAGGCACGACTCCCACCACAGTCCATTGAAAGTCCCCCAAAGCCAGACAGTCACTGGCTACACACATATGCTCATTCAGGCCCCGGAATGGGGCTCTGCCCACTGAGTTCTTCCTGGCGTGAGTCACTTAGGGATAAAAACATTTCCACGAACCCCCTGTCTACCGTGCACTGGGTCCTCGGGCACTGGGCAGGGGGACAGGGCATGGAAAAAAAACGAAGCTGGCCCAGGTGTAAGCTGTGCCTCTGTACAAGCATGCACACCTCCAGATAGCACACCTGTGGGATTAAATTTTCCTGGGGGGACCAGTTAGGGAGCAAAGTATCTGATAATGAAAATAAGGCTGGAAAGACTGATTTTATTCATCCAGCTGACTCTCACAACACCTCTATAAAGAGGGTCCTGTTGGAACCTTCATCTAATACATAAGAAAGCAGCAGCACAGAGAAGTTAAGAAACTCACCCAGGGCCCAGCGAAACATCTCAGCCTGCAGGCCACAAGGAGATGCAAATACCCAGAGCCACCGTGTCTACACAGAGAGAAAGGCCCAATGACTGAGCACAAAGCCTTCTGCTCAGCACATGCATTGTCTCCATCTGTGCTTCAGTGAACTTTCCTGTTTTTCAACTGCTGTCTTTATTTCTGTCCCTCATATAGGGAGAGGGTATTATAATTTGAATTGCTTCTTAGCTCCGTTTCTTTTTTTTCCCCTTCTGGGAAGATTTCCCGCATAAATGATGTCTCAAAAAGTTCGTTTCCAGGGGCTTGTTTTTCTTTAAAAAAAAAAAAAGCCTAGAGATTTTTCTGTGCAGACTTAACGTCTGAAACACACCCAGTTCCCTCTCCCGAATAGTTTCCTCTGTACGTTTCTCCATGTGGGTTTTATTTCCAATGGAGCCAGTGTTGCCACAGGCCAGACAGGGCCCTTTCTGAGCCTGTTCTAGAGGCCAGGGGTGTTTCTACAGGTTGCAGACGGAGGGAAAGTACGTTCCCCATCCAAACCCCTGATAGAGCTCTCTCCTTTTTCAGACAAATGAGATTTTTATAGGATCCCCTTTATGCAAAAGACTGTCTTGGATTCACTGCTGCAGATATGGAAAGTTCTGTACCCACCATGCATTATCATCAGATAGAGCTCTGGGTCCCCCAGAGCCCAGCCACCACAAGCCCACTGCTGCGCACTGACTTCTCTTACCTTAAGTGCTTAACTGGCAGAAAAACTGGGCACGCTCATGTCGGCAAGAAAGTGAACCTAGAGTATGGGATGTATTAAACTGAATATGGGAGCCTGGAAGGAATGAGTGCTGTATTTGCTTAAGGCAGCTTAGGGACACCTGACAGTTCTAAATGAAATCAGGGCTGAACAGTATTTTTTTTTCTGAATAGTATTTAAAACAACCATACAAATTGGAACATGTTCATCTAGTCAACAGAACATGAAGAAAATCCAGAAGTCGACAATAAATAAACTGGGTAAACTCAGTCATTTCAATTCTCTTTTTGTAAGATACTCATGAGAATTGGATTTTTGGAGGATCTCCAGGAGGTTTCACTTTTTTTAAATTCAAATTCAAGTTAGTTAATGTATAGTACATTATTAGTGTCAGGAGCAGAATTTAGTGATTCATCAGTTGCAGAGATCACCCAGTGCTCATTACATCAAGTACCCTTCTTAATGCCCATCACTCAGTTACCCCATCCCCCTACCCCCCACCCCTCCAGCAGCCCTCAGTTAAATATCCCTAGTGAAAATGGATGCAAAAATTCTCAATAAGATACTAGCTAATCGAGGGGCACCTGGGTGGCTCAGTCGGTTAAGCATCTGCCTTCAGCTCAGGTCATGATCCCAGGGTCCTGGGATTGAGCCCCCCCATTGGGCTTCCTGCTCAGCAGGAAGCCTGCTTCTCCCTCTTCTCCCTCCCCCACAGGCTTGTGCTCTCTCTGGCATGTTCTCTCTCTCAAATAAATAAATAAAATCTTTTAAAAAAAGAAAGAAAGAAAACCAAAATATTCCATCAAAAATTGCTAGAACTGATAGAGGAATTCACCAAAGTCGCACGGTATAAAATCAATGCACAGAAGTCAGTTGTGTTTCTATACACTAACAGTGAAGCAGCAGAAAGAAAAATCAAGGAATTGATCCTGTTTGTAATTGCACCAAAAACCATAAGATACTGGCCGCCTATGTCAACGCCACTGAGAAGGTCTTCAAGGTCTACAGTGAAGCTGGGGTGACCTTCACATAGACGGCGTGGCTGACCCCTTCACCGCCCTCTTTCCCCCTTCGTCTGCAGACCCTTCACAGGTTTACATGTAGCCACAGAAATCTCTCTCGCTCTCTCTTGACTTACTAGATAATGGACATCATGCTCAACAAGTCAGTCCAAATCCGCCCCTTTGAGAAAAAGAGAAATTAAGGTTAGGGGATCATGTACAAACCGATGAATATGGAACTAGATATGACCTGTGCCACAGAGCCATTTGGGTATTTTTGCCTTTAAATGAAAGGTCTCTTCCATCTGGCTGTGCTGCCTTGCTCTGCCGCTGCTCTCCGTAGGTCAGATCCCCAGGGTGGTTCCTGGGGCCGGGAATGCACCTGTTGCCCAGGAGCAGCCAGTGGCTTACTGCCTTGGCTCTGGAGAGTCTGACACCTGCGGTAGCTCTGACGCCTCTGAGCAGCAGATGTGGGGCATTTTCAGAGGGTGGCATGGTCCGCAAGTGACTTACTGGTATTTTACATCAGCAAAATAACTCAGTTTTACAGATTGCAACAAAGATAAAAGCTGTTTCTCTTTATGCATTTTATTCTCTTAGAATAAAATAAGTACATGCTGCTGTAATAAAATTGCCTTTATTTTTTTAAGATTATTTATTTATTCATAGAGACACAGAGAGAGAATGAGAGACAGAGACACAGGCAGAGGGAGAAGCAGGCTCCATGCAGAGAGCCTGGCGCAGGACTTGATCCAGGATCTCCAGGATCACACCCTGAGCTGCAGGTGGTGCAGCGCTAAACCGCTACACCACCAGGGCTGCCCTAAAATTGCCTTTAATCACTTACCAAGCCTAACCTTGACTCGAGCAGTGAATGCCTATAAACATAATAAATGAAAAGAAGCTAGTATTTTTATAATATAAAACAGTATCATTTATAGCTTGTCAATCTTGTATTGTTGTCCAGCAAAGAATAAGAAGTCCGATGGAGAATTAAGTTATCTTCATACCTGCCAATGGTGGAGGCTATTTTTGTTAAGACTGTCAGAATTTACTAACTGCAATTACGACATAGAGTCCAAAGAGTGCAGTAACCTCCTTATCATGTTAATTAATTGTTCTCTTCTGAAGATCTACTGTGTTGTCTAATTGAACAATAATTCAAGTAGAGTGTCCCAGAAAAAAAACTCTTGGACTCCCACTTTGGAGTCTAGCTGGCGGCTCCGAGCCCTGTCAACGGCCCTGACTCGGCCTGACTCAGTGTCCTCTTTGAGAGGCCTGAATTCTGCACGCAGCTTCATTACCACTGGGCTGGAAACAACCTTGGGTTGAGTGTTTTGTTTGGGAGTTATTTCACGAGGGCCTTTTGAACAGTAGTGTCCCGATGAAGTACTAGATATTATTTATTTAAGAATGAGCTTTTTTTAAAAACAATATCCTTTCAAATTTTCTAAAAGTCTACCTTTTCCAAAACAAAAAACAAAAACAAAAACAAAAAACCATAGGATACCTAGGAACAAAACTAACCAAAGAGGTAAAAGATCTGTACTCTGAAAACTACAGAACACTTATGAAAGAAATTGAGGAAAACAAAGAAATGGAATAAGATTCCTTGCTCATAGATTAGAAGAACAAATATTGTTAAAATGCCTTGCTACTCAAAGCAGTCTACACATTCGATGCAATCCCTACCAGAATACCACCAGCATTTTTCACAGAACTGGGACAAGCAATTTTAAAATTTGTATGGAGCCAGGAAAAAAAAACGGAATAGCCAAAGTAATGTTAAAAAGGAAAATCAAAGCTGGTAGCATCACAATGCCAGACTTCAAGCTATATTGCAAAGTTGTAATCATCAAGACAGTGTGGTACTGGCACAAAAACAGACACATAGGGATGTCTGGGTGATTCCGTGGTTGAGGGTCTGCCTTCGGCTCAGGTCGTGAACCCAGCATACCGGGATCAAGTCTCGCATCGCGCTCCCCACAGGGAGCCTGCTTTTCCCTCTGCCTCTGTCTCTGCCTCTCTCTGTGTGTCTCTCATGAATAGATAAATAAAATCTTAAAAACAAAACAAAAAAAAATGACACAGAGATTCGTGGAACAGAATAGAGAACCCAGAAATGGACCTTCAATTCTATGGTCAGCTAATCTTCAACAAAGTGGTTTCACTTCTTCCCTTGGATTTGTATTCCTTCTGCATTGTACCAGAAAGTTACAGAAGGACTGGCATCTCAAACACAACTGAGTCTAACACAAATTTTGCTTCCTGCTAAAAATTCTTTTTTTTTTAATTTTTTATTTATTTATGATAGTCACAGAGAGAGAGAGAGAGAGGTAGAGACATAGGCAGAGGGAGAAGCAGGCTCCATGCACCAGGAGCCTGACATGGGATTCGATCCCGGGTCTCCAGGATCGCGCCCTGGGTCAAAGTCAGGCGCCAAACCACTGCGCCACCCAGGGATCCCGCCTGCTAAAAATTCTTGAGGCTCCCAAGAAGGTATGTAGAGACCACATTCACTAAAATAATGATAACTAACATTTTCTGAGTATGGGCCAGGCCCTGGGCTAAGTGCTTTCCATAAGTTATCTCACCTAACCCTTATTAAACCTCATTATATAATATGATTTCCATTTTATGTGTGAGAAACCTAGACCTGGAGAAGCCCCAGAACTCTCCCAGAGTTACACACCAGGTAGCTGGTGACACAGAAGCTCAGCTCCTGGCAGTTGACCTCACAGCATGGGCTCCTGGTCCCTAAGATCATTAGGTAATCCTCAATTATCCAGAGGCAGATCACCTGGTGTCATCTTTTTTTGTTCCTTCTTGAGATATAATCGACATGTAACATTATGTCGGTTTAAGGTGTACAGCATGTTGATTTAATACACTTATATGTTGTAAAATGATCACCACCATAGCGTTAGCCAGCAAGGCCACCATATCATATTATTACCATGTCCTTAGTGTACTGAGAACATTAAAGATCTACTCTCTTAACATTAGCTTTCAGCTGTTATTAGCTATATTACTGAGTTTTTTTTTTTTTGAGAGAGAGAGAGAGAGTACAGATGGGAGGGAGGGGCAGAGAGAGAGAATCTTAAGCAGAATCCACTCTCAATGTGGTGCGCTACCTGGGATTTGATCTCATGACCCCGAGATCATGACCTGAGCAGAAATCAAGAATCAGACATTTAATGGATTGAGCCCCCCAGGCGCCCCTAACAGCATTACTAACTGTAATTCCTCTGCTGTACATTAGGGCCCCAGAACGTATTCTTCTTGTAAATGGAAGTTTGTACTCTTTAACCAACATCTCATTTTCCCTCCTCCCAGCTCCTGGAAACTACTACTTTACTGGTTCTACGAGTTCAGCTTATTCAGACTCTGTATAAAATCAGCATCGTACAGTATTTGTCTTCCTCTGTCTGACCTAACATAATGCCCTCAGGGTCCATTCACATTGTCATACATGTCTTCTTTTTTGTATATACTCTCTCTCTCTCTCTCTCTCTCACACACACACACACACACACATACACACACACACACTGCAGATCTTTATTCATTCATCTGCTGATGGACACTCAGATCACTTTCAAGTCTTGGTTATTATGAATAATGCCCCACTGAAAAAGAGGGTGCAACTATTTCTTTGCCATCCTGGTTTCATTTCCTTTGGATATATACCTGGTATTATCATTTATTATGTGAGTAGCACATGCCAATAGTTTACACAAGCAGAGACAGGGAAATCAGCCACATTACAATTTCCTGGGAAAGCACAAAGGTAATGTAGCACAGGGCCTCGGCTGATCAGAAATCTATAATCCATTTGTGTACAGACAAGACATACAACTAATTAAACAAAGTTATAATTCAAGGCAGTGTATAATCTTCATTAAAATCGCAGCATATTTTATCAAAGCTCAGAATTTTGTCCTAAAAAGACCAGCATGAGGAATACCATCTTGAAATCCCAAAATCTCTCCCATGATGAAGTAGTGTGGCTACTGCATGGAAGCTTCTGTTTGAGTGTCTCAGAAACTCCAGAATTCTGGGGTGAAGATGGGGACCAGCAGAGGGCAGAGGGCACACAGACAGGAGCAGGAGGGCTCAGAGGTCAGAAGGGAAGATGAAGAGCCCCCAGCTGGCCCCAGCTTCCTCTGATCCCCTTACCCTGGAACGCCCTTACCACCACCACATCCCTGCTTTTTCTGCTTTTTGAGGAAGAAGTGAGAGAGAAGAAAAATAGAAGGAAATGAAAAAAAGTATTAAGGAGTAAATGAAAGGAAATTGGTGGGAAAGAAAAGTCTTTAAGTGGCCTTTTGCTCTGAAGGTGAGAAAGTGAAATCAAACCATCAAGAGAAGCCCCTTCACTCTTAGCGATTTCAAGCAACAGCTTTATGACATTTGCTTCTATGGAGTAGAGAAAACAGGCAGAAGGAAATGAATGGATAGTCCAAGGAATACAATACGATGACCTCATGTAACTAGGACTGCATGCTTTCCGATGATATGACCCATGTAAGATTATTCCATTTGGCCTCCTATTATTCCCATCAGCCATTCTCAGCATGGGATATGTGCACCTCAGATGGATCCAGAAACCTGAAAATTTTGCAAATTATTAAACTGCTGTGATTTTTTTCTGGGGAAAGTTTCTGGCATTCCCTTCAGTGTCACACGAGATTTCCCAGCCCTGCTGATGAAGGCAGATTAACAACTGCAGATCCGGCTAATATATTTTAAAAGCCTGAGCTTTAAAGTTCTCGCTTGGCAGGCGATTTTGAAAATTTTCCCCAGGGCATTTTGCTTATTAGGATAAAATGGTGACTTTATCAGATTTTCCAGAAGCCCAGATATTGTATAGAGTCTTTTCCAGGCAAACATCCATTGGCTTTAACCATCTCTCTTAGGACAAGGTTTCAAGTTTTCTCACCAATACCCCAGTTGCTTCTATGTATGTGCTGGTCTGTCATACATATGGCATCCAAAAAGCGAGCCTTGTATTCCAGGACAAGTGTGACCAGCATAGACAAAAGAGGATGACCAGCCGTATTTTGGGTGCTGTGCTTCTGCTGATACAACCTCAGATCATGGGAACTTTTCTGGTAGATAAATAACCCTCTGTCTTGCATCAAGTCTTTTTGACAAGTAAAATTTCTGCATCTTCCCATGTGCTACCTCCAGACTCAGTCACTTTCTTGTCTCTCACACTTACACAGCTGATTTTGAGAAGACTAAAGGGCAGGATGTTATGTTTATCACTTTTAAAATTTATTGTCTTAGATTCAGTGATTGTTTAGCATATCACTATATTTTAGGATCCTGATTTCTCATCTAATGTATGGAGTTGTCCCTCCCAGCTTCATGCCCCCTTGTGGGCTTGATCACCATAGCCTCTCCAAGTCCATGGTTTCACCCTCAGCAGGAGGAGACCAAAGATTAGCAGCTCCTCCTACTTGACGCTAATTTAGTTTGATCAGTGAATCAGTGCTTTAAAGGTAGAAAGTGTTCAGCCAGTTGGCGATCCAGTTGACTGTCATAGCAACTAGCCTACATATCTCCATCTTGGCAGTTGGAATATCACAAAATTCTTTCCTAAGGACGTTGGCTAGGTACGGGGAGGGAGATTTGGGGGAAGGTGGTCAAAAGGTACAAACTTCTAGTCATAAAACAAACAAGCACTAAGGACGTAAATTACAAGATGATGACTATTGCTAATATTATTTAATGGTAATATATAAAAGCTTTTTAAGAGAATGAATCCTGGGACCCTTGGGTGGCTCAGTTGGCTAAGCATCCAACCCCTAGTTTCGGCTCAGGTCATAATCTCAGGGTTTTGAGATCCAACCCCACATCAGGCTCCACGCCAAGCATGACACTTGCTTATTTTCTCTCTTCCTCTATACCACCCCCACTCCCTGTTCATGCATGTGTGCTCTTTCTCTCTCTCTGAAAAAAAAAGAGAGAGTAAATCTTAAGAGTCCTCATCAAAGGGAAAAAAATTTTTCTTTTTTCTTTTTCTTTCTTTCTTTCTTTTTTTCTTTTTTCTTTTTTTTTTTGGCTTTTTCTTCTTATTGTAACTATATGAGATGATGGATGTTCCTTGAACTCAGTGTCATAATCATTTCACAATATATGTAAGTCAAACCATTATGCCATCTATCTTAAGCTTATACAGTGATGTATGTCAGTTATATCCTAATAAAACTGAAAAATAAAAATTGAAAAAGGAACTTTCTGAGGTTTATTAGTCTTCTTACATACAGCATTCTTAGACTTTCCAGCTGGCCTCATGAAAACTGTTACAGAGAGACAGGCTTGACTCCGAAGGTAGAGCTTCTTGGATGTAGAATGGCTGCTCCAAGTAGCAGTGAGCTCTCTGCCTTTGAAGGTTTTCTAAATGTCCGACTGGTCATGGATCAGGAATAAAATAGGAAAGATTCAGGGATCATGCAAAGACCTAATTTTGTAATCTGTTTGGTGACTTGCAAATATGAATTTTTTTTTTTTTTTTTTTTTTTTACTACAGATGATTCCCAGTGATGATTTCTAGTTGAGGAGCAGCTTGATTCAGGACTCAGTGATGTCACTCTGATCTCTCTGCTCTGCTTCCTTTGTGTGTTGGTTTCCCCCTCAGCCTGTGTATCTTTGCTACCACCAGATAGCTGACAGCATCTGACTAAGCCTGTGTGCTCACATCCCCAAGCCCAGAGGAGAAGAGAAAGTTTGGGTTCCATCATTCCTGGCAAACAGCTTAATGTTTACACTGATTAGACAGGACTGGGTTACATGTCCACCCCAAAGCAATCATTATGGCCAGCCAAAGAGATGAGATATACTGTTCAGGTTATCTGTTCTTGTGGAACAAATCCTTCCAAAATTTAAGGACTAAAAGAATAATCATCTAAGTATTCCCATGGTTTCTGTGATTTAGGAATTTGGGTAAACTCAGCTGGGTAACTCCTGCTTGGGGCCCCCTATGGGCTTGTAGTTGGATATACTAGAAGCTAGAACACCGAGGGGCAGGGAAGTTGGAAGCTGGCAGGACATGCCTCTCTCTTCACATGGTCTTGGGGCCTCTCCTCTGAGCCAGTTTGGGGTTGCCCACATCATGGAGGTCTCGGGAAGGTCAGACTGCAGATGCATCAGTGTCCCAAGAAAATAAGATGCATTTGGCATTTCTATGGTCTGGCCTCAGAAATCACATAGTGTCAATTCCCCCTATACCGGTTGAAACACAAAACCCCACTCAGGCTTCAGAGAAGGGCACACAGACCCAACCTCTCAATGGAAGGGCACAAGGTTCTAGAAAAACATGTAGAAGAACAGCCATCTTTGGGAAATAAAATTTACTACATATACTGTTGAGCTTAATCTAATCAAAACCCAATCCCATGCTGAGAACCCCATGGTTGGCAGTCCCCAGAGTAAACCTGGTGTTATTGATAGAAAAGAAGTACATGGATAGTGGTGAGGGACAGAACAGTCCCTTCCTTCTCAGTGTTGGGGGTATTAAATGAGGGACAGGTAAGGAAGAGAAGGTGCTCATTACAAATATCTCTTGAGAATCTGCTCAACTGGCACTTTGAGATTATAAAAATTCTTCTCTATCTCTTGTAATATTGTAATATTATTGTAATATTGTTATTGTAATATTACATCCTATTGTAATATTATTAAATTCATCCTATGTAATCCTATTAAATTCTATTGTATTTAACATATTACAATAATATTTTAATAATATTATTAATATAATATTGTATTGTAATGTTGTATTATAATAACAGATAATGTAATGTGTAACGTATAATGTAATATTGTATTACATTATAATAATGTATTACTAATTAAGTAATGTAATTAATAATAATAATAGTACAGTAATATTGTGCTATTATTATAGTATTATTAAATTGTAATATTAAATTCAGGTAAGAATTTAGTACATGCAGGCAAAATGTCTACAAAATAAAGCTTTATATCTCTCTTAAAATAGTAAAAAACTCAGTATTTTTATGCTTTTGCCAAAGTGACATTGACCCTCTCCTGTTAGAGTCAGGCTGTATATTGTTTTCTAATTGGGGAAGCGTCTGCCAAAGAATTAGAAATTTAGTATTATCAATTCACAGCTGAAAGGTGAAAAAAACTACTGGGTGTATGTATAGTTGTTGTTTTAAAGATTTCCTTTCATCCCACCCAGATTGGCTGATGCCTTCATTAGAGCATTTCTGCTGTCAACCTTTCTTCTCTTTCTAAATAAATACATTGAAAGCTTATTAAAATGAATTCCCTCCACCTTCTGACTCCAAAGTGTTGGCCAACTTCAGATAATCACCCGCTGATGGCTACAGATTGTAAGTCAGTGCCTCTCCTATAAATCTGTAGCCTGCCAGGACCAGCGATGGGACAACGTGCCCGGGGAAGATGCTCCTGCCTCCGTGTCTGTACTCCCTGACCCCCACAGCTCACTTTCAACAGCATGATGCTCAACTACCTGAAGAGTCTGCTCCGCTGCTCTGCTGTTGACGGCTCTGGGAGATTTCTGAGCAGCTTTCCTCACTCAGGCACATGCTATGCCAACAACCCAACAACAGAACCAGGTAAAAAGTGCAACGTTCAGACAAAGGTCCATTGTTTGGTCTATATGACTTCAAACTGCAGGCTTGCCTAGTTCCTTTTTTTCCCCTCCAACCCTATTGAGTAAATTGGTCTATTATTTTAAAATTATATGGAATGTTTTGAGTCACAAAAGCCTACTCCCATTTTTAAGTTTTGATTTTTTGCTGGATACACTTATGCCAGAACATGGGACTTCTTTGTCTCTGAGCAGTATTTTATGGCTTTTACCAACACAGCCTGCACCCTACCTGCACAGGATGAGGGCAATGCACAAACCTTGAGGACTGGCCTGGGCTCTTCCTCTCCTTTTTCAACATCATGAAGGAGGCCAGCTTTGTCCACCACACCTGCGTGCTCCATTGTCAGTGGGCTGTCACCCCACCCAGGCAAGCTTCCCTTCCCTCTCACCGCTTCTAACCTCCCCAGCTACCCGGGAGTTCCCAGTTCCTCCATCTCCCCCATGTGATGCACATCCAACACGTTGACCACTTGGACACAACTCTCACTTGCACAGCAGAGAGGCTTTCAAGGTGGGCTGGGAGCAGAGCACGACTTCCATGTTGAAGGCGCTTTGCCCTGAGCTCCCGGCCCTGCATCCTGGGGGCCACTTGAGGCTCTAACCCTCTGTGCATTCCAGGCATGGCTGCTTACAAAAGGCTGTCATATTCATGGCCGTGTTTGCACTTCACAGCAACCCTGTGAGATCACACAGAACCACTCTCTCGTTTTACAGGAAAAAAATAAATGAGGTCCATCAAGATTAAGTGATTTGCTCTAAGGCAACTGGCTAGGAAACGTCAGACAGGCCTCATAGCCAGGTCTCTCCATTAGGCCAAAGATATTCTGAGGGTCTCAGTAGTTCATGCTGTTTCAGAAACCCTATTCTGAAGACCACCTCTGCTCCTCCGGAAGGTGGTTGGAAATAGAGTCTCATAAAGCTTAACCCCAGGGTAATTTCAAAGTTGGATCAAACGAACTATTACTGAGGCCACGTGCATAATGGATGGAACGTTGTGTTTGGAAGGAAATGATTTGGCCTCTGCTTTGAGCTCTGCCACAGATTAGTTGTGTGAGCTTGGCCATAACTCATTCATTCATTTGACACTTTTTTAAAAATACCTTCCATGTGCCAGGCACAGTGCCAGCTCTGAGGAAACACATCACACATGATCGAGTGGATCACAATCTAGTGCAAGGAATAGATTGATGCTATTCCAGGGGCAAGAGCTGTGAAAGAGGATCCCTAATCTGTTTCAAATGAAGGAATAGGATTTGATGGGCTCTAGGGCCTCTTTCTGTCCTCACCGTTCTTTGGTTCTGTAACCACCCAGACCAGCAAAATTGCCACAATTCAGAGTGAGTGAAGAACACAGAAAATCCGACTTTATAAATAATCCCGATATTTCTCCCAAATCTCTCGATTACAACACCACAATTGAACAATTTACATTTCCTCTTATATTCCGTACTATGGGTAAGGCTGATGGGAAACGGCTCAGAATCAGATGACAGAAAGGAAGCTGGGGCTTGAGTGGCAAGCATGATCCTCACTGCCCCTGGGCTTGGGGCCACCGGCCAGCCAGGCTCTCCACTCGTGTTGCTGGCCACACACTCAGCTCTGCGGTGACTCCCTGGAATGAAAGAGGCATAATCTCTGGACAGGCTCTAGATGCCCCCTCATGCCCACATGTGTGCACAGACCACTGAGTTGAAAGGAATCACTGATGAGGGACCTGACACCATCTGTCCCTAAACCTTGACGCGCAGTGGGGAGAGCAGGGAGGTGTGAGAAGCAGGGGAGCCGAAGGTGGTTTGCTTCTGGGAGGCAGGACCACCAGGCAAGGCCCTAAGCTGGAGGACCCTGCGTGTTGCCCCCATTCTATATCACCCCCACCCGAGGACCAGCATACCATGAGCGGGGCAGGAGTTGGAGCAGGGGCAGCTATGAGGGCACTGTAGTGGCAAGTCTCACAGTCTCACTTGAGCCCCATGAGCATTTGGGTTTTGTTCAAGGCCTCCAAGTCTGGATTCCCCAAATAGACAGGGATATGCTGATTGACAGTTCACAGGGACCACTTGAGTCCCCCAGGGGAGGGTGTGCTGGAGGCTTATATTGCAGGGATAAGACACTCACATTCACCCTATAGGTCCCCCCACCCCACCCCTCTGTGTTAACCACGCATTTCTGATGTTTTGTCATCTGAGTCCTTGCCAACCCTGTAGTCTGCTCCTCTCAGCCCATTTCTCGAGATAGTACCTTGCTAGCCATAGCCTGTGAGTGCACTTTTCATATGCAAACTAACGGATCCTGAACCCACACCCACCCCCACCTCCTCTGGTGGCTCTCCTGCTCAGGACCCCTGTGTCCTTATTCTAATCACCCCCAAGGCCAGGTACCAGACAGCTAGGGATAGCTCTGACACTCCAGGGCCCACTGGATTTATTTAAACCAGCCAATCCTCAGCCTCACCCATGCCTTCCCACAGAAACTGCAGTCAAGGCTCTCATCTGTGATTCCTTCACCCCTCTGCCTCTTGGCAGCTCCTGGGTGTTTCCCTGAATGGCCCTGGGTGCCACAGCAAGCCTCTTGGGATCTGTGAGTATAACGAACTCTTATCAGTGACAATCGTCTCCTTATCTGTTGGCCTTACCATAGCTGAATGACAATAAAACACACACTTTAAACTACGCTCTCTCAGGGATAATACCTGCCAGAAAAATCTTTCCTGACCTTTCCCCTGGCCAGTTTATATACATCTATATCATAACTGTCAAGGTCACGGTCATCACCTCTACTTGTCCTCGCAAAGGAGACCGTAACAGAATGTGGGTAGAACAGGATGGAGGTAGCACAGGCTCACACCGCAAGCTCTCCGCCCAGGGTTTGGAGCATGGTGAGTGCTTAATCCCATTGTGATTGTGACCAATGCTGCTTCTGACTGTCTCCAGGCCACTCCTCCAACCCCTACTACATTATCTACCACTTCCTTGAGCAATAATACTCGCCTCTAGGAAACCTCAGACCTCAAGACTGGTAGAGAAGGGACTGCATGGTCTAAGGTCCTGAGAGGTCAGAGAGCCTCAGGAGAAAGGACTCATCCTATCTGGAGGAGACAGAAGACAAGCTTGTCAGGTAGCAGAGTCCTGGCTGCTGAAGAGAAAGAGCAATTCTTTCACTTTGCTTTCTTTCTGGTCCAGCATCCTTGGACTTGTATCTGAATCCTGAGGAGAGAGGCTGTGGAAAAACCCAAATGAGCTGCTTTCTCTTAAAACTTCATACAAATATCAGATAAACTAAAATTTACCCCGAAGACTGTAGTGAGAGATGAAGAGGGACACTATATCATACTTGAAAGATCTATCCAACAAGAGGACTTAACAATCCTCAATATATATGCCCGAAATGTGGGAGCTGCCAAATATATAAATCAATTAATAACCAAAGTGAAGAAATACTTAGATAATAATACACTTATACTTGGTGACTTCAATCTAGCTCTTTCTCTACTAGATAGGTCTTCTAAGCACAACATATCCAAAGAAATGAGAGCTTTAAATGATACACTGGACCAGATGGATTTCACAGATATCTACAGAACTTTACATCCAAACTCAACTGAATACACATTCTTCTCAAGTGCACATGGAACTTTCTACAGAATAGACCACATACTGGGTCACAAATCGGATCTGAACTGATACCAAAAGATTGGGATCGTCCCCTGCATATTCTCAGACCATAATGCCTTGAAATTAGAACTAAATCATAACAAGAAGTTTGGAAGGACCTCAAACACGTGGAGGTTAAGGACCACCCTGCTAAAAGATGAAAGGGTCAACCAGGAAATTAAGGAAGAGTTAAAAAGATTCATGGAAACTAATGAGAATGAAGATACAACCGTTCAAAATCCTTGGGTTGCAGCAAAAGCAGTCCTAAGGGGGAAATACATCACAATACAAGCATCCATTCAAAAACTGGAAAGAACTCAAATACAAAAGCTAACCTTAAACATAAAAGAGCTAGAGAAGAAGCAGCAAATAGATCCTACACCCAGCAGAAGAAGAGAGTTAATAAAGATTCGAGCAGAACTCAATGAAATCAAGACCAGAAGAACTGTGGAACAGATCAACAGAACCAGGAGTTGGTTCTTTGAAAGAATTAATAAGATAGATAAACCATTAGCCAGCCTTATTAAAAAGAAGAGAGAGAAGATCCAAATTAATAAAATCATGAATGAGAAAGGAGAGATCACTACCAACACCAAGGAAATACAAACGATTTTAAAAACATGAACAGCTATACACCAATAAATTAGGCAATCTGGAAGAAATGGACGCATTCCTGGAAAGCCGCAAACTACCAAAACTGGAACAGGAAGAAGCAGAAAACCTGAACAGGCCAATAACCAGGGAGGAAATTGAAGCAGTCATCAAAACCTCCCAAGACACAAAAGTCCAGGGACAGATGGCTTCCCAGGGGAATTCTATCAAACGTTTAAAGAAGAAACCATACCTATTCTCCTAAAGCTGTTTGGAAAGATAGAAAGAGATGGAGTACTTCCAAATTCATTCTATGAGGCCAGCATCACCTTAATTCCAAAACCAGACAAAGGCCCCACCAAAAAGGAGAATTACAGACCAATATCCCTGATGAACATGGATGCAAAAATTCTCCACAAGATACTAGCCAATAGGATCCAACAATACATTAAGAAAATTATTCACCATGACCAAGTAGGATTTATCCCCGGGACACAAGGCTGGTTCAACACTCGTAAAACAATCAATGTGATTCATCATATCAGCAAGAGAAAAACCAAGAACCATATGATCCTCTCATTAGATGCAGAGAAAACATTTGACAAAATACAGCATCCATTCCTGATCAAAACCCTTCAGAGTGTAGGGATAGAGGGAACATTCCTCGACATCTTAAAAGCCATCTACGAAAAGCCCACAGCAAATATCATTCTCAATGGGGAAGCACTGGGAGCCTTTCCCGTAAGATCAGGAACAAGACAGGGATGTCCACTCTCACCACTGCTATTCAACATAGTACTGGAAGTCCTAGCCTCAGCAATCAGACAACAAAAAGACATTAAAGGCATTCGAATTGGCAAAGAAGAAGTCAAACTCTCCCTCTTTGCGCCGATGACATGATACTCTACATAGAAAACCCAAAAGCCTCCACCCCAAGATTGCTAGAACTCATACAGCAATTTGGTAGCGTGGCAGGATACAAAATCAATGCCCAGAAATCAATGGCATTTCTATACACTAACAATGAGACTGAAGAAAGAGAAATTAAGGAGTCAATCCCATTTACAATTGCACCCAAAAGCATAAGATACCTAGGAATAAACCTAACCAAAGAGGTAAAGGATCTATACCCTAAAAACTATAGAACACTTCTGAAAGAAATTGAGGAAGATACAAAGAGATGGAAAAATATTCCATGCTCGTGGATTGGCAGAATTAATATTGTGAAAATGTCAATGTTACCCAGGGCAATTTACACGTTTAATGCAATCCCTATCAAAATACCATGGACTTTCTTCAGAGAGTTAGAACAAATTATTTTAAGATTTGTGTGGAATCAGAAAAGACCCCGAATAGCCAGGGGAATTTTAAAAAAGAAAACCATATCTGGGGCATCACAATGCCAGATTTCAGGTTGTACTACAAAGCTGTGGTCATCAAGACAGTGTGGTACTGGCACAAAAACAGACACATAGATCAATGGAACAGAATAGAGAACCCAGAAGTGGACCCTCAACTTTATGGTCAACTAATATTCGATAAAGGAGGAAAGACGATCCACTGGAAGAAAGACAGTCTCTTCAATAAATGGTGCTGGGAAAATTGGACATCCACATGCAGAAGAATGAAACTAGACCACTCTCTTGCACCATACACAAAGATAAACTCAAAATGGATGAAAGATCTAAATGTGAGACAAGATTCCATCAAAATCCTAGAGGAGAACACAGGCAACACCCATTTTGAACTCGGCCACAGTAACTTCTTGCAAGATACATCCATGAAGGCAAAAGAATCAAAAGCAAAAATGAACTATTGGGACTTCATCAAGATAAGAAGCTTTTGCACAGCAAAGGATACAGTCAACAAAACTAAAAGACAACCTACAGAATAGGAGAAGATATTTGCAAATGACATATCAGATAAAGGGCTAGTTTCCAAGATCTATAAAGAACTTATTAAACTCAACAGCAAAGAAACAAACAATCCAATCATGAAATGGGCAAAAGACATGAAGAGAAATCTCACAGAGGAAGACATAGACATGGCCAACATGCACATGAGAAAATGCTCTGCATCACTTGCCATCAGGGAAATACAAATCAAAACCACAATGAGATACCACCTCACACCAGTGAGAATGGGGAAAATTAACAAGGCAGGAAACAACAAATGTTGGAGAGGATGCGGAGAAAAGGGAACCCTCCTACACTGTTGGTGGGAATGTGAACTGGTGCAGCCACTCTGGAAAACTGTGTGGAGGTTCCTCAAAGAGTTAAAAATAGATCTGCCCCACGACCCAGCAATTGCACTGTTGGGGATTTACCCCAAAGATACAGATGCAATGAAACTCCGGGACACCTGCACCCCGATGTTTCTAGCAGCAATGTCCACAATAGCCAAACTGTGGAAGGAGCCTCGGTGTCCATCGAAAGATGAATGGATAAAGAAGATGTGGTTTATGTATACAATGGAATATTCCTCAGCCATTAGAAACGACAAATACCCACCATTTGCTTCCACGTGGATGGAACTGGAGGGTATTATGCTGAGTGAAGTAAGTCAATCGGAGAAGGACAAACAGTGTATGTTCTCATTCATTTGGGGAATATGAATAATAGTGAAAGGGAATATAAGGGAAGGGAGAAGAAATGTGTGGGAAATATCAGAAAGGGAGACAGAACATAAAGACTCCTAACTCTGGGAAATGAACTAGGGGTGGTAGAAGGGGAGGAGGGCGGAGGGTGGGGGTGAATGGGTGATGGGCACTGGGGGGGGCACTTGACGGGATGAGCCCTGGGTGTTATTCTGTATGTTGGTAGATTGAACACCAATAAAAAATAAATTTATTAAAAAAAAAAGCTCAGAGAAAAATTTTAAAAAAATAAAATAAAATAAAAATAAAAAAAGAAAACTTCGTACAACGTGAGCATCCAGAGCAGTGAGACTGACGCTGGAACACAAATGAACATTGACCTCCAGGGAATGGTGTGCACAGAGAGGAAGGGCATTGGTGTCCACAGCAGACTCTGAAGTGTGCAAGAACAAGAAGACAGACTGGTGGACGAGTAGGTGCAAAGACGGAGAAAATGGTGAGGCCAAGTGGCACTGGGAAGACATGCCCATCAGCTCCCTAGAGACCTTCCCCTGAGCTCATTTGGGGGACTTGGCAGATGTCCCTGAATCCCACCTTAGGAGGACTGATGGAACACCAATTACAGCTGGAAGTGCAAGTAATTCTTAAACTACTATACAGATTTGTTTTGATCAGGAAATTTCATATCCCGAACTATAATGACATACGCGATTTTTCAAGATTAAGCTCCCTTTTGTAAAATTTTGCTTCCTCTGAGATAGCAGGGTTCATGTTGTTTAACAAACATTTAGCAAGGGACAGATACATTTTAAGTTAAATGTCATTGAAATTTTCTCCCAGGCCCATAGCCTTAATACTCTCCCTCTCTTGAGTGATGAATGGATTCCTACCCCAGGAAGCCCACCAATCCATGAAATTCCCCCAAACAGGACTTAGTCACCGTGCTACTGAGAAGCCATGTTTTTAATAATTTTTTTGAATTTCTTTATTGGGGATAGAGAGAGCGGGGCTGGGGCAGGAAGGGGCAGAGGGAGAGAGAGAATCTTTTTTTCCTTTAGGGTCACTTTAAAGAAAAAAAGATTTTATTTATTTAAGAGAGATCACAAGCAGTGGGGAGAGGGAGAGGGAGAAGCAGATTCCCTGCATAGCAGAGAGCCTGACATAGGGCTCGATCCCAGGACCCTGAGACCATGACCTGAGCTGAAGGCAGATGCTTAACTGACTGAGCCACTGAGGCACCCTGAGAGAGAATCTTAAGCAGACTCCACTCTCAGTGTGGATCCTAATGCAGGGCTCTATCTCACAACTCTGAGATGATGACCTGAGCCAAAACCAAGAGTCCACCACTTGACCAACTGAGCCATCCAGAGGCCCCAAGAAGCCATGTTTTAAACATGGAAGTGAAACCAAAGGGGTATGTTTTGCCTAATTACAGCCACATATTCCCCATTTTCTCTACCAGCAGCAGCTGAGTAATGTGAAGTGGACCCCAAAAGCATCTACTCACTTTGCTCCCCATCTATGAGCAAAACAGTTCTGACCAATTATGATCAAACATCAGAATATTTTCCAGATATTAAGTCTTCTCTCAACTACTTTTTTCAAATCCAAGTGCGAATGAGTCAGGAACATTAATCGAATCATCCCCACCTGGAAACAAGCTTTATTTTTTTTAAGATTTTGTTTATTTATTATTTGATAGAGAGGGAGAGAGAGAGAAAGAGAGAGAGAGAGAGAGAGAACACAAGCAGGTGGAGCAGTAGCCAGAAGGAGAAGCAGGCTTTCTGCTGAGCAGAGAATCTGACATGGGGCTCTATCCCAGGACCCCAGGATCATGACCTGAGCTGAAGGCAGACGCTTCACCGACTGAGCCACCCAGATGCCCCTGGAACCAAGCTTTAAATCAACATTAAAAAGATGTATGACTGATTAATATATAAAAATTAAAGGCAAAGATAGAGAATGCTCATTTCTTTCCATCCATCACAGGATCATAACACCTTTGTTATCTTGATTCTGCTCATTTGCAATAGGTCTCCAAAACTTGCCAACAGCCAGCCCCACCCTACTTTGTTAGTCTCGTCAGAGATGGTGGGGCGGGTGGTGTCAACAGCAGATGCACAGGAGCTTCCCTACCAGGTGCATGGGACCCGAAAGATACAGATTCCATGTCAGCTCGGACACTGACATAGTTCACTGCAGAGGTGTCGGGCTCAGAGTGGAGATGGACACATGGGGTAGAGGAGATGAAATGGAGAAAGCAGGCCAGAGGGACAGCATCCTGTGTACCTGGCAAGGGAAAGTGTCACATGGTAGGGATGGGGGCTCCCAGAGACATGAGCATGGGTAAGGGAACACAGCAAGGTCACAAACTTCATCTCCCACCATACTTCAGCTGGCTGAACACTCTGCAAGTTCTCAGTGTTTGCTGGTTAGTTGTGGAGCAGGCTTTTCCAGAAGGTAGTTAGTGGCCAACATGTGTGTAAAAGAAGAGGCTCTAGTGGTAAGACTCTATCACCCTCACCTTACCCCGTCTTGAGTCCAACAACATCAGTTTGCCACTGATGATCACCTTTCTACAGTTAGAGATTTATTCCTTTGACTTAAGATTTATTGCCCTATTGTAATACTCATTAATATAACATTGGTAACTATAGTTTATAGTTGAGTAGAAATGGATTCCTAAAAGCCTTTCCTAAGAGCAATATTTTTATAGAGGGGGAATAGTAAGGTGCTTAAGCAGGTTCTGAATCTAGTGCGAAGCCAATAGGCAAATGTGCTACGGAGTCTGAGGAGGGGTCAGAGCCTCGGAGATAGGATTCACCGTGCCCCAATATTTCATCTGATGTCTTCCTTACTGAAGGTCTTACTTGATTTGAGGACAGGACTAATGAGCTCATGCTCATATAGCACACAGAGAAAGGTTCCTCTCCGGGGCATTCACTTTTTTTTTTTTTTTTTTTGCTTAACCCTGGCCAAAAACACATAAAAAGATTTTGGCAAGAAATGAATGACTCTGCAAAGCTCATCTTCTCCCCTAGAAAGAAGTCAAACGTTGATGCCTGCTGTGGGGTGTCTGGGTCTCAGCTTCAAAGCAAAGATGCACCAAATGTGAAGGGCTGCTCTGGTTCCCCCCAGGCGGGTGTCAGGGTAAAGGGGTCTGCAGGGGCACTGCCTGGAAAGCGAGTCACTAAACCCAGGAGGCTTGGGGAAACATGAAAGCAGATTTGAATTTTAAAGTACGTAAGTGGAAATTTTAGCTCAAGCCCAAAATGTATCTATGAATGTTGGATCCTGAAAATGGAGCAAGCAGAGAAAAGAGGCCAGGCCACTCTGGTGGCCCCAAGAGAAAGGGAAGCAGTCAGTAGCAAAGCACCCACCAGGACTGGACCAGGCCCCTGCCAAGGGCTTCAGGCGTCTCACTGATCTCAGTTCTCCAGCAGCTCCTCGAGGCAGAGACTCCTGCTGTCCGATTTCACAGGTGAGGAAGCTGACACTGAGAGGTTCAGTGATTCGCCCGAGGCCACATTGCTAAGAGTGTCACACCAACGAGGATGCACAATTTATTACTCCTCGGAAAATATTGCACAAGGATTACGATTCCTTCTTTTCCAGAGGGTTGAGAATTCTTGCTCCACAGCCAACCTATTAAGCATCCCATCTGACCCTGCAAATCTGGAAAATCCTATTCTGGGTGATCCGTTCACAGAAAGCCTCAGGAACCAGAGCTGCTTACACGTGGACCTGGTTTCCCCCCTTCCTAAGTGGGCATCCTAGGGGGCAGGGGATGTATCCCCAAGCAGGGGCAGCCACAACTCCCCCCACTCCCCAGACACCCCTTGTGGCTTCCACATGAAGTTTAGAAAGAGCTTACTGTCTGCCCCGGGACTCAGTGCACCAGGTTAATGCAAAGGCAGGATACAGATTTTGATAGAAAAGTAGATCAACGTTCCTTTCTCCCATGACTTTAAAAAAAAACAAAAATAGAAACACTATATTGCCTTGAAGAGTTGAGCATTAATAAGAAATCATTCCATGTCCTGAACACCCTCTGCGTGTCTGGTGTTCACATACACTTTCACCTTGGGTCGGGGCTGGCTTGGTGGGAAGCAAAAGACACTGACGCACACAAGCCCGAGGAAAGTGGGCCTGGGGGAGCCCAGACACTGAAGACAGGAAACTGAGCTACTTGGACGGGAATGTGCAAACCAGCACTGAAGCCACCAGGCCTCTCCTCTGGCCTCCCTTCTGCACACCTGCTCCATGGGCCGGCTTCCCCTGCCTGCCAGCAGCTCACGCTCCCTCTTAGCTTCGGCTCACGCATGACTGGCACCTTGTGGCTCCGACCCTCGCCCTCACATGCCACAAACTGCAAACTCCAGTTTCTGAGCCTTTTGCTTCCTCATCTCAAGAGAGAATAGAACAGACTCAGCCTGTGGAATAGTCCACTGGGGTTAGGTGCCTACCCCTGATCCAATCCTACTACAGAAGAGCTGATGACAGCACTACATGGTGGGTCCATTCATGCCACTCAGGCCCCTGTACCTGGCCTGTGGGCAATTCCAAATAAGAGGATGTGGCTGGCCAGGTGCTCCAGGACACGGGACCTACCTAGTTTAGTAGGGTAGGTATTATTATTCTCATTTGAAGGGAAAAGCTAAATATGTATCTCCCCACAGTCACACAATGAGCACGTGCAGAATTGAAATTAGAACTTAAGTCAGTTTACATGCTGTCTATTGCTGCATAACAAATGAGCCCCAAGCTTGGTGGCTTAAAATGGAAATCATTTTATTTGCCCACTAGTTTCTGGGTTGTCAGGGTGGGGCTCAGCTAGAAGGCTCGTCTCTATCCCACAGGATGTCACTTGGCTTCTGGCAGGTGGCCATGCACTTGTCTGGGCAATCCGAGATGGCCACACTCATATGTTTGCCTTCAGCCAGGCCCTCTCTGCTCCTGGACCTTTGTCCTCAGTGGCCTCTCTTCTCTCATGGAGTCTCATTCTCCAAGGTCTCTGTGCCTCATGTGGTTTCTCCAATAGGATAGAGGGACTTTTTGTGGCATCTCAGGGTTCCAAGAGAATGAAAAAGGAAACCACATGGATGCTAAAGCCAAGCTAGCTTTGGATGTGAAATAACATAGCTTCTTCTATTTCTCTTGGTCAGGGCAGTACAAAGGGCCATCCCAGACTCCAGGGAAGAGGCCATGGACTCCACCTTGGGAGGAGAAGAGAGACAAAGTCACATGTCAGAAAGGTGTCAGAGGACACCTGGGTGGCTCAGTGGTTGAGTCTGCTGTAGGCTTAGGGCATGATCCTGGTCCCGGGATCAAGTCCCACATCAGGCTCCCTGCATGGAGCCTGCTTCTCCCTCTGCCTGTGTCTCTGCCTCTCTGTGTGTGTCTCTCATAAATAAATAAAATAAAATCTTAAAAAAAAAAAAAGGTGTCCGGACTGGCCAGGATATTGGTGTCCACCATGGAAACAACCTTCTGAAGAACACCAAACCCATGCACTTTGTGCAATGCCAAGCTCCCCTGAGTCTGTATGGCTGCTGATGTCCTCCTGATGTCATCAGAACCCTCCAAAGACAGCCTGTATCTAAGCCAGTGGCATGGGGTCCACTTCACTTACTTAACAAGCTTGGTGTCCTCGGTGGGCCTGGTACTCAGCTGGACAACGAGAAGGTACAAATGAGTCAGACTTGGCTTCTGCCTTCCTATAACTGTTGTCTCCTGGGAGGAGAAGGCCTTGTCCTCCAAGGAACTGAGTAATGGCCTGTCCCCTCTGTTGAACAGTGAGAGCATCTGAAAGCAGAAAGCTCCTGAGCTGCCAATTAATTGAGGTTTATTAAGTACCTTATTTTTCTAGGCATTCTATCAGATGGGGCTACTCAGAGGCCTTAGAAAATAAAACTTTAAACCGGGAAGCTATTAAATTCATATTTTTTTAAATGTAAAATGATTTTTTAAAAAATCCCCTCCACCTTTCGAGTTGGAAACATCCGACAACAGAAATGAGCAGCAGTGGCAGGAGACCATAGGGTGCGTCCCATTGGTCAATGGCAGATGCCGAAACCCAAACACAAAGAAACTCAGCCGGAATCCAGGCCACCTCGAGAGCGGCAGGTGGTGGGAGCCCGTCCAGGGATTGCAAAGCTCCCGGGGCCCTGACTCTGTTGAACTTAAAGGCAGCCACTGAGGTGTGAGCCGCGCTGACAGGGCCACAACTCCCACCTCATCCTCCATCCCTGCTCTAAGATGTTCAGAGCAGCTGGTCTCCCAGCAACCCTCAGTCTCTGGGACAGACCATGTCCATGAAAACCCCGTGCCTTCCTCAGCCTAGCTGCTACTCTGTCAGGGCAAACCCTGCCACCCATTCCCAAGATGGCTCTGCACACCCCCATCTGGATGTTAAAGAACTAAACACTGAAGCTATTTTGGGTAGCATCTTCCTTGTGGGATAGGCCCTTCCTTGTGCTCTCCAGGTGTAGCATACCATAGGGCTAGCCCAGAAATGCAGAAATATAGACGTATTGCTCTTGCACAACTCACAACCAAGCCCAAGACAGAAATACCAACTTCTATGTGGAAACTGAAGAGCTACCTAGAAGTTCACAATACCAACCATAGTGTGTAGTTCCGTTTAAATTTGGGAACCTACTATTTTCTCATGTGTGTGAACATGCTGTGCTCTCAGAGGTTTTTATAGGTGGTAAATCATACTCCGAGGTTCAATTTTTCCCTGTCTATGGGATATGACTACACTCTGTCTAGAGGTGCATGAAGGGATGATTTGTGTGCTGCAACCAAAAATACAATAAATAAATAATTTTCACCTCCAGTTGTGTGGAAACTAGGCTGGAGGAGTGAAGATGGGATCTCATCTCCACTGGGGCTTGAAGATCTTCTCTGATGCTGATGGCTTTTCCTAAAGCACTTTGTAACTTGTAGCTGGGATACATTATATTAGGAATTCAGCTTTGTCAAAGGCCCACAGGTCTAATTATCCAATGCCAGATGTGCCTGGGGCAGGGGAGCCTGGGAACAAGGAAAGGCAGAGGTGAGTTATTTTAGGGCTCTGAGTAAGATTTCTGTGCGGGCTGCTGGTTATGGAAATAGATACCTGGACAGTAGTTCCTTTCCCCCCAATAGATCAGAATTAAGCATTTTGTTCATAATGGAATAAAGGATGAGCTGGCACTGTCTGGTGTCCGACCGGCCTGAGTGCCCTCCATTCCCATGTCTTCTCCCAGTTGCTGTTCTGTCTCCCCTTACCTCCCTTCACTTGGCTCACCTTCTAAATTTCACTCCCCACACCCCTTTAGATGGGAAGTGCCCCAAGATATAAATGAACTCTCTTTAGGATAACAGCAGAAGGCTTTTCTGCATTACATTTGAAGCCTCGTGCCCAATAGGCCAGTTACTTAAAGTTCCAGAAGCTGATAAGGGGCCTCCCGAGCTCTGAAAGCAGTTTGAGCATAGCTCAGAATAGTCTCCGTCTGATATTTTCCAGCCCCAAGTCAGCTGCCTCTCCTGGGAGAGTCAAGTTGCAAGTGTGAGTAATAAGCATTCCATTCTAAGTCATGCTGCTCTCATTGAGGATGTTCCTGGACCCGACCCTCTAAAGGTAAAATGCTTTTCCAGTGGCAAATACATCCAACCAGGCAGTGAAATGAAGTTGGTCAATCTTAGGGAACTATAAATTATTTGAGTCAAAAAAAAAAAAAAGGAAAAAAAGAAAAAGATGCTGCCCAAAATAGCTTCAGTGTTTTCTTCTTTAGTTCTTTAACAGCCATGATCCTGAAAGGATGATAATGCCTTTAGAGTGGTGCTCATGGAGGGGAAGTCAGCTGATGATGCGCTTCGCAGGCATGCAATCCCAAACTGGAAATTAAAAATTCCCATGGTGTTTCAGATAAAAGATCAAATAAATATAAGCTTATCTTAGGGCCATAGGTCAGGTGTGGGACTTTGAGGACAAGCCCCCCAACACTCCCCCCCCCACACACACACACAACTCTGATACCCGGGAAAAAGGGAGGAGCATTGGAATGAAGCCTACAGAGAGTGGCCGTGCATGGAGTCTGCTCCAACACGGCCCTAGGGGAAGCTCTAGGAGGGTCATGTCCCCAAATCAGAGTAGTCATTGGAAATATTGACCTTTGGGAACCAGAAGGAGCTTCTGTAGGAAGGTTTGAAAGAAAGTTCTTCACAGTTGTCAGGCTGATGTGCCTGGAGGTCTGAGCTTGTGCTCACAGGACAATGTAAGTACCTGAACCCAGACTCTGGTCAGCCCCCCAACTTCCCTGCAGCCCCCCAACTTCCCCGCAGCCTTCACTGTTCCTGTACCTAGAAATGGAAGGGACAAAGCAGCTCAGAACTCAGGATTGGTGCCCCAGAAGTAAATCATTTTTTAAGAAAAATCTCCATTTGCCTTCTATTGCCACAGGACTTTCTCATTTTTCCCCACCTAGGTACCTTCCTTGTCTCCAATACTGACAGATTCTTTATTCAGGTGGGATCTGTGGCAGTTGTAATGCATGGTCTCAAATGCTTTGATATCTTTCTACAGAAGATGAGACCTCTCTCCCTGGGGCTGTGGCAGCTCTGTGACTACCTGGTGGAAGATGGTGGAAATGGTGGAAGTGGCTTCCCAGGTTCAGTGTCAAAGGATTCATTTACTGGAACACACATGCTTAGAGCTCTGAACCTCCAAGTCACAAGTCCGAGGCACCCCGGAGCCACCGTGCTTCGAGACGACCTGGTAGGGAACCCCCGAGCCCAATTTTCTTGGCATCCCAGTACCAACTCATGGAACCAGACTCAGGCACCAGACATGTGTATGGAGAAGCCTCCAAATGACCCTAGCACCAGTTACTTGAGTCCCCTCAGACATTGTGGTCTTCCCAGATGAGGTTCTGACACTGTGGAACAGAGGCAAGTCTCTGTAGCATGCCACATTTGAATTTCAGCCACCCAGAATCCATAAGCGTAATAAAATGCTTCTGGTTCTATGCCATGAGGCTGTGGGATGCTTTGTTATAGAGAAGTAGGTAACTGGAGCATAATTTAAGCCATTTCTGTCATCTCATCTCTCGTAGGGACTCATGTACTTCTGTGGTTCAACCCACAACATGTGTCTTTCATGTACTAAGCACTGTATGTGAGGGGTCCTTGGAGAGGGGGTTAAAGTCTGGGTCGCAGCGTCCAAGGGATATCCTATGGGTTGGAAAGACACTCCTCCACAACCAGGGGCTCCTTCTTATATATTAACAAGTGGACACCCTGCTTAAGGAGGTCCTGCAGCCCCACCCTGTGGAGCAAGGTCGTCTCCCACTTGTGATCACGCGACAGCAGGAGGCGCTAATCACTACACATTCTGGGCAGGGTGCGCTCTGAGGGGGCAAAATTCACCTGGAATACAATGTGACTTGCATCCCCTGGAGTTTGAAAACTTTGTCTACAGCAAGTGCCACAAAGCGCCTGGGGTCTTCCAAAAGCTCTCAAATGATAATTCTGACAGCTCAGTGGAAAGTACACAGGCCCTTCGCAGGTGTCAAAGACTGACTAATTGTGGGGAAGAGAGAAAATAAGCCCTTGAAAGAGGCAGGAAAAAGCACCACGGCAAGCGCCCCTGGCAGCACATGAAACAAATTAAGATCATATTTATGAGTTGCGACACTACAGCAGAAAACTTGACAAGTCCCTCCTTGTGTCGCCTGGTCTACCCATCCATGGTCCTGTTTCCTGACACCTGCCCTGCTCAGAGACGAACCCGGGGGACACCAAGGACATGAGGAATCCAGACAACCAGACACTCACTCAGGAGTTAAAGACCAAATTCCAAGGGCTGAAGTGCTCTGGCCAACAATGACTTCACATTCTTGGGAATAAACTATTGACCAGATGCATGAAGAGAAGATTCATGTGCAAAAACAAGCACAGGGACAAAGCTAGGATTCCGAACCCAGAAAGTCTTTCACAGACACGTCCATCCTGTGGGGCCCAGTTTCCAAGCCCCATTCCCCCAAAACCCACTGAAGAGCAGGACCGCACCTGCCTATGGGGGTAGGGGGTGGTGGTGGTTGGATTCAGTCCCAAAGACAGTGTGTCTTCAGCAGATAACTTCCAGGAAGATAATACCTTTGGGTTCCACTTACTTGGAAGTCCAACTCAAGTTTGATCACTGTCTGGAAAACTACCTTTTTCTGCCCTGGCAAGTGTCCTTTCTATCTGTTTTAAATTTAAAAGAAAGAAATGTCCTAGAATGTTTAGAATGTAACTCCATGTTCCGTTCCATGGGAAACAAACCTGAAACATTTTGATTCTGCATCTTGCATTGGCAGTTGTTGGCTACGGAAAAAGAAACTGAGGCATCAATGAGGGGAGAAGCTACTTACACCCACAACTGGGATTTCTAGTAGTGAGCTTCTTGGGGACAGCAATGTGACTTGCCCTTTTTATCCATTAGCATTATGATACCCAGCACTAAGTAGGGATTTCAGTACTGATATGATGAGTGAATTAATTAATGGATGGATAAATAAAAAGCAAATGAATCAATGAACAAATGAAGAGCAAATAAATGAGTGAATGAGTAAATGAGTTCACACATACATCATGCATGCAGAGATGAGATGGCCCTTGATGGCACCTTCTCTTCTGCAAGGATCTGAACCTCAAGCCTAACCTCCACGCCTGCACCTCCAAATACACTCTTGGCCATAGCTCATTGGACAACCTGTCATGACTTTAATGCTAAAGCCAAATGCATCAATATATCAACATCAAGTTCAGCTCCCCACCCCCACAATGTCACTATTTTCTTTTGAAGGCACCACCCCTTTTAATAACGACCCAATGAAAAATCTTAGACTCCCCACTCTCCCCTACCTCCCTTGAACCTCCTCATCTAGTCAGATACCCAGGCCTCTTGATCGTTTTTTCAAAATATCTCCTATTCTGTCCTTTCCTCTCCATGCCTCTGTCACGATCCTGTCTCTGGCATTAACACCCACAGGTGTACTACTATTCTGCACAGAGCTTTATAGCTGGCATGCCACGCCCAGTGGCTTCCACTCCTGTTCTTTACCCATGGAATAAAAGCCAAACACCTGAGCCACATATTCCATACTCTTCAAATTCCTGTGCTGACTTATCTTTCTGATCAACTTCTTTGTCCTGTTCCTATCCTTGCAAATTTTCCCATTCCACTTTAAATGGCATGATTTCCCTTGAAATGAAATCCACACTTCAACCTTAGCTCAATCCCTGCCTCTCTCACGGAGTCTTTGGACTAGTACGCTGGAAGGAGTCCCTCCTATAAAGAACCTGATCGCAAAATACCCTCCCTCCCAGGATGGGTATGGTGCTCCCCTCTTGCAGTCTTACACTTCACCTCTTCTTTGAGCTTTGGGCCCTCTGTAATGGTATCAGGTGGTCAATCCTAGCTTGAGTCTTCTCTCTCCTGAGATGCTGGCACAGCCATAGTCATTGGCATCTTGTCCTTGGTTGGCTCTTGTCTTATGACTGCAGATGTCCCAGTTCTCACATTCCTTAGGGGTGTGCCTTTTATAAGATCACTTACCGCATTGCATTAAAATGTGGTTTCTCTTCTCCAGTTTAATTGGAAGCTTCTAGAGTACAATGATTCTATCTCACTCATCTTTTTATCACCAGTCCCTAGCACCTGAGCAAATCACATTAGTGAATTAATAATCTTAGGGGGGCACCTGGGTGTCTTGGTGGTGAGCATCTGCCTTTGGCTCAGGTGATCCCGGGATCCTGGGATCGAGTCCCACATCAGGCTCCCCATGGGGAACCTACTTCTCCCTCTGCCTATGTCTCTGCCTCTCTCTGGGTGTCTCTTATGAATAAATAAATATATAATCTAAAAAAATAATAATGATAATTACAACTACCATTTGTCATTTACCCATGATATACAACACTCTGGACGGACAAGATGTCCACTCATCTCCACAACCCACTGAGATTTATGTGTCATTCTCTCAATTTTACAGTTGAGAGACTGAGAGCTTAAATATCTTGCCCAACATGGAGGTGGGATTCCAGTCCAAACTATTTAAGATCACAAACCATACTGCTTTTCTCTGCCCGCTTGTTTTCTTCATGCGCAAAGAACCCCAGCTTCATTGCACTCAGGCAGAGGCATAGAAACTTGTAAGTACAGATTATACCCACAAACACATAATGACTTAAAAGACAATGGAAAGAATAGTTGGGTGCCATTGTCCTACAGATTTGTGCACTTGAATTGACAAAAGGTAACCATCTGGAGGGTCATATTGTTGGTTAACTAATACATAGGTAGGATTTATTGGATGTCTTTAACATTCACTGCCATCTGGTGATAAGAAGGACAATGATAGAGATTAATTTCAACTCCTTTAAACTTGACCCAAAGGTTCAACTTATACCCAGACAGCTGTATGTGTATATCAATTTACTAATCCACAGTGTGCTATTTTCTTAATCCATTTTGGATCGAATGTCCATCTCCAATTAGAATATTAGCTTCTTTGTCCATACATGAATCTTTAGGGAAAATATTTAGCTGGCTCCAGTTATATCTGGTTTAGTTTCATATACCTATTACCAAAGAATGCATGAGAAACAAAGTCAAGGCCAAAAAATACAAAGAAAAATTAATATAAAAATAAATGTGAAGTAAAGCTTTAAACAGCCAGTTCTGATGTCCTTGTTCAGATAAATGCCTATTTCAAAACAGTTGAAGGGTTTCTCAGCCAATAGCAAAAAAAATAAACAATAAAAAATAAAAAATAAATTTTAAAGGTGGCTATTGAATTAGTTCTTGTATACATTTATGCCATCTTCACATTCTAAAATACACTTAAGAAAAATGTGGTTTATTTTACTGGATTAACTTACCAGATAAGTAATTTTATAATGTTTTTAAAACATATGCTTAAAAACCTATCTGTTTCCACCAGTTTTTAAGCATACTATATTGCTATTGCCAAGAATTTTGTATAAGTTTCTAATTTGTTCAACCAGAAGTGACAGAAGCCATTACTCCTTTTTATACACAAAGAGCAGAACTTTAAAGGCTCTTGCCTATGTAGTTAAATGGTGAAGTAAATGTTATAAGGAAGAATTGAATCATTCTGTACATACAGTGGTTGATCATGGAAATACATTGGATGCAGAAATAATTGGGAAAATATTGAACATTTCCCTTTATGCTGTGGTCTAAGCTAAATTTAGGCAGCTTGGCCCCTACACCTGCCACTTTAAAGGAAGTCAGAATCTGCTTGTGCCCAGCACACTTCCTTGCAGAGAAGCATCACTTTTCAGCCCTAAAAGATGTTCAAATCATGAAACCCTTCATGACTTAACTACCTGATTCTATTTGATGCGCGAATAGATTCGGGCACTATCTAGAGTCCATGAGTAAATATTCCCTGAGATTCCTACTAATCTGGCAGTGCTATGATTTACCCAGCCAAAACTCCTCGGCCCACAAACAAGAATGAACTATGCATTTATGCCTTGCCATGAACCCGGGCTCTGTAGCAAGTGTTGATGTGAATGCTGTATGCTTGTCTGGAGGCTCGTGTGTTTCAAAGGACTCCCAGATACGTCACTCCTAGAAATAAATGGCTGGGCGCTGCAACGGAAGCCACTTGTCTCCGTGTTAATGGGGCCTGTCTGGTCTGAGCTCTGCAACCAGAGGTGCCAGGAATTCAGGTAAAACTCTGAAGAGAATGAAAGGGACCATGGTTTCCAAAGCAGGCAAAGATAAAAGGGAGACTTTTCAACCTTAAAGAATAAATTCTAAGGATCAGAAGAAAACCAAGTGGCTTTTTCTCCTGGCTCAGAGGATGTGAAGTCCAGACCCAGAAGGCCTGAGGGGGCTCCTGCCTGAGTGGCAAAGCTGTCCCCATGGGAAGGAAGGTGGCTCCCTACTGGAGATGCTCTCTGCCCAGGCAGCCACTTGCCCTCTATCCGCACCCACCGAGCAAGTCTATGACTCACTTATGACTCGCAATAGGCAAGGGCCCTGAGCCACCAACAGTGAATATTCACACAGCATGTAAAATGTCGGCAAATTGAGCCATTCATTAATCTTTCAAATTTTGTAAATGGCCCAGAAAGAGATAGATCCCTGGTGGAAAGAAGAGGGCTCCATCTACCCAGAATGACTGAATAACTTGGGCCCATGGAAGTTTCTCTCAGAACTGTGCATTTCAGACCTGTTTGCAGTGGGAGGGTGCTCTGGGTGGTCAAGGAAGGAGACTGTGCTGCTCAGGGTTCCCAAGTGTGATACTCTGTCTGGGGAAGGGAGCCATAGAGCTGAGGTGCTGAGGGTGCTGAGGCTGTTGTGTAATCAATCCAATACAGACTTTTAGAAGGGAAAAAGTGCATTTTTGTCATGGAAAATTTTGAACATAGACAATAAAAGAAATATGTTAGAGCCCTCATTTCTCCATTATCTGGTTTTAATAGTTATCCCAATATTTTGTTGATCTACTTTTGCTTTTCCCACACTTCTCTCTCTCTCTCTCTCTCTCTCTCTCTCTCTCTCTCTCTCCCCCTCACGCACACACATACACACACACACACACACACACATTAAATCAGATCTCAGATATCATGTCATTTTGCTATAAATACTTCAGAAGGCATCTCTACCTGTAGCTTTTTTTTTTTGCATGACCACCATAATAATATAACACCTAACAAAATTAGCGAGGATTCTTTATAACCAGTTAGTGCCCCCTTGATATTCAAATTCCCCCAATTGTTTCACAGATTTTTTTTACAGTTACTATGTTGGAATGAGGATCCACACTAGGCCCCACATTGCTATGTCTAATCCAGCAACTTCTTCAAGTTGCTCTTTCCCTCTGATTTCTCAAGTCCCAGCAATTTTTTTATTCTTTATTTAAATGTAATTTAGTTAACATATACTGAATTATTAGTTTCAGGGATAGAATTTAGTGATTCATCAGTTGCATACATCCAGTGTTCATTACATCACGTGCCTTCCTAATGCTCATCACCCAGTTACCCCATATGCCCACCCATCTCTCCTCCAGCAATCCTCAGTTTATTCCCTATTGTTAAGAGTCTCTTATGGTTTGCTTCCCTCTCTATTTTCATCTTATTTTACTTTCCTTCCCTTATGTTTATCTGTTTTATTTCTTAAATTCCACATATGAGTAAAATCATATGATGTTAGTCTTTCTCTGATGGACTTATTTCGCTTAGCGTAATACCTTCTAGTTCCATCCTGGTCGTTCCATTCATCTATAGATGGACATCTGGGCTCTTTCCACAGTTTGGCTGTTGTGGACATTGCTGCTATGAACATTAGGGCACAAGTGCCCCTTCTAATCACTATTTTTGTATATCCTTTGGATAAATACCTAGTAGTGTAATTCTTAGGTCATAGGATAGTTCTATTTTTAACTTTTTGAGGAGCCTCCATACTGTTTTCCAGAGTGGCTGCACCAGCTTGCATTTCCACTGACACTGTAAGAGGGTTCCCCTTTCTCCACATCCTCTCCAACATTTGTTGTTTGCTGTCTTGTTTATTTTCACCATTCTCACTGGTGTGGGGTGATATTTCGTGGTTTTGATTTGTATTTCCCTGATGCAGAGTGATGTTGAGCATTTTTTCATGTGTCTGTGGGCCATTTGTATGTCATCTTTGAAGAAATGACTGTTCATGTCTTCTGCCTATTTCTTGACTGGATTGTTTGTTTTTTGGGTATTGAGTTTTACAAGTTCTTTATAGATTTTGGATACTACTTTATGTGATAAAACATCTGTAAATATCTTCTCCCATCCTGTAAGTTGCCTTTAATTTTGTTCACTGTTTCCTTTGCTGTGCAGAAGTTTTTTATCCTGATGAAGTCCCAAAGGTATGAATGACGACTAAGCAACGCCCTTCTAGGGTATAGGCTTCACATGAATCTCCAGTTGAAGGAGAATCTCTTTCTGGACAATAGTTCATTTTTGCTTTTGTTTCTCTTGCCTTCATTAGATGTGTCTAACAAGAAGCTGCTGTGTCCAAGTTAAAAAATGTTGTTACCATGGCCTAGGTCAAAGAGGTTGCTGCCTGTGTTCTTCTCTAGGATTCTGATGGGCCAAAGTTCCAGCGTTGAAACCAGAGGGCAAAACAGCAGAGAGTGAGATCGGGTGCCATCCCCCCCTCCCCCCCCTCCCCCCACCCCGCTCTCCCCCCCACCCCCCACCCCCGCCGAGGCCTGCCCCTCCCCCAGGAAGTAGTTTCTGTCTGCATTTCATGTTGTCACCACTGACATCACAGCAATAAAATTGAGGATAGTCACTTTCTCTGAAGCCTAATGTTTGTCCTATGGCCCAGATGACCCTCTAGACCTCTGAGCTATTTCTCAAAACAAGAAACAGAAGAAACCTCACCCTGACAAAGGCCAAGAGGAGAATATGTGGGGAAGCTCAAGGCATTTCTCCAGCTCCTTTAAAATTGTATTTTCCCTTCACGTTTGGATCCAGCCCAGGAAATAATTTATTCTGAAGTTTTTTGTTTTTTTTTTTAAAGTTTCCAATTAAAAAAATCTTGGAAAGTAGCTGACCTATATTTACTGTAACCATATTTTCCAAATAAAATTCCAGACACATGGTCTGATAAGTATGTGCACACTGCCCACACTACTTAAAAATAAAGTGCATTGTTTTTTCCCCTGCTTAAAAAAAAATCCATGTTAATTTTAGAGATTAAAGAAAGGTCAAAGAAAAAACAAAATATCTGCAATCCCATCACCCAGAAATAACCACCATTAACATTTTGATCCATACTTCTCTTAACTTTTTGCCTCTGACAGAGGATAATTTGTCGTCCAGTTGAGTAAATACTGTATTATACATAACATATATGATTATATATGTATAATATATATAATTTTTCATCCTGAATTTTCTAATTAGAGCTATGTCACAAGGATTTTCTCATGTCACTGAAGATTCTGTGTAAATCTTATTTTTAATAGCTGTATAGTAGTCTATCTTTCCAAATGTCATTAATTATATTTACCCACTACACATATCACTGAACATTTAAATTGCCACCAGTTTTTTTTGCTATTACTAAAAATACTATTAAAAATTGTGATAAATATTCATATATATCTTTGTTCACACTTCTGAAAATGTCCATAGAATACCCATGAAGCAGAAATACTGCATAACAGGGTAAAATCTTTTAAAATCTGTCCATAAACATCACCAACTTTTTTTATGGAGACATTGTACCAACTTACACTTAATACTTGTTTTTGAAGACAACTATGAGAAATTTTACATTAACACTGCTTCAGAAATTTTGGAAGGTTTTCAAATGTTTATTGAGTACTTAAGTTCCAGACACTGTGCTAAGTGTTTTCTATGTACTGTCATTTACTCTTTACAAAAGTGCCATGACCAAGGACAAGACGCTATTATGATTCCTATTTTTCACACACATTAAACTTTGGTGACTAGCCCAACTTATATAGCCAATTGCTCATAAAGCTAAAAGTGCATGGCAAAACAGAGTCAATGTAGAATGTGTTGATTTTGTTTTATTTTTTTTTTAACTCCAAGCATTGTACTACTCCAGAGGCTTCTACAGCAAGGGTGCCAGCTAAAAGTGTTTGAGAGGATCACTAACCATTTAGAGAGGGCCTAGGGCTTATATCAGCAAGTACAGCCCTAGGACAGAAGCTGATGCATGAGATTAGAACCCTATGTGATGAGGCCAAGAACCCCCCTGGTCAATGTCATGCTATATGTGATACTGGTAAGCTTGGGAGTGACCAAGAAAAAGGACACTGAGGTGAGCCGGAAGGACTTACCTGGTAATTTTTGAGCCCATGTAAAATTCTGGGAGCTCTTTATGCAATAGAATGGGATTTCACAGAAGGAGAGCAAAGTACTGTGGTCTCAGAAGCTTACTAATGAATGCTTAGGACCTTGCAGTTCATCAAACTAAACATCATCACATAGAGAAAGATGGTTTTCATCTTTTCTTCTTACGTGAGTTGACATAGGGCTGCCCAGCATATTTTGCACACTGTTCAATGCTGAGGGCATCAGTCATGGCCCAAGGGGTGTATGGGGTCAAAACCCAGCCCAAGCTCTAATGGCCAACAAGGGTACCTATGAACTGTATCTGCCTCCCATTGTGTCTGTGACCTCATGTGCTACTCCTCCCCACCACTGGCTCCCTCACTGTCCCTCCGAGGACTGCATTCCAGTCTCAGGAACTCCGCTCTGGCTGTTCTCTCTGCCTGGAAAGCTTTGCCTGAGCTCCCTCTTCATGTCCTTTCCCAAGTATTTCCTTCTCAATGACCATCCCATGAACAATTATAATTCCCAATACTCCCCAACAGCCTCCCATAGCAATTCCCTCCTGGGGGACATGATTTTTGTTTGTTTAGTTTGCTGATCTGTTACAAGTGCCTAGAACATTCCTGGCAAAGAGCTCTCAATAAATATTTGTTGAATTGAATGAAATCACTAAATGGGTGAACTGTGGAGATGACAGTCTTGCTTCAGATATTTTCACAATGAGAACACTAAAAGGCTGAGAGGGAAACTGACTTTATCCAAGGCCACTGGTAGGTGTTTTTTCCCCAAGGTGCCCTTGCTTCCATAAGTGGCCTTGGAGCCCTCCAACTGAGCTGAAATAAAACCCTTCCACAATGAGGCCAACCCACGAAGACTAGATCCAATCAAAGCAATTGATAAAAGGTATGAATGACGACTAAGCAACGCCCTTCTAGGGTATAGGCTTCACATGAATCTCCAGTTGAAGGAGAATCTCTTTCTGGACATCAAGCAGACTATATACCCTCTCCTTTCAAGCCTTCTCAAGAGCAACTGTCTAACAACAACAAAGCCACCAAGAAGCCAGGTCCCTCTAATTTATCTTGCCTAATAGATCAAGTCTGTCCATGACCCATTCCTTCTCTTTTTCAAGTAGCTGGACACTGGAAGAAATCATTCCCAGCAGCAGGACAAAGAGAACTGCTCTAGGGGATAATCAAACTACAACTCATTACAAATGCCCAATGTCATAAACACTTCTCTGAAAAATTTCCCTCTTCCCTCACAAGCATGTACAGAGAACAAACACAGACAATACATAATTTTGGAGCAGATTTCTTTTTTCCATGATCTCTGCTCTCTTTTAACGAGCAATTTGTTGTATATGTTAGCTTAAAGTAAAATAAAATCCTGGCAGTGATCATCAAAATTGAGAACCCCAAATGTAAAAGCTACCTCCTAATAAGTGTGTATTCTGGGATTTCAAATACAAGGTCTACAGACCCTTGAGAGATCTTTATACGGAATTTAATGGTCTGTGAGTTAGTGGGCTAAAAGCTGTATACAAACTTTTGTGGGTACATGAAGATACATGCATCTGTTGGTGATCTCTTGGTAAGATTCTCAAAGGGATGGTTCCCCCAAATTACCATTGATTTTGACCCACTCAAATGGGTGATAATCAAACTTAACTGCAGACTGTACAATGCAAAATTTGTGATAATTAATTATATTTGACATTAATGCTTTCTCTTTTGAGGGCTGCCATTATCAAGACACATGTTCTAGCTAAATAAACACTTGGTTTGGGAACATAAGCAGAGTGTAATAAATTAATTTCCTAATTATTATTCCTTGCTGATGATAAAATTTTCCATCTGGTCTTTAACCATATCTCCCTCTTTCTCTCTCACAGTTAACCTTGTGTAAAATACACTTTACAAAGTAATTATTTTGAACCACATTTTTCAGATAAAGAGAGACTCATTTAAAAAAAAAAAGAAAAAAAGAAGCTGAGACTCAGAGAGTTAAGTAGCTTTCAGGCCTCTTGACTGATAAATAGAGGAGCCAAGATTTTAACACAAGCCTACTAGATCCTGAAGCTTGTGGGTTTTCCAACAGGGCAAACCACTATCTTGAAATTTATATTATGTTTCCTGACATCAGGATTTTCAGTTCAAATTTTTCCTTTAATGGTGGGTGGTTAAACCAGAATATTTTATACCAGCAATTATATTTACCAACTGTTTTCATGAAAGATCTTTAAATATTATTGGTAGTTCTGACATCGTGAAAGTCATCATAACGTGTTTTCTCTAACTTTGGCTCCGAATATGGAGTCAGTGGCAGTCTAAAATGTTGCTGTAACTCTGTTCAGAACTCCCCAAGAATCCTCCCCTTGCGGCCAAAGAAAGCAGCCTAATGTACACATGAGAACTTCCCTGAGGCTAGTTACCTCTTTAACAAGATGGGAGCCATGCCACCAACCCCTCCCCAGGATGTGTGGGCACAACAAGAATTAAGGCCTAACTCTCCTCAGTGGCAAATGGCATTTAAAGCAAATATACGAATGCACATGTGTGCCATAAAAGGAAGGCTCCCTAGAAGAACCTTATTTGAGAAGGAAAGGAGACATTATTTATAGCTTTAAAACGCAGACTGTTCAAAACTGGAAAATAAAATACTTCTCTCAACACTACGATGTGTTTTTTGGTATCTATCTTTAGTGTACATCTATGGGTCTTTCTGAGGCCCTATAGTACTCCCTCATGATTCATGAACTACAAGTCACCATCACAATTTCCAAGTAGTTGGGAAGCATTTAATCCCCAGACGTAGCGATTTTCTCATTTAGCAAGAGAATGGAAGGAAGTGGGAAAGTTTGGCTGAGGGCAGAAGTCTAAGAATGTCCCAGCATACACCGGCTTCAGAGAAGTCTGCTTGAAGGAGATGTTGGAAAGCATGGCTCGCTCTACCTCAGCCAATCACAGTTTCCAACATAGCTTCCAAAAATCTATCTGGTGTGTTTTCTGGCAGATGTCCTTCTAAGTTATTGGATTCTAGCACACTCAGGTCAAATATCAGTGTGTGTCCTTATAACTGAGTCACCACCTCACAGACTCCCAAAATCTCAAGTCTCCTCTTACTGTGTCATTGTGTGGGGACAGTCTTCTGTGAGTTCAGGGGAAGGCTACCTTCCCCTAGCATGCCCCATCTCCATAGCACACTTGCTTCTTCACACCCATGTAGGACTACAGACATTTGCTTGCTAGTGACAGCTCTTACCCATGTTGATTTATTTTGGAGAAATATCATTTCTAAGTCATAAAAAAAAAAGAAAGAACGAAACGAAAAGAAAAGAAAAGAAAAGAAAAGAAAAGAAAAGAAAAGAAAAGAAAGAAATCTAAAATAGTTCTCAATGGAGGGATACCGCCCCCTAGGGAACATTTTGGAAATTTGTAGGACTTTTTGATAATTGTAAAGATTGAATGTTAATGCATTCTCAGTGGGTGGAGGCCTGGAAGGTATGAGACAATTTTGTACAACTTTTCAGTGTCCCACCAGACAGCTATGTAGTTAAAACATTTGTTTATAGTTTTCTGAGCCTGAACCCCCAACTTCACTTTTACATATATCTAGAAAGTATTTTTTCAGTTTTAGTAGACATTGAATTTTCCAAGAATACAACTATTATATGAGTCAACAAGAAAATTGCACATTTTGTATTTGAAATTTTACCAAAAGTTATTCATCATTTTTGAAAAATCACAACAGCAACAGCAACACAGCTCATAGCATGGCACTCACCAATCCAATACTCCTGTGTTGGTGTGCACTCCTGGTGGCCATATTCAAGACGGCATTGGTGCAAGCACTAGCAAGGCTGTGACTTAAGCACTTGCATGTTGAAAATGAAAGCTTTTATTATTTTACTATAAATTATCTTCGGGGATCCCTGGGTGGCTCAGCGCTTTAGTGCCTGCCTTTGGCCCAGGGCCTGATCCTGCAGTCCTGGGATCAAGTCCCGTGTCGGGCTCCCTGCATGTCGCCCGCTTCTCCCTCTGCCTGTGTCTCTGCCTCTCTCTCTCTCTATGTCTATCATGAATAAATAAATAAAATCTTTAAAAAAAAGTATCTTCTTGCTGTTTCTCCTTTATTTAACACCCAGGGCTTTATATTGATTTTTTAAATTAACTTATGTAGGTGAGTGATATTACCTGTGAGTATGATAAAACAAAATATTTCCTTTTAAAAAGGATCTTTGGTTTCAATAGATTTAAACACTAGTGTGAACCATGAAAACTTTATTTTTTTATTTAAATTTATTTTATTATATAAATTTATCTTATTTTATTTTAATTCTACTATAGTTAACATACAGTGTTATATTAGTTTCAGGTGTATAATATAATGATTCAGTAATTCCATTCAACACCTGGTACTCATCATGACAAGTGGACTCCTTAATCCCCATCACCTATTTCACCCATCCCCTACCACCTCCCTTTTGGTAACCATCACTTTGTTCCCTATAATCAAGAGACTATTTCTTGATTTGTCTCTCTCTTTCTTTTTGTTTTTCCCTTTGCTCATTTCTTTGTCTTAAAATCCACATATGAATGAAATCCTATGGTATTTGACTTTCTCTGACTGCTTTATTCCACATAGTGTTATATTCAGTAGCTCTATCCATGTCATTGCAAATGGCAAGATTTCATTCTTTTTATACCTGAATAATATTCCATTGGGTATATGTATATATATACATATATATATATATAATATCTTCTTTATCCATTCATCTATTGGTGGATACTTGGGCTGCTTCCACAATTTGGTTACTGTAAATAATGCTGCTATATACATGGGGGTGCATGCAGCCCTTTGAATTAGTCTGTTTGTGTTTTTTGGGTAAATATCCAGTCATGTGATAGCTGGATTATAGGACAGTTTCATCTTTAACTTTTTGAGGAAACTCCATACTGTAAAACTCCTTTATGTTAAGACCTACCTGATTAAATGGTCTTTAAGGATTTTTAGATGAAGTGAAAAATTAGCTATTTCTATACAATGCTGCCCTACAAAGAGCATTGTCATTATGAGTTTCCAATACTGAGCCATATTCAACCATTCAACATGAGAATAATGTAGGAGTTTTTAAATATTATCAACAATGGGGCTACAATATCTAACCAATGAAATCAAAATCCAACTATCGATTGCATGTACTTGAACCTTAATAAAATCCCTTAGAGGAGTGATTTTCCCTCCCGATCACATATTAGGAAAAACTCTCAAATGTGGCAGCAATCCCAATAAGAAAGGCTGAGTGAAATCCAGGCCACATTATCTTTTTGAACATTTCCCAGGTGATTCTAATTCATGACCAGTGTTGAGAATCCCCCTTCCAGGACATGACTAGTCATGCTGAGAACATGAAGTGTCAGTCAGGAAAGGCTACTAGCTCTGGAACTAAATAATCAGACTTCGCATCTGAGTGATTCCATTTACCTCCCTGTGCCAAAGTTTCCTCCCCTGTCACATGGTGAGCACCACAACATCTGCCTCTTGGGATGTGATGATTAAGCAAGCTAATATACTTGTGGCCCTTAGAACAGTGCCACTTGCCTTTCTGTACTCCACAGTCACTTAGGAAGAATTAGATAAACATTAGAAAAATACTCTTATGCTTCGGGAATATTTTTCAAATGTCACATCTTATTAACAACTGTTTCTAAGATGATAGAATATATCAATTTAAAACTGTTACTTTCTTCAAGGTGACAAACCACCACCATTCAAATCTCCACTTCTTTTTAAAGGCATTCTTGAACTTGTCAAAATCAGACTTAGCTAAGTCAGGTCTCCTGTGTTCCACATTACTAAACTTCTTGTCACATTTCAAGGCCAAGATTAGAGGCTGGATGGAGTCAACCCTGTAAAGAGCCTGGAAGAAGAAAGTATCCACAGTTATTTTAGAGGAAGCATCAATACTCTCAAGCATAGTTTCCAATTTTCAATTTTCAATATTTTTTGAGAGCATGTTTCAATATATATGAAGTATAAGCAAAAATCTTAAATCTTTATGTCAACAGAGAGGTTAAAAAAAATAAGGTACTGCAGGGATCTGAGGACTCAGGGAATCCAAGATGACTTTGAGAGGGGAGAATTTCTACAGAGCTCAGATGGTGGACGGTATTAAGGAAATCCGTTTGAGCGGCTGTCCAGCTAGCTCCGTGCATGCACAGACACTGTAGTATTATTTTCCTGGCACTCGGCAATCCATTCCCCAGATCTGAGAACATCATCTAAATTCTAATTGATGCTGTAGCTGCACTTAACTGGGAGAAGATGAGCCAAGGTCCCTCACGTGTTTGAATCACATATCATAATTGGAATAATAATTCACATTCTTTTCTTTGCTTTTTCTGATTTAATTCACAACAGTAAGACAGAGAGACAGAGAGTATGATTTTAGAGCCTGAGAGATCTTCACTTTCTAAGACATAAGGAAGACCATACAGTCTGCTTTCTACCAAGGAGGTACGCAGGACTCCTCAATGAATGAAAAGGTAGCATGCTACCCTGGGCCCCAAGTGCCTCCACCCATTCTGGGGATGATGTAGCTGCTATTTTTTTATATGGTCTCCTTTCCCCTATAACATGACAATTTTTTCTACCATAGGGGTTGGCAAACTTCTCCTATAAAGATTGATATAGTAAATATTTCAGGTTTGTGGGCTGTCTCATATTCTTTATATATACATATACACACCCTTTAAAAAAAATCTAAGTATCACCCCTCGCTCCAGCAATGCACAAAACCAGACTATCATCTGGATTTGGCTGGGACTGTGGTTTGCCAACTGCAGCTCTTGATAAATGGATCTCAAACAAGAGTTAGACTGTCACTGTTCAGGTCTGTGTTCCCAGATGAGTGGAATATGGATGAGGATAAGAAGGAAGGCAAGAGTAGGGAAGGACAGCCAGGATGGCAGGGACAACATCTGGGGCCTTAACGAAGCAGGCAGAGAGGGGCATTTATATCTCACTTTACACTTGACAGCTGCTTTATTTTTATTTGGATCTCCAGAAGGCAAGAAGAAGGTGTGTTGGGGGAGACTCTCCATGCATATCAAGCAGTCTCAGAAGCTATTGAAGAAAAGAGTAGGCATTCTGCCCATCAAAAAAGATTTGGGTTCTCTACATTCTGGAATCCTCTCCTGTAAGGAAGCCACCACACCCAAGTGGGTCCTCTGACCCTCTTCACATTGCCTGTGGAAGTAGGGCTCAGGACCAGTACCAAAAAAAGGTTAATAGTCTCACAGCAGCTGCTGTGAGTAATAAAGTCCTAGATATCATGCCTTTCTAGGCCTGTACCCTGAACAGAGGAGTCTACAGGAAAAGGAATTATGAACCAGGAAGGTGTCCCCCAAAAGCATGCAGGGACATCTCGGAATGATTTCATATCGATGAAAGCATTTTTATCTATTTCTCAGGTTGTCATCTTAGGAAGATTCAGAAGACTGTGGGACACTTGAGAGCAGTGACTATACTTCCCTCATCTTTGTGTCTCATTCAGAATCTAGAACAATGGCTGGCACATGACAGATGTTTATTAAATGTAGAGGGAGGGAAGGAAGGAAGGACTGGAGGAAGACAGAGAAGGAGGGAGGGAAAGGGAGCAAGGAGGCATCTCCCTTTCAGAGGTTGTAGATTTTCTGCTTTAGATTTTCTCTAACTACTCAATTTTTCCGAAAACAGAGAGAAATCAGACATTTCTGTCACTTTGAAGCAAAAAATGATCTTACCATGGCTGTCTCTTGAGGAGAAAATCCAGGAATGAACCAAAGCAATAAATAAAGACTGAAAGGTTTGCGGGATGGGAGAAAATGTCATATTTTAATATAGTTTCCAAAAATGTGTATGACATGATTTGAGAAGGAATATCTAAGGAGCCATCTGAGCTGTTTAATGTGGGTTTTGTGTTGTTATTAAAACAGCTGATAAAGACTCTCTGTGTAGTTCCCCCCCAAATGAGTTATTTTGAGTTGAGTCGCCATGGTTGGAGGATCTGCATGCATGACTAAACATATAAAAAAGTAAATGGGACCTCAGACAAAGTGCCAGTTGTGAGGATACTAACAGTAAAAGCCTACCCCAAAGCAATGACACATGCTTTGAAAACAGTCCGGGGGTAAAAAGAATGTTAGGGAACACAGACTCCGAAGTATTATTGGTGTTATTATTGTGGAGTTATTTTCCACCAATTTTCAATGATCTATCACAGCTTGCAGGAGGGTCTTCAGTATCATAGCCCACACAGATAAACTTGGTGGAAGGGGAAACAGAGGGACCTTTATCAGGCAAGTGTGGAGTAGGAGACTGAAGCTTCATGGCAGCCTTGGGACCAAATAAAATTGCAACAGTCCACCTTTTCCACTTCAAGACACTTGAAGCAGAAATGCAGTGTGTGGCTCTCGACTTTCTGGGCATGTGAGCAGATCTCTGTGTGGCAGATGGCTGTCTGTCTGGTTATGGGGGCTCAGCTCCCTCCTCTGTTCCTTCCTCATTAGCAAGCAGGACAAGCATGATAACCAGGCTGGTCAGTCAGATATTCCTCCATCCTTGATGTCAGAGGGATGGCCTATCATCTACAGTATTTTCCAGATACTAATTGGTTCAGTGCTAAGCACACCCTGTCCTGCAATGCTTACAATTATAACAGTTAAATATCCAGGATTCTGATTCAAGCATGGGACACAGGATATATTTTTTTTCCCTAGTGATTCTTGAATGATCAAGTTTTAAAAATCACTGGTGTAAACTTTCTACTTTGGAATTTAGTTAGATTGTCTTGGGTGTTCTTTTTTATTACTATTTAATCTGCTGCTACATTGGAGCTAGTCATCTAAGACTTGAGGGCTGTATTCTCTCACCCCATCAATGGCACTTCAAATACTGACCAAATGAATGAATGAGGATACATCCAGAGTCCAAAGATCAGGAGGAAGGGTATTTTTCCTTGGTCTCCACATTACCAGGAAAATAAACACAAATACCCCTTTTGAGGAAGAGGTGGGCAGGGGAGGGAGGAAAGAAGAAAGAAAGGGAGGGGAGAAGGGGGAAGGGACGGGGCAGAAGGAAGGAAGGAAGGAAGAAATTACCTGGAAATTGACATGAAATGTCTTTGTTTTTGGATCCCCAAAGATGTGATACATCTCTGAAGAGCATCTCCAGGTCTGACAAGGACCTGTAAGATATGAGTATGAGGGGTTTTGTGTAGGCCCTGCCCACCCCAACCTTGAACAAGCTGAACATTTGACTCTATTAGGCCATCCTCCCTCTGAGTTTCCCTAGTTGTGGGCTCTGCCACCATTTCTCTTGGCAAACACACCCAAGGGGAGGCAAGATGTCCTGGGTCCAGCCTTATATCCTTCTCTCCTCCGACTCTACTACACTCACCCTACCTGCCATGCCCTGCACACCTGCCTCATTCTCCAAGAACCCACAGTCTCAGATCTCTCCTTGTCTTGGCACAGATTTCAGCTCCTTCCTGGTTCTCTCTTTGTATCTCCCAAGGAACCTGTGCTCCTCCAAGTGTTAACAGGTATCAGGACAACTGGGGTGGAGGAAAGTTCTGGCCAAATAAGTATGGCAAACATTGGGTTAAGGAAAGTTAGACAAGTTTCTTTCCATCAGGATTTCCCAGAGTTTTAAACTTGCTAATGCAATTTGGACATTTCCTAAAGAGAAAAGGATTATTGGAGCTTGCCCCAAATACACTTGGCAGTGACACCTATTATATGATGCATTTTCTTGGAGCACTCTTGTGCTTTTATCAACAAATGTGTATTGAGTCCTTATTATGTGCCAGACATTTTACTGAATATCAAGCAAGACCTACATAATCTATGCCCTGTGGCACCTACTTAGCAGGAATGTTTGGGGAACACTTGTTTGAAGGTCTTCCTCTTAGCACTGATTCTTGTCCCCTGTTCTTTTCCTCTTCTTACCTCCAGTTCTGCATCTTCTCTCAGTCTTGAAGTCCTCTGAGAAGCAAGGTCTTTTTCTGTCTGGCTTCATCCCATTCCCACACCTTGAACTTCCAGGAGAATCCTGACCTTGGCCGACATTCGACTTGCCACTTTAAACAATGTCACTTGGGCTCTGTCATAGGATGTTTCACACAAGCTTTTGTCTGGTACAGTCCTCCACCACTTTCTCAGCCTCCCTGAGCCAAACTGCTCTTTCCATCAGCATAGTCTGTCTCCCTTCTATTCCAGTCCCTTTTTTTTTTTCTTACCATATCCTCCTGAGTTTGTACTGGAGACATTTCTAGCGAGCTGGTTCCACAGCCTCTCAACTCAATCTGTGTCTCAGGTCCACTGAGAAGCATTCCTAGCCTCCCATCCCTGGCCTGTCCTATCCCCAGCCCATCTGGCTCAGCCTGGGATCCCTCCTCTGGCAAAGATACCATACTTCTTGCTCAAAAGTTATATTTAGCTCCATGGTAAAAACCCCGTATCTTGCTCAGGAATACCCCTCCTAGTCATCTGTAAGAAAAGGAACAAAACTGAATGCTCATGCCCATCCACATGCTGTTTCCTTACATTCCCTGTGAATACCATACCCATCTCCTGCCCTGACTCACACACCTACTACAGTGCAGGGGTCCGCTCCCTTGCCAGGAAGCATCTCTGTTCTGGGAACGTGGCCTCAACCAACCTTCTTTATATAAAGCAGCTCTGGTCCCCACTCACAGTTCATTAGACCAGGAATTAATACCTGAGCAGAAAGAAGCTCACCTAGGCTAGCACATGGGCATCCAAGCACCTCTGAGTTAACTTGGATCCAGCTTTTTGCCATAACTTTGGTTCTACACTGTGAACAGCAAGAAGACCTGAAAGAGGGGCTAATTTGTCAGTTTTTGTTGGTAGGGGAATGAATGAAGAGGACAAGAGGGGAAGAGAAATAGAAAAGTGACAACAGCACATGAAAAGATAATATCACTCATCAGGATCAGGAAAATGCAAATCAAAACTACAGTGAGATGTCATCTTATATCTGTCAGAATGGCTAAAATCAAAAACGCAAAGCATTGGTGAGCATGTGGAGAAAGAGGAACCCTTATGCACTGTTGGTGGGAAGGTCAACTGGTACAGCCACTATGGAAAGCAGTGTGGATTTTTCCTCAAAAAAATTAAATATAGAGTTACCATATGATCCAGTAATTCTACTACTGGTTATTTACCCAAAGAAAAAACACTAATTCAAAAAGATATATCACCTTTATGTGTATTTTATCATTATTTACAATAGCCAAGATATGGAAGCAACCTAAGTATCTATCAATAGATGAATGGATAAGGAAGATGTAGTATGTACTCTCCCCTTCCCACCTCTTTCTCACACACAAACACACACGATGGAATATTACATAGTCATAAAAAAACTGAAATCTTGCCATTTGCAACAATATGGATGGAACTAGAGGATATAATGTTAAGTGAAATAAGTCAGACAGAAAAAGACAGACATCATAAGATTTCACTCATATGTGGTTTCTAAAAAACAAAACAAATAAATGAACAAAAAGTAAAATCAGACCTATATAGAGAGAGAACATACTGATGATTGCCAGAGAGAAGGAGGGTCAGAAGGTGGGCAAAATGGGTGAAGGGTAGTGGGAGATACAGACTCCCAGTTATGGAATAAATGTCATGGGAGTAAAAGGCACAGTATAGGGGAGATAGTCAATGATGTAACAGTGTTGTGTTGTGGCAAATGGGAGCTACACTAGTGGTGAACATAGCATAATGTAGAGAGAAGTTGAATCACTGTTGTACGCCTAAAATGAACCTAACATTGTGTGTCAACTCTACTCAAATGAAAAATAATTATTGAAGAAAGAGAAAGAAAAGAAAAATGTCAACAAGAGGAGGCTGGGCCTTGAAGAGCCAAGGTCAATGGTGGAACAGCAGAGGCTGATTAACAGTTGAGCTTTTTTGGGGATCCCTGGGTGGCGCAGTGGTTTGGCGCCTGCCTTTGGCCCAGGGCGCGATCCTGGAGACCCGGGATCGAATCCCACGTCGGGCTTCCGGTGCATGGAGCCTGCTTCTCCCTCTGCCTGTGTCTCTGCCTCTCTCTCTCTCTCTGTGACTATCATAACTAAATAAAATTAAAAAAAAAAACAGTTGAGCTTTTTTGGCCTTTTGAATTGTGTGTTTTGCTGAGAGATGGTCTTCACAATGACAGCATTGGTAAAGTCTGCTAGGCCCACATATACTTTGTGCAACTGATTATATATTGGGTTTTTATTTTTTTAAATTTAAATTTGATTTAATTAACATATACTATATTACTAGTTTCAGAGGTAGAATTTAGTGATTCAGCAGTTGCATATAACACCCAGTGCTCATTACTTCAAGTGCTTCCTTAATGCCTATCACCCAATTACTCGATCCTCCCACCCACCTCCCCTCCAACAGCCTTTAGTTTGCTCCCTATAGAGTTTCTTATGATTTGCCTCCCTCTTTTGTTTTCATTTTATTTCTCCTTCCCTTCGCCTGTGTTCATCTGTTTTGTTTCTTAAATTCCACACATGAGTGAGATCATATGGTATTTGTCTTTCTCTGATTGACTCATTTCACTTAGGCTAATACCCTCTAGGTCCATCCAGGTCGTTAATGATAAGATTTCATTCTTTTTGATGGCTGAGTAATATTCCATTATAAAATATATATCACATCTTTTTATGTATTGGTTTTGTTCGCTTTGCTTTTTACAACACAAAGACAATAGTTCTTATGCCAGGATCAACTCTGTGTAGAACAGAGATTGTGTGAGAAACACCTGAGTCACCCTCAGAGATTCATAACAGGTTTCAGAACCAGGAGAATTGGGGTTTCCAGTCACTTGTTCCAAGATGTCCAGGAGGCATGACACCATAGCTGACATATATATCTGTGTACACTTATTAATCTACTCAACCAACTCCACAATAAGCAAGAGTTGGAAGGGGTTCTGTTTCAACCAACAGTAGGGATGGTTGAAAATATTTGTGCACAAGATGAATTCTGTAGGAAGAAAAGGAAAACTGCTTCCCAAAGGTCAGGGATATTTTAAGATGGTGGACAGACAATATCTATAAAATTCAGATAGAAATAAGCAGGTTCCATGAAGGCTGGTGACTCATATAGCAGGTGTGGAAGGTACTGAAGGAAGATTCTTCTTGCTGCTTAGAGTAACAGGCACCTATTGTTTGTCACACGAGCACCTGCTTTCTTCTGGGAACCATTTCCTACCACCCCACTTCCATCCATGTGGTTTCTATAGTCAATAATGTTTTCCATGACCCACCCCTCCCCCAGTGTTGTGGCTCTTTGATGTTGCACCATATTGTTGGATCACTATGGGGAATGTGAGCCTCCCTCTTGGGTAGCTGTGGTTTCTATGATGTGGCTGCCGATGCTCTGGCTTGCTGAGCAAGGACAATGTTGCATGATGAGCAGGAAAGATGAGGAAAGGTTCTTGATGGCTTCTAAGTCTCTGGGTTCCAGTTAATCCTGAGACCCAGCCATCTTCTTGTCCTTAGGCTTTGGACATCTCATCTTCCTAATTTAGGCAGTCATCACTTTCAGTGTTCTGTCCAGAATAAAGGAGTTCTATCTAGCACAATCCATCCGAGCCCCTGGAGATGGAACTGGAAGAGCCCAATGACAGCAGGAAGGCTGGCCAGAGAGCTTGTACAAATAGTCCACATTTGATGAATCAGAGATCTTGTCCATGGCTGTGACAATGGAAATAAGCAGATCCAAACAGCATTCAAGGGGACCGACCTGCAAGAAGTGATGCTAGAATAGAGAGCTTCCCAGCTTTTGGAGTGCTCATCATAGTAACATTTTCCTGTGACACCTTTGTTGGCTGCAGCATTTTTGTAGCAATGATGGGTATAAAAGCCTCAACACTAGGCCAGTAGCTCCTAGAACGGCACTCAACCACAAAACATTTCAGAAAGCCAAAGGTATTCATGAAGACTCAGGGGAGCTATAACTTAACCCAAAGAAGAGACTTGATCCAGGCTTTCCAAAAAGGAAATTAAGCAATTCAGCTACCAATTCACCAGCAAGTCCTACTCTCCCCAAATGAAAGGGCAGCTGCGACTCCACAGGAAGCACCATGGTCTGTTCCCTGGAGGCCCTGGGATGGAGCTGAAGCATCTGGTCTCCAGGGAGGGCTGAAACAGAGGAAAGTCCTGGAGGGATGCCATGACAACAGGAGCCAAAACTGTGTCCCAGTCCAGAGAATCTCCACCATTCGCTAGACTGTAGCTTGTGTTATCTAACCACCTATACAAATATTTGTGGATCCCTTCCCTGTGATCTAGACTGATGATAAGCTTTGGAGAAATTTACAAGTAGTGATCTAACAAATTTTCCTTGAACCTATCTTTCCTTTAAGACCCTTGATATTAATAATCACAAATGTAAGAGGGAGGGCTCTTGGAACAATGGTTTCCCTCTGGGTCTTTTTTTTTTTAGAATAAAGAAAAGTTTATATAAAATGCTATCATCTATGGCATACAATCTCACTATCCATCAGTAGCCCCAGGACCTCTGGAGAAAATGTGAATGCCTGACAGAAAGAATGAAATCTTCAAGCAGAAATAAGTAAGTCAGTTCTTTGGCCTCCCAGCAATCAATTTCAACGTATAGACATTTTAATTCCTGAACTATGAAGGATGGGGGGTAACCTGAATACTACCTGCTACACTGCAGTAACAAAAGACCTCAATGGCTTAAAGACCAACAATGGCTTAAGCAAAGATTCACTTCTTGTTCATGTGCACACAGCCACCTGGGTGACCAGCAGCTACCATCTCCCATTGCTGAAGTGCCCAAGATGTGTGGAGATTATTTCAGAGTCCCTTTGTGTTTCCACCCAGAAGTCCTCAGCTTCCTATCAAGAGAGTTCAGTTCTGAACCCAGCTCTGATAGCTGATTTACTATCTAGTATGACTATAAGGTAATAAAACAAAAAAGAAGCAGAACACAAACATCCAAATGACTCAGAGTAATCAATGTAGGAAGCTTTATACCACTGTGCACTTAGAGCAGAAAGCCTGGCATCACCTGAGAGCCCAACTGTGGCAGTAATCCTGATGTTATGACACTGTCCCCATGAGGGGAGCCAATGAGAAGCAGGGAGGGGTGATGCTGAGGTCCAGCCGAATCCCCTCACCATGTCTCCAGAGGGGCAGAGTGGAGAGGCATCCTCATTGTTGGGTCCCAAGACCCATATTGTTACATCACTATGGTGAATGTGAGCCTCCATCTTGTTCTGCTTCCTTCATCATCTCTTCTTTTTAAAAAGTGGCACAAGTTCTGTCTCCTCCTAACTTTCAAAGGCAGTTTTCCACTGAGTTTCTCTCTCTCTTTCTCTCTCTCTCTCTCTCTCTCTCTCTCTCTCTCTCTCTCTCCCTCTAAGATTATCTGTTTTCCTGCAGTTCTGAGGCTTCAGAAAAATGCATCTGGGTGTGAGTCTTTTTTCTTTCATTATATTGGGCACTCATTATTCATCTTTAACCTGGACAAAAATGTTCTTCAGTTCTGGACATTTTTTTCTTGATTTTTTTAATTTATTTAATTTACTTCTTCCTTCCATCTAATGTTCTTCTTTCTGAAATGCACATCATTTGGATCTTATGACATGATCCTCTCTTTTTGTCTGTTTTTCGTTTCTCACTTCTCCTCTCCTTGTCTTTCTATTTTGTTTTTTGGATATCTGTCAGCTTCATCATCTAATTTTTTATTGTATGCTACCATATATTTAAGTGTCTAAATTCCTTTCCTTATTCGGTTGGATTCTTTTATATAGAATTTTATGCTTGCTGCATGTGTGTCTCTCTGAGGTCATTTGTTATATTTGTTTTGTTTTGTTCTGTTCTGTACCACATTGTCCTTTCTCCCTGTTTAAATTGCTGTCACTTAAAGGATATATATATATATTCTTGGTTATTCTTCGCTATCTGTTCATAATTAGAGATAAGACCCTAAAAGACATGGATTCGTTACAGAAGACTGGCTGTTTCACTAGGGGCCTAAATGCTAGTATTTAAAATACAGTTAACCCTTGAGCAACATGAGGGTTATAGGTGCCAACCCCTCACACAGTCAGAAATCTGCACATAACTTTGAATCCCCCCAAACTGAACTACTTCTGTTGATGGGAAGCCTTATCAAACTGCCAATTAACACTATGTTGTTTGTTATATGTATTACATACTGTATTCCTACAATAAAGTGAGCTAGAGAAAAGAAAATGTTTTTAAGAAAATCATAAGGGAAAATCCAGTTACAGTACTGTACTGCTTTTTTGGGGGAAAACCGTAGTTCAAACCCATGCTGTTCAAAGTTCAACTGTATTTCATATTGGACCATTCTCCTTATAGAGGATCCTTGAACCTCCTGCCTGGGATGTGTAAGCCTATCAGTTATGGAGGCAAAAGGTGGTGGCGGTTCCCTAAACTCAGTATGTTGATTTTCACTTCATGTCTTTTTCTATAAATATATAATTTCATACCCCTATCCCTTAGCTGTCCTCAGTGTCCCCAAATCCAGAGGCTGTCTAGCTCAATATCCCCACAAAGTAAACCTCCCACCTTTTCCTGGATAAGGAAAGCATGATTGCCTGTTATACAGGGTGAATGAAACCATCTGAAGCCCTAATACTCCTTTGGCTTTCCATCACTATTCCTGTTTTCAGCCCCACCTATATCCCAACCTAACACTCTAATTCCTGAGTTTTCCCAGGATTCGGTGATGAGATATCTTTTTTCCATTTTCCATCCAGAGACTTAGGTAGTAGCCTTCTCTGGGATTCAAGTCATTTATTTTTTCTCTGTTCTTTCCAGTTTCCAAAGTGCTAACTTCTAGACACAGAAATATCCCCCCTTTTCCTTCAATTCTTGTGGATTTACGGTCTGTTATTCTTTTACTATCATTTTGGTGGGATTTCAGAAGGAAGAAAAGATGAGCAAAATGTTCAGACCTCCTTAATTGGAAGTCTGTTATGATCTATTTTTATGTATGTTATATTACTGGATGTTACATAACTTAGATTGTGCCTGAGGCAAAATGAGAGGGATAAAAGGTAATAGAAGCACAAAAGGAGAGAGAAAATAGGAGAGAAAGAAGAAAAATAGAGATAGGAGTGGATGCAGGGTTTGGTCTAGGCTGCATTCATTACACTTCACAGAAAAAGATGCTCAGGCTCATTCATGTTGAGGAGCCATTATGGATCTACGAAGGGTATCTTCTCCAGAGTAGATATTCACCTGGCACAGGGATAAAATAGTGAAAAGAGCCAGCCCAGTATTAGGTGGTGTATTAGTCCAGGTTCTCTGAGAAGCATAGGTCTAGATGGAATTGGAATTAAACTTGCAAGAATTTTACTAAGGGACTGTGTGGAAAGAAACAAGAGGGAGCAGGGAAGTCTGGAAAGCCACCAGATCACAGCCACAACTGACCCCATGTGAAGAAAAGAAGCAAGAAAGTTTGGATGAAGATGCCTAAGGACACTTTGCAAAGTCATCAGGCAGTCTTTGAGTCAAAGCCAGGTGATAGTAGAATCCACATCTCCCAGGGGAAAAAAAAATCTACCTTAATATGCCTACTTCACTCAATCATTGGTGGCCACCTAAGGGAGATACGGCTTTGGCATAACCAAAGTAATGGAGTCCAAATGCAGGAACTGGGCCTTCAACCCTTATGCTGTCTATAGTAGTACATCTGCCCGGAGCATTCTCATGTCCACTGCAGGTGCCAGCTGAGGAGGCTGGAATGCAAGGGTCCAGCCAGGAAAGCCACATGAAAATCAACATGACAATGATGGCCACCATCAACTAGGCACTGCCTGGGTGCCTACACTTTTGTCAGGAACATTCCATACATGAACAATGCCTGTTGCTGATGACCCTGTTGCCTGCTAACAAGGGCAGATCCAAGGAGGATTCTTCACAAGCAGAGTGGTAAGTATAAAGATTCAAGATCAAAGAAGTCAAGAAACTCCAGTTGCTCTGAGTCATAAAAGGGAGAAACATGGAGAGAACAAGGAGAAGAATCCAGTAGATAGTAAAGACCAAACCCAGCTAGGTTGCATAAACAGAGGACAGGACTGAAAAGAAGATGAGGCTGTGGGAAGCCAGAGAGAAACTGGGAATGGAATAGGAGGCAAGTGTCCAATGGGGCTTTGATGGCATGGTGGAATTCCACACACTAAAGCTTTCTTTCATCTTCTAGAAAAGTCTTACTAAAATCCACACACGTAGATTTCTAGTTTGGGCAATGTTTTTCAACATGACACCTGAAACTTTCCTTTGTTAAAATAATTTACATCATTCACAAATGTTCTATGGAATGGAATCTACTTAGGGGGATATGATAAAATGCTGACTCCTGTAACTCTAAGGACTTAATAGGAAGTTGAAAAAGAAACTCAATCTTACAGACCTAGATAACATCGTAGGCACTCAGGGAATGCTATGGTTGGGTGGATGGAAATACATGTAGTTCATGACAGCCACACCTGATACCATATGAGGGCAGAAAGGTTAATTCTAGGCCCCTTAATACCCTAACCCTACCCTTCTTATAGGTCAGAACCTAATAATTTGGGGCTGACCTTTACCCCCAAATGGCTCAAAAAACTGTGTAAAACTGATCTGCTGGTTCTCAACTATGAAAGGATCTGAAGAAGGTGGGGCTGGCATTACCCATCCTACATGACAACAAAGATATTCTCACAGAAACAGTATCCACCAAGAGTAAGAGATCATTTTTTGATGGGTATGCATACCATTCAGAAAAACAAAAGTATTTACACATTTTTTACAAAATGAAAATATCTTGAGTCTACTTATAGATGACTATAAATGTATATATATCTGTATAATATAGAAGACTTACTTTATTGCACAGAAAAATATTTAAGTGCAAATATTCCTCAGTTATTAGAGCATTAGTATCTGAGGCATCTTTGAGAAGCAGTAAAGCAGACACACCCCTTTCACCATTAACCCTGAAAACCTAATCAGCAGCCATCTCAGGAAGTTATCTGGACGGAATGCTGACCACGAGCTGGGGGAGTTGCTTGTCACCAGATGGAATATTCATCTGACAATGATGGACAGTGTACAAGAGGCTTCAATGGACATGAACACCCTGGCAGGGGCTGCTGAGGTCCATTCTGTTCAGCACTGGGCCTCAATATAAAGTAAGGATACAGACTCATTGTCCCCTGCTGAAGTGAGCCAGAGTCCCACAGAAGAGGGGACAGCCAAGCAAGCATATACCAGCACTGTGATGCATGGTCTACTAAAGAAAAAGTCAAAAATTTTTGTTGGATAAAGGTGCAAAATAATTCTTATTTTGGAAGACTAATGAAAATCAGATAATTTACACAATGAGAATACTGAAACCAATATTATCTAATTATCTTTAGAGCCTTCCAGATCTAAGGACGGCAACTTTGACACTCCTTGTTCCAGGCAAATGTTCGTGTAACTGAGCCTTGTGTTTATCAAATTTTCAAGCTGAGAACTTGGAAGACCCTTTACTAACAAGAAAAATGCTATGGTGATGCTAAAAATCACATCCCCCTCCACATGTTACCTTGGCTTGGCTTGGCTTTTGCTTTTTCATTGGGTTTTATTAACACCAGGCATTGCAGCTTTAATAATCTGGCCACCTTCCCTGTCCTTAACACTTCAGAGAGTCAAACAAAAGGTTTAGAAGGAGATTAACTACTTTTATTGCAATGTCTTTAAAGAGTACACTGGTCACATCTCATTCACTGCTTTCACACTTACACGAGACTTCTCTTGCTAGACTAGTGGTTTGGAAATCTAATTCTCAATGTTGACTTTCTATAGTCAGTTCCAACATGGAATACTTCAGAGTTAAAAAAAGAAAAATTGGCCTCAAGGCAGTCTAAAGTCTGCCCTAGAAGGAAGTGGGCAAAGAATGAACCAGGCAATGCATACTATTTCTGGGTTCAGCTCATTGAAAACTCTCCAAGTCTTACTCTGTGACATTTACAGAGCAGTTTCAAGAATGTCTAACAAAACAGGCTTTGAAAATGTCTTTCTTAATCTACAGTATCCATTTAAACATCATCAGTATATAATTATAGTTCATTGCTAATGCTGAAAATATAGCAAAGGCGGTAAACTTCCTCTGTGGGCTCAATCAAACTGAGTTATCCAGGGAAACAGCCCTGGAGATATGGGGTTCTACCAATAGTGCTAATATTCTTCCCTCTACAAAGCTGGATCCCAGATAAAATGAGCTTTATGCTATCTTTTTTAATATGCCTGGGCTCTAGGAATCAAGAGAAATCTCCAAGAACATTTTTTTTTTATTAAAGTCTGAGCTGAAAACAGAGAGCCATGAGTTTCAAACAAAAGCATCAGGCAGGGCTGACATGAGAGCAAGTGAAAACACAACTCTGTAGTAAAAACCCAAGTAGTTCCTGATACTCGGGAAGGATGAACTTGGGATTCCTACAAGATTGGCAATGAAAATGCAACACTGCCCTGGATACTGGCAAAAGCAAATGCAAATCTTCTCTGGAGGAACATCTCCAGTTTGGGCTCTCAGGATTCCCTGACATGAAGATCAAACAAATTCAAGCTCATAACTAAAAACCAAATTCACAAAGGAAAAATCACCATGAATGAGAGTTAACAGAAGCAAGACCAGCATATTCAGGCTCCCACCCAAGGACTTCAGATACGTAAATAACTCATCACACATAGATAAATCCCATATTAAATGTTCAAAGGAATAAAATATAGAATCACAAAAATGAAAAAGCAGCAAAAGATGATTAAAACTGACCAGACAAAAGTTTTAGATATTTAAAAAATAAAAAATACAGCTGTTGTAAAGAAGAAATTGTGAGGCCTCACAAAGGTAAACCAGGAAAATACATGTCAAACAGGCAAACTGGGTTCATGCCTATTGTTGCCCAGCGAGGGAGGATGCTAAGAGTAGGATCTCAACAGCATCTCAAGAAGTGAAGACACAGAGGAACTTTATGTCACTAGGTCTGTGCTGAGGATTAGAATTCAGTTGATTTGGGGGTGGACTTTCAAAAGCACCCAAGTAAAGATTGGATGAAACAGTAAAAGGCAGGTTGGTGGGGGGCACAGAGAAGAGTTTTCCTGGGAAGTTGTGTAGTGGAGAATGCTACAATCTTACTTTTCCAGAGTAGGTCATGGCAGCAGAGCTGGTTTCTGGCCACTTTGCATGGCTCCCACTAAGGAAAGTTTTCATTCCTACATTGTTCTTCTGTGTCCCTACAGTATTTTAAAAACAACTCTTTCACAGGACTTTTGGCATTACCATCAGGTTGCTCTCTATTTTATGGTACCTGGCATATAACTTTGAAGATTGAAAGGCTTCAAAACATGTTTATGACAGAAAGGAGAGAAGAGGGAGGCAGGGAGTGAATACTGCATATACCTTATTTGTGAGGCCATCAGACTTCCAGCTCTGGTCTTACATCTTAGAAAGACTTGAAATTCCATGGACATGAGGACTAGTAGAAATTCCAGGAGCCTACTTAGTATTCCTCATAGGTAGTCAACGCTTCTGACTACCCATCAATGAAGCAAGAGCCTTGAGTACTATCAAATATTGGTGTCCCTAGAGTCTCTCTTCCTTGGTCTCTCGTGTGAAGAAGGAAAACCTCTGAAATCTGCTCAGCTGAGTGAAAAGAGAAAAAGCAAATGGGCCCAATTATCACTTTGCATGCCATGTTCCTGCCACAGAGCCCTGAGGAATGATGGTGGATCTTCACATAGAAGAGCCAGAAGTGACCACAGTGAACTTCTGAGAATATTGGCCACCACTTCACCCCTGCCTTCCACATCTCACACAAATGTCCTTTGGTCAACTCTAACCCAGGAAAGGGGATTCAAGGAATCATAACTCCCAGCTTCACCAAGTTGGCCTAGAACAATGTAGCACAGTTGGCAATGCAGAACAGTTCCTAAATGAAAAAGTTCCTGGTTTGGGGTGTCTGGATGGCTCACTTGGTTAAGCATCCAACTCTTGATCTCAGCTCAGATCTAGATCTGAGTCGTGAGTTCAAGCCCTGCATTGGGCTCCACACTGGGCATGGAGCCTACTTAAAAAAAAAAAAAAAAAGTTCCTGGCTTGAAAAAGACAGGGGTGGGAGGAAGGAGCAGACAGAGTGCATGGGAAGTTTCATGGAGGAAGTGCAGTGTTCAGGGAAGAGTATGATTTAGAATATGGAGAAAGAGGTAGAGCAAATATTTCCTGTTTAAATGTGGCTGCCTCCTTTATTTTGGTGTTGGCCCAGAGTGTGTACCACTTTCACGGAACACTGACAAGAAACCACAGGACTGGGATACCTGGGTGGCTCAGTGGTTGAGCATCTGCCTTTGGCTCAGGCCGTGATCCTGGGGTCCCGGGATGGAGTCCCGCATCGGGATCCCTGCATGGAGCCTGTTTCTCCCTCTGCCTGTGTCTCTGCTTCTCTCTATGTGTCTCTCATGAGTAAATAAATAAAATATTTTTTTAAAAAAGAAAGAAAGAAACAAACAAACAAATCACAGGACTCTGGAGCTAGGATATGGACGGGACACAGATACAGATGAAGAGCCTCATCCTTGCACTGACTCCATCCTTGGGAAGGACTGAGCTGTAGTCCTGCTGCCAATCCTGTCAACTCACCCAAAGTGAAGTGATAGGTCTATGCAACAGTCTTGGCTTTGCATCCCACTTTCCATGTCTGCTTACCATTTGGCATGCCTGCTCTAGAACGGGAGCCTGCTCAGAGAATGAGTTCTATCTGGTTGCTTTTTAAGGGCAAATCTTAAAATAAAGACAGCTTTGAAAACAAGTAGAGTTTTGTTCTTCGCTGACCTCAACGAGATGCTTGTTGGCACCAGTGCCCAGCAGTCTGGCTTCGAGGTCTGCCCAGCTGGTGGCACCTCACATGGAGTAAGCACTGCAGGGGAGGGATGCAATGCTGGTGAGTTTCTGCTGCAGTAGGGAAAGGGGACCATGTCGGAGGGGTCCTACCAGGGTCACTGCTGTGGTGCCAGGCCAGGGCCTTAGGGGGGAAGGAGGAGCCTGCAAAAAAGGTGCTCAGAGGGGAAGCAGTTCAGAAAGAAAAGGAAGAGGTGGCAGCCAAAAGCAATGGGCTCCCCAAAGATGAGCTCCAATCCTCAACAAATAAAGTCCTCCCTACTGTAACATACTCCAAACAGGGGCCTTAGGGGTAGGAAGCTCTTTCAGATAGCTGACACAGGCATGGGAGGATAGCAGGCCTCCTCCTGCTCTCAGCATCCTCGAAACCACGTCTTCACTCACTGAAAGGAAGGATTTCCCCACACACTTCCACAAACATCATGAGATTCCCTTTAAGCTATTTCTTGGTATTTTTAGATTCTCTCCTCAAGGTCTTCAACATTTGGATCACTTGCTTCAGCTCTGGGACATAAAACTGAAAGAAGACTCTTCACCTTGCTGATCCCACATGTACGTTGACTATGCACATGACAGATTATTTTAACTTGAGTGCTGTATTGCTAACAGGGGACATTCATGTTGACGTGCTTTGTAAATGGTGCCAGAGAACATCTAGGTGTTTCCTGTCCCATTAGACCACTAAGATCTGATCCATTTCCACTTCACAAAGAGCTCGCTCTAGTCACAGGCTCAAGCAATCTTTCTTCCCCATGTCGAGGATATTGGATCAGCTTTCTTTTAAAGGAAAATTGAGTTGTCATCAAATGGTTTTCCCATTTCTTTTCAAACAAGCAGGGTAAATGGACTCCCAGGCTGGCTGGCACGTGGCCCTTCTAAGACACACACGATTTCCTCCATCCCAGGGAAACCTGACCCTATGGTGTTCTGCACCTTGCCATTGGGAATGTTGAATGTTGTTGACAGGGGAGATACTCTTTCTTTCTACTGACCAAGAGGCTTTGATATCCAAATCCCCATCACTCATTTCTGGAGACTGTCAGGAGTGTATGTAGGGCATCAAATACAAATCTCTAAGATCAGGGTCTTGTTTGTGTCCAAGAGCATGTGCCCTGCAGTCCCTGATGATCAGTATGTCCTTGTCTGCACATGGGACCATCCTTGGCCTGCAGCCCCTGCTATGCTCAGAACTCACTTCACATGCAGGTGGAACACAAACTAGGAAACCAACACAATTTAATTTTTGGAGTCATGAGAAGACCCTAATTTATATTTTCTGTTTACATTTGTTCAGTGAGTTCATTCCTTCACCCACCATGGGAGTGAAGAAAAACAGTCCTTGGAGAAGTCATTTGCCTAAAATACTTATTGTACTTCACGAAGTGCTCCCCTTTCTCAGGAAAGCCACTTCAGAAGCTGAATGGCATTATGGAGGGAGGGAGGCAGTGGAGAGGGAAAGCCAAGGCCTCTATGGGTAATGGTCTTTGACCACCTGAAGGGGGTAGCCTCACCCTTGCCCTGTCCTGCTTCATGTACTCCCCACATTCTTCTATGTCTTACCCAGTCCCCAGCCTCTCTCCAAGATGCCAGAATTATATTTTTTAATGCAAGTGGAATTATGTCACTCTTCTGCTTAAAATCAGCCTCTGCCTTCCACTGTACTTGATTTAAAAGAAGAGCTTTTAGGGTTTCTGCGTGGCTCAGTCAGTATAGCATCCAACTCTTGATCTCAGCTCAGGTCTTGATCTCAGAGTGGTGAGTTCCAGCCCTGTGTTGGGCTCCATGCTGGGCATGGAGCCTACTTAAAGAAAAAAAAAATAAGAAGAAGAGCTTCTTCCTGGGCCCCCAGCCATCACCACCAGCCTCCTCTTTCCCCAGCCTCTCTCCCTCACCTACCACCTAAACTTCCTTTGATTCATGCATCCTGTCACAGCCTTTCCCCATTCTCAGCCTCACACATGCAACCCTCCCTGCTGGTCTGGTGGCCCCTCTTTCTCCTCCTGTCAAACTGGCAAATGCCTCTGTCTAGAGAAGCCTTCACTGACCTCTGACCCCTGCCCCTGCCATTACCAATGGTCCCCTTGCTATTCTGTCCTATAGGACTTTGTGCTTGTCCTTCATGGAATTTATGACAACATTCAATGATATAGCTTGTCTGCTTAGTTATCCAACATCTGTCTGTCCCAATAGAACTGGAGGCTTTAAATGGCCAAAGACTATATCTTCTACCATAGACTACCCCGTGCCTAATACATGGTCACCACACTGAAGGGATTTCATAATCATTTGCTGAGGAAATGAACATATGAATGGGAAAATAACAAAGCCTGGATTTCAATACCCTGCCCCATCAGTGCCACATGTCCCAGAAAACACCACTCCTCTGGGCATCATGCCTGACCTTTCCTTCCCAGACTCATGCCTGGTATTTTTGGCTATGTGAGCTCCATCAACTTAGCCAGCAAACCAGGCCCTCTCTTCCACCTGCAGCAAAAAATACAGGAATACAAAATACCTGTATTTTGGAACAAGGAATTCCAACTTCTTAACTAGATCCCTGAGTTCTACAACTAACATCACCGTTAACCCTAGAAGGCAGCTTGGCAGACATCTCCTGATCTCTCCCACCATCATTTACTGATGAGTAGAAAGACTCGTGATGGTGACAAAGGGCATAGTGGACAGCACTCTGGGGTCCAGACCCCAGGAAGTTTATATTGCAAAGGACCTGCTCAGTGCCTCTCATGTGGTCAGTGCTATCTCCTTCCCACCCTTTGAGTCAGAGCGCAGGACCCCCCCAGAGAGGGTTATTCTTGTTTGCCAAGCCATGACCTCAGAATGACTTTGAGACATAGCGATTTAAGATTTAAAGCAATATTGATAGAGTCTAACTAGACAGTGGTTTTCCTAGCCGCCTTTGTGGAAATAATGTTTCCACTATTTCCATTCTAAATATTTCATTTTCAGAACATCAGTCCAACAAGAAAACATGAAACTTGTTGTGTTAATAGGTGTGCCTGAACACACACTTGCCCAATCTGAGTGAAGGACTCCACAGGTCAATGGGATGTAATTTCATTGAGGAAGGGGGAATCTCAATACCACAGCAAATGAATAAATGACTTGATGACCAAAAAGGAATGAATAGAATTTTCATCACAAGATAAGGCAAAAGAATTAATTGTTACAATGTGCACAGAAAGGTGATAGGATCCACTTTTAATAATAATGCTGTTTAGAAAAAAATTAATTTAACATTCGCAGCCTGAAATATTTTCACATGCAATAACAAAATGAAGATTATTGGCCCCTGTAGCTCCTTAGGGATTATTTGTCTGTGAGCAGCATATGAAGAAAACTTTGGAACTGAATCCATATAACAGAAAACATCTGTTTGGGTATCTTTCAATTACAATATGTTACGGGGGGGGCGGGGGGGGGAATGGGATTTAGAAATACCAGTCTGACATGTAAACTGGCCATTTCTGACTTAAACATTTCATGGACTCCCTTGGCAGAAACAGCTATGGAGATCCTTTAAATTTATCTCTTTGCCTTTTGCAATTTTTAAAAACATTTGTCTCATCTTCTTATGCAGTAAATAAAGTAAGCAGGCATACAAACAAAGAATAATTGTGGGGCCAGGTTCAAAACCATTTCCCCATTAATATTTAAGAAGAGGGAGGAAAGGGAAAACCTGGATTGATAGCTGGAAAATCTTCGTCATATAATGTGAGTCACTGATTTTAATTTTTCAGGTGGAGGCTGCAAGGAGTGAAACAAGGAAAACCCACATCTTCCATCTTTTAAAAACTGTGAGCTCACATTGCCTTCAGTGGCTGTGCTCTCTCCTTCTCGTCATGGTCCAGCTAACTATCAGCCATGCTCTCACCAGCTCCAGGCACCGGGCTCCACTTACATAGGATCAATAGAAACTAGACTTTTCCTTGAAGTCTCCTTTTGTCACTGGTGATATCCTAATGTCCAGTAGAATGCACATGATGTGAAATGCCCTCTTTCCTTGGCAGCTGTTTCTCTTCTGCTCCACCCCACTTGCAGATTCATCATTATCCCTTCACTCTTTAAATATCCTGTGTTTCCTCTGTTCTCAGTTTCCACCCCTCAGAGGCAGCTGAGCTTGCCCCTCCTGCTCCATTGGTCCAAATCTTCATCTTTCCCACCTGGATGACTGCACGTGCCTCCTCACCGGCCCCCTGTTCCATCCCATCGCCTAATCATGCCCCGGATTGCAGCCAGCCATCACCCCATAGGGAAAATCTGTGACCTCACTTCTCCCCTGCCTTAAAATCCCCTATAGCTCTCAAGATAAGGCCCAGTTTACCCTGCTCAGTCTGGACCCTCCTGGCCATTCCTGCCTCCCATCCTGACCTTCCTGAAGGCCAGCCTCTCTCTAGCTGCTCCTGGCAGTGAGCAGCTGTGGCCTCAGCCCCTGCCACTGGTCCAGGCTGTGCTAGCTGCTGGGAGCACAACTCTTTAAACCTCGGCCTCCCTGCCCCCTTTCTCATCTCCAGTAATGGCTGCTTGTACCTTCTTTCAATATCATTTCGATCTACCTTGTCCATGGTTTATCAATTTTATTCATCTTTTAAAAAAACCTAACTTTTCACTTTGTCTATTCTGTTTGGTTTTTCAGTATTTTCTACTTTTGTCCTTATTGTTTCCTGTCTTCTACCTTTTTGGCATGTGTTTGGCTTTTCTCTTTCTAATTTCTTGAGATAAATAGTTCACTGAGTCTTTTTCAGACTGTATCTTTTCCTAGTACAATGCTCTCAGGTGAAGATTTCTCTTTAAGTACTGCTTTCACTACATCCCACGTTTTTAAAAACATGTTTTTTAAAAAATATATTTGTATTGAAGTTTACTTTTGACCTGTGAGTTGTGAGTTATCAGATATTTTTTCTTAATTTTTAAACATATGGTGATCTTCCTGTGACCCTTTTTGCTTTTGAACTATGGTCACATTATATCCTCTGTAATTCTAACCCTTTGAAAGCATTGATACTTGCTTTGTGGCCTCCTTTAAGCTAAGTTTTTGTAATTCAATATATACATGAAAACTAGGTGTATTATCATGTTACTTCTTGGTGTGTCAGGTTTTTAATCATGTTTTTTAAAAATTTCACAGCCTTACAGATATTTTGCCTGCTTGATCTATCAATTCTAAGAGAGATCTGTTACAAAATCCCAGCATGACTGTGGAGTTACCTGGGGCTCTATCTTCTGGTCACTTCTTCCTTCAAATATTTTGAGGACATATACATTTTAAGTTATTCTATATTCCTAATGGGTTGAATCCCTAATCAGTAAGAAGTGACTCTTAACCTCCAGTAATTTTTTTATCTTTCTTTCTTTTTAAATTTGCTTTAAAGTCAAGTTTGCTTGATGTTAATACCGATTTATCAGCTTTCCTTTGGCTATTGTTTGTAGATTTTTTTTCCACTCCTTTATTTTTAAACTTTTTTTGTTCTCATATTTTAATTTGTGCCTTGAAAATGGAATATAATTAGACTTTGATTGGTAATCAAGCCGGAAAATCTTTGTCCTTTTACTGAAGTATTTAGTCTACTTGTATTTAATATAATTATATTATATTTAACTTTAAATCTACTGTCTTACAATATGTTTTCTATTTGTCCCACTCACTCCATGCTTCTTTTTTCTTGTCTTCTTTTGGACTATTTTTTATGATTCAATTTTCTCAGTCTCTTTATTTAAAAGTTTTACACTTTTTATTATGCTTTTAATGTTTACCTTGGAAATTACAACATGAATCCTGGACTTACCAAAGTGTTGTGATAATAGGGCAATTATTTACCTCCTCTTTGTCAATATAAAGACCTTAAAACACTTACAATCCTTCTATTCTCTTCCAAACTTAAACATTTTTATGTCCTGTGTATCAATAAATGATAGATAAAATATAACACACATATATTTTATCCCACAAATATTAATTATCATTGTTTTATAAAATCCATGTCATTTGGATTTATTCATTTATTTATACCTTCTTTTGCTCTTGATTTCTCCTTCATCTGTAATCTTCCATTAAGGATTACTTTTTTGTCTGCCTAAAGAACTGTCTTGAATGTTTCCTTCACTGACAGTTTGCTGCTAACAACTCTCTCTGTTTTTGTCTGAAAATGTCTTTATGTCACCTTCATACTTGAAAGATATTTTTACTGACAGTCTATGTTGGCAGCTTCTTCTTTGTTTCTGTGTTTTTGGTATATTGAAGATATTCCAGTATCTTCTGATTTCCATCATTGTTCTTGATAACTCAACTATCAGGGTATCTATTGTGCCCTTAAAAAGTAATCTTTTCTCAACACCCAAGAAATAAACAATCCAATCATGAAATGGACAGAAGACATGAACAGACATTTCTCCAAAGACCACCTACACATAACCAACCAGCATATAGAAAAATGCTCCCTATCACTTGCCATCAGGGAAATGCAAATCAAAACCACAATGAGATACCACCTCACACCAGTGAAAATGGGTAAAATTAACAAGACAGGAAACAACAAATGTTGGAGAGGATGTAGAGAAGTGGGAACTCTCTTGCGCTGTTGGTGGGAATGCAAACTGGTACAGCCACTCTGGAAAACAAGGTAGAGGTTCCTCAAGAAGTTAAAAATAGAGCTACCCTATGACTCAGCAATTACACCACTGGGTATTTTCCCCAGTACAGATGTAGTGAAATGACAGGACATCTGCACACCAATGTTCATAGCAGCAATGTCCACAATAGCCAAACTGTGGAAGGAGCTATGATGTCCTTCGACAGATGAATGGATAAAGAAGGTGTGGTATATATACACAATGGAATATTACTCAGCCATCAGAAAGGATGGATACCTACTGTTTACATGGACATGGATGGAACTGAAGGGTATTATGCTGAGTGAAATAAGTCAATCGGAGAAAGACAATCATCTGGTTTCACTCATATGTGGAATATAAGAAATAGTGAAAGAGACTATAAGGGAAAGAAGGGGAATTAAGTGAAGAAAAATTAGAAGTCAAACCACGAGAGACTCCCTTTTCTGGGAAACAAACAAAGGGTTGCAGAAGGGGAGGAAGTGGGGGGTATGAGGTGACTGGGTGATGGGCACTAAGGAGGCCCTTGATGGGATGAGCACTGGGTATTATACTATATGTTGGCAACTTGAATTTAAATTAAAAAGAAAATGAAAAAAAGTAATCTTTTTCTCTCTGACTGTTTTAAGGACTTCTCTATAATGACACCTCAATATATCCTTTATATTTATCCTAAGGTTTCTTGGGATTTTATATATATGTGTGTGTGTGTGTGTGTGTGTGTGTGTGTGTATGATACATACATATACATATATACACACATATATACATATATATTAATGTCTTTTAGGAACATTGTCAGTAATTTATCAATTATTATTGATAAATATTACAAATTTTAGCAATTATTTTATTCTCAAGGCTCATGACACTGCTCCTTCCAGATCTCCAAATGGACATGTGTTGGACCTTTTCATTATACCCTCTCCTTGTATTATGTTTTCTTATTACATTTTGCCTTTATGTGCTTTATTTTGTATATTTTCCTCAAACTAATCTTACAGTTTACTAATTTCTCTTCAATTATATGTCATTAAATCTATATGTTTTAATTGTTATTAGATTTTTAAGTTCTAGAGATTACTTTGTTTTAATTTAAATCCTCTTTGCACTTTTTATGGTTTCCAATAATCTGACAAATTTTTCAAACTTATCCTTTCTCTTCTTAAAAATAGTAAGCATAGTTCTATAGTCTCTCACTGATAATTCCCACATCTGATATTCTTATGGATATGTTACTTCTTGTTTTCACTGGTTCTTTCCCAGATGAGTATGGACCTTCATGTATGCAGTTTTTTGTTTTGTTGGAGTTTTTTAGCTATGTGCTTGACATTGTATTTTTAAAATTACTGGTAGAAATATTTTGAAGTCTAAACTGATTTTACTTTTTATATTTAATTTTTATTGGTTCTATCAAGCCTTGAGACACTATCAATTCATTATTCTTAATTCCAACTTCAGGACATGAGATTTCTAGTTCACTCAGATGCCCAGAACTAGGCTAAATTTCATGCAAGGGCTATTTTACTTCCGTTTCACCCTTACCTCTAGGATGGACATCTCTGCTGAGACTGAGACTAAAGTATAGCAGGTTATATCTTGGTGGGCTCAGGGCTCCAACTTCATGTCCCCTCACCTTACAGGACTGGGAAGGTGCTTCTCACTATCTTAACCATATTTCAGATTTTCAACTGCCCCATGGTCAAAAGCAGTCCCAGTACCAACATCTTCTCTGGATTTTCATCTTCTCCTGAATCTTAATCCACTAATTTCTCATTATCTCATTAGCCCTTTAATGCTTTTGAGAAGTTTTTAAAATATCATTTAATTGCCTAGTGGTTGTTATCAATGAAATGATTGGTATGAATTTTCCCGCTCATATCACCAACAGAAAGAATCTCTTTTGCCACTTTCAAGCAATGTTACTCATCTTTCCACCCTTGCTATGCACTACAGTATCAGGTAATCATGCTGATCTGGAATACCATGAGGGTGTGGCCCCCCCTGAGAGCTAAAAGCTACCGTGGTCCAATATTGGATAAAAGTCTAGCAAAAAAGAAATTTTCAGCTTCTCCCAAGCAAATCAAGTCCCTCCCCTAGGCCCCACTTCTTCTCTGTACCACTGGACGCTCAACACTCTCCTTCTGCTCTCCCCTGCTCCTCCTGCCCCATGAAACCAATTCATCTATAAATGGTTCTTAAATCCATTCTCATTGTTTCATGTTTTCCATCTTAAAAAAACTGTGATTTAGGGGCACCTGGGTGGCTCAGTTGTTGAGTGTCTGCCTTTGGCTCAAGTTGTGATCCCGGGATCCTGGGATTGAGTCCTGCATTAGGCTCCTCGCATGGAGCCTGCTTCTCCCTCTGCCTGTGTCTCTCATGAATAAATAAATAAATAAATAAATAAATAAATAATAATAAAATCTTTTTTTTAAAAAAAATCTGTGATTTAAAGAAGTGATTCTTTTTCTATATGGATTCAAATGATGCTTAATTTCTTTTTCTAGAAATATAAGGTCCAATTGCATTGAACTAAGGAAGACTTTGAGAAACAATGTTAAATGAGTGATTCATCATGCTGACATTAACTGGGAAGATATCCAAAGCGCACAGAAGAGTAAATACACTTAGAAAGATGATTTTTCATGTTTAAAATCATAATAATCATGTTTTCCATGTACTCTTTGTTAAGGCTTAAAGTGTCAAGCTAAAAGTAATTAAGCTTTACACTCAGTACAAAAATGTATTCAGAAAACTGTCATATCTCAACTTTGTCTTTATTTTTACGGTTGTATAATCAAGACTGGCCTGTCATAAAAGAGGTATCACTGCATATTGTACATATCTCCATTCCTTACCTCCTCACATGCTCAGCCTCCTTCTCAGAGGAGCATCTGTAAACGTCTCATAAAAACCCAAAAGGATGCATACCTACAAGATTGAGCTTATTAAAGTAAAACCCAAAATGAAATCCCTACATTCCTCCCTTTTAGATATATTCAAAAGAATCAACAGCCTTCAATCCCAAAACTGCCACAGTATTCCCATTCCAATGAAAACAAACATGCTTTAACTGAGAAATCTTAAACTTCATGGCAAACAATAAATCAGGTAATTTCCCTCAATAGGAACACATATTTGTAATTAATGAGGCAAAGCAGTATATTTCAAGGGGCATCCTTCCCTCCCATAACTTCCTCCAGTCTTCTTCAGTGTCTACCATCCCTCATCATACTACCTCCCCCAGTCAATAAACAACCTTGGCAAAATGAACTGTTTGCCATGGACCTGTGTATGTGTATAGATAGAGAGATAGAGAGAGATGGAGACAGATAGAAAGACATAGAGCTACAGAAGTGAGACGAGGGAAAGGAAAGCAAGAAAGCAAATGCAGTGAAGTGTTAATTTGGGAAATCTGGCTCATCCGTGGAATTCTTCGTACTATTCTTATAACTTCTCTATAAATCAGAAATCATTTCAAAAGAGAAAGTAAAACAAAACCAAAGGCAACAACAAAAAATTCTGAGGCTTTGTTCTCAATTCATGAGCTTGACAAACACAATCTCTACTCCCTAGCTCCTTATTAAATAAGTGACCACACACAGTATCTTCAGGCAAGTTACAAAGCAGTCACCTGTGTCAACAGGGATTCCTTTATGTCATTATTGTCATTGTCTTTCCCAAAATCTTGTCTTGTTGCCATGATCAAACTTGGGTGTTTTCCAAGCCTCTCAGTGAGAGATAAACAAATCATCTCTTCAGGTAGGAAGCTTCTGTGCATTCTCCCAACCAAAAAGAAAAAGTTGAGAGTTAAGAGTTATTTTGAAAAAGAGAAACCAAATCTCCTGATGGCTCACTAATAGACAAGGTATGTATTAGCTTCTCATTAATATTCAGAGGATACATGTCAAGGGTTGAAAAAAGAATGAAATGTACATGAACACCCAAAATCTCACAAAGCATTCAGATATGTCCACACCATGGCTTGGATGCTGTCCTCTCTGGTCCAGTCTTGCTCAAGTTTAGGATCTTCTATCAGCTCCACATCCAGATTCTGCTGTCCTATGGTCACATCTGTTCCATGCTGGTCTGCTACCTTCAGATCATGGGAACTCTGGGCACCTCTCCTAACTGCAGAGAGAATTTGATTTCCTTATCTGAAAATCTCACAGTTTAGTCTTTAGTGCACAAAAATCTCTTAGCCTCAACTTCAAAGACTTCATAAACTTTCCTTTGCTCCAGTTCTTTCTACTTCACAAATTCATCAACTGCAAGGCTTGACGGAGGTATATTTGTCTCTAAGTCAAACACAACCAGAAAAATGCAAGATGCTTGCTAAGCTCAAGGTGGCTGGAGGGGTTACAGACCCTACTGGGTTCAGAAAGGGAAAACCATATCCTCCATGCTGAGGGCTTTCTGCATGATTATTCCCTAATTCTCACATTTCTTCTGTGCTTGCTTCCTCTCTTTCCTATGGCTATGGTTAAAACCCATCCACTTGCTAAATATTTGTCTAGTTGGATCCTTGAGATTTCATATTTTATTTATTATGTATGGGCATTATGATCATTCAGCAAAATGTGTGAACTGTTTGCCATAGAACTGGCACTAGATTAAACAAACAAACCAAAAAAAAAGAACTGGCACTAGAGTTGAAAATCCAAAGGTCAATCTTAGAAAAGATATAATTCCTGCTGATCACAGCACATCTGGCCTTGGAAGTCAGCACTTCAGGTACTAGCATTGGAGGCATATCATGTATTAGTATATAGTAAGTATCAGCTCAAAAAATGTTAATTGAGGGATCCCTGGGTGGCACAGCGGTTTGGCGCCTGCCTTTGGCCCAGGGCGCGATCCTGGAGACCTGGGATCGAATCCCACGTTGGGCTCCCGGTGCATGGAGCCTGCTTCTCCCTCTGCCTCTCTCTCTCTCTGTGACTATCATAAATAAAAAAAAAATTAAAAAAAATAAAAGTTTTAAAAAAATGTTAATTGACCCTCTATGCCCACCTAACACAATACAGTTTTTTGTATAAAGAACAAAAATTTAATGAACCTACAAAGAGAAGATCATTGTACCGATGATCCACAGGAGTAGGAAAGTTCAAATTGTCTTGGAGAAGACAAGACATAAATGTGCGAAAAACGAACAATTTACGGAAGCCTATGATCAGGAGAATTCACTTCTTTGGAAGAAGCAGGCTGTGAAGGCAAGGCAGCTCTACTGACAGAAAAGTTCCCAGCCAAATTTCCTCATGCTCTTCAAATCACAGCACACAGGTTACTACCTATCACACATTTTTCCCACAGACATAGCCCACCATAATACTGGACCTGCTCAAAATGGACCACGCACCATTAATAGGTCAGGAAGGATGTGGAGCCTCTGGTGCACAGGAAGCTCTGTACTCTGGGAGCAGTCCAGGGAGGTCCCTTGCAAGTTCACGACCATGTGTGTCCTGTGCTTTCTAGCCACTGGGTGGGGTGATTGAAGGAAGAGCAACTCATAGCAACTCCCAGATGGGTGTAGTCCCCAGATAAGGTGCCACACTTACTGCTGTGTTTTCTCCACTTTTCTCCACAGCAAAAGAAGCAACTGATGCCAGCCAGGGGCACTGCTATTTCCTCTAGTGTCCCCATGGTGCCATGCTACCTGGCTGCTGGCCCGATGGCCTTGCCCGGGCTTCTATGCCCACCATGGAACAGGTTACAAGCTCAGGGTACATCCTCAGTCCCAGACCCCCAGTCAGGTCACAGGGCACTGTAAGTAACACACCAAGTTGTGGTCAGTGCAGCCCATCCCTCCAGCGGAACTTATTATCACTCCTCTCTGAAGATGAGTCTTTGCTGAGGACTTTTTCTGGTCTATCAGTGAGCTTGATTTGCTGGACTCCAGATCTGGCCAAACACTGATTCCTGGGTGAAGACAGCTGAGACTCCAAAGGGACTCCTGCCTCACAGGCATTGGCAACAGCTCATGACCAAGCCCTTGACTAGAAACCACAGAAAGCCCGACTGTGAGCATCAGGCATGTTGACACTGGGCACATGTTGGAGAGAACTAGGACAAAAATATCCCTCAAGGAGCTTGAATTCATGTTCCTGTTGGAGAATCTCCTAGTCCAGATTATTCCTTGGGCAAAGGGGTTCCAGCCAAAATTTACACCAAGCTGATTAAATTTCCTACTGTGTTGAGACCTGGGCATGACCTCCCCAAAACCACAAGCCCAGTCAGAAATCTGGGAATGAAAAGTGAATTGAAGGAACAAAGACTTGAAGCACTTCTGCCCTGTAAGGGAGGGCATCTCCTGGGCCCTGCCATGGCCCAGGTGGGCAGAATCACAGATCATATGCAGGTGTGGAGGTCTGGATCCACTGAACCCAGCTCAGGGTCTGCTCTAGGAAGTGCCAGTGAGGCAGCTCCTGAGTGTGCATTTATGAGGCTGCCTACACAGGCTCAAATTGTCGCTCTGGGGGCCATCTTGGCCCCAGGATGGAGCAGAAGGCAGGGAGCCAATGCTCCCAGTCAGAAGGAGCCTGTTAAAGACCTTCAGGAGGGTGCCAGGCTCATTTGAGTGATTCTTTTTCCTTTAGGAAAGCAGACTCTCCTGGAATAACTAAGCCAACGTGAGCTCCTGTTCCACCCTCCCGAATCTGGCCAGGCAACCCAAGCCCCATGCCCATAGCTCCCTCCTTGACCATTACCTCATCCCCAAACACCGCAGGCCAGGCCTCTTGATCAAGCGTGGCAGGGTTGGAAAGGAAAGGCAAAGTTTCTGGAAAAGGGAAAAGACTTCACATGACAAGGGCACTCCCCTCCCTTGTGGGCCCCTTGAGGACATCCTGCCCTAAAGCATGAGGACCTCATAGCCCCTCCCCAGAGCAGCAGGACAGTCATACTGAGATGTCACAACAGTGAGCCCCAGCCTGGGTGCACTAGAGTGGCCCGGGGAACATTTTAATAATAAAGATGTTCAAACACCCTACTCCTTGCCTGACCTATTATATCCTAATCTCTGTTGGGGGTGTGGGCTAGAAGAAAAGCCATGCAACATTTTCAGAAGTCTCTCAGGTGACTTTTAGAAACTTTAACATCTTCCTGGTGAAAGGCCGCTGCTCTGGGGTGTATCAAGGCTGCAGAGTGTGAACAGACACACCACTCCTGCCCTCAGAGAACCCTCAAGCCCTCTCTTGACTCCTGTCTGCACCACTTCACACATAATGAGGCTTCTGAGAAGATGAGAAATGTGGGCACGGGGCTTCACCCAGCTGTGGGCCCCCAAATGGCACCGGCCTAGTACAGTCTAGAGGCAACGGGGAAGGAAGTAGAGCCATGAGGCCAGAGTTGCTGCAGGTGACGAGGTTTCTTTCAGGTTGGTAGAGGGACCCAGGAAGCTACTGAGGTTCAGGACCCACTCCTAGGAGAAAGGTACCAGCTAGACAGGCTGTCAGGAGCCATCCTGGCAGTCTACAGGTAGAACTAGATTTCATCCTTAATGACACACACACACCAGGGTGCTAGAGTCCCAAGATTCAAGATTCACCCAGTTCTGACCTGCCTCTCCCTGCTTACCTGCCCCCACCCACCACCACCAGGACTAGCCACCGAAGCCACTGTTAACTGCCGGCAGGTTGTTTTCCATGTTGGCCACACTCCATCTCAGCCGCTGAGTCATGGGGTCCTTAGAGGAAACAAGGAATTGCTGGTGCCAGCCTGTCCTGAAGCCCTCTTTCTGCTCTGTCTAGCCATTATTAACAGACTAATCCTAAATCTTCTGCTTCTTGCAGGACCATGGCTATTTCCCCCATGCCCTAAGAGATAAAGCCAATCAGAATCTGAAGCGGGGAAAATCTTATTCTAGCTACATAAACAGACAAGTCTTATCATTCAGAGTTTGTATCAAATCCACATAAACTCAGATCATAGCTTTGCTTTCAGGTCTTTACACATACTAACCCCTTGAAGACTTAGAGCCACACCTGCGGTAGGCTAAACTATTCTCTATCCATAGAGAAGGAGCCAAAGACTCCAGTTCCCAGGGCCTATGAAATCCAAACTCATGACATTATTTAAAAAGTAGGTGAGACAGGGAAAGGGATGAACAGGTGTAGCACAGGGGATTCTAAAAGCAGAGAAATTATTCTGTAAGATACTGTGGTATACTTTTGTTCAAACCCATGGGATGTTAGGACACAGAGAGTAAACCCTAGTGTAAACTCTGGACTTTAGTTAGTAATAACGTATCAGTAAGGGCTCATCAGCTGTAACAAATGTACCACACTAATGCAAGATGTCCATGACACAAGGAAACTGTGAGGAGGGATGATGTATGGGGAACTCTGTCCTTTATGCTTAATCTTTCTGTAAACCTAAAAATGCTCTAAAAAATAAAGCCTCGCTTTTCAAGTTAAAAGAGATAACATGCTTTGAAGCATTTGCAAAGTGCCTGACATGTTGGGTTATTATAGTTATCATCATATTTCCTGGAGCCCAAGACTTCAATGAGTTTGTCATGAAACCCAGGTGGATCAGAAAAGCCGCCCCCCCCCCCCAGGAATCTAAAAGCCAAAACAAGCAAACAAATAAACAGCAACAGCAAAACCAGAAACAAACTCATAAATACAGAGGACAAACTGGTGGTGGCCAGGGGCAAGGGGCCGGGCAAAATAGGTGAAGAGGATGAAGAGGTATAAAGCTCCAGTTATGAAAAAAATAAGTTATGAAATAAATAAGTCACAGGGATGAAGTAAACAAGTCACGGGGATGAAGTAAACAAGTCACGGGGATGAAAACTGCAACATAATATAAAGTAATTAACTGGTGATAGCAATGACACTTATTGTGGTAAGCAGTGTGTAATGTGTGTAATTGAGCAATTACTATGTTTCACACCTGAAACTATATAACATTATGTGCCAAATATACTTCAATTAAAATAAAATATATATAAGTAAATAGAATAAAAATAAATTACATATTTATTTTTTCAAAAAAAAAAAACAGCCCCACTCAGACTTTGTAAGATATTATTTTCTTGGGTCTATCATCTTTAGGAATAGCCTTGCCATTAGATACTGCTGAAATTAGGTCTCTGTAGCAGACAAATTTATAAAATTGCTAAGTATTTACCAGACACCTGTTTTTCTTGCCTACCAGCCATGCTGCTCAGTAAGAATGTGACACCCAAGCCCCAGGCATAGAAAAGATTTTCTCAGAGTCAGTGTATCGTTGTCCCCACTGACATGCCTTCTGGCCTTGTATTTTTGTGTTTTTAAAAGATTTGGCCACAGTCACAGTTCTCTAGAGATACAGAACCAAGAGGATATATATGTTAAGAGACCTATTTTAAGGAATTGGTTCATTGATTGTGGGGGCTGATGAGCCTGAAATTTGCAGGGCAGACTGGGGCAACTAATTGTGAGGCCCACCCACATTATGGAGGATAATCTCCTTTACTTGATTGATGTCAATTTACCCTAGATGTGAATCATGTCTATAAAATACCTAACAGCAACATCTAGATTGATGTTTGACAGAACAACCAGGCACCATAGTCTGGCTAAGTTGACATGAAATTTAAGTATCACAACTACTTTCTTAAATCAACAAGATAGAAAAGGGTATGTTTGGAATATATTTACATTTCAAGTGCTCTTGAAGAAATCTACATCAAAATGTTGTTATCTGAGCTGCCAGGCTGATATCTGGACTCTTTTGTGTCCCTCTTGGCTACCTCTGGAGAAAAAAACTTTGTCCCCTGATGTGGCCTGCCACACCAACCCCATGTGCTTGGGGATTTGGGAGGAGAGGATGCAACACCCAGTTTAAGAACCTGCTCATGATGCAGAAACACACTTGCCTGTACACATTACTTTGGACACTCCTTGTAGCCACCAGCCAGAACTCTATCTTGTTGTCACCTGGGTACCTAATACCAGAAATGCTTCCTGCCCAGACCCTGAGGAGCTGAAATGTCCTCACTGTGGGTGGGAAGAGAGATGAGGTCAATCCCAGCAACAGAGGGCCAGAAAACACTGACCAGGACATGCACTAACAAGCACTTGGCCCTGGAACTCTCAACACTGGCCAAGCAGGACAGAGAATGTCACTCCCTTCTAGTACCCATTGTGAGATGCAACAGAAGGGTTCTACAGAGGCCCAACAGGAAACCAAGCTAGAAGTGTGGAGAAATAAGCTTAGGTCATGTTATTATAATGTCCTTTGCACTGTGCTCACGAAGAATGATGAGTAATATGAAGTTGCTGGAATATGGCCCAAGAGGTAAGCAGGATCTAGGAGGCCATCACTATCCAAACATTTTGAAGACACTCAACCAAGAAAGAGCATCTTCATCTATAGGACCACCCCTAGGTGGACAACTGAATGAGCAAAGACAAATCCAGACAGAGGTTGTTCCCAGCGATCCAAACTGATGGTGGGAGTGGGGGTTCCACTCCTAACTGAGACTACCCACTCAGCCTTAGACAGACTAACACACCTTCTCCCCAACATGATAGATAGGCTCCCTCCCAGATGAAAGCTCTGCTTGGTGGCCCTGGAGAACCCTCCATCAGAGTGGTGGCTTTTTGGACATGAACAGGTCTTACTGTGTTGGACATCACTTAGGATTCCTGTCTCACTGAGGATTGGAAACACCCTGCCATGAGCACTGAGCCTGCTATGGGTGCAAATTCCCACCACAACAACCAGAAGAGGCCAAAGATGAACATCCGAAGAATCCAGATGAGGTGAAAGGCAATATTTCCCGTCCTTCAAAAGGTGGAAAATGAGAGCTCTTGGGTCAGGTTAACCAGACAGATTAACCTCTCTGAGCACATTTCCCCACCCGCCTGCCTACCTCAGAGTGATGTCTGGAGGGCCAGGCAAGCACTGCATAGGAAGTGATTTGGGAAGATTATCGTGTGTAGGAGAGAACTTTGAAACTCTAATGCAGGTAAATTCAGGCTATCAATATATTGTCATCTTAACTAGACAGGGTAGGTTTAGGGTAACTGGATAATTTGTTTCCCAAAAAAGAAAAACTCACTTGAGATCATTATCTTAGAGCACAAAAACTATCTGCGCTCACAGTTCGCATATATTTTAGACGTTCTTGGTGCTGTTAACTATGGCTCTGCCAAAGCTGATCTGTTCTTCCCCAGCTTACCCTCTGAAAGCTATTTTATAAATTCCTCTCCTCTGGGGGCACCAGGGTGGCTCAGTTGATTAACCATGCAGTTCTTGATTTCAGCTCAGGTCATGAGGCTGAGCCCCATATGGGGCTCTGCACTAGCATGGAGCCTGCTTGAGATTCTCCCTCTCAATCTAACCCTCCCCATGCTTAATGTGCACTCTAAATACATACATACATACATGCATACTTTTTAAAAAGTTCCTCTCCTCTGCTAAACCACTCCCCCTCCTCTTCAGCCACTTTTCCTGAAGATGTGTTTAAGTCTCCTGCCCCCTTTTTCTCCACCCTGGCATTCTTTGTACTTAAAAGTTCATATGTCTTTCCTATACTTTTACAAGGGGTTCAGTAGGAAAAGGGTACATTCATGTAGCTCATCTGCCTATTTAAGTAAATATCACATTGTATTTAAGTGTATTTAATATCACATTGTAAATATCACATTGATGTGCTATACCTTGTTTCTGATTCCGTGGTATAAGTTTGATTATTGTGTAAATTTTCACAGACTTTCTGCTGGTAGAAGTGAGAATGATTTCAGGAAATATTGCATAAGCAAGACAGGAGTCATCTGCACTCCCAGGCAAGAGAAGATGGCTCCAGAAAATGCCAGTCTCTGATGATACAGTCAAGAAGGCCTTACCTCTAGGGCCAGGAGGCGGTGCTGCAGGAGTCAGAGCCCATTAACCCTGCCACTCAGCAAGACATCCCCTTCTACTCATTCCTGCCTGATTCTTCACTCCATCATCACTGATTCAGACAAGCTTTTTCCCCTGGAACTCCTTTTACTCATTCACCGGTTGCTTCATTTATTCAATTAACATTTACCAGGCACATCCTATGTGCTATGAATTGCCCTATAGATCATGGATACAAAAATGAATAAGATAGGGGGTGCCTGGCTGGCTAAGTCTGTTAAGTGTCTGCCCTTCAGCTCAGGTCATGATCCCAGGATCCTGAGAGTGAGCCCTACATCAGGCTCCCGGCTCAGTGGGGAGTCTGCCTCTCCTTCTCCCTCTGCTGCTCCCCCTGCCTGTGCTCTCTGGCTGGCTCGTGCGCTCTCTCTCTCTCTCTCTCTCTCTATCTCTCTCTCTCTGTTAAATAAATAAATAAATAAAATTCTTTTTTTAAAAAAAGAGTAAGATAGGATATTTGCTACCGTAGAATAAATATTGTGACCAGAGAGGCAAATCTATCAACCCATAATGTGGTCCTTGTAGGACCACAGTGATTGGAAATTTCTACCTGGCTGAGGAAGTCTTCAAAGAGAAATGTAGTTGAAGACATTGAACCAGGGAGGAGAAGTAAAGTAATAACAAGGCAGAGTGGGTAGAAAAAGCCAAGGACCCCTGAGAGAAGCTATCCATATTAAGTCATATCACCTTAGTGTGAATTACAATGAGTAGTTTAATAGGTAATCTCCAGTAAGCAACAGAGTGTCCAGGTTTAGGAAGCAGAGTATCTACGTATCAATAAACATGATGCAAAACAGTGGAACTCCACATTCTTGTATTCAACTTTGGCTAATAATATAGACTAAAGCAAAGGCCACAAATTTCAACAGACCTTGAGAGTGAGAAAGCTGTTGTCACAAGTACGTTGAGAATACAAAAGACCGACCTTGCTACTTCATCTTACTATAAAGTTATCACAGAAGGTGAAGAACATCTGTAAGTCAAACACCTCAAAGACACTCCTGGATACAAACGCTAACCAGTCTGACAAATTTTTTCTCTGCATAGTGTCAAACTGAGTCTAGGCTGATTTGTTTGCAGGAAATTCTGTGACGTTCTGTTTGTAAATTCTAAAAGCCTTATTAGCATTTCTTCTGGAACATAACCCCTAATCTCTAGGCAGCGCTTGCTTTGCATAGTTGTTATAGAGAATTGCTTTCCCTTGCTATTTTATTTGTTTAACAAATTGTATTTGTTATAAGATATTTATTGTAGAACATAACAATAGTTTACTCATGTAAATTACAATGTACACATCAGTGCTGTGGTAATTAGATCACTGTCATGACCTCACTGATTTTATTTTGGAAAGCTCATCTGTATATAACTGGCTGGACTTACTTATGCATCAGGAATTATCTAGGAGTGTATCTTGGCTTTCATCATACAGCCTGGTTTGAGAAATAAACTGGGCTCCAATCAGAGTCATTCCTTTGAAAACAATGCAAAGTGAGTTTTGCATCACACAAATACACAAAAAGTTCAGATGAGGAAGGCTACAGGCTAATTTTGCATGCAACTCTGAATGACATCGGCTTCTTCCTAGCTGAGACCTTCTTTTCATACATTATGCAGCTCTGCCTGAGTCTCCTAACAGGTGCTTGCTCAGGCCTTCGCTGCCTGAGGATTAACCTTAGAGCAGGAAGGTGTTGTTTCTAGAGGTCTGCCCTGTGCCATCTCAAACTGCTCCACCAGAACAGAGAAAGTAGAAGTTCTTTGCATCGCAAAGCAACATACCCATTGTAGAACATAACAATAGTATGTTGCTGCTGTATTTCTAATGCCTGTAGCGGTGCCTGCATGGAAGGTGTGCAATAAATCTTTGTTAAATGGAATGAACCTGAACAAATAAACTAATTCCAACCTTCATTTTCTGTGGTATGTATCAAACTGTAGAAAATGTCTTTTTTTTAAGATTTTATTTATTTATTCATGAGAGAGAGCGGGGGGGGGGGGGAAGACACAGGAAGAGGGAGAAGCAGGCTCCATGCAGGGAGCCCAATGTGGGACTCTATCCTGGGTCTCCAGGATCAGGCCCTGGACCAAAGGAAAACGTTCAACCACTGAGCCACCCAGGCGTCCCCTGGTTTCTTTTTATTCCATGACACACACAACCTTAGTCTACCATGATGAAGAAAGCATTGTATAATGGAATTACCATCTCACTGGGGGAAGTGGAGACTTATATAATCAAAAGAGTACCATAGTTATAACTGGTCATCTCCCTCATTTTACTGAACCCCAGAGAGAAGACATGCAATTGCCTGTGGCTTTCTTTTTCCCCATTGATAGAACTCCTACTGTGAACCAGACATGAGGCCAAATGCTGGGACTGGCACAGGGAACAGAGTCCCACTCTCACAGAGCTTGATGTCCATGAACATAGAAGTTTTCAAGCACTGGTCCCCAAACCAGGCCAGGTATCCTGAAGCCTTATTAAAAGTGGAGAGTATCTATGAATGCCCAAGCTAGCGGGTGATGGTGGTCAAGATTACAGAAACTAATACTATGTCAATGTCTCTCTCTACAAGGCACTTATTAATTACAGAGGGTAAAATCACTTTACAGTTGAGAAACCTGGCAGGGACCACCTTAACCAATAACCAGTGTTGCCATTTGCCAAAATGGAATTAATCGATTGCAGGGGCCTCCAGATTTGATGCATAAAGAAAGACACATCATCACTCCTATGGTATGACGGATGGCCCAGAGAGCATAACCCGAATCCAGTCATGAGGAATCAGCAGACACACCCAAACCAAGGGACATGTTGCAAAATCACTGACCTGTACTCTTTAAAAATACTAATGTTGTGAAAAGTAAACAAAGCCTCAGGAACTATTCCAGAGTAAGAGAGGCAAATGAGATATGGCAATGGAATGCAAGGTCTTGGATTTACTTTTTCTATAAAGAATATTGTTGGACTATTGGCAAAATCCGAATAAAGTTTTTAAATTAAACAATAACATTGCATTGATGTTAATTTTCTGGTTTTGATTATTATATTGTGTATTATGAGATAAGCCTTAGTGTTTAGGAAACAAATATTTAAGGGTAAGAGGCATCATGTCTCATGCCTGTAACTTTCTCTTAAGTGGTTCAGAAAAAAACTTAAACACACGTGTGTGTGTGTGTGTGTGTGTGTGTGTGTGTGTGTGTGTGTTGAGAGAATGCAAACAGTTCATCTAGGTGAGGTTATTCGGGAATTCTTTATATGATTCTTGCATCTTTTCTGTAACTTTTAAATATTGTCATTTTTAAAATTTAAATAGAGATGCCAGGGCTCTCCCCTGAGAAATTTTGATTCAGTAGACTTGGATGAGTCTAGGTATTCTCCTTTTTAATAAGTACCCAGGTAATTCTGATGCAGCTTGCCTTCAGAAAGGGATCCAGGATCAGTATGCACTGGGATTTGCCTACAATCACACAGCTATTCAGAGGCTAAGCCAAGACCAGACTATCTCTTCCCTTCCTGTCCAGGGTTCCTTCCACCATATTATATACTTTCTTAAAGTAAAATTAGGCACATGTTTAAGATCATTTCAGCCAATAGGCATCAACACACATGCTCTTTCAAGGCTATGTCCTTGAAAATGGCTCCAGCTGTGGGAACAGTGGGCAGTGAGTACATTCCAGAGGTAGAAGATGGCATAAGGAGCTTCTAACTGTCTGGGTCCAACTCACAGGTCCTCACAATTATCTCCTCCAACAGGAGGTCAGAGCTCACCCCTGCAGACAGCTAGGCCTAGTCACTGCAATGAAAAATAGACACTAAATCAGAGGTCATGGGTCCCTCATACATGAGGGTTCCCTCACCATGAAGTCACTGTAGCCTTAAACAACAGTTATTTTCCCAGTAATCTGTGGGTTAAAGTGGCTGTCTACATGTGTGTCCGTTTGTGTGTGCACCAGAAATCTTTAGATTCAAAAACAACACTCTGTACTAGGCCTGTGTAAAGAAAGGACAGCCTACCAAGCACCTTCTCTTGGGCCTCAAATTCTCAGGTTCACATTTCACAAGAGAGAAAAGAAAGAAGAAGGAAGGAAGGAAGGAAGGAAGGAAGGAAGGAAGGAAGGAAGGAAGAGAAGAAAGAAAGAAAGAAAGAAAGAAGAAAGAAAGAAAGAAAGAATTGGAATCTTGTCAACCCCAGGAGGACTCTGGCTCCATCTACATAGAATATGATGCAAAAATCATTAGAACCTTCAATTCTTAGAATGGAAGGCTCTTTCTGAAAGAACCTGGCCCCAAACCTCTCCAATTTTTATAAACAGATAGAGCTGTTCTGGGAATTGATAAATTTCTCAGTCACGGGGTTAAGTAGAAGACGAATGTTCTAATGTCAACCCTGCCCAGTATGATCTCAAATGCAACTTTCCAGAAAGAAATATAAACTGGCCATTGACAAACTAATAGGATATTTTCTTCATCCTAAAAAAAAAAAAAAAGAATATGATTGTTTTTGAATTTGGGTATCCTAACCAGTCCAGGGTGGGTGATTCGAATTCTGTGAAGTCGATTTATGATCAGTGATGACAAGAGAAGAAGACAATGGTTATTTGAAGAAGTAGAAAAACACAAGTGATTTCCCTTGGGAGGAAGGGAACAAGATGACATGATGCAGAGTTGTTATTTCCCCATGATGCCTGCTCATGCACCTTTTAAAGACCAGAGGAGGAAGAAAAGCAACTTCCTATCACCTAGTCTACAGGAATGGATAGGCGATATGAGGCACCTGCCATTGGCCTGGGAGGTCAAGAAATGCAGGCTGCTGGTCCAGAAGAGAGGCAGTGCAACCACCAGTATGGTTTCTCTGCCTCATTCCACTTTTCCTCTTATCCAAATAACCTCCAATGCAGGAAAAGAGCAAAGGAACAAGCACATAAACTTGTTTAAATGATTGAGTTATAGGCGTACCTGGGTGGCTCAGTCTTTTGGGCTTCTGATTCTCAATTTTGACTCAGGTCATGGTCTCAGGTTCGTGGGATCAAGCTCCTGTGTCAGGCTCTGTGCTCAGCACAGAGTCTACCTGAGATTCTTTCTCCCTCTCTTCTCCTCCCTTCTCTTTTACACACACTCTCTCTCTTTCTCAAATAAATTAAAAAAAATAAAATCTTTAAAAAATAAAAACATTGTTTTAAATGACTGAGTTATAACTTTAATTGAGGAAAACATCAGCTGGTAGTGTGAGCATTACAGAAAGTACAAGGACTAACGTGTTGGCAGGAACCCATAGACAAACACAGCAATTGCCACAGAAGGATGAGTGAAAATACCCCATCCCGCTGCACCCAGTGAGGACTGGGAACCCTGCACTGACACCTCACCTGACCCTCAGGGCCCTGTAGACATCAGTGTGAAGATGGCCACTCTAAGACACACACCCTAAAGCCCTGTATGAAATCATTGCTATTATTCTTGTTTTCAAAAGGAAAATTCTCTCTCTCGGGTAGGGATCTTTGCCAAATTGCTTAGTTACCAACTGTGTGTTTGCAGTTGTATTTACAAACTCAGTCCTTCCCTTCCCTTCCCTGTTTTAATCACCAGAAACCCTGTTGGTTTACTGCCCAGGCCTGGCTTTGAGATCAGGCTGCCAGAGGCACTCCTGAACAAGAACTGCACCAGGTCTGATCCTCTCTCTCACAAGCCATCGTCTCCTTCTGCGGGCGTGTTAACTTCTCTCCAACTGTGCTCCATCTCCTCACTCCCTCATCTTGCCAACAGACTCGTGCTGAGCACCTACTACTATGTACCAATCGCTCTGCTATGTACTTGGGGATACCTAGATAAGATGGAGCAAATTCCTGCTCCTGCTTGACTTATCTTAATTTACTTACCCCTTACAATTATCCCAGAAAGGAGATATTAATGTTTCTATTTCACAGAAGAGCAAATGAAGGCAGAGAGCTCTTTAGTAACATGACCAATGTCACACTGCTACCAAGCATTGGGAGGCTAGATTTGATTCAGGAATGCTGATTGCAGAGCTCACACCCCCCCACCCACGGTGCTGTAATGAGACCCTCACAGTCCAGTAGTAGAACACGCCCATGGATCACAGGGGCAGGGCAGTGTGCCAGGTGTCTCATCCTAGAGATGGACTCAGGGAATCACGGAGAACAAGATCTGACTTCACCTGCAATCCTCTGTATGGGAGAAACCATGTTTCCAGTTTGTGTCACTGGCCTTTGAGCCCTAGAATCCTCATGAGGCATCTTAGATACACCCCAGGGCTCCAGACCAGCTTATGGAATAAAGTGGTGAGTGAATGAAAAAATGACCTCCACTCTAAATGCTGTATAGACCTCAGCATTCATTTGGCCACTGCTTTTGTGGGTTGCTGTAGCAGGGCCACACACCATCTAGAAGAAATGCCTTAAAGGACACAGCTCCAGACATTCCATTGCCCCCAAGGAGATTTCTGGCCCCCTGTTAGATAGCTCATAGGGTCCTAGGAGTCAGAGTCAGGAGCAGCATGAGAGTCTGGTATGGATGCTCAGGGTGGCAAGGCTCTAAAAGAAAAAAAAAAAGGTGGAGATCAAATAAAATAAAAATAAAGCAAATTTTTGATTAGCTAAAGGTCAACCCCATCTGTAGTCATCTGAGATTCTTCTAATTTTGTTAGCTTGTCTTGTTTTAATCTCATTTAATCATTTATTTTCAGACTGCCTGCCTGGGGCTACACAACTCTAACTAGAGAGTCAGGAATCACAGAATTTCCAAGTTAGAATATTTGAGATCACTCAATACAACTCACCCATTTTACAGATGATGACACAAAGGCCTGAGGATGTTTGGTAAAAAGTTCAAGGTCACTCTTCTACCAGTATAAAGCAGGAATTAAAATACCTCTGCTATCTTGCAGTCTTAACAGATTTCTATTTCCCAAACACTCAGGAATCTATTACCTAATGTCATGGCTAATTTGCCCAGAGACAGATTCTGAAAATTCTACACTTGGTTTAGTAGTTTTAATCAAAATATCCCATTATCTTCTGTCTTCCTAGTAATGTTTTTTTTTTTTAATTTACTTCTGTGACTCTTTCACCCTTGGATATTTTTTTTACTGCCTTTTATTCTCATTCTATCATAAAAGAATCCAGTGTATTTCTAAATGTGTCTACTGTCTTTGACAGCATCTATTGCCAACCATGCTATGACTGGATGGTCCCACAGTGCCACCTCTGGACTGCAGCGTGTGTCAAGACGGCATGTGGCACCAACTTTTATAGTGATTTGAATAAAGAGGCGAGTTGGCAGGAGAATAATTATGATTACATGTTCTTTATTAACCTTTCTTGTTCATTGCTACGAATAATGTTGAAACAAAATCATCTAGGCTAGTAAGTCGCTTGCAAACGAATGCTTGGCATCACCCTTTTGAGGGCTCCTCTCCCAGCATTCATAAATGCACCCAAGTTTCTACCTTAGTGACTTATCATGAATAATACAGCAAAGCAAGTGCAGCACAACTAAGGAAAGATCAGAAGACATGAAAATGCAAAATCTCCTTTTACCTGGCCCCACTGCTGACAACTCCAAAGGAAGCTGATCTCATCACAGTGGCTCTTTATTAAAAGAGACAGAAAGAACCTCTAGCCAGTGGTCCAGAAAGAGTTCCAAAAACCTTGTGATTGGCTTCAAATGACTGTGCATATTTTTAATAAACATTTCAAAGACATATGTGACTCCCAAATATTTTTAAATCAACTGTGGAAGAGGATGGGAAACCATGGAAAGATTTTTAAGAACAAGTAGAACCTGATCATGTGTTTCAGACCTCTCTAGTGACAGGGTGGAGAACAGCCCCCAGTGGAGGCTGGCTGGAGGCAGAAGACTGGCAGGAAGGGTAAGAAGGGGCTCCAGGCATGAGAGGGCAAGCGCCTGGCCACACAGAGCCTGTAGGAATGAAGAGCAGGAATGGAATTGCATGAGATTTGGGGGGCTATGTAGAAGAGTTTAGAAACTGACTGGCTATGGGGTGTGGGGGACAGAAAAGAATCTGGCACTATCCCTGGATTTCCAGCCTTGGCAAGGCATAGGACAGGGCCATCAAATGAAGCTGGATTACAGCAGGAGGAGAAACCATTTTGAAGACAAGGTGATGCAGCTTTAGATACTTTGTGCTTGAGTTTCCTGTGGGGAAAGATGCTTTGAGACTGTTTGAAATGCATCCAACGCTTGGAGGGTGATCAGGGACATAGTCAGAAAATACCATTAACATTAATTTAGGTACCGGTTAAAGTGATTGTGGTAAGTCAATCAGAGAAGGACAAACATTATATGTTCTCATTCATTTGGGGAATATAAATAATAGTGAAAGGGAATATAAGGGAAGGGAGAAGAAAGGTGTGGGAAATATCAGAAAGGGAGACAGAACATAAAGACTCCTAACTCTGGGAAACGAACTAGCGGTGGTGGAAGGGGAGGAGGGCAGAGGGTGGGGGTGAATGGGTGACGGGCACTGAGGGGGGCACTTGATGGGATGAGCACTGGGTGTTATTCTGTATGTTGGTAAACTGAACACCAATAAAAAATAAATTTATTATTAAAAACAATAATAATAAAGTGATTATGGTAAATAGATCATCTAGGGAGGAAAAGCAACAGGAGACTAGAGATAAGCAGCAGACAAAAGCCAGTGACACACCAACATTTGAAGAAGGAGCAGAAAAGGGGGTGACAGAGACAGGAGGAAATGGCCCAGGAGGCTTGGGAAGATCACCAGGGTACAAAGGAAGTCTGTCCTGCAAGACAAGGAATGGAAACTATTCATTGGATTTTGCAAGTGGAAAGTCACAGGTTAGCTCAGCTGGAACACTTCCACGCTCTTGGTTCAGATGGAAGAAAAATGGTTCTGGCTTTTCCAATGTCTAAAAGGTAATGAAGAAGAAGCAGTGAGTGTCTTGGTCCATTCGGGCGGCTGTAACAAAATACCAACAAAATATCAACAACAGAAATTTCCCCCCTCCCAGCTCTGGAGGCTGCAAGTCCAAGATCAAGCCTGGGGCAGGTCCAGTGTCTGCAGAAAGCCCACTTCCAGACTGTAGGTGGCCCACTTCTCTCCATGACCCCACAGGGCAGAAGCAGGAGGGGACTCTGGGGCTTCTTTTATAAGAATGCTAATCCCACTCCTGAGGCTCTGCCTAAGTACCTCCCACGGGCCCCCCTCTTAACACCCTCAAAAGGGAGCTTAGGTTTCAACCCATGAATGAGAGGGTGGGGATGAACATGAGCATTCGGACAGCAGCAGGGAGCACACTGGACCAGGCCAAGAAAGGAGAGAGAGGGTGAATGGTAGCTAGAGATTGTGCCAGGGAGACAGTTTGGGATCCCTTTCCACAGAGGTGGGAGCGCGTCTGCACCTGAGGGATGCGGTGAGAAGACAGGGAGGATACACACCTGGGCAAGAGGGCGAAGACGGAAGACACAGGCCTCTGAGGAGACAGTGATGTTTGTAGCCTAGGTCCATTTACTTTTTCTTTGTTCTTTTGAATAAATTTAACATATACAATTTTATTTAACTTATGTATACACAGTGAAGTAAACACTACAACCAACCTAATTAACACATCCAACACCACACATAGTTACCATGTGTGCCCATGTGTGGGTGTGCCCGTGTGTGTGCATGCACTGGGAGAACACTTAGGGTCCACCGTCTCAGCAATCTTCAAGTACACAGAGTGCTACGTAACCTACAGTCACCACACTGCACCTTACATTTCCAGGAGGTGGTCCTGCTGCAGATCTGAAACTCTGTATCCCTTGACAACATCTCCCACTTTGTCCTCATCCCAGTCTGGGTCACCACCACTCTATTCTCTGCTTCTCTAAGTTTGGTCTTTTCTGATTCCACATGAAAGTAAGATCCTACAGTTCTTGTCTTTCTATGTCTGGCTTATTTCACTTAGCATCATGTCCTCCAGGTCTATCCAGGTTGTCACCAATAGCAAGATCCCCATCTTTTCTCAGACTGAATATCTCCCACCTCTTTACCCATGCATCTGTCAATGGACATTTGGGTCTTTTCCATATCTTGGCTACTGGGAATACCACTGCAGTGAACATTGGGAGGGTAGGTGTCTCTTCGAGATCCTGATCAATTCCTTTGGATAAGCAGCCCCCAAGCAGGATTACTAGATGAGACAGGGTTCTGTTTTTAATTTTTGAAGAACCTCCATACTATTGCCATAATGGCTGTACCAACTTACATTCCCACCAGCAGTGTGCAAGAGTTCCAATTTTTCCATGTCCTGGTCAACATTTAACTTTTGTTTTTCAAATAATAGCCATCCTGGCAGGAGTGAGACTGTTACTGAACCCAAGTTTGGTTGCCAGTCGCTCGGAAGGCCAATACTCAGGAGATGAGTTTCTACTGGAAAGGAATATGAGCTTATTTGGGAGGCCGGGCATCTGGAGAGAAAGCGGACTCCTGTCCAAAAGCCAACTCCAAGGTTTCTGCCTGGCCCAGGAATTCTTAAAGGGGCTTAATGGGTTAAGGGAGTGCAGTGGTCTGTGACATTTCTTGACGACCATGCAGACTGATGATGCCAACTCCAGAGTTATCTTGGTGCTTGGAGGTTGTGCAAGAAGTCCTAGTTCCTTGGTGCTCAGGGGAGTGGGGAGTTGTGCAAGGAGGTCTGGTTCCTTGGTACGGGAGGTTATGCAAGAGTCCTCTGTTTTTCCTGCAAAGGAGGGCAAGGTCTAGAGATGCACAAAGGGAGGTCAATAGAGTCATTTGTTGTGACCTTAAAAAAGAAAAGCATTTTTGCTAACAGATTGCTGGGCTGATCAGAAAGCTGTGACGGCTTCCAATAGACTTGCTGGCCTCTGTGGCCTGGGGACATTCTGGTCCTTCATTCCCCAAACCTCAAAGAAAGTAAATTAGTTCTGTTACAGATCAAGGCATTGTCAGCAACCAAGGAGTGTGTTACCTTGAACAGGTTAACCCTTCAGATTGGCTGGAATGCTATTACGACGTGATATCTCATTGAGGTTTTGATCTGCATTTCCTGATGATTACTGATGTTCAGCAAATTTCCATGTGCCTGTTGGCCATCATCTGCCTTCTTTGGCAAAATAGGTCAGTTTTCAATGGGAACTGGGGAGTTTTAGTACCATGTAGAGCTTTAGTGTAAAGCCATCTAACTTCTTTAATTGGTGGACAAGGCTGAGGCACAGTAAGGATCTAGGCTGTCCAAAAGGACTAAGATACTCACTATTTCTTCAGTGAGAGCTCTTTTTCCTCCAGGACAGAACTACTGTTCCAGCTCTGGTTCTCATGCTCCTGAAAATAAGCATCTGATTTGCTGATGGCGGGTTCCATGGGGCTGCAGTTGGCTAGTAACCATATACCTCTGTATCCAAAGTTGAGTTATCACTCCCCAGAGAACATGGTCAGTGGTGCCTGCCAGGGGCCAGCCCCACAAATAGCATGGTTTCATTTCTTTGTCATTGACCTGGAAGAAGGATTGAAGGATACACCCATGTAGTTTGGTGTATGCTGTCGAGCGAGGCAGGGGAGCTAATGTCTTGGAAGAGAGATGCAGAATTCAGTCACTTGGATGAGTTAGATGAATACTTCAAAGGGAAAAAGAAAAAGATAAAGTTCATGGGGAATTATGTTAAAAAACAAAATAGCACCATCTTTGCACCAAGGAAAAGGACTCAACAGGTCTGCACCAAGAAATGCAACTATGAAAAATTGATTGCTTTCAAAGGCCAGAGAATCTTGTTTCTTTTTTTTTAATTTTTATTTATTTACGATAGTCACACACACAGAGAGAGAGAGAGAGGCAGAGATACAGGCAGAGGGAGAAGCAGGCTCCATGCACTGGGAGCCCGACATGGGATTCGATCCTGGATCTCCAGGATCGCGCCCTGGGCCAAAGGCAGGCGCCAAACCACTGCGCCACCCAGGGATCCCGAGAATCTTGTTTCTATTGCCATCTGTTTTGGTCTCATAATTCCTACAGCATTAGACCTAACTTAGATCTTTGCATTTTTAAAAAACTGAGCTAACAAGAGTCAGGAAAGAGGAAAATAATGAAAGGACATGGAAACTATACCCTACCTAGGAAAGATAAAGAATGGAAGGACAAAAAGGATTGAAAGCTATTATGACTATCCCACAAATTTTTAAGAAAAATGTCTGACGTAAATATATCAATAAATGAATGTAATGTCTTAAAATACTCTTTTACAGTGTTCAAAGAGCAAGTATTAAGGATCCTGACTTGTTCTCCACTTTTGGGGGTTTTGTTTTGTTTTGTTTTTTGTTTTTTTTTCTGTTTTTTTCCCCTTTAATAACATATTTTTGCAAAGTTGGTTTTGACAGTTGATGTGATTAAAACCAAGTACTGCATCAAAATCAAGGTGTAACAGATACAAAGGGTGGCAGTGTCCAATCCGATGTTGAGGTTGAAGAAGCTGTGCAGAGTCCAACAGGGGCATTTATTTCTCTATACAAGACTGTAGTTAAGAATGAAATTAAATATGGCTTCTTTCCATTTATGTGTACTCTTTTTTTCAAATGGTTCCTAAATTGTTAGGGTACACATGCTTATAAGTACTTTGGACCTAGCTAGTTAATAAACAGAAGTGTTGTGAATTTCTTCCAGCCTAGAAGTACCATGAAAGCTGTGACTACAACACTAAGCATGCATTAGCTGAGATCATGGGCAATCTCTGCTGGACACCCGCCCTGGTTTACCCTCAGGAGTACCCAAGCTGACCCTGCCTCTGATTCTTTTTTTTTTTTTTTTTTTTTGGTATATTTTTTTATTGGAGTTCGTTTTGCCAACAAATAGCATAACACCCAGTGGTCATCCTGTCAAGTGCCCCCCCTCAGTGCCCATCACCCAATCACCACAACCCCCTGCCTACCTCCCCTTCTACTACCCCTCTCCGTTTCCCAGAGTTAGGAGTCTCTCATGTTCCGTCATCCTCACTGATACTTCCCACTCATTTTCTCTCCTTTCCCCTTTATTCCCTTTCACTATTTTTTATACTTTTGAAAGGAATTGATGAGGCCAGCAGCCAGGTGGAGCTCAAATGATCTACAAAGCAGAGTCTGCTGCCTGCAAAGTATTATCAAAATCTAAAACAAACTATGAGATGTTGTAGAACCTCCCTTCCTGAAAGCTGTTAAAAATAAAGGCACTTGTTTTACTGCTGGTGTAAATTCACATCTGGAGAGCAATTTGGAAATATGTTTCCAAAGGCTTAAAAATATTCATATTCTTGACCCAAGCATTCCATTTGCAGGACTTTATGCAAAGCCCTAATTCTGATTTCCACTCCTTTGTTAACACTCTGTGACATTGGATATCTCTGAGCCTAATGGATCTTTCAGATCCATTAAATGGGCGAATAGTACCAAATCACAAATTGTATTCAGAAATAATCAAAATAATATAGGTCCTATGTTTAGCATAATAACTAAAATATAGTGTTTAATAGACAATAGTTGTTTGCAAGTCTAATCTTGAAGGTGTCTGATATATTACATACATACCATAATAACTATTTGACTGCTAAAGTAAAAGATTCAAAAAGTGAAAAGTTCACGATATATTTGTCTGCGCTTTCTGATACAATCCCAGCATATCTTGGGATACATAAATTTGTAAATCTATCTGAAAGCCATACAACAAAATTTCTTCATAGGTTGCTTATGGGTGGTACTAAGTAACAAGCGAAATTTTCCCCTTTATGTTTTTCTGTATTTTCTCATTTATCTACAATTAACACGTTAGTTTTTAAAAGATGTATTTATTTATATTAGAGAGAGAGTGCATGGCGGGGAGGGGAAGGGCAGAGGGAGAAAGTGAGGGAAACAGCTCCCTGCTGAGCTCAGAGGCTGACTTGAAGCTCATGGGACTCAATCCCAGAACCCCAAGATCATAACCTGAGCAGAAACCAAGAGTTGGATGCTTAACCAACTGAGTCACCCACGTGCCCTCACATATTATTTTTCTAACAAAACTTAAAAAGGAAATGTTCTATTTAAAATTTTTATTTAGAAGGGTGCCTGAATGGCTCAGCTGGGTAAGTATCTGACTTTGGCTTGGGTCATGATCTTGGGGTCCTAGGATTGAGCCCCACGTTGGTGTCCTTGCTTACCAAGGAGTCTGCCCTCCTCCTCCTCCTTGTGCATTCTCTCTCTCTGTCAAGTAAATAAATAAAATCTTTTTTAAAAATAATAAAATAAAATAAAATTTTTGTTTAGAGAATCAGCTGGCCTTTGTGGTACTATTAAGCTACATAATTCTGTTTAAAAATTCCCTAAACAGTATTCAAAATAATCTCTAGGAAGAGGTTCAAGTTACCTTCGGAAATAATTTCTGGAAGAGTGTGCAAGTTTATAAAGCTTGCAAATGAGCTCTATCAGATGCTAGCAACTGATGACAATGGTTTACACATGTGTCACCAGCTGCACTTCCCAGAAACTTAACTTTTGGAGGGCAAAGGAGGTTACAGATGCCTGTAAAATCCTCATGAAAGTTCTGGACTGTCTTTCCAAGAAAATGCACATTTCCTATCTACAGTTGGAATGTGGGGTCCTGCTTCAGAGGACTCAAGGACTCCCTGCCACTCAGCCCACCAGTAGCTATTAGGGAAACACCAATGTGATATGCTCCCTTCAACCTAAGAATAAAGTGGAAAACCACTTCTTTCCTATTTCCGAGAGTAAGACAGGAGCTTAGCATAAAGAAGTAGCTAATGACCAGCTCATTTCTTCCTTTTCATTTGCCCCAAAAGAACATAGGAGAGACAGAGATGAGAAAAATGGGCTGGACCTTATAGGTGACCTGTCATGTTAAAGATGAATTAAGATTAGTTTGAATAATCTAGGCATAGGGAATAAATCTCCTATAGTTAAGTTGGAGGGCAGGAGTCCCTGGTACCTGTAGGTCCCAGTAGATCAATAGACTATAAATATAGATATAGTATACATGAGATAGACTCTAGATCTATAGACTAAGACCAACGGAATTTTGCTCTGACATCAAATGTTAGACCAGTTTTGGATTTGGTTGTTCTAGATAATTATTGTTTTTTTTTTTTCATGAGAGTCTCATAAAAGCTAATAGAGTTAGGGGTTTATCTCTTTTAAAAGCTTACTCCACAAGATTATCTACTCTACTCTTTAATGCTTGGGTTCGTTAAATATAGTTTTCATTTTATGTGTGGTTTGGGAAATTCACAGGTATGTGAATTTGGAATAGGCATGTATCTTGCAGCTCAGAATGCAAGAAGGGGGCCCAGAGGGCTGCTTCCCACCCTCATGGCAAAGTTCCAACACTGTAGAGGGAAACCACCTGCTGTAGGGACACAGGCGACAGACATCTGGAAACCACAAATTCAGAGCTAAGGGCCGGCCATGTCCCACACTGATTTAGACACTCATCTTTAGAAGGCTTTACTATAAAGCTTGCATGTTTGTGACTATGGTGGTGTACCCCTCTCTGTTCTATCAGAGGATAGCTGGGTGCTATGTTTGTGCTTCCAGCCTTGAGGGAGCTGGGGGGCAGCCAACAGGGGAGTCCTCTGAATATTTCTGGGGAAGAGAGAGAGGAGAATCACTTCTGGAAAACACACAAAAATTACCATGCACAGCTTAGTTACCAAAGAAACAGTGAAAACAAGATCAAGGCCAGAAGAGAGAAAGACAGGGAGTCAGTGACCTGCTATATCAGCTCTAAATCTTCCCCAAGGCACCTGCCTCATCAGCACTATGACCTGAAGTCATGACCTCCCTGACACATTCTCACCCATGGCAATGCAGGACCAGCCTCCCATGGGTCGAGGGAGTTGATTGAAGGTCACTGGAGGTTGCCTAGAGTGGTATGACTGAGGCATGGTCAGGACTATGACCCCAAGTGGGCCAGAGGTTTCAGGGATATTCAGAGGAAGCACAGAGCCTGAGGGCACAGGTGGGCTAAGCCATGGACATACAGAGCACCCATCGGTTCTTCTCAGGATCAGAACTCACATAGCACAGGGCTGCACACAGGCTGGTGAGGACCATGCGTCGTCAGAAAATAATTCTTTTTATATATTTATCATAAGAGCTATAATAATAGCTGCAGCATATTACCTTCAGAGGGCACTTGACAGATTGTATGGGTGATTATAAATCAATGCAGGACTCAAGATGAAAATGGCTGGGCAGACGGTCTAGTCTGCCAGACAAAGAGGAATAAATCATCAAACAAGGATGATCTGGAACTGGAATTAAATGTGCAAAGAGTCTCCAAGACTCCAATAGAAGTAAGACTCCTCATAACAAAGTCTGAAAGATGGGAATGGAAGCCTGGAGGCTCCTGGAAGGCATCACCCAATGCTCTTACAACACTAACAGCTTGTGTGTGTTGGGCGCTTACTCTGTGCCCCTGACATTGATAATCTAATCCTCCCCACAATAAGCAAGTTCTCTTGGGATTCCCATTTTATAGATAAGGAAGCTGATCCTCAGGGAGTAGTGTGTGGTGATTTCCCTAATAAGAAGTTAAACCGAAGTTTGAACCCAAGTAACTTGACTCTAGAGCTTGATGCTTCTTACCCCCCAGCTTTATTGAGCAAATCACTTCTATATATTTAAGGTATGCAACTTGATTTAATATAAATACATTTTGTGCAGTGTTTACCACAATCAAGTTAACACACACATCATCTCACATAGTTACCATTTTATGTGTGCAAGAATACTTAAAACCCACTCTCTTGGGCAGCCCTGGTGGCTCAGCAGTTTAGCGCCACCTTCAGCCTAGGGCGTGATCCTGGAGACCCTGGATCCAGTCCCACATCGGGCTCCCTGCATGGAGCCTGCTTCTCCCTCTGCCTGTGTCTCTGCCTCTCTCTGTCTCTGTCTCTGTCTCTGTGTCTCTCATGAATAAATAAATAAAATCTTAAAAAAAAGAAAAGAAAAAAAGCAAACATCTTAAAAAAAAAAACCCACTCTCTTAACTATCGAGTGAATAGTACAGTATTACTAAGTGTAGTCACCATGCTGTCTCTTAGAACCCCAGAATTCATATATCTTGTACCTAAAAGTTTGATGGGGTTTTTTTTAAGTTCAATGTTTTTAAAAACTCAATGTCCTCTCTCAAAGATCCTTCCCACTACCTCCTCTCCATTTTAATCACTTGAAAAGTGAGCCTGGGGACTGTTGGCCCTGAAGAAGCGATTTTTGGTGTCAATGGTGAAATCTGGCACATGTCCCACCCTCTGGCTCTCTCTAAATCCTGACACTTGGTTCATCAACCTTTAGGAAGCCCCTCCACTTTTGCTTGAAGAAAAGGTAAGACATACATTATGATAGGTAGAAAAGAAGAGATTAGATAAACCAAGTTCATGTTTGGTTTTTAAAAAGAAGAGCCTGAATGGTGCATTATGGAGATAAAATGATACTGAATGCATGGAAACCAAATGGCCTTAAACTTGACTATAGCCCAGCACTTTCTAATGGTACAATATTGACTATGCCAGTGGTTTTCTCTGTCATAAGGACTAGCCAATAAGCTAAAGAAAGACCTCTGGGCAATTCGCTTCAGCTACCTGAACAATAGTAACTGAACAATCACCTCACAATTTTGTGGTTCTGTTCCTGATCTTTTCTGAAAGAGATCAGAACCAACCACTTATTAGCCTGATCAGTGGTTCATACTCATCATACACGCTATGGCCAAGTATGTCAGAATTTTGCTTCCCTCTGAAAATAGTTTGTTCTAATTGGCCCACTCCAAAGAATTCAGGCTGCCACAGAGGAGGCTGCAAGAGCCATGGTAAACTTCTCTGATGAACGGGAATGGATGACAACAATTAAAATAACAAAATCCTCGTGTGATTAGCTCAAAAAGAAGGAAGTGAGGCAAAACCTCTCAGGGCACACATAGAGAAAATAGGGCTGCAGAAGAGGCAAAGAAACGAAACTTCACAGAGACATTGATCTGTGGTACCAGGCCTGCACATTTGTTGTAACTGCCTCAGGGAGACACAGAAAAGATGTTTAAAGAAAGCATTGGTGGGTCATGTTTGTATAGTATTTATTGCTGATCCAGCCAAGTATCAGCAGAAACAAAATCCAAAATACCTGCCATGGCTTCAGTACTGACCCTGGCTTATGGGCAGCAGATGAGACCCATCATCCCCAGAAAAAAAAAAATGCCATCCATTCATGGACCAAACATCACATCCAGCTCAATAGGAGTCACCCTACCTGGGGTTCTGGGAGCTTGAATGAGGGTGGTGGTTACACATCTCACTCCATACAACTTCTGCTGTGCCACACACTCATTCTCTGCAGAGCATTCCCTCAAAATGTGCAGTCTACCACAGGCTACAGGCCCGTCATCTTTTAAACAAGTATGAAGCTGTTTAAAGAGCCCTGTGCTGGGAGCCATCATCTCTAATCTTATCATAGCCCCTGGACTTTCATTCAGTACTTTGCTATCATGAGCCAAAGACCCAATTGGAAATGTAGGTTTCCCAACCAATATATCTAAAACAGAATACTCTTCTCTCAAAAAGACAGAACTTCCTATTTATTATGGAACTGCTTTCATGTTTTAAATAGGTCCATATTACTTGGCATGCACTTAGAATTTTGTGTTCCTCTAAAAATGCAACTTTCCAATAAATAATAAATAAATAAATAAATAAATAAATAAATAAATAAATAAATAAATAAGAAACTTTCCATGGTATATCCGGTGCAGGAATAAATCTTCTCTACAGGGAAATTCAGCAATGAAATATGCAGCATACTGAACATTCAGATGTGCCAGGTGCGTAAGGCTTGTTGTGCAAATTGCCCAGTGCGTCCATTTCTCTCTTTACAAAATAAATTTGTTATCACCTTACCAGCCTCGTTGCTATTCCTTTTTTTTTAAATATTTGTTTGTTTACTTATTTGAGAGAGAGAGAGAGAGAGAGAGAACATGCAGAGAGAGGGGTAGAGGAGAGAATTCCAAGCAGATGCCTTGCTCAGTGCAGGGCCTGACATGGGTCTTAATCTCACAACCCCAAGATCATGACCTGAGCTGAAATCAAGAGTCAGATGTTCAATTGACTGAGCCACCCAGGCACCCCCTCGTTGTTATTTTTATTCTTAAACAAAAAAGGCTGATGCTGCTTTGTAGAAAGTAAATTGTGATGAACATCCCAGAAATAAGTAGCAAAAAAGATATTGCCATGGCTGATGCAGCCATACCTTGCTTGTCTTAACATCAGAATCGTGGACACTCTCAAGGAAAATGACAAAGCATGGCCCATGAACATGTCTTTGGACTCCAGCCCCCATAAAAGGATACAGCCTACAGCTGCCACATTTTAAAAGTGGCAATTTCACATATCGATTTGCTTGAGGAAATCCCATAGATGGGATCAAAGAAATATAACTAGATGGGGCAGCGTCAGCATCCTGCCATATGGTTATCAGGTAAACGCCGTGGGCACAGATGTGGGACATTATGGCTGTCACATAATTCCTTCTCAGTGCCTGCCACTGGCTGCCTGTGTCTGGCTGTATTTCAATTAACTCTCATTTCTTTATTGGCCCTTAAAGCACCTACTTACCCCATCTCCTTTGCAAATCTCTTCTACACTGCTTTTGACTTGCTCTTGTCATTCAGAGTATGGAAATACAATCCTTCCTGCTCCTTCATGTGAACAGGAAGTCAGACAATGTCTCCCCCAGACTCCTCCCACACTTTCCTTGGGACCCTCTTCACATATGCCCTGTGCCAATGGATTGATGGCATGAAAATGGTCAGACTCACAGCTGAAAACTCTGTCTCTGAAATATATTATAAAAAGCAGTCGTTAGGCTAGATTCCAAATCAACTTTTTATAGAAAATAGTGAGAGTTATTCTCTTCTTTAAAAGAGTATGAACAATAACCAAACCCTAGCCAAGGCCTTGAACATAGAGCTAAGAAATCTTTGTGTGCACAGCATATGCCAGTTTGAGGTCAAGCACAGTTTAGCAGCTCTGTCAGGCATGGTCAAGTTGTGATTTGACCAGTAGGTTCCCACTCACACTCACACGAGGTTGGGGAAGTCCTTCACAGGGTTTGGGGGCTCGCAACCCTCAGAAAACGTACTTGGGTTACCGGGAATCACAAGTCAAGTATTTTTGTCCAATATACTTTTGACCCACTTATAAACTGCAACAAAGCCCCTAATTTCTTTTTCAAAAACAAAAAGTAAGGAAGCCTGGTGGCTCAGTCAGTTAGGCATTTACTTTCCGCTCAGGTCATGATCTTGGGGCCCTGGAATCAAGCCTCTGCGCTGGGTTCCCTGCTCAATGGGGAGTCTGCTTCTCCCTCTCCTTCTGCCTGCCGCTCTCCCTGCTCCTTCTCTCTCTTGCTCACTGTCTCTCTCTCTCAAATAAATAAACAAAATCTTTAAAAACAAAAACACACCAAAAAAAAACACAAAAAATAAAAACTCTATGTTGTATGATTTTTCACACTTATCAAACCCCTCAGGCACCAGCCAACCAACTTTTGAGTCAACCTGGTGCCTCCAGATTACTAATGCCAACATTTGATTATTCATGTAAAAAATATTTTTAGAATACCATGTAGTTGTTAGGGTGCCTGAAAACGCATCACAGCCCTGACTCCTTCCCCATATTCCAGAAATAAGAAAACTCTAACCAATTAGACAAACTTTACTCCTGAACAGAGTGTCTGTCTTGAGGCCTGGCATCCTTCAAAGCCTCCTAAGAAATCCCTGTCATCTCTCTCCAAGAGCAGGGCCTATGGATCCGTGACTTATATGTTCTTCCCATCCTCCTAAAGTCTCCACTCAGGGTCAATGTGTGCAAGGACAGGTGAGCTCGGGTGGAGCTGGATGGCTCTCATCTCCACTTCTAGTGTCTCTCTCTTCCTCCTCTCTCTCCCCGTTTTCCCCTTCTCAGAGAACTTCCCAGCCTAGCTCTTCACCTCTGTACATTTGGAACCTCTTTAAATCTGGTTGTGTGAGCTACACTGTGTCAAAGAAATAGGAAGATCTCACTCTCATTGAGCATTTAGTATCTGTACATAGTACCTTTTTTCCCCCCATAGTACATTTTCTCGTAACTCACGCTAATCAGAGTGGTGTGTACCAGTATTCTCATTTTATAGCTGAGAAAACTGAGACTTTGAATGGATGTGAAACTCTTCTAAGATCATAGTCTACACTACCATTGGCATCTGAATCCAGGCTTGTATGATCTCAAAGCCCATCCTTCCACTACAGCCCAGAATAGTGCATCTCTAATAAATACATTAGAAATTGTCAATATTTAATAGCTACCCAGAAATACAATTCCATTTCTTTTTCTCTGGATCTATGGAATTAAGGCAGTAAGGGAAGTATTTGGTTTAAGTTGGAAAGAATAGAGAGTTGGTTTGGGGGGATTTTTTTTTTTTTTACCCAAGTCTCCTTAAGAGGGTAGCATGCCAACTTTCAGGACAACCTAAGAAAGAAACATTTAAATCCTAATTTCATTTTAAAAGAATTAAGTGTTTCATTGAGGTCAAAAATAGAGCTTAACACATGGAGTCCAAAGTTTAGCTGTGCTGAATTTTAGGCAGGAATAATACATCTAAGAAGAAGTTAAGTAATAGTATGAATAATGGAAGGAAACATTTTGTAAGTTTAAAATATAAAGTAAAATTTGGCAACATAAAGTCCCCACTTAATACTTATTATGCCAGCAGGGCCTTAGCTACATCTGCTTCCATGCATACTTCAGTTTCTAGAATTGCCAACGCTCTCTAATACCAACACGTAAGGGAAAGGAAAGGAAACTTGCTTTCTCATATTGCCTTCTTTGTTTGAAGGAAATGAAAGGAGGGTTAACCTAGGTGAACATCTCAAAGATTCTTATTACATATGTGGAAAATGGAGCAAAATTGTCAAAAAGTTGATTTATGTAAAACTGGGAGGTCCACGGGCAGGAGTAATTGTAGATTTATTCTTAGTAGTTAAAGTCATTGCTTATCTTTTTTAAACACATTTTTCATCTTTGGCTTTCAGCACGGGTGCCAAGTTCCAGGAGAGGAGGCTTGAAGATCCGTTAGGGAGCGCAAAGGGCTTCTGTGTTGTCTGAGAGTGGTAGTCTCCCAGCCTCCGCCCCGTAACCCCCAAGGCCTTCAACAGACACAGAAAATACATAAATTCCATTTCCGTATGTGGCTTGGAATGCTTACTGTCCTCACGCTACTGTGTCTGCCCTAAGTGTCTGCGCACTGGGAAAGTGATCGCTTACAGCCTCCTTAGGAGGCAAGGGGACTCTCCGCATTTTCTCTCCTCCTGTTCCCATTATCACCTCCATTTCCCTACCATCTGAGAAGCTGTAGGACTGCGGGAAGTCCATAAGTGAGCCTGCCCCTGGTAAACTGGGGAAAATTCAGGTCACCCCAATTCGAGGCATGGAGATGGGATCCAGATGGGGCAGCTTCATCCTTTCTTCTCACCAGCCGGCACTACAGCTCACTGGCATGGCCAGGAGGAAAGAATGAAGGTGAGGGCTGTCTTCATTTCAAGTGGGCAGACGGTGCTGCCGTGAGTCCTGAGGCTCCAACAGCTCTTAACTCGGCTCAGCCTGCCTGCCAGACTCCAAAACTCTCAACCATTAGCTACACCAGGGTACTTGCTCCCCACATTCTTCCTCAACAAGTAAATAAAGATCACTTTCATCATGAAGGATTTCAAACCTACAGAAAAGTAGAAAGAATACTGTAACAAGCACCCATGCACCCATCACCCAGGTTTTTTAAGTGTTGAGTACATGAAACAACATCTGGGCTGGTGGACATTCCAGATCAGCTTTGCAAGTCAACCCTGTCCCTGGTTTGCTTCGGTGTCTGTGTTGTCCGGGTTTGTATCATTTGTATTAGCTAAGATGTGTAAACAGGACATACAATCCTTGGAGCCGATGTAAGGTGCTGTGTGACAATGGTACGCTCTGCTCAAACGGCTCACTCTGGCTTTTCACACCCAGAATATACATGGTCTGTCAGGGGCTGCAGGCTCTCAGGAAGGGCCTCCCATGCAGCACATGGATCATAATGTTTTCTAAGTCCAATAGTTGCAATTATCCTAATTCAGAGCTGAAAGAAATCCCAAGGCCCATCTAATTCAACTCACTCATTTATACAGATGCAAAAATTGAGTCTCAAAGGGGTTCCGTAGTGCACATAGGTCATGCAAACACTTGATAGGATTTGGGCTGGAGCCCTGTTCTCTCAGATCCCATCAGCTCACCATACTGCTTTCCTAAAAAATACAGCACAGCCCGTGTGGCCTTTCTTGAGCCATTGGCCAGGCGAACCCAGGGACCAATGGTGGTGGTCGATGCCTCGCCTCCCTTTACAGTGTTTACCTCCTTCTGAATGGGTTCTGAGGACGCCACCTCCCTCCTAATTGCCCGGAACACCCTCTGTGACTTTTCCCCTGGCTTGCCTTTTTTTTTTTTTAACAGTGGTATATATTTAATAATTTTCAGAATATAAGCTGCATAGCTTTTTAGAATAAAAAATGATATAACCTCAGGTACATGCTTTAGGACACTTGGTTAAACAACAAGCAATCTGTGTCTTTGATGACCACCTCAAAAATGTGGCAAACTTCACAGTGTAACTTGAAAACAGATGTGGAGATAGACAATTATACATCATGGCATATTGTCTACAAAAGAACATTCTGACAACTTTAAATAGAACATCACACTGGGCCCCATTCCCACTACCCTTATCCGTGCCTGGCTCATCTGAGCAAGGAGCTCTCACTAAGGATATTGCTCTATTTGGTTAATGGCTCCTTGTGGCCCTTAGATCCCATCACATTAATAAAACTCCTAACACTTGATACAAATCTCTTCCTACCACCATTGGACCAGGATTCCTTGGTTGGGCCTTCTCTGTTGTTCTTCTCTCCACTATCAAATAGCACAAGGGCAATGTCCAAACTGTACAAACATAAAGGTAATATAAGAGAATAGAAAAGGCAAAGACCTGGATCACCCACTAGCAGAAGAATTTAACACTGAAAAATAAAGAATGGGCTATAATTATCTTCCTTCTCTATTTCCAAGTGACTTGCTCTCCCAAACCTTCAGTCAAGGCAGTGAAATGGAACTCTGAGATACCAAGAAGGCTTTCACTCAAACATCTTTACATCAGGGGGAAAAAGGCATCCAGACTTCTAGTTACCTGTGGTCCTGAGGCTCGATATGAATCCAAATCACACTTCCCGGATGCCTCCCTGAGAGTCCCCAGGCCCTGCCCGCTTTCACAGCACAATCCCACCTCAGAATGGGGTCAGTGCCAGGCATCCCCAGAGCATGGAAGATGTGACCAAGCTAGAGTCTCCACCCAGGAGGAGCTCTGCATGCGACACTCAGAGCTCCCCTATCAGCCTGCCCCTGGGGAGCTCCAGAGCCCAGAATCTCCTGCAGTTTCTGAATCTGGCTTTAGTCTACTGGTTTCAGATGGACTCATATATTAGAGCCGCTGAATGCAGAAATCTCTTTTATCTTCAAAGTCCTAAGATTCTATGATTCCAAGGGTCACTTTTCTGCAGAGCTGGGGTTTCCCTGAGTTGGGGCCCTAGAGAATTCCTCACTGGCCCAAGGAAGCCCTCCTTGCTCCACCTCACCTTAGTTCTCAAGTCCTGGCCATTGGATGTGGGAAAAGAAAAAATCTTCCAGCTCAGTGAGAGGACCCCCATGACAGCTCTCCGTCACTGCACTAGGATAGATTTGGGACCAGGCTGGCCTCTACCCCTCTCTGGATGCCAGGGAACAGAAGCATAGCTCCTGAATCACTCACTCAGCCCTCCTCAGAGAGGCCAGTTCAGAGTTAATGCTGCCTCCAGAACCTTCTATGCTTGTGAGCCCACCAAGTCACTCACTATACCCCTTCAAAACTCCATTTCCACCTCTGAAATAGAAAGAGTTTTACTTATCCCATAGGGATGTTTGCAAAGAGAAAATGAGAAAACATATGTCATCTCCTAGCACAGTGCCTGGGACATAGTAAGCAAACAGTACACGCTATTCTTCATCAACAGGCTTCCCAGAATCCAGGGACTAGGATAATATTGGGAATCATATGGCCCAAGGCCCCCTCTACTACAGGAGAAAACAGAGACCCAGGGACATGAACTATTCTCCCAGACTCATGCCTCTGGTCAACACAGATCAGAATTCAGATCCCCAGCCCACATCCAGTGTGCCCTCAGCCTGCAGGTAGCTTTCTAACTCGACTAGTCCCTTTCCTTGATGGCCACAAAGCCATCTTGAACTTTTTACTTGTTTGTTTTTATTTCATTAAACAAAACCAAGCACCCTCTGGAGCGTCCATTCCCTTTCCAGACCAGGCCATCTGCCTTGAGTTGCTTTTCACACAGTATTTCCATAGACTTGGCATAAAGCTGCTTTTCCATTCCTTCCTCTTTTTCCAGCTCTTTGGATACTCAACAGAGCCTCATCTAAAACTTCCTTTAGAAATCCAAATGCTCATAATGACTCATGTCAAAGAGTTTTCCCTTCACCTTCTCATGAGTCAAAGCCTCCCTGCTAACAATTCATGTGTCCCCCAGAGGGGAAAGGTGTGGGCCTGGCTCCTGGAGGTCACCTCAAATCTAGAAGCTACAGGGAAATGGCCTGTGGCCACAGTTACAGGGAAACAACTCACACAAGGAACATCTTACAGTTGAGCTGAAGAAATGTGGTCTCTGCTCTGGAAATGAATTTGATAAATGGGTTTTCTTACTAGGATTCTCACCCAGCTACCACCGTGTTTCTTGCCATAAGACACATTTTCATATCCACTGATCCTGGGTGAGTTAGATTCAAGGACTCCCAAAATAAATTTGCTGAATTCTTGGGTGAAAAATGTACTTAGAGACAGTGCCACAATTTGTGAAGTAGAAATTCTATTTTCAAATTCATTTCAACTCAACACATATTTATGGAGTATCCTCTGAACACAGGGCTAGAGCGAGGCATTTTCACATATGTCTTATTTACATCACAACCTCTCAGTGAGTAGATTTTGTTCTTTTTCAGTATTTCAGGAAGACAAAAGTGAACAGTGGGACAGCCCAAGGTTAGAGGCCAAAAATTTTAAAAATGTCTTTGTCTTCAATTTGGTATATGATTCACACATTTCTCTACTTATATGATCTGTAAAGTAAATGTTCCATTAGTGGAACTAATATTCCATATAGTTTGATGTAAGGATAATTGATTAAATTGGTTTCATTCTGAGCAGGCAAATTTATGATAACCCTTTAGTCACTATTTTGTATTTCTATTATCCTTCTACGCCAAGAAGCAAGGTGGGTGGTAGAAACTCAGAGGGTTACCTGTGATTCACCAAGATTTTCAGGTTTCAATAGTCTGCTCAGTGAGACCAATACACAGCAGGGTCCAGGAAGGGGTCTTCTTGCTATGAATGTTTGCAGGACACACACAAACCCCTCCATTCCCCCAGGGTGTCTCCATGGAGGGCTGATTGTGTCCCTGGGTGCTGGTTTCACATGGTGACACCAAATTGTGAAATCCCAGATAGATGAAGTGTGGATCGACATCTGCTCTGTCAATTAGAAACAGCCCAAGGAAATTATCATTCTTTTTGCTGGGTAATTTATAGCACTCTCTCTGATCTTCTGCCCTGGGAACCATGTGCTCCAAGACATCTTCCATTGGGATGAAAACACTCTGCTGCAGTAAAGCATTGTTTACATTACTATTTATTGAGATGACTTGAGGCCTCCCACTAGTCTAAGTTGGTGGGTTTAAGCAGGGTTTTGTCAATTCTGGGAAAGCTGGCTCTCAGGCCTTGCCATGGTAAACAAAGAGACATCTCTGAGACATCTCTGTATCATGAGGCTGTGCATTGGTAATTTGCCTGCACACAGTCGAACTCTGGGAGGTAGTAGCCATGGTTGGCTTCTCCTTCCCTCCACCCCTATGACATCTTCATTTATTATTCATCCCTTCTATCAAGCTAGTATGTCCTCTTAGTGTGTATGCTGATTTTTGATACTAAATAAAGCATAAAAGGAAAGCAAACATCCTGGTACAGATGGACTGAAAGAGAGAAAACAATTCCATAGTCTTTTGCAAGGATCATTCCCTGCCAGTCATGCTGTGGTGGAAGCTGCCTATAGTTAAGTATGTATGTGTGAATTTAGCTTTGATGTTATTTCTGACATGTGAGTGCAGCAAACAGTGCACTTGCTATGGAGTTATCTAAGACCGCATCGTCCTCAGCGGCCACAGTGAAGGAAGAGGAAGGCATCCAGCACCCCTCTGTTTACCATGCAGGTTTCTCCTGCATATTTTCCCATAGGAGAAAGACAGCCACACTGTTTCTCACTGTAAATTGAAATTTTAACTACCTGGTTTCTAAGGTCCCTTGAGATTGCAGTAATGAAGAGTCAGCTCCCCTTAGGTGATCATCCCTGGGATTGTGTTGAGACCCAGACTTCAGGTAGAAGATAACCCTTATCACCTGCCACAAAAGGCTCAGTCTGAGCTGGTGGCCAGCCTCTCAGTATCTGGTAGCCTGTCATCAAGGTCTGAGTCATCCTGAAGCAACCACACCATATTCCCTATAGGACCAGGCTAGTCCAGCAAAATGCATATGGCACCAGGCCAACATGCTCTCCCTGTCCCCCAATAATGGAAGATCTCTCAATAATTCTTGCTCTACAGGCTTCCCTCTCAGACTCTATTCAAATCATCCCATATATAAAATACAACACAATTGATGGGGTTCTTTATTAATCACAACTTTAGTGCTGCCATATCCTTGAGTTACCTTGTTCAGACTATGTGACCCCAAATCTCTCAGGTACACATTTATAAATTATTGGGAAACCATTCTTAGAAGGCAATCTCATTGGCAGCTAAACATATTTCAGTTAATTAGGGGTCGGGGTGGGCACCCGGGGGCTCAGCCAGTTAAATATTTGCCTTTGACTCAGGTCATGATCCTATGAACCCCATGCTGGGCTCCCTGCTCAGCGGGAAGTCTGCTTCTCCGTCTCCCTCTGCCACTCCCCTTGCTTGTGCTCTCTCATTCTCTCTCTCTCTCAAATAAATAAATAAAATATTTTCAAAAGGTGGCGGATAAGGGGAATTGTGGAATGCTAGAGGACACAGCTGGAGTTTTAAGTAGGGATCAGTGTAGACCTTATGAGAAAGTGACATCTAAAGAAAGACTATACTTCAGTGCAGTAGATATTGCAAGACACCAAGATGAGTCAGATGTAGCATCTAAGCTTAAGAAGTTTGTCATCTAATGATGGAAAATTTTCAAGAAAAGACACAACAGACAGAAACCATAAAAGACTGTTGGAAAAACATATATAAATAGCAGTGAAAGAAAGAGCACTCTAATTCTAATGAGATGCATATATATAAATAGCATTGGTGGGCCCCAGAATGAAGACGGGTTGGTAAGAATATACCAGAAGTACATTGCTATCTAAACCAGAAGACAGTGGTATCTATACCAGAAGTTTAATGAGGAAGGCAGGGGAAAGATGAGGGGCCAGTGTGACAGGGCCAATGTCAGAGAAGCAGGTGGTATAATGTTGGGAAAAGTTAAGCATGTGTGAAGCATGAGGTGGGAGGAGGGATCCATAAGAGTCAGCAGAACCAGGGGTGTGGATGATGAGAGAGCAAAGGTGGAGTGATCTAATCTCACAGCTCATAGGCCACATGGGTCATTCTCTGATAGTAGTCCTCCAGTGTCTGCATTAAAAATCAGTATGTCTCATGAGCAAATATATGAAAATTTTGGGAAAATAGTTCATATTTGGCTGGAATGCCATAGGGTATTGACCTGACACAACTAATCTAATCTAGCCCTGGGTCTCCACAACAGGACAAACGGATTTATTCACATCAGTACACCAGTACCTAACACAAAGACTGGCACGTTGTTTTTGCTCAACAAATTAATATATAAGAGTAGGAGTTTTAAAACAGGATAAACTGTTGAATCATCTGGAGAGATTTTTTCAAAATGCAGAATTCTTGGCCCTTCCCAAGATCTAATGGATCCAAACTCTCAGGCTGCATTTGGACAATTGTATTCTGGAGAAGCTTCTTCAGATGTGTCAGAAGCTGCACATGGTTGAAAGCCCCTGGCCTGGAGATTCTACTCCAAATTCTATGCACTCTTGTTACTAACATCACTCATGGAATCTGGAGGCAGATTCCTGTGAATCTGTGAAAAATCTAGGTTCTGGAGCCAGGTGGATCTAGACTCAATTCATATCCTTGGTCTTTGAGTTCATTGACAACTAACCATGGGAAGTTGGGAAAGTCTCTACACCTCTCTGAACTTCAACTCAGATGGTAGTTGTAAAAATGAAATGACAGCATGCATAGTACATACTAGACATTTAAGCTGGTACTGATTATGTCTGGTAATGAATTGAAGCCTTGGGCATACTCTTTCCATTTGACCCTGTCTATTATATATGATGAACTTTTTGTACATCTGCAAAGTTAATTATTCTTCCCACAATACCTTCACATTGTTGGTGTCATGTAGACTTCTTTGTAACTCTGTGATGGGGCAGAGAATGTCATGTTTGATCACTTTATAGATGCAAGGCTTGCATTTCATGGCAGTGTAAAGATTAACCTTGAGCACACTTGAATGCCTGAACTGGAACAAATACCTTCCTGCTCTTCTCATTTGACCACCAACTCACCAGTGCATGTCTGCCCCCTCCCCAGGTAGTCACACAGGTGTGCAAAGAGCTGTTTAGAAACCCCAAGTAAACAATCATTCATTAAGTCATAATCTGCTCAGGGTAAGAGGAAAGCACCATGCCAGAAGTAAAAGTTCTACTAGAAAAATTTCTAGGTGAAGAGGATGTCATGTACTAAGTTGCAGAGACAGGAAAGAAACAGATGCGTCTAGAGAATGAGCTCATGGTTGATTCTGATGAGTAAAAGGATATTCTGGAAGGGAGCATCCTGGCTAGATCCTAAGGGACCTTGAATGACATTTATGCCTTATAGACTTAGCAATTCAGTTGCTGAAGACTGTTAGTAGAAAAACAGATAGCTTCAACACTCTGGCCCTGGCTTTCCAAATGGATTAAAATGGGCATGATGATGATGATGATACTAAACACTTGATAAGGCACTTCCCTGGGTGCTTTACAAGAATTAACTCATTTTAAAAAGAAAGAGCTCATAGATAGAGAAAACAGATTGGTGGTTGCCAGAGGAAGGGGGTGGGAGGTGAAAGAAGTGGGTGAAGAGGGTCGAAAGGTACACACTTCCAGTTATGAGTAAGCTATGTACTTACTTATAAGTGATGTACATACAGATGTAATGTATAGATGGTGACTATAGTTGATAATACTGTATTACATATTCGAAAGTTGCTAAGATGGAAGATCTTTAAGTTTCTCATCAAAAGAAAAAAAATTGTAACTCTGTGTGGGGACGGATAGTAACTAGACTTACTGTGGTGATCATCTCACAATGTAAACAATTGTCAAATCATTCTGTTGCATACCTGAAACTAATGTGACATATGCCAATTACACCTCAACTTGAAAAAAAATTAACTCATTTAATTCTCACACCCACCCTTAGGGCAGGTCCTATCATATTCTTCATTTTATAGATGAGGACAGTGGGATGAAGAAATAGTAAAGAACATCCCATGATCACATAGCTGGTCAGTGGCAGAGCTGGATTTGCTGCCAGTCTGGCCTGAGACACAAAGCTCTGGATCACTTCACAAATGGTACCTCCCGAGACACAAGAAAGCAGGCAGAGCCATTAAGAAATGATGCAGTGAGAATGAAAAGGAAGGGAAAGAAAGTTTGATGGAGAGCAAATAAATGTGCAGCCGCTGTGGGGAAACAGTATGGAGGGTCCTCAAAATATTAAAAATAGAATTAACCTATGACTCGCTATGGGTATTTACCCAAAGAAAATGAAAACACTAATTTAAAAAGATACATGCACTCCCATGTTTATTACAGCATTATTTATTATAGTCAAGATATGGAAGCAGCCCAAGTGTCCATCAATGGATATCAATGGATAGAGAAGATGTGGTATATCTATACAATGAATATCACTCAGCCATACTAAGGGATGACATCTTGCCATGTGCAATTACATGAATGGAGCTAGAGAGTATAATGCTAAGTGAAATAAATCAGAGAAAGACAAATACCATAGGATTTCATTCATATGTGGAATTTAAGAAATAAAACAAATGAGTAAAGGAGAAAAAGAGAAGCAAACCAAGAAAAGACTCTTAACTATAGAGAACAAACTGATAGTTACAGAGGGGAGGTGAATGGGAGGATGAGTGAAATAGGTGAAGGGGATTAGGAGCACACTTATCATGATGAGCACTGAGTAATTTACATATTTGTTGAATTGCGCTATATTATACACCTGAAACTAATAAAATATGTTAACTATACCATACGTTAAATCCATACTAGATTTAAATTTTCAAAAGAACAAATAAATGTAAGTTTTTAGTATAATTTAATATTTGTAGAAATCTACCTGCCAGGTAGATCAAAGACATCGTTTATTAAACATCTTTATAAATAGAAGGATGGTTGGTAAGGATGACTCATTTTCATCTTCATCCAAATTTTGCAGGCAAGGAAATATTCACAGATGTTTTAAGAATTTCCTCCTATCTGTAGAGCCCATTATTTGGTCTGATGGGACCAATGCCTCACAGAAACCAAATAAGTAATGGCTCAAGCAAAAGAGCACAGAAAGGACAGGCACTGGGTTGTGTTTGCTGTGAGCCTCCTTCATCTTCAGAGGCCATGCATTCTAGAAGACACTTGTCAATAAAAGGTCAAAAAATATAAAGATTGGAAGAGTTAAGAGAGGGATCGAGAGAAAAAACAGAACTGAAATACTTCAGCTATCTTTGAAAATGACCAGAAATCTAAAAACATAAAACATTTTCAAACTTTCAATTGAAATGGAAAAAAGGATAGTGATAAATGAAAGCATGCCCAAAGCATTGCCTAAGCTGTCCTGGGTGTCCTCCTTGCAAGAGTGTTAGAAGTCTCTATGCCAAGAGAAAAGCCCCATCTGGATGCTTTGGAGACGTCCCTCACTGACCTCACACTGTTACACTGAGCTCATCTTGGATGACTTCGTGGATAAGCAAATCATGTTGGATGTGCTGCTTTTAATATCTATCCTTGTTCTCTGACTTCTCTTTGCATAATCTCCAGAGTAATTGCAGTTCCAAACCGAAGACTATTTCCAGGGCACTCCATTCTGATCGTTTATCTGTAGACTCTGCAGAAGCCACTCCTTCAGTGAGTTTTGCTATGTAATATTCCTCAGAAGTAGCTGTGATGGAGACTGGCTGGTTATTCTCCCAACTGTGTTTCTTTTCCTCCTGTGCTCCCCACTATGGCATTCCCCAGTCTCCTTTCCTGTTGGAGGACCCATGTGCCTGAGGTCTAGATTAAGATGATTGGCAGAATGATGTTCACCATTTTCAGGACTGGCCCATAAAACCCTCCCTAATGCAGTGAATGTTCTGCTTCAGTCATGCTCATGTGCCGTTGACACATCCAGATCTGTGGGTTAGAAGCTCATGAGAAAAGCCTGTAGGATCATTCACAGAGATCTATTGCCCGGAGGCTAGAGAATGAGAAAGAACCAAGGGTAGATCCATAAAGACCATTAGCACTTAACAAGTGAGACTATCCCGAGAAGCTGGAGACACATTCTATGAAGGAAAAAGAAAAAGAAAATCAGGGTGAAATATTCATGAAAATTGAGGAAGGAGAGAGCTTCCAGAAGCAGGAACCAACAGTGACCTCTGTCACTGCAAGTTCAATAAAATGAGGAAAGAAAAATGTCTGTCAGATTCGCCATTGCCAAGGTCTTTGACAACATCTGCCAGCTTCTGGTGGGGGATGAGAAAAGGGGACTTGAGTATAGTCTTCAAGAGTTTGAGGAATGAATGAGAAGGCAGAAGTTTAGACAGGGAGTGTAGCCTCGTGATGTTCATAAGAGAAAGGAAGACAGAGGAAAACACAGCAATAAGACAGAAGAAACATAGCAACAGGAAGATGAAACAAATTAGAACATGGATCTTCATCACCATTCTAATATTGTATGTGTGTTTGAGGGGGAAGGTGGATAGATAAAGGGAGAGCAAGAGAGAACACACATAGAAAAAAATCTAAAAAATAATATACAAAAATGTTAAAGGTGATTATCTTCTAATGGTAAGTTTATATGTGGGTTCTATTTTCTTCTTCATAATTTTGTGTTTATTCCAAATTCTGCAAAGTGAAACTGTATTACAGTATTTGTCACAGTAAAGGGATTTTGGTTTGGGTTTCTAATGCATGAGACTCAAATATGTTTATAAGCAGAAAACCAAAGAGCAAGTGGTACGAAGAAGATGAGGGGCAGTTTGTGAAGCAAAGTTGTGAGTTAGTGGGGAAAGTTTTCATCTGATACTTTTTTCCCTCAAGGCCACAGCTGAGGAAGAAGTGGGAAGACATGGGCTGAAGAGCTCAGAGCTGGAGGCTGAGGGATGCTGAAAGGCATGGTCTGCGCTCCCCCACCCACCTCCAGGAACTAATGCCCCCTGCCAGCAACCCTTACCAAACTGTCCTACCTTGTTTCCTCAGCCTGCACAGACTTCCTGGGGCAATGCTCCTTGCTCAGAAGTTTTCCTTCTCCTTCCTTCTATCAGAGTTAATTTTCCTGTTTATCCCTATGTGACTCCCATTCCAAGCCAACATCATTACCTATCCCTGCAGTGGAAAGCACTCCATGAACTAACTCACCGTATGAAGCTGACAGTGAACAATGACTAATACTTGTCCTTCATGCTGAAGAGAAGTTGCAATGTTTTTATTTTTCTTTTAATCACCAATAATAAGAAGTTGCATTTTAATAGAAGACTTGTAGAGCCACATGTTTTAATCAGGATGTGGGCATTTCCAACTCTGTAGCACTTGGGCAAGAGGGCCTATTTTTTTTCAATGGAAGGGAAGGGTTGGGGGAGGGGCAAGATGGCGGAAGAGCAGGGTCCCCAAATCACCTGTCCCCACCGAATTACCTAGATAACCTTCAAACCATCCTGAAAATTTACGAATTCGGCCTGAGATGTAAAGAGAGACCAGCTGGAACGCTACAGTGAGAAGAGTCCGCGCTTCTATCGAGGCAGGAAGACGGGGAAAAAGAAATAAAGGAACAAAAGGCCTCCGAGGGGGAGGGGCCCCGCGAGGAGCCGGGCTGAGGCCGGGGCGAGTGTCCCCAGGACAGGAGAGCCCCGTCCCGGAGGAGCAGGAGCTGCACCAACCTTCCCGGGCGGGCGGAAAGGGGCTCGCAGGGAGTTGGAGCAGGACCCAGGAGGGCGGGGATGCCCTCGGGCTCCCTGGGACACTAACAGACACCTGCGCCCCGGGAGAGTGCGCCGAGCTCCCTAAGGGCTGCAGCGCGCACGGCGGGACCGACCGGAGCAGCTCGGAGGGGCTCGGGCGGCGGCTCCGCGGAGGGGGCTGCGGGGCGGGAGCGCGAATCCCACAGCGCAGGCCCCGGAGCACAGGGCGCCGGGACACAGCCCAGGATCCGGCCTCCCCCGGGACAGGCAGAGGCCGGGAGGGCCCAGGACAGCGAGGACGCTCCTGCCCCGAGCTGAGCACATCAGCGGCCCCGCCCCGGAGCCTCCAGGCCCTGCGGACGGAGAGCCGAGAGCCCCGAGCCCCGTAGTTCCTGCGGAGGCTGAATCCAGGCTTCCAGAGTTGCCATAGCAACTGCGGCTGTTCCTCCTGGGGCCCAACAGGGTAAACAACCCCCGCTGAGCCCTGCAGCAGGCAGGGGCAGGGCAGCTCCCCCAAGTGCTAACACCTGAAAATCAGCACAGCAGGCCCCTCCCCCAGAAGACCAGCTGGACGGACCAGTGATACTCCCCCGTGTTTCCAATACAACTTGTTTTTGGCCACTCTGCACTGAGCAAAATGACTAGAAGGAAAACCTCACCTCAAAAGAAAGAATCAGAAACAGCCCTCTCTCCCACAGAGCTACAAAATCTGGATTACACTTCAATGTCAGAAAGCCAATTCAGAAGCACTATTCTACAGCTACTGGTGGCTCTAGAAAAAAAGCATTAAGGACTCACGAGACTTCATGACTGCAGAATTTAGATCCAATCAGGCAGAGATTAAAAATCAATTGAATGAGATGCAATCCAAACTAGAAGTCCTAACGACGAGGGTTAACGAGGTGGAAGAACGAGTGAGTGACATAGAAGACAAGTTAATGGCAAAGAGGGAAACTGAGGAAAAAAGAGACAATCAATTAAGGGACCATGAAGACAGATTAAGGCAAATAAATGACACTCTAAGGAAGAAAAACCTACGTTTAATTGGGGTTCCCGAGGGCGCCGAAAGGGCCAGAGGGCCAGAATATGTATTTGAACAAATCCTAGCTGAAAACTTTCCCAATCTGGGAAGGGAAACAGGCATTCAGATCCAGGAAATAGAGAGATCCCCCCCTAAAATCAATAAAAACCGTTCAACACCTCGACATCTAATAGTGAAGCTTGCAAATTCCAAAGATAAAGAGAAGATCCTTAAAGCAGCAAGAGACAAGAAGTCCCTGACTTTCATGGGGAGGAATATTAGGGTAACAGCAGACCTCTCCACAGAGACCTGGCAGGCCAGAAAGGGCTGGCAGGATATATTCAGGGTCCTAAATGAGAAGAACATGCAACCAAGAATACTTTATCCAGCAAGGCTCTCATTCAAAATGGAAGGAGAGATAAAGAGCTTCCAAGACAGGCAGGAACTGAAAGAATATGTGACCTCCAAACCAGCTCTGCAAGAAATTTTAAGGGGGACTCTTAAAACTCCCTTTAAGAAGAAGTTCAGTGGAACAATCCACAAAAACAAGGACTAAATAGATATCATGATGACACTAAACTCATATCTGTCAATAGTAACTCTGAACGTGAATGGGCTTAATGACCCCATCAAAAGGCGCAGGGTTTCAGACTGGATAAAAAAGCAGGACCCATCTATTTGCTGTCTACAAGAGACTCATTTTAGACAGAAGGACACCTACAACCTGAAAATAAAAGGTTGGAGAACCATTTACCATTCAAATGGTTCTCAAAATATACCCTAAAAACTATAGAACACTTCTGAAAGAAATTGAGGAAGACACAAAGAGATGGAAAAATATTCCATGCTCATGGATTGGCAGAATTAATATTGTGAAAATGTCAATGTTACCCAGGGCAATTTACACGTATAATGCAATCCCTATCAAAATACCATGGACTTTCTTCAGAGACTTAGAACAAATTATTTTAAGATTTGTGTGGAATCAGAAAAGACCCCAAACAGCCAGGGGAATTTTAAAAAAAGAAAACCATATCTGGGGGCATCACAATGCCAGATTTCAGGTTGTACTACAAAGCTGTGTTCATCAAGACAGTGTGGTACTGGCACAAAAACAGACATATAGATCAATGGAACAGAACAGAGAACCCAGAAGTGGACCCTGAACTTTATGCTCAACTAATATACGATAAAGGAGGAAAGACGATCCACTGGAAGAAAGACAGTCTCTTCAATAAATGGTGCTGGGAAAATTGGACATCCACATGCAGAAGAATGAAACTGGACCACTCTCTTGCACCATACACAAAGGTAAACTCAAAATAGATGAAAGATCTAAATGTGAGACAAGATTCCATCAAAATCCCAGAGGAGAACTCAGGCAACACCCTTTTTGAACTTGGCCACAGTAACCGGAGAAGGACAAACAGTGTATGTTCTCATTCATTTGGGGAATATGAATAATAGTGAAAGGGAATATAAGGGAAGGGAGAAGAAATGTGTGAGAAATATCAGAAAGGGAGACAGAACATAAAGACTTCTAACTCTGGGAAATGAACTAGGGGTGGTGGAGGGGGAGGAGGGCGGGGGGTGGGGGTGAATGGGTGACGGGCACTGAGGGGGACACTTGACGGGATGAGCACTGGGTGTTATTCTGTATGTTAGTAAATTGAACACCAATAAAATTAATTTATAAAATTAAAAAAAAAAGGAAGGGAAGGGAAGGGTTGTTCAGTTTTCTTTAAACCATCATCTAGGTAAAAGGGTGGTTTGTCCCACAGGACAACAGCCACACTAACAGGGGTGTTCTAAATACTCATCTGTTATAAGCCACTTCAACTAACAGAAGGACAAATAATGGCATAAGAAAAGAAGATTGTATCCATTAAATAGGTCTTTCAAGGACCGGGATAAAATAAAGATTTTTTAAAAATCTGAGCGTTTGCTAGCAGCAGACCCTCACTAAAGGAAATCCTTAAGCATTTATTTCAGGAAAAAAGGAAATTGTCCCAGATGGTATGAATGAGATACAGAAAGAAATTAAAAACAAAGAAAGGGGAAAATATGTGGGTAAATCTAGGAAAACATCGATACATAAAATAAGAAGGAGAAGAATGAGATAATAATGTTCTTGGAGAGTAATTTCAAAAAATAGAATCAAAATATACAGCAACAATAGCACTAGGTTAGAAGCAGTGATTGAAATGAAAGTGTTTTAAGGATTTCATGTTATTTGGAAAGAGAGTTTAGTACCAATTAACTTTCTAGTTTGATAAATTATGCATATATAGTTTTGTAGTAGCTGTGTAAAGAATAGGAATAAAATGTATTATTTTTATTTTTTTAAAAGATTTTATTTACTTATTCATGAGAGACACAGAGAGGCAGAGACACAGGCAGAGGGAGAAGCAGGCTCCATGCCGGGAGCCCGACGTGGGACTCGATCCCAGGACCCTGGGATCATGCCCTAAGCCAAAGGTAGACACTCAACTGCTGAGCCACCCAGGCATCCATAAAATGTATTATTTTTAAACTACTATAGAAAAGAAGTGACATGAGAAAAACCAATCAATCCAAATGAAGATAAGAAAAGACAGGAAAAGGAATATGGAAATTGTAGAACAAGCAGAAATCACAAAATAATATAATAATATGGGAAATATAAACACTTCATTAATTACAATAAATAAACATTAATTTCCCCAGTTAAAAGACAATGATTAAGAGACATTTTAAAAAGAAACACATTAAAAATATATAGATACAGGAAATCAACATTAAAGGATAAAAACATATATATACAGGTCATTACCAGTTTAAAAAAAAAAACTATTACAATTACTTGTAGTAATTTTAGAAAAAAACTGAACTTTAAAGCAAAAAAAATTGCTTGAAGTAAAGAGGATCACTGCATAATGATAGGCTTAATTTGCTAGAAAATTAAAATAATTTTAGACTATTGTGCCCCTAATTACAAGGCTTCCAAATAGATAAAGCAAAAATAGAACATGTAAGTCTACCACCATTGTGATAGATTTACATATAACGCTTTCATAAGTTGTGAGCCCAAACTCTCAAAATATCAGCAAAGACATTGTGTTATTTGAAAATAACACAATTAAAAAGTTTTACCTAACTGGCATAAAAACAGACACATTGATAAATAGAATAGAACAGAAAACCCATAAATAAACCCATGATTATATGGCCAATTAATCTTCAACAAAGGGGCAAGAATAACAATGGGAAAAAGTCTTTCCAACAAATGGTTTTGGGAAAACTGGACAGCTACATGCCAAAGAATGAACTTAGACCATTTTCTTACACCATACACAAAAGTAAGCTCAAAATGGATTAAAGACCTAAATGTGAAGCCTGAAACCATAAAAATCCTTGAAGAGAGCACAGGCAAAAGTCTCTCTGACATCAGCTGTAGCAACATCTTTCTAGATATGTCTCTGGAGGCAAAGAAAATAAAACCAAAAATGGAATGAAGTATGTGGACTTCATCAAAATAAAAAGCTTCTGCACAGCAAAGGAAACAGTCAACAAAACTAAAGGACTTTTCCCATTTCAACTTTTCCCATTCAAATTTATTTGCAAATGACATATCTGATAAAAGCTTAATATCCAAAATATATAAAAGAACTGATACAACTCAATATCCAAAAAACAAATAATCCAATTAAAAAATGGGCAGAAGACATGAACAGACATTTCTCCAGTGAAGACATCCAGATGGCCAACAGGCACATGAAAAGATGCTCAACATCACTCATCACCAGGGAAACACAAATCAAAACCAACACGAGATATCACCTCACGCCTGTCAGAATGGCTAAAATTAACAACACAAGAAACAACAAAGGTTGACAAGAATGTGGAAAAAAAGGAACCCTCTTGTACTGTCGGTAGAAATGCAAACCGGTGCAGTCATTGTAGAAAACAGTATGGAGTTTCCTCAGAAAGTTAAAAATAAAACTGCTCTATGATCCAGCAATCACACTATAGGGTATTTACAAAAAAAAAAAAAATACAAAAACACTAATTCAAAGGGATACATGCAATCCTATGCTTGTTGCGGCATTATTTATAATAGCCAAACTATGGAAGCAGCCCAAGTGTCCATTGACTAATGAATAGATAAAAAAAGATGTGGTATATATACAATGGAATATTACTGAGCTGTAAAAAAAAATGAGTGGAACTTTGCCATTTGCAACAACAGAGATTAAGCTAGAGAGTATAATGCTGAGAGAAATAAGTCAGTCAGAGAAGGACAAATACCATATAATCTCACTTGTAGGTAGAATTTAAGAAACAAAGCAGATGAGCAAAGGAAAAAAGAGAGAGACAAACCAAGAAACAGACTCTTTACTATAGAGGATGAACTAATGGTTATCAGAGGGGAAGTGGGGGGAAGGATGAAGGAAATAGAGGATGGGGAGTAAAGTGTACAGGGGTGCCTGGGTGGCTCAGTCAGTTAAGTGTCCAACTCTTGATTTTGGCTCAGGTCATTTTCTCAGGGTCGTGAGAGAGGGTCTGGGCTCCGTGCTGAGCCTGGAGCCTGCTTAAGACTCTCTCTATCCTTCTCGCTCTGCCCCTCCCCATCTACACTATAAATAAATAGATTAATTAATTAATTAAACATTTATCATACTGAAAAAATAAAATGATTAAAATTTTTTACCTAATGAACAGATAGAATATTGTAACCAATAGCTACTGGACTATTTATAAATACCATATAGTGTGTCATACAGCAAGACAACACATTTAAAAGAACTGGTATCATACAGAACATATTTTATAACAATGCTACCAGTAAAAATCAATAGCAAAGACATTACTGAAATTGCCATATTGTTTGAATTAAAAAACCCTTTTCAATAATGTATACATTTAAAAAAAACTAAAAGTTGAAAATATATTAACTGAATGATAATGAAAATTCTAATGAAGATATACCAAAGTTTCCAGGATGCAGCTGAAGAAGAGCTGAGATGGAAATTCATGGCCTTACACATTTAGATAAATAAGTAAAAAAGGAAGACCGAGAATGAACAATGCAAGTACACATCTCCGGAGGCAGGAAGAGAGCTCCAAAAGAAATTCATATTGGAAAAAAAAAGAAATTCATATTGGGTAGAAAGAAGAAAACAACGAATATAATAAAACATTATGAAACTAAAGAGAAGAGCGCAAGAGAGAGCAACAAATTGAGTGCTTTGTAAAGACTAATACAATGACCAACTCTGATTAAAAGTAATAAAGAAAAAAGAGAAATCATGAACACTATTAGGGACATAGCTTCAAGGACTGCCAATATTAAAAACCATAAGAGCAGATTAGCAACAATATTGAGAAACAAAATTGTACAAATAAAAATTGCAATGTGAATGAAATAGTCCAACTTCTAGAAAATTATTACCAAAACTAAATTAAGAAAAACTGGAAGAAATTCATAGGCCATTGAGCATTGAAGAAAATGGAATCAGGAGTTCAGTTAAGGAACAGCTAATTACATCTTTGCACAAACTATTCTAGAAGGTGGAAAATAAGGGAATGCCTCTGAAGTCATTTTGTGAGGTCAGTAGGACATAGGCAAGTGAAAGAGAGGGCAGAAAGAGTGAGATAAGCACTATACAGTATATGATTAAGAATAAAGGGTCTGCTATAAATACAGAGAACAAACTGGTGTTTGCCAGAAGACCGGGTGATGGGCAAAATGGATGAAGGGGGGAGGGAGATCCAAGCTTCTAGTAATGGAGTAAATGGCAGGAATGAAGGCAGAGCACAGGGAATAGTCAGTGGTATTGTAATGGCAGCATGTGGTGCCAGATGGGAACTACCCTTGTGCTGAGCACAGCATAATATATGGAGCTGTTGAATCACTACGTTATACACCTGAAACTAGTGTAACATTGGGATCAACTATACACAAATTTTTAAAAAAACTGAAAAGAGGAATAAGGGATCTGGAGTTAAATCTACTGAGTTGGATTCTTAGGTTTGGTCAATTACGAGCCAATTTTATGTGTAAAATAAGTAGTTGTGACCAACGTACATTGGATTGAGGATTGTGAGGGGATTAAACGTGTTGTCACAAGGACTTAGAAAAACAAGCATCCAACCATATATGCTGCTGCTGCTGTTGTTATGAATTATTACTAGCTTATTGATATTAAGTCTGCCAAGGACTATAATATGAAGAAAGAAAATTACAAGTCAATCCTAGTCATGAAAATGGATACAAATAACCCGAACAAAAAAAAATAGCAGAAGGAAAAGATTGTATAAATAATACAATGATCTAACTAGGTTTATTCTAGAAATTCATGGTCGATTTAACATTAGCATATCAATTAATGTAACTGGCCACATCAACAGCTTAAAGAAGAAAATCATACATTTATCTTAATAAATGTACAAAAACCTTCTGACAATAATCAACATTCTTTCATGATTTAAAAATATCTCCCAGCAAACTTGGAACAGAGTACTTCCTTATTCTGCCGAAGAGTATCTAAAACAAAACCAACGGAATGCTCACTTTTAATGGCAAAACAGTGGAATTTCTTTAAGATCAAAAATGAGATCTAAATCATAAATCCACTGGGCACTTCTGGAAAATTGACCACTGCTTCACCCCATGTCACCGTGGATTCTCAGAAATGGGCCACGGTTGCTATCAGTTTCTTGCCCTGCTGGGCAAACAGGCAAGAAGCCAGACTGGCGGGTAAAAACCCTGGTGTGAGTGGAATGAGGCCCTGTGGTAGAGCCTGACAGTCTCTTCACCCCCCAACAGGCAGGATTAGCTACAGCCACGGTCTTCTGGGGACAGGAAGGCCTGCAAAGCTTGTGCCTTGTCATTTCCATCATGCCACAGTGAACATCAGCTTTAAGTGAAACGTGGAAGCAAATCACCAGGACCTGAACGTGCTTTAATTCAGATGTTGGGATGTAAAATGACTTAGTCTTTGTTGAAAAGAAACTTGAATATTTACAATGAACAAAGTAAACAAAGAATCTTGGTGAGTTGATGTATCAGCTGGAGGCAGCTCCCAAGCAAGATAAAACTTGTCCATATCCTAGTCTCCATCACAATTAGGAAGGGTTTTTTTTTTTTTTAACTTTTTCTATTGTAGTTTCCCCTTATTAAATTGTTCTACTATGAGACACGGTGTTCACCCAACTGAAATATAAACTACCTCTACTGGAATGCACATTCAAGCTGAATAGAGAAGTGTGTTTTAAGTGATTATATGGCAGTTGGAAGTAGTGGAGGAAATAGAGACCATTTATAAACTGTGCTGATTGAACAATCGGACAGAGTATCCAGGTCTGTCTTGTCCCCTGGGCAGTGCTTTCAGTGAGAGCACTTCTAGACAGTTTCAAATCCTAAAACTGAACACAAATCTATGCAATTCCAAGGGGGTGTGGGAAGTTGAGGGGGTCCTCTGTTCCACACCAGCTGTCACTAAGACATCTGCATCCTCTCTATATATGGCCCCTCTGCTCTTGAGTGTCACATCTGGGACACAGTAATTTTTAACAAAGCTCAGGACACCTGTCCAGTTATACTCCAAGACCATGCCTTTCCAAGGTCCTGCCATCTTCCTCGGGCACTGTCAGAAACTCAAAGATCTGCCCCTGCTTTCTTTACAGGTCAACATCTACTCCTGTTTCTCCAAAATAAATTGATTCTTTCCTCAAAGCCTTTTCTTCTCTCTTGTTCTTGCCCTGGTGGATATTAACAGTCTATTAAATCCAGATTCTTGGGGCATCTGGGTGGCTTAGTCGGTTGAGCGACTGACTCTTGATTTTGGATCAGGTCTTGATCTGTAGGTCGTGAGTTCAAGCTCCACATTGGGCTCCTTGCTGGGCATGGAGCTTGGTGTAAAATAAATAAATAAATCCAGATTCTAAATCATTACTACCCAAAAAAAAAAAAAAAACAAGTTGCTTTATCCTCAAGGGCAAAGAGAATTTAATTTTTAAAATCCCCTAGGAAGTAAAAAGAAATATTTATGTTCCATCCTTCTAGCACATCAAAGAATGAACAAACGCAAAACAAAACAAAACAAAAATTGTTTCACTTCCTATTAAAACAGTCCACACATTCATTTACTGTCACACTATGGTCATGAGCATTTACTGAAATCAGCAGTGTAGAAGCTTCACCCCTATCCCCGCCCCCGCCCCCCCCCAACTGTGCCCTCCTGCTGTTCATGGTAGAGTGAACCCAGGGAGGGTGTGGTGACAGTGCTGGAGGCAGGGATGCCTCCATGTCCTGTGGCTTGTGTGCTAAGGACCCCTGGAAAGGCAAGTGGGCAAGGGGGTAGTGGATTCTACAAAAATCATACTAAATAGAGTGTTGTAAGCTTGTTTCCACTTGAAATATATTGCAGACATTTTCCCATCATTAAGTAATCTTCAATATTACTTTCAGTGGCCACTTAGTAACCCATCTATGTGTATATTTAATTTGTTACCAAACAAGTCCTTATTGTTAGATATTCTCACTGTTTCTTATTTCTGACTATTATAGGTAATGAATGCTTCAATGACCACCTTGTGAATAAATATCCTTGCATCCTTGGTATTTCATTTGGATGCATTCCTAAAAGTAAAATTGCCAGGCCAAAGGATACAGCATTAAAAAAAAAAAAGGAATAGAACTGGTAAGCGTCACCAAAATGCCCTTCAAAGACTTGTGCCAATTTCTAATCCTACTATCAAAAGAGGATGCTAGATTGCAGTCCTCAAAAGGCAATGTCTCGGGCTCATGAACTCAGTCCTCAGTCTGACAAGACTTTCCTTGCAAGTTGATTGTTACCACAGTCTCTCATGCTTTTAGATGTCATTAGTTTCTTCATTTCCAGATTGGAAGTACTCTGCTGAAACAATTTCTCAATCTGAAAAATGCTAATAAACTAATATATACCATGCACTCTCATTCAAAGGAATAATTAAAGCTAACCTGTAAGTATATCAAATACCTCATGCCAGCTCTCATTCTGAGCACTACATATGCATATATCTAAATCTTCACAACTCAATCAAGTAGGTGCTATTATTATTTTTTTTTTTTTTTTACAGATGAGGGATCTGAGACACAAAGAGACCTGAGACACAAGTAGCTGAGCTGAGAATAAAATTCAGGTGTTCTAGCTCCAGAGTCCAGAGTCTAACCGCTATATTATACTCCCCCTGTCAAAATTAGCTGTAAATTGGCCTCTTAGAAGTAACACAAATAACCTTTTTGGAAGCACCTGAGTATCTCGGTTGGTTAAGCATCTGACTCTTGATTTAGGCTCGGTCATGATCTCAGAATGCTGGGATTGAGTCCTGCATCAGGCTCCCCTCTCAGTGCAGAGTCTGCTTGAGTTTCTCGCCCTCTGCCCCTCCCCCCCCCTCTCTCTCTCTCTCTGTCAAAGAAATAAATAAATCTTTTTTAAAAGGAAGAAATAACACAAATAACCTTTTTGACTGATTATTTCCTAAATATTGAGGACACAAAAACTCATCCAAAGAAGAAGTATAATTTATCATCCAGATATCCCAGTCCAAAAGTTCCTCCTACCAATGTACTCATTGGCTAGCCTCTGTCTAGATTTAAGTTTAGTGCTCTAAATTTTAAACTTTGCTTTAAATATATACTCCATTCAGATGGCTCTTAATATCAGGTAACCATAGAAGGTCTGCCCTTTCTCCAAATGTATCAGCAATGGTTTTAAATGTTGTTAGGATATATCAGCCAAGCTAAGGAAGGTAAATGTTAATCTCAAGTTATTCTAGAGCATAGTTGGTCTGGTTCCTATTATATCCATGGAGGGCATTTCTCTACATATCAAAGCCAAGATTGTATCTGGAAAAGTCAGGGGGTCCTTCTCTATGGTATTTATTCCAAAGTATAAATAATTGCCATCAAATAAAGGCATATTGATCAAGACTTAGCAGGCTTGGAGGGTCTGATAGGTAATTGTTAGGCAGGATTCATCCTTATTCAGCCCTTAAAACATCTGACTTGGAGATTTTTAAAGGAAGGAGCAAGTTCTGTGATAAGCACCAAGTGACTTTAAGGGTAAATTCTAAGCCTTGGAGAGATAAGAGACGTGTGGTCAGAAGCATCATTTGCTTCTAAAAGTGAGAATCTTTTTTTTTAATTTTTATTTATTATTTATGATAGTCACACACACACAGAGAGAGAAGCAGAGACACAGGCAGAGGGAGAAGCAGGCTCCATGCACCGGGAGCCCGACGTGGGACTCGATCCCGGGTCCCCAGGATCGCGCCCCGGGCCAAAGGCAGGCGCCAAACCGCTGCGCCACCCAGGGATCCCTAAAAGTGAGAATCTTGTGAGAACCAAGTGAGAACCAACAGCAGAGAATCTTGGAGACACTGATGCACTAAATCCTAACAGGAGCTACTGGCCTTTGCAGGAGGTCAACTAACCATCCCTCAAAAGTGAGGAAAGGAGCTTAGGCTGGGGAAGATCAGCCCCTGCTTCCTTTTTTTTTTTTTTTTAAGATTTTATTTATTTATTCATGAGAGACAGAGAGAGGCAGAGACATAAGCAGAGAGGGAAGCAGGCTCCCTGCAGGGAGCCTGATACAGGACTTGATCCTAAGACCCTGGGATCATGACCTGAGCTGAAGGCGGATGCTCAACCACTGAGCCACCCAGGTGCCCCCAGTCCCTGCTTCCAATTTCATCTTCTCTGGCCCTGCTTGGGTGCTATCACCAGATGGGAAAAGGACAAGCACAGAGATTACACAGTAGAGGCCAAGAGAAGAAACTGACCCTTTACACCATCTGGTAGAATTAGGCCCCTGAAATTTTGGGTCAGACTTGAGTAAAAATAACAAAGTGACTCCTATTTGAGATTATCCAGGAACAAGGAAATAAAGCTACAGACCATAGGTTCTGTGCTTTATTGCTCAGGTATCCCAATAGCATCCTCTTTCACTCTGAAGTGTCCCAGTTTGGCTGACAAATTGTACTATCAGATTTACATTTCTAGTCAAGATGTAGTAGCCTCATTCCTTGCTAGTCTTCCCTCTTACAACTCAAAACCCCTGGACATAATACAACAAACAAACACAGAAGGACTGAAAGTAGAAAGAAGAAAGATAACTGACTAGGAACTATAAATATCTAGGTTTCTTTTAGCTTCCTATATATCTTGGATGGGTGCTAGAGGAGGCTGCAATTCAAATCTCCCAAAATGGGCACAGAAGCTTACCCTCTGGCCAAAGGACAAGGAAAGAGGCATAATAGAAATCTTCCTTTTTTTAAGATTTATTTATTCATGAGAGACATAGACTGAGAGAGAGAGAGAGAGAGAGAGAGAGAGGCAGAGACATAGGCAGAAGGAGAAGCAGGCTCCTTGCAGGGATCCCGGATCCCAGGATCACGAGCTGAGCCAATGGCAGGCATCCAACTGTTGAGCCACCCAGACATCCTAGAAATCTTTTTGGTAATACCCACCCACCCAAACACCAAAGGAAAAGCTACCTACCACTCCTAACCAAAGGTCAACGGAGTTGAGCAGGGAACTGAAATTCTATCCACATGTGGCAGCAAACCAGAGTAAGGGTGTGAGTTGGTGCTCTGTTTTTGCAGGGCACACAGGGGTGTCAGTAGTGCCCACAGGGTTGTCATCAGGGCCCACAGGGGAACTTTCACCATCACACAACAGGAACAAGATCTAATGAAGCAATGCAGAGAAATCACCCACCTCAATACCAACTGGTATCCTGCAATTTTGTTCTGGTGCTAACCACTCAGAGTTAGTAGAGACCCTGTAAGTTAAAGGGCATGGTCCTCAAGACTACCCTCACTCCAGATGCCAAATGCCAACTTCAGCAATCCCCAGGCCATCCACCCTTATTACCAACAAATATTAGGGGGTCCCACAATCCCTCTCAGTTTGATAATTCACGACAATGACTCGCAGAACTGAGGAAAACACCATAATTATGACTAGTTTTATTATAAAGGATAAAAATTAGGATGAGCCAAATGAAGAGATACATAGGGCAAGCTCTGGAAGAACCTCAAACCCAGAGCTTCTATGCCCTCCCTCCATGGAGTCAGGGTATGTCACCCTCCAGCATGTCAATGTGGTCACCAAACAGAAAGCTCCACTGAACTGTGGTGTCCAGAGTTTTTATTGGGGTTGCCTATTCAGGATTGATTGAATCATTGGCCCCATGACTCAACTCAATCTCCAGCAGCTCTCCATTCCCAGAGGTTGAGCTGGCTCAAAGCCCCACACTCATAATCACAAGATTGGTCTTTCTGGTGAATAGCCACCATCTTGAGTCACCTCAGCTTCTAGAATAAATTCAGGTGTGATCCCAGGGGCTCATGATGAACAGATGCTCCTTTTACTGAGGAATTTCCAAGGTTTTAGAACTTCTTCCCAGGAACCAAGGACAAAGGCCAAATTATTTAATACACAACACCTTCCTCTGCCTACTCTTCCTCCACTAACACCCCTGAAGTTCAGTACAGCACTGAACTTCCATGTCCATGCGTCAGCTACAAAGCAGGGTGAATCGAGCAAGGCAGGACCCTCTGGCACTCCACTTTTGTTGGAGTGATGTCAGTGAGCCCAGGGGGACCTGAAAATCCATTCCCTTCTGGACCTGCATACTCTAAGAGGGTGACCGCCTGCAAAAGCAGAAGATTAAATGGGATCCAGACTCTCACAACATACTACTCCAAGTGTCTAGAACACAATCAAAAATCACTTGCCATACCAAGAACCAGAGAAATCTTTACTCGAAAGAGGAAAGATAATCAACAGACACCAACGCTAAGGTGACACAGATGTTGGAAGGACTTTAATTGTGCGATCATCCTAACTACAAGCATAATCCAGGAGAATAGTTCAGTTTTGGAAATAAGTGCCATGAGGAATGGTTTCTGAGCAGTGGCAGTGGCAGCCTTAGAGTTTTCCAGAATCAGAATGAAGTTGAGGGGGAAGGGAAGAAACAAAAAACAACTATGGTAGAGTTAAGATTCCTCTGTTGACCAACTGGTGGTGCAGCCAGATTTTATAACTTTTGTAGTATATGCTAAAGGCCCTGGAAGCAAAACAAAGAAGTCTGTGGAGCCAAAAATAGTCATTCTGGCACAGGAATGACGATTTTTGACATTTCATGTAATGTACTATAAAACGTGAATACACACACACACACACACACCAGGTTAGATCTCCCTAACTTCCTGATGGCAAAGATTTTGTATTCTATCTCATAGAAAAACCACTCAAAATACCTCACTGTCACAATTTATCCTGTGCTTAGAGTCACCTCATAGGTGTGGGTTGTGTTCCTGACCTCTCCTCATCCCTCACTGAACTCTCCTCTGCAGGCATCTGCTCGGTCTGCACCATCCCTGAACACTGTCTTGGCCCCATGTCACTTGCTCCTCACAGTGGTGATGCTTCCCACATCTCCAGCTTGGTCTGTGCAGAATCGAGGTGCAGGTCACTCATTGCCCTTGGCCTAAGACAGTTTCAACACCTATGTCACATTGGTATTGATTTTCTTTTCTCGTTCAAGTCAAGATTTTCCTGTTTCCTGGTGTGATGAGTGATTTTTTTTTATTGTATCCTGGACACTTAAGGGTCATGGTCCAAAAAGTATGTGATCTTGGAAACTCCTGAAGGTACCTAAGCTTCTACCCACACCACACTCCACTTGGAAGATCTGTCATCACTTTACCACAACACTCGCAGGGACAGACCCATCAATCTTCCCATGAGATTTTCAAAGTGGAGAGATCACAAGGTAAGGATCATTTATTTTTTTCCCTCCAATGAGTATCAAATATCATAAGGAAAAATCTAAGAAAAAATAACTTTAAATTCCCCCAAACTTCTCAAGTTTGAAACACACATTTCTCAAAGGAAAGCCTCCCAGTTCTTGTTTCCATACCTCCAACCTATAAAGCAGAGAAAATACTGAGTTTGCCAGGCCTTCTGCTAAGAGCTATTTATTATGACAGAGCCAGTTGTCACTGTCCACATGAAGTCATCTGGGCCTGAGCATGTTAGGCGCCTGGCTTAGAAGGCCGTGTCATTCCTTGAGCTATGGAATATTGTTTTGGCAAAAAGCAGCTAGCTGTATGCTCTCACCCTTAGGAAACTATCCAACACCTCCCCTCATCCAGTTCATAGTAAGCACGCCATCCCCTAAACATCCTCCCCCAGCCCTGGATGTTTTCTGCAGACACATTCTCCTTCTGGGGGGGTTGGGGGAAGTGGGGGCAATGCACCTCTTGACGGAGCAAAAAGATATCAGACAACCCGAGCCCCAGTGAAGCTTGATGCAGGAAGGTCTACAGCCTACACTGGCATCCCTCAGAAGCTGATGGTGAAGATAAACATGAGGTGTTCTTGGGAGCCCAGGACTCTGAAACCTTTCCCAAGTATCCAGGCCTGTGTGCATCCTGCCAGCTCGTACTTTTTCAGCTGAATCTATTTGAGAGCAAACTTGCCAGAGAAGATGGAAAAACACATCTTAGAGATAAATCAACATCAGTTCCAAGTTTTTGTTTCAGTTGTTTTGCTTCAGGGGCTGCCCTTGCTCATGATTGTGTTGCAATGACCTACTTGCTGCATGTTCTCTTAGGTCAAACAATGAGGTATACTCTAGAGAGTTAACTTTTCACCTGGGTGGTCTGTTATAAAATAGGACTCCTATGAGAGAAACATAGGATTGTATAGTAGAAAGAAGATTAGATACCAACTATTCCAATAATCTCCCTTTATTGATGAAAAGATGAAGCCTAGAGAGGTTAAATAACTTCTGCAAGTTCACATAACAATCAAGCTACAGAGCCAGGAATGGTGCAGGGTCTCTAGAAGGTACAGGAACCTTTCTACCTCAACATGGTAAATGCCCAGACTCTAGTTTTTGGTTGAGCTTTATTTCAAATATTTTCATTTTAGATGGAGATAAACCAAAATAACTTAAATCTCTGGGTACCTTTCTAAATTTTTCAACTTCTTTGGATCAAATAATATACCATTTTACAATATAAGCTATCAAATTTTGAAGAATGCCTAACCTAATCTTATTCAACTGAACCAAAGGGTTGCAGACTTTGAGATATTTATTTATTTATTTTATTTATGATAGTCACAGAGAGAGAGAGAGGGGCAGAGACACAGGCAGAGGGAGAAGTAGGCTCCATGCACCGGAAGCCCGACGTGGGATTCGATCCCGGGCCTCCAGGATCGCGCCCTGGGCCAAAGGCAGGCGCCAAACCGCTGCGCCACCCAGGGATCCCGACTTTGAGATATTTAAAATGGTATTTCAAGTCAACTTCTGGTTTGAGTTTAGCATCATAAGTAAACATGTCATGTTTGTCATCTCCTTTGATGTATTTGGAGCCTGGAATTTATAGTCATAAACTATTCACCCAGTACGTCATCCTCATAACAGGAATCAATCAAATCATCATGGTAAAGATGGGATTGGTATGTCAGATATACTGATGACATTCTAGGCCAATAACACAAAGCCAAGAAAGCAATTACTAGATAGGACATATGTTCATATAATGTAGAACATTCTCAAACAATATACAGGCAGTACTTGATCATGTGTGTTTTGCATAAAGCAATAATTGGTCAACACCTCTACTAACAGTTTTCATATTTCTTAAAGAATATGTTCTTTAGATAAGGGCAAACTTCTCATTGAATAAAATCTTCCACTGAATTGTTTTGGAGACCCAACCTGTCCCAGACTTGCTTTTTGAGATGTTAGCATCTCTAGTTGGTTGAATATTGGCCCCCAAAAGTATGTCTACCCAGAATCTGTGTATGTGACCTTATTTGGAAAAAAAAGTGTCTTTGCAGATGTGATTGAATTCAGGTTCTCAAGATGAAAAGATAATCCTGGATTATCTGGATGGGGCCTAACTCCAATTATGTGTCTTTATGAGAAAAGAAGACACAGAGGTAGGGAAGAAGACATGGAAAAGAAGCTCACAAGAAGTCTAACATGCAGTTTGGAGTCATGCAGCCACAAGTTGAGGAATGCTTAGAGCCATGAGAAGCTAAAAGAGGCAAGGAAAAGCTTCCCCCCAGAGCTAAAAGGAAATGTGGCCCTATAGACATCTTCATTTTGGATTTCAGAAGATTTCAGACTTTTGGCTTTCTGAGCTGTGAGAAAATACATTTCCTTGACTTGTGGCCATATCACTCCAATCTTTGCCCCCATATTCACAGCACCTTTTCCTCTGGATGTATGTCTAAACTTCCTCCGCTTCTCACCTATCAGGACACTTATGATGGTAGTTGGAACTCATCCAGACAATCCAGAATAATCTCTTTATCTCAAGGTTCTAAATTTAATCACACCTGCAAAGACCCTTTTTTCCAATTACAGGTTCCAGAGATTAGAACCTAATATCTTGGGGGAGGGCCATTAGTCCACCTACTACTCTCCCAAGTCTCATTGGTTTAACACAGTAAAGACCAACATGAAAAAGTGTCCTTCTCCATCTTGTGATATGCAATCGAGAACATGTGGCTGTCAAGGGCATAGTAGCAAAGAAAGAAAAGAGATGGGAAAGGAACCCAAGCACTTGTCCTTTGCCAAGGTGGTACAGTGCAATTCTAACTACTCAGAGTCAGGTCAAAGTTTCTAGGTTAAGAGCACGTCTTGTAACCATTACCCTCAGCTCAGAAGTCAGCTGCCAGTTGGAGGTCTTGACTGCTACAAATTCAAGGATTCCCACCATCTCTTCAGGTTTGATAATCCATAGAATGATTCATAGAACTTGGGAAAACACTATACAGCTTTATTATAGTACAAAAATACCAATCAATACCAGCCAAATAGACACACAAGACAATATCTGAAAGGGTTCCAAATACAAAACCCCCATGTCCTCAGGTTGTGTCACTCTGCCAGAACACTGATGTACTATAATTACCAGAGTTTTTACTGGGGTTTCATCCTGTAGGTATGATTGATTGATGGGGTCATTGGCCTTGTGATTGAACCGTCTCCATCCACCTTTCCTCCGCAGGAAGTCAGGCTGATACTGCCTGGATCACAGCCCCAACCCTTTAACCCTAATGGTTGGCCTTTCTGGCATAGCCAGTGCCTGTCCTGAAACTATTTAAGGGATGACCATGAGTCACCTCACTAATATAAACTCAGGTGTGGTCCTAGAAACCCACATTTAATTACAAAGACACTCCTATCACTTGGGAAATTCCAAGAGGTTAGAGGCTTTCTTTCAGGAACCAGGACAAAGGCCAGCCAAATTCAGCATATAACAGCTGGAATGATAAAAGTCTGTCTGCTACTAGGTTTCCTCCTCCCCATTCATTCCTTCTTTCCACCCCCATCACCTACCACATAGAGGAAAAGCCTTGTAATAAGAGTTGGTTATAATAAAAACCAACACAAAGAGAGAAGATGAGATGAGAGAAAGTGGAAGTGAGAACAAGCCCTGACAACATCATTTGATTCCTTCAGTGCAGCCCTCTCTTTCCCAAGTACAGTAGTCAGTAAATCTCAGCTCTTGCTTATGCTACATGGATTTGAATTACTATCACTTGGCACCCAAATAAGCTAATATCCCTGCCCTCCAGAAGCATACTATTTAATTGAGGGATAAGACATACAAATGAAAAATTAAATAACATTTGCCAGGCAATAATTTAAAAATAATCACATTTAAGCAGGTACCAAAAGTGGAAGACAGTGATATTCTTCCCAAGGAAGTGTCCGGAGCTAGGACACTTGATTAGGTTCCTGTTCTCATTTATTTACTCAACAATATGCCAGAACTTGAGATGTCAGGACAAAATTACTAGGAAACATATCTAAGAGCAGAAAGAACACAGGAAGAGAGTTGGATCTTATTTTATACCTTAAGGGGTTTCCCATTTTCTTCAAGGGAGGGACAGTCAGTTGGAAGAACAAGTGGAGGGCAGCCCGGGTGGCTCAGTGGTTTAGCACCGCCTTCAGCCCAGAGCATGATCCTGGAGACCTGGGATGGAGTCCCACGTCAGGCTCCTCCCATGGAGCCTGCTTCTCCCTCTGCCTGTGTCTCTGCCTCTCTCTCATGAATAAAGTCTTAAAAAGGGGGGGGGGGGGAGAACAAGTGGAGTCACAAAATTCTAAAAAACTGTGTTGATTTTAAAACTGAGAACCACCGTTAAGTGTCAACCACTTTTTCAAAATATTAGTTATAATATTTATAATTCCCAAACTAGACTGAAAGGTGTATCGCAGTGAATTAAAGGTGGAGAATGATTATGGCAAATCACACAAAGTAACAACTTCCACTTTTCAAAACACTGGAAATCACTACTTCATACAAGAGGTGTGTTTCTGAGAATCTCTGTGACAATCCATGATTCAGGTCCTATTTTAGTATTGACTACCATGACTGTCTCAGAGCAACAGTCTGCCCCACTCAACCTGGCAATCAGCTGTATGTGATCTCCCCACCAGCCTCTACTGGGCCAGCGAGTAAAGCAAAAGCAAGTATTATTAAACCAGCATTGCTTCTCCAAAAAGTATGTTTAGTAGCACCCACTGAGTCCTGTCTGCTGTGGGTGTGGCCCATGTAGACAGCCTGGCAGGCCTGTGTTGAGCCCATCTCATCTCCTTAATGTACAGAAAGCTTCCTTTCATGGAGGTAAACCATAAGCTTCAGTGTGAGTTGGCAGCATTCAGAGACATGCTTCACCTCCTGTAACAGTTCACAGAGCTTTAACAAGGAGCTTTAGTCCTTAGGGTCCTTCAACCTGAGAGACTAGACAGGCTCTGAAAACCCCTGAGGGCAGGTGGGAGTGGGATTGACAGCTAACAGGCTCAGAGACCAACAACATTTAGCATCTGGCAAATTTATCTGTTGAATGAACTCTCCAAACACACCGGGATAGCCTTTTGTGGTGCAAAGAATCCTTTTGCTAAAATGACATCACCCCCATACGCCTGTGATTTTGGTAAATTCTGAATCCTGGGAATAATATACCTCACATCTACCCAAGCTAATGTTTCAATAAGTCGGAAACAAGTTTCCATGGAGATGATGGCTTCCAACACTAGGTTTAGAAAACTGGAGCTTCAGAACATTGCCAACAGCACCTGGGAATGCCAGCCAAGGACAGTCTAACCAGTGGTGGGGCCAGGCAACTTGAGAAATGAGGATAATAACTACCATTGATTTGTGCCCACAATGTGCCAGCTCCTGTGTTAAGAATTGTGTAAATATCATCTCATTAATTCTCACAGTGACCTTACATGCTAAATAGTGTTACCCCCATTTTCACTGACGAGAAACTAAGGCTCAGAGATGTTACCCACTGATTAGTGGGATTAGAATGCAAGACCTGTCTAGCTCAAACCCCACATTCTGAACACCTGCAAACACTGTTGATTGTCTTCTAACTGCCATTCCCCAATTCATCAATATTTGCAGTACCCCAATTTTATATGAATGAGCACCCCTTCCCTGCCATGCGTCAAGTAAAACATTATTGGTCTAAGCCAGCACTGTGCAAGAGAAACTGAATGTGAGCCACAAATGCAAACTACACATATAATTTTAAATTTTCTAGTAGGCACAGTGAAAAAGATAAATGAAACTATTATAATAGGTTTTACTTAACCCAACATATTCAAAATATTATCCTTTCAATATGCAATCAATTTTTAAAATTAGAAATTAAACCCTATAAAATTATCCATGTAAGGACAATAAAGAAAAGTACACAAAGCATATGGATGGAGAGTGATGGTGAGGAGGGTGGTCAGCACTAACTTTGAGCAGATGCAAGAGGGAAGCGAGGAGTGAGCTCTGTGAATATCTGTGATAAGCATCGGAAGCCAAGAGAAAAGCAAGTACCAAGATCTTGGGGGCAGGGGAGGGTGCTGAGGGAAGAGGGATGACTGGGGAATAGCAAGGAGGTGGACACAGCCTGAAAGAAGTAAGTGGAGGGAATGAAGTAAGGGCTGTGGTCAGAGGCAGATGGGAATGTGGTAGGGCCTCCAGTCGGCTGTAAGGACTCTGGCTGTGGATCTGAGCAAGGCCAGAAAGCCACTGGAGGGCTTTGAGAGGGAAAAAAAGCACACACTGCGTTACATTTTAACAATCTCACTGCTGAAGAAGAGCAAGAGTAGAATCACAGAAGCTAGGTAGGAGGTCACAGCCACATCCCAAGTAAGAACAGGTAATGGCTTGAACTGGGCTGGTCAGAAGCTGTCAGGATCTGGATATAATTTGAAGATTAGTGGGTGCTTGGGGAGATGTTGGAGAAAGAGTCAAGAAGAACTCCCAGGTTTGAGGGCAGAAGAAATGAAAGAATGAAGGAGTTGCCATTCACAGAGATGGGACAACTGGAAGAAGAGTGCTTTGAGGCAAAGAAGAAATCAGGACTTGGTTTTGATGCTTTAAGTTTAAGATGCCAATTTGGACATTCCATACTCAAGTGGGATTTGTGGATTTATGAGTCTAGAGTTTGGTGGAGAGTCCCAAGTTGGAGATCTAAACTTGGAAGTCATTAGCACATAAGTGACATTTAGAGCCAGGAGATAGAATGATATCACCAAGAGAGAGAACATGGGTAGAGAAGAAAGATCTGAGGACTGATCCAGTTTATGTCAATGCTTGAGGTCCAGAAAACCAGAAGAACCCCAAAAAGAGACTAAGAAGAATATCAGTGCTATAGAAAGGGAACAAAAGCCAAGTAAAAAGTATTTCAAAGCAAAAAAGAGAGATCAGTTATGTCAAATGCTGAGGAGTCAAGAAACGAACATTATTTGCTCAATCTGTCAACATTTCTGGGACTTTGATGAGAGTAGATTCAGAGTAAAGGGCATGAAATCCTGATTATGCTCAACACCACTACTCACCAGGGAAACACACATCAGCACCATAATGGGACATCACGTATACTGGTTAGGATGGCTAGAATCAAAAAGGCAAAAGATAAGTTTTAAGGAGAATGAAGAGAAAAAATGAGCCATTGCACACCATTGGCGGGAATGTGATTGGTGCAGCCACTATGAAAAACAGTATGAAGGGGCAGCCCGGGTGGCTCGGCGGTTTGGCGCCGCCTTCGGCCCAGGGCCTAATCCTGGAGACCCGGGATCGAGTCCCACCTCGGGCTCCCTGCGTGGAGCCTGCTTCTCCCTCTGCCTCTCTCTCTCTCTCTCTCTCTCTCTCTCTCTCTCTCTCTGTCTCTCATGAATAAATAAATAAAATTTAAAAAAAAAACAGTATGAAGGTTCCTCCAAAAATTAAAAATAGAACTATCATATGACCCATCAATTTTACTTCTGGCTATATACTCAAAGAAAATGAAAACACTAACTCAAAAAGATATATATACATCATGTTCATTGCAGAATTGTTTATAATAGCCAAGAGATAGAAGCAACCCAAGTGTCCATCATTAGATGCATGGATAAAGAAAATGTGGTATTTATATTCAATAGAATATTATCCAACCATAAAAAAAAGAAAATCCTGCCATTTTTTATCATATGGATAGACCTTGAGAACATTATGCTAAATGAAATAAGTCAGACACAGATAAATACTGTATGATCTCACTTATATGTGAAGTTTAAAAAAAAAAAAAACTCACAGAAACAGAGAACGGATTGATGGTTGCCAGAGGCAGGGAGTAGGGAGTGGACAAAACGAGTGAAGTTAGTCAAACGTCAATTATGAAATAAATAGGGGTGCATGGGTGGCTCAGTCAAGTGTCTAACTCAAGGTCATGAGATCAGGCCCCATGACAAGCTCTGTGTTCAGTGCAGAGTCTGCTTCAGATTCTCTCTCCTTCCTCTGCCCCTCACACTTGTGCTCACTTGCTCGCTCACTCTCTCTCAAATCAATCAATAAGTCACAAAGATAAAATGTACAGCAAGGCAACCATAGTTAATACCGTATTGCATATTTGAAAGTTGCTAGGGGAGTAAACCTTAAGAGTTCTCATCACAAGAAAAAAAATTGTATGTACGTGTGGTGCTGAATGCTAACTAGACTTATTGTGGTGATCCTTTCCCAGTATATGTAAATATTGAATCATTGTGTTGTACACCTGTAACTAATATGCTATATGTTAATTATACCTCAATTTTTTTTGAGAGGCTGGTTGGAGAAGATTCCAAACAAACTTGAAGGAAGTCAATGAGTAGGGACAACCATTTGAAGGAGTTTTGCTGTACGGAAATAAGAGAAATAGGACGTCTGGGTGGCTCAGTGGTTGAGTGTCTGCCTTTGGCTCAGGGTGTGTGATCCCGGGGTCCTGGGATCCTGGGATCAAGTCCTACACTGGGTCCTGGGATCAAGTTCTACACTGGGCTCCCCACGGGGAGCCAGCTTAGCCCTCTGCCTGTGTCTCTGTCTCTCTGTCTGTCTCCCTCATGAATAAACAAATAAAATCTTTTAAAAAGAGAGAGAGAGAGAAATTGTGTTTCTAGGATGAGGGAGGTTTCAGGGCTTTTGTATGTGTTCCCCTGTGTGTGTGTTGCTCAGGAGAAGGAAAACATGATTTTGAAGCAGACAGGTGATAGCAGCACACGTGAGATCCTTAGGATGGGCAAGGTGGGAGGACACCAAGCCATGCTTGCAAGAGTGGGATTTAAGCAGGAAACACAAACAGCTCCCCCATGGCCTTTTGTTATGAAAGGGGATAAATCTTAATGTTTAAGCCATTTTGTTCAGGTTTTCTGCTGTCTACACGTGAAACAACATTCCAACAAGTACACTTCACTAGAGAATACCCTAAAGGATTATACCCAGTGACTTACATGATCAGTCAAGATGTAGGCTTTGAAAACAAATAGACCAACCGCCAATGCAGATTCAGACCTTTAGAGCAATGATTCTCAGCTGTCATAGATTGCAACCGGATTGAAGCTCAAAGCAAGAGGGTTTCAAATGCTTTAAGAATTGCTGATTTGGGAGATCCCTGGGTGGCTTAGTGCCTGCCTTTGGCCCAGGGTGTAATCCTGGAGTCCTGGGATTGAGTCCCACATAGGCCCCCCTGCATGGAGCCTGCCTCTCTCTGTCTATCATGAATAAATTAAAAAAAGAATTTCTGATTTAACTGTTACCCATTTTTCCTATCCTAATAACTCTCTCATTAAAAACAAAGGGCTGAACCTCTCCAGCACACTCATGCTATTCTGAGATAATTTCCCTTGAGTAAGAAGCTCCCCTGGAATTAGATGTCCTGTTTGGCAGGAGAGAGCAAGGAGTCATCCCACATTCCTGTTAATAAAATCCCGTCTCCTGCTTAAGCTCCATGGGACTTCCCATAGTTAGTAGAGGCAGGTCAGTTTTAAGGATAAGGAAATGAGATGGCATGAGGAAATTAAGGGCTCTGAACCCACGGTTTTAAGGGCTCTTCCAACATGTGGGGTGCAGTTCTCCCTTTACCACTAAGCAATGCTCCAAAACACTAGTTAGGTGTCCCACCATTCAACTCAAATTTGACACTCTCTACACTATGTACCTGGAGACAACATGAGATTCCAGGACTGGTAAAGTGTCCAGTCCTACCAGGCTGCCCTCCACTTGAGACACCAGTCACAAGCCCAGCTTGTTGCGTGTGCTTCTGAACAACTGGCTATAAATTCCCATGAACCCCAACTTGGTTCAATTAATTTGCTAGAGTGGCTCGCAGAACTCAGAAAACACATTTACTCACTAGATTACCCACTTATAAAATGATATTGAAGGATAAAAATCAACAGTAAAGACAGTAAAAAGTATTTTACTGGTGAACAGATTTTATTTATATTCTGAAGTAATAATAGTACTCCAAACAATCATCTGAACTAACAAGTACAAAGCAATAAGTAGAGATTTAATTTAATTTAAAAATTTTTCCTCCAACATACATATATAGACTGTAACATAAATATATAAATATGGTAATATATAAATCATTTTTTTCTTGGACCCCTTTTAGCCAATAACCACACATATTGGTAATCTCTCAATCTAATATCTGCTTTTCTAATTTTTTTCTCTAAATTTATACTGATCTCCTAAGCATTATAGACTATGTGGCAAACAATAAAGTTCCTGTGCTAGCTGAGCTTACATTCTTGAATTACATACACTTAACACTTATAAACATGTACTATGTACATATACTGTGAAGATATTTCTAATTCGTCATTTTCTCACTCATTACTATCAGGTTCACTGGTACATTTCCCTTCACTCTCTTTCATGCTTGTATAGTACTTCAATCTATCCCATAAACTGTTTCACTACTTCCCTGATAGTAAGTATTCCTTTTGTTTCCTTTTTTTTTTAATTTTTATTTATTTATGATAGTCACAGAGAGAGAGAGAGGCAGAGACACAGGCAGAGGGAGAAGCAGGCTCCATGCACCGGAAGCCCAAAGTGGGATTCGATCCCGGGTCTCCAGGATTGCGCCCTGGGCCAAAGGCAGGCACCAAACCACTGTGCCACCCAGGGATCCCCTCCTTTTTTTTTTTTTTTGTCACTATTGACATCCTTACACATGTGTTATTACTTCCCAGTGTTTTTATTTCTATAGACTCAGTTCCTAGAAGTACAACTGTCAGGTCTGGATGTACATATTTATATCCAGAGTATACAAAGATTTGTTAAGGGAAAAGAGCCATGATAAAGGAAGGACACTAAACAGGCAGACATGCAGGAACCATGATAGGAATATCAAGGAGGATGGATGATCAGCTGTGTCACATGTGAAGTCCACAGCAGAGCTGACTCTTTCCTAATTCTTTCTGCCTAGAGGCACTTAGAAAAATATTTTTCCTTCTATTCTTAGAATTCTGTATTGTTACTAGAAAATGCCTGGACATGTGCTTCTTCTCAACAAATTGGCCTCAAACCTGGCTAACTCTTTTAAAAAGGCAGACTTTCAAGAAAATGAGAAGACAAGCCACAGACTGGGAGAAAACATTTGCAAAAGACATATCTGATAAAAGACTGTTATCAAAAATATACAAAGAAATTTCAAACTCACCACTAAGAAAACAAACAACTCAATTTTAAAATAGGCCAAAGGAAAAGAAATAAATAAAATAGGCCAAAGATCTGAAAAGATATTTCACCAAAGAAGATTATACAAATGTCAAACAAGCTGGGACACCTGGGCGGCTCAGAGGCTGAGTGTCTGCCTTTGGCTCAGGGTGGGATCCCAGGGTCCTGGGATCGAGTCCTGTTTCAGGCTCCCTGCAGGGAACCTGCTTCTCCCTCTGCCTATGTCTCCGCCTTTCTCTCTCTCTCTCTGTGTCTGTCATGAATAAGTAAATAAATCTTTTTTAAAAAAAAGTGGCAAACATGCATATGAAAAAATGCTCCACATTGCATGTCATTAGAGAGATACAACTTAAAACAATGATGAGATACCACTACACATCTACTAGAATGGTCAAAATCTGGAACACTGACAACAATAAATGCTGGCGAGGATATGGAGCAACAGAAGCTCTCATTCACTGCTGGTGGGCATGCAACACAGTGCAACCACTTTGGAAGACCCTTTGGCAATTTTTTCCAAAACTAAGCATACTCTTATCATACATACAATCTAGCAATTGCACTCCTTAATATTTGCCCAAGTGAACTGAAAACTTATCTCCTCATTTAAAAAACCCACATTCAGATATCTATGTAAGTTTGTTCATAATTGTCAAAACTTGGAAACAACTAAGATGTTGCTCAGGTAGGTGAAGAGATATACAAACATGGTATGTCCAAGCAACGGAATATTATTCAGGAATTAAAAGACAGGAGACAATGAGCCACGAAAAAACATAGAAGAACCTTAAATGCATGTTACTAAGTGAAAAAAAAAACAATCTGAAAAAGCTACAGACTATATAATTCCAACTATATGATATTTTGGAGAAGGCAAAACTATGGAAGCAGTAAAAAGTAACAGGAGTTAGTAGAGGATAAAAAGATGGAATAGAGGGGATTTGTAGGGCAATGAAGCTACTCTATATGATACTGTAATGATGGATATGAGTCATTGTGCATTTGTCCAAACTCACGGAATGCACACCACAAGTGAAGCCCAATGTGAACTATGGACTTTGGTTGATGATAAGATCAGTGTAGGTTCGAACACTTAATGGGGCATGTTGATGGTCAGGGAAGTTCTGGGGTGGTAGGGAGTGAGTCTCTGGGAACTCTCTGTGCCATCTGTTCAATTTTGCTGTAAACCTAAAACTATTCTAAAAAATAAAATCTATTAAAATTTTTAAAAAGAAAGAAAGAAACAGGCCCAAGTTTGCTTCAGTTCAGAGAAGTCTTCTGTTATCATTAGTATAATAGTTGTCCCTCCTCTGTTGCTCCTTTCCCTCTTTCTGCTCCCACTACACACAGTCCACAGTTTTAGGATCTATCTTCCAAGCTTCTTATCCTTTCCCACTTGTGTTCTATCTCTTCTTATCTTTGCTCTATGTCAAGATATTTCTTGCCTTCAATTTTCCTAGGATGCTAATTCAGATCGCCTGGTGATCTTCCTCTCCCTTAATTAATCTCTTGAATTGTATTTGGTTAGGAATTTATGATTTTTAGCTTCAGAAAGTCTTTTGGTGCTATATTTAAATCTCCTTCAATATGCAAGTTTTTTAAAAATTCAAGTTGCCTTGCAACAGCTGTTTGTTTTGCTGTGTCTTCCTCTCTCTAAAGCAAGTCCCTGAGAGGAGATATTGTTTTTCATTGTTGGCTCCTGGTTTCATGTGCCCTGATGGCAGCTGCACTCTCACCTGTGTGGTCCAGGTCACAAAAACAAAGGTGCTCAGTCTCTGCTGAGGCCAAAGCCTCCATGTCCAGGGTCAAAGGCAGGAAAGACTCAACCCACCCATTCAGTTGCCCCTTGGCCTCCTTAGGGCCAGGTAACTCAGGCACACTAGTGACTATTCCCCACTAATAGTCATTTGCCTCAGAAGAAGGGCAGGGAGACTGGAATGGCAACAGAAGGTCGGGAGCTCTCTGTTCATGGGGGTCTTCCCAGAGTCCCAGCATGAACTCTCAGACAAATAATGACTTCAAATGCAAGTCCAAGCAGCATCAGGAAGCCCCCAAGCATTCCAGTAGTACAAACTGTTCTCTCTCTACAGTTGATAGTGTTTTTCTGGGAACAGTTCAGAAAATGGAGCCAATGAAACCTGGAAGAACAGGGAAGTGAGAATGGTCAGATACACTGAAACAAATGCTTGAAAAACAAAGGTCTTTAACACACAGCTAACATCATCCTCAGAAACACAACAGGGATGTCCACTCTAACCACTGTTGTTCAACATAGTACTAGAAGTCCTAGCCTCAGCAATCAGACAACAAAAAGAAATAAAAGGCATACAAACCGGCAAAGAAGAAATCAAACTTTCTCTTCGCCAATGACATGGATACTCTATGTAGAAAATCCACAAGACTCCACAAAAAAATTGCTCGAACTGATACAGGAATTCAGCAAAGTTGCAGGATATAAAAATCAAGGCACAGAATTCTGCTGCATTTCTATATACTAACATGAAGCAGAAGAAAGAGAAATCAAGGAATCAATCCCATTTACAATTGCACCAAAAACCATAAGATACCTAGGAATATACCTAACAAAAAAAAATAATAAAAGATCTGTGCTCTGAAAACTATAGAACCTTATGAAAGAAACTGAGGAAGACATAAAGAAATAGAAAAATATTCCATGTTCATGCATCTGAAGAACAAATATTGTTAAAATGTCTATGCTACTCAAAGTAATCTATACATTCAGTGCAATACCTGTGAAAATACCACCAGCATTTTTTTTAAAGAGCTAGAACAAACAATCCTAAAATTTGTATGAAAACAGAAAAGACTCCAAATAGCCAAGGTAATGTTGGAAAAGAAAACCAAAGCTGGAGGCATCATAATTTCAGACTTCAAGCTATATTACAAAGCTGTAATTATCAAGTCGGTATGGTACCGGCACAAAAACAGACACCTAGATCAATGAAACAGAAGAGAGAACCCAGAAATGGGCTGTCAACTCTATGGTCAACCAAGTTTTAACAAAGCAGGAAAGAATATCCAATGGAAAAAAAGACAATCTCTTCAACAAATGGTGTTGGACAAATTGTACAGCCACGTATAGAAGAATGAAACTGCGCCGCTTTCTTACACCATACACAAAAATAAACTCAAAATGGATGAGAGACCTAAACATGAGACAGGAATCCATCAAAATCCTAGAGGACAACATAGGCAGCAACCTCTTTGACCTCAGCCACAGCAACTTCTTGCTAGACCTGTCTCCAAAGGCAAGGGAAACAAAAGCAGAAATGAATTATTAGGACTTCATCAGGATAAAGCTTTTGCACAGCAAAGGAGACAATCAGCAAAATTAAAAGGCAACCTATGGAATGGGAGAAAATATTTGCCGATGACATATCAGATAAAGGTCTAGTATCCAAAATCTATAAAGATCTTATCAAACTCAACACCCAAAAACCAAAAAAAATCCAGTCACGAGATGGGCAGAAGACATGAATAGACATTTCTCCAGAGAAGAAATCCAGATGGCCAACAGACACATGAAATGATGCTCAACATCACTCATCATCAGGGAAATGCAAATCAAAACTGCAATGAAGTACCACCTCACACCTGTCAGAATGGCTAAAATTAACAACTCAGGAAACAACAGATGATGGCAAGGATGTGGAGAAAGAGAAACCCTTTTACACTGTCAGTGGGAATGCAAACTGTTGCAGCCACTCTGGAAAACAGTATGAAGTTTTCTCAAAAAGTTAAAAATAGAACTACCCTACAACCCAGCAATTGCACTAGAAGGTATTTATCCAAAGTATACAAAAATAGTGATAGCAGCAATGTCCACAATAGCCAAACTATGGAAGGAGTCCAGATGTCCATTGACAGAGGAATGGATGATGTAGATGTGATATACATATATATATACATATATATACATATATATAGTGGGATATTTTTCATTCATCAAAAAGAATGAAATCTTGCATTTGCAACGATGGGTAGAACTAGAGAGTATTATGCTAAGCAAAACAAGTCAGTCAGAGAAAGACAAATACCATATGATTTCACTCCTATGTGGAATTTAAGAAACAAAACAGATGACCATAAGGGAAGGAAGAGAAAAATAAAATAAGATAAAAACAGAGAAGGAAACAAACCACAAGAGACTCAACTCTAGGGAACAAACTGAGGGCTTCTGGAGGGGAGATAAGTGGGGGGATGGGTAACTGGATGATGGGAAGTAAGGAGGGCATATGATGTAATGAGCACTGGGTGTTATACGCAACTGATGAATCACTAAATTCTACCCTTGACACTAATAATACAATATATGTTAACTAAATTGAATTTAAATTATTAAAAAAATCTTTAAAAGGAATTCTCAGAATGTGACTACCTGGTTCAATTGTACTTAGCTGGTGAGATTGATGTGTTGCTTGGGCTGCTTTAACAAAATAACAGACTGGGAAGCTTAAAGAACAAACATTTAGGACAGCCCAGGTGGCTCAGCAGTTTAGCGCCACCTCTCTCTCTCTCTCTCCTCTCATGAATAAATAAATAAAAATAAAATAAAATAAAAAAGAACAAACATTTATTTCCCAAAGTTCTAGAGGCTGGGAAGCAAAAATCAAGGTGCCAGCCAATTCAGCCCCGGTGAAAGCTGTCTTGCTATCTTGCAGACAGTTGCCTTCTCACTGTGTGCTCACGTGGCAGACAGAGAAATCTTTCTCTCCTCCTTTTCTTATAAACTGCTAATGCCATCATGAGAGCCCCAACCTTATGACCTCAAACCTAATCCTAATTACTGCCAAAGGGCCTCATCTCCAAATGCCATTCCACAGGTGTTGGGGCTTCATAGATGAATGGGGGAACCACAGTTCAGTGCACAGCAGAGTACTGCAGCTACCTGCTAGAAAACGAACTCCCAACTTTCAGTGCCTTAATATTATAGAAGCTGGGGATCCCTGGGTGGGTCAGTGGTTTAGCGTCTGCCTTCGGCCTGGGGTGTGATCCTGGAGTCCCAGGATCGAGTCCCACACTGGGCTCCCTGCATGGAGTCTGCTTCTCCCTCTGCTGTGTCTCTGTCTCTGTCTCTCTCTCTGTCTCCCTCATGAATAAATTTTAAAAATCTAAAAAATATTTATGTATTACAGAAGCTTATTTCTCGTGTATATGAAATCCAGCTGGAAGTGATGTCTGGTTCACGTAGATGTTTAGGGTCTGAGCTGAAAATCTCTGTCATCTTCGACAGCTGGTTCCCCAGGGCTTTTGAGGATGCAACATCCAGTCAGCAGGAAGGAGGAAAGATCAGGCTCCTGCATGGGAAGGTTTTCTGGACCAGTCCTGGTAATTAACCACATTAATTCCATCCACATTCCATTGCTATAACTCAGTCATGTGGCCTTACCTAACCGCAAGAGAGATTTGGAATTTAGTCTGACTGTGCACCCGGGAGAAATGTAGTCTAACTGCACCCAAGTTCAAGGTTTGTGAGCATCTGGTACATCCTCCCAAAAAGCCCTATTCATGAAGGTAATTGCTAAGATTCATTTCCCCAAACTGTATTAATTACCCAGACCTCCAAAATTAGCATATAATTACTCAGATTTGGACTTTAACAGAGCACATATGTTTTATAAGTTTCATCATTGTTGTCAACCTCAAGGTAAGTCTTGAATTTATAAAATTAATGTAATGAAAATCCTAAATAATAAATTTTTTCAACAAGTAGACTATTATCTTTGGGACTTATTATGAAAAGTTTAATAATATACAGTGGGCCTTTGGCTATATTACATCACTATAAAAGGAAGAAAATTAGATCACCAGAGCAGTAGTTCAAGCAGCCAACTTTTCCAAGAAAATGCAACAGGACTATCCTCATCAGAGAAGGTAGACCAAAGGCGTAGACTTATGTCACAGCCAGCAGGTGAACAGCCTTGTTGTCTTCTGACCCCAGGTGCATAAGGACAGCATTTCAGGGCCCCTGTCTGGGAGATAAGCTGGTAGATGTACATGCAAAGACTGTATGCCAGGGAGGCAGCCCTCAGATCATCCCTTTCAATGGGGGCCAGTAGGTGTCTGGACCTATATCCCTCATCTCTAGATTTTATCAAAATCCCTCCAACACACCTCTTCTCCCCATCTCTTCCCCCGCCATCTTCATCCCAGCAGCCATCAGCTCACGTCTCACCTAGACCTCAGGTAGGCCTTCCAAATAGTCCCCCTATGTTCATTCTGCCTTCTTCCCACCCATTCCATGCCCCTAATTAAAATACTGCTGCTCTTTCCCATTGTTCTTACAAAGCAAAACTCTAAACATGGCCTATCAGCACCCACGTGGCTCCTTCCTACCTGTGGCCCCGTCCCCCTACCCAGTCCACTGGGCTCCAGCCACACTGGTCCTTTCTGTCCCACATTCTCTTCTCTGCACCTGGCACAGTTCTCCCTCCATCCCACCTCCTGACCTCTGCTTCAACTTCATTTGCTGGCAGCGCCTGCCTAACATCTTTGAGTAAGTGTAGGGGATCAAAATATGCCACCCCCAGATAGGTATCTTTGGCATAAGGATTATTTTAAGCTGATTGTTTTTAAGAAATTGTAAACACAAGAGAAGCTGTGAAAACCAAGTCAAAATTACCCTTTTATAAGGGACATTTATGTGTCTAAGGGGAATCTCCCTCCTGTACCAGGAACAAGGAGATGACTCTGTGCCCTTAGAAACTCTTATCCAGGGGATCCCTGGGTGGCGCAGCAGTTTGGCGCCTGCCTTTGGCCCAGGGCGTGATCCTGGAGACCCAGGATCGACTCCCACGTCGGGCTCCTGGTGCATGGAGCCTGCTTCTCCCTCTGCCTGTGTCTCTGCCTCTCTCTCTCTCTCTCTCTCTCTCTCTCTCTGTAACTATCATAAATAAATAAAAAAAAGAAAAGAAACTCTTATCCATGGAGAAGACAGCAACTTAAATCTGCATAACAACCTTACCTTTGTTTACTGTGCTTTTCCTGGGCACCTAGTCACCTCCCCTAACAACTCCTACCTCACCCCCAATACACACACACACACACACACACAATCTTTTGTCTTTCGCTGAAGGTAATATTTAAAGTGATGGCTTTGGCCATTTTGCAGAGTTTTTCTCTTCCTCTACTCTTCAAAGTCTTCCAACTGACCTAAAAATTAAATTTTACATGAGATGTGCTAACAAGAGGGGAAAAAACCAAAGTTTTATTACATGCACATGAAGGCCCAATGAAATTGAGATCTAAAGAAATGACCAAGGCACGTAGTTTTTATACATTTTGAACAGAAACAATAAATTTGTGAATAATTAACAGAATAAAGAAAAGAAGTATTTGGGAGCTTTAATTAGTAGGGAATTCTAAGCAGATTTAGGCTAAAGTAATAGATTAAAAAGAAATGAGATTTATTTCTACAGCTTTCTTGGGATATCTTTTCCCTTCTTAGTATAGGGAGGGTATTTTTCATATGAGAAATTTGTTTCTTGCTTTCAGGGGGACAGAGGAGGGTCTGAGTGCAACTAGCTGTTTCTTAAGTAACTTTATTTAAAATAATAAAAAAAATTAAATAATCAATGTGCCAAGAGGGGCATATTTTGGGGCAACCTGACCTTGGTCCCTACATACACATGTTACTAAACTTTTGTTTTTCTCCTTAATCTGTTAATCTGTCTTGCATAAATTTAATTACTAGACCAGTTGAAGAACCTGGAAGGGAAGAAGAGAAAACTTCCACCCCAATATGTAACCTATAATCTCCCTCATAGGCTCTATTACATGGTGCATGTCTCCTTTGCCACTCACATTGATTTGGGTCATATTGGGTAGATATTATTATTTCCACTAGGGCTATGGAGAGTTAGTTGCCAGTAGGCATGCCCCCCATACCCAGGCAAGCTGTCTGGCACTGAGCAGATAGGTAGTAAATATGTGCTGGAAAAATGAAAGGACAGAAGTGCATATGAATAGTTCTCTGTCATTTACAAAGTGCTTTTGTACAAAGTATGACATGTGACCTTCACAACTTCACTTTCAAGTTGATTTTAGCACTTCCTTTCTTCAGAGGAGAAAGCTTAGTTTCATTCTACTCCCCTGTGGGTTTTTAAAATGCTATTTTATTATTCCTAGTCTTACCTTTATTACTTGTCTTTATCTTTTTTGGGATTTACTCTATTGTTCCTTTCCTTCTTCTTCTTTTTTTTTTTTGTTCCTTTCCTTCTTAAGTTGAAACTCAGCTCATTGATCTATGAAAATTTTTTTATGTGTACATTTAAAGCCAAAAATTTCCCTGTATACAGATTGCTTCAGCTACATTCCACAATTTTTGGTAGTGGTTTTATTGTTATTCGGTTCAAAATATTTAAATACTCCATTATGATATTTTCTTTGACCTATGAATCATTTAGAAGTATTTGTTTAATTTTTTAAATACTTATACCACACATTTTGGATATCTTTTGAGTTGTTACTCTCAAATTTTGTTATATTTTGGTCAGTTTTTTTATTATTGATGATGCCAAAACTTTGGTTTTGTTGAGATTTCCCTTATGGTCAAGTATGTAAGTAGCTTTTTGTGTTTTTTAAAGATTTTATTTATTTATTCATGAGAGACAGAGGCAGAGGCAGAGGGAGAAGTAGGTTCCCTGTGGGGAGCCCAATGCCAGACTCAATCCCAGGACTGCAGGATCATGCCCTGAGCCTAAGGCAGATGTTCAACCACTGAGCCACCCAGGCATCCAGCTTTTTTTTTTTTAAGTATTATTTATTTTAGAGAGGCAGGCAGAGGGAGAGAGAGAAACTTTAAGCAGGCTCCCTGCCAAGCATGGAGACCAACTCGGGGCTCAATCCCAGGACCCTGAGATCATTACCTGAGCCGAAACCAAAAGCCAGAGGCTTAACCAACTGTGCCACCCAGGCACCAAGCGACTAGCTATTTTTAAATGTCCCTGGAGTGCTTGGAGCCTGAAAATTACATCTGGGAAGGCCCAGGTTGACAGTAGCAACATGGGGGAAGGGACCACTGAGCCATCTTCGAGGGTCTGCATCAAGCAGGGCAGTGAGGTGGGGCTGCAGGAGTAAAGGATCCTCAGGGCATCTAAAATGTCATCTAGAGACAAAATTACCCATCCCACTATGTCATTACTATTGTTTCTAATTAATTCCATGAAACCATCAGGGTCTTTGAGGTTACTTTGAAAGGAAGCATTGGAGAAGTGGGTGTTTTTCTCCTTTCATTGTTGGGTGACTAATGGAGCAATCTTGTTTTGTTTTCTGGCTTGAGATCCTGTGAATATTTTAAGAAAGAATAGAGACCTTTTCATAAAACCCAGAGCCTGTTTTTAAGCTCCTCAGGAGCTCCCAGGAGGAAAGCATCTCCTCAGCTCTCTTCCACTCAAACAAGAAAAACAAGATTTCCACATGTGAGACACACACCCCCACATAAAATAGAGATGTTAAGTTCATTCATGATTTTTAAAGCATGATCTCAAAAATCCTCAGAAAATGAAGCTAATGGCCTATGTGTTTACCTTTGTCATTGGAAGACCAAAAAGGAGCATCTTTTGATGAAATTCAACCCTTTTGGGTTCTAGTGGCTTCACGCACTGGGGGACCCTCATGTGATGGATTCTGCAATGGGAGCTGCCATGACTCCAGAGACTCAGTCACCAAAGTCAGGAGGAAAATCCAGGAGAGAGGAAGGTGAAGTACTGCCCAAATAAATTGGCACCAGGCTGGGTGGGCTTTCAGGTGCCAAGCAATGACTGAAGAAGGATTGCCAGAGTTCCCAGAATCTCACTCACCCTCATGATTGGGGGCACAAAAAAATTTGTGAGTCTGGAAGGATACATATGCTCATATCACAGTGAGAATTATGTTTAATCATTCAGAGCTATAATGATCTCATGATTACTAAAAACAGGGTTCAAATCAAATGAACCCACTTTTGTAGAAACCATATCTTCTGGCTGAAATATTCAGTTGTCAATTTTTAGTTTATCATTACTTCTTCCCAAAATCATGCAAGTTGAAAGTTTGATTGCAACCAATCAGTTATTTCCAAAGGAATAATGGCCTTAATGCCCTTATTTTCCAAAAATGCCACAACACGCCCAATGTGTCATTCAATCAACAAACATTTTTGCATGCATCTACTTTACTTAGGCGACTGAGCCAAGAATGGAGTAATGTAAACAAAACATAATGAAAATGTTAGCAACAACGCCAAACATTGAATACTGGAGGTGCATTAAGAAATCTGTTTAATTTGCAAATAGAGCTGGGAAAGATACAGGCTTGAGTTCAGAGCAGAATGTCAGCAATTTTGCCTAGAGGGGTCAAAAGTCTTATGAGACAGATGAGTCTTGATATGAGCCCTAAAAAAAGAGACAAGTTGGAAAATCAGAAAGTCCAGTAGAAGACATTCCAAGACAGACAAAATGATGTGAATAAAGTCAAGAAATCTGAACAGTGGTGATAAAGTTTCTTAAAGGTAAGTTTCATTACCTGATATCAAGGCCAACTGGTGATGGAATTAATACATAAGAAGAATTGATTTGCTGCCCTACTTCCTCTCCTCTCTGCTTAACTGCCCTAGGTTCCCAGCATGCAAGGCCAGCTACAGAATTTGCAGAACCCAATGCCAGATGAAAATCAGAATACCAGTGGAGAGGGTAAGTGGGCCTCCCCCTTCCCTTGGGCTCCTGGCCCCAATCCTCAGGGAATGGGTGACTCCAAAGGATTGCAACCTTTATGCAAGAATGTCCTGGGTCCCTGGACCAAGTAGCAAAGACCCCACTCAAGTTGAGCATGGCCAGCCCAGGGAAGGACAGCCACTGCCTTTCCCAATCTGAGAGGCTGAAGCTGTGGAGGGCAGCAGCAGAACCTGGACCTCCCCAACCAATGCCCCAGGATAGAGAGTAACATGGGTTTGAAGCAAGAATGGGGAGAGAGCCCTGGGAAGGATCCAGGTTCCAAGAGTCAGAGTGCAGGCCACTGCAAACGTGTCCCAGGGAGGCAGTGGGAGGCTCCTGACCATGCTGCATCATCCTCCTGGACTTCACTTACAAAACATAAACTCAGATAAAACTATTAAGAATTTCAAGATGGAGGGACACCTGAGTGGCTCAGTGGTTGAGCTTCTGCCATTGGCTCAGGTTGTGATCCTGGGGTCCCGGGATCGAGTCCCGCATTGGGGAGTCCAATGCTCTGGTCACGAGCTCTGGTTGTGTCTCTCCCTCTGGTTGTGTCTCTGTGTGTCTCTCATAAATAAATAAATAAAATCTTCAAAAAAAAAAAAAAGAATTTCAAGATGGCAACCACAGGACAAGGATCTCTAAGGGCTGGGCCCCATGTGACAGCACAAGTCTCTGGTCAATGAAGCCAGTCCTATTGGCATCCCACAAGGATCTGCCCTCCCTAGACATCTCCCCATCTTGCAGAACTTTCTCTTCACTCACCACCCAAAGTTATATTACAGTCACATTCTAAACTAGTCTGAAAAACTCCTGCTAATCCTTTATGAGCAGAGGTCCTACCTATGTTAAGCTACATTCACCATGAGTCAGACCTGACCAAGTGTGTCTGCAAAACCAGAAGCAAGTCAGCCCAGACTCTTTCCCAGAGAGAATGAGGAACCTGCTAGATAGGAAGGTTTCCGGAGGAGCTGGTGGTCCAGCATTAACTCACCCAGTCCTGTAAAGAGAGATCCTCAGGCAATGGATTTGCCTACAGCATCCACATTGACCAGTGAAGACGGAGACGGTTATTCCTACACAAACATAAGTCACCCTTGAAGATTCCAAGCAGCTGGGTGACACTCTGAAAGGAGCTGGAGTTTTGACAAGTTCACTGGTAGCTTCCAGGGTCAGAGAAATACAGTTGGTGAAATGATGACCTCACTCTCACTTTTTTGGTTCAAGTGTCCAGGGGTTTCTGGAGTTCTAGCAAACCCACCTGCCCTTTAACACTGGCTTTCTGGAGGCAAACATTTTCTAACACAGAGGGACAACCATTTATGAGACCTCAAAGCATTATTACATTTTGGAAAGAAGGATCATTTTTTTATGTTTATTTTATTTTATTTTATTTATTTAAGAGAGAGAGAACAAAAGAGAAAGCACCAGCAGGGGTGGAAGGGGCAGAGGGAGAGGGAGGAGCAGACTCCCCGCTGAGCAGCCAGCCCAGAGCAGGCCCACTCCCAGGACCCTGTGATCATGACCTGAGCCAAAAAGCAGATGCTTAACTGACTGAGCCACCCAGGGCCCCAGAAGGATCAATTTTTAAAATAAACTTTTATACTCCACCATATTATAGCAGAATTCCTAGTCCCATTCCTCCAAGGACAGAAATGTTGATGCTATGTGACACAGAGAGACATCATAACCGAGTTTAATTTCTCTCTTCGAGAAATTACAGGACACTACAGGACAGTCAGGCAAAAATGGTGGAGGGTCAAGCTGTCCTCTCAATACACAACATAAATGGGTTCTGGTCACTCCAGGGACAACCAGAACAGTGACTCTTTCTACCCAGCTGGCCATATCCTGTGCTTTGTAAGAAATAAACATCTACCAGTTAAGAGATGATGGGTAAAATTAAGTTCTCTTCATATATCATCAAGCAATTTAATGTGTAAAGCCCATATGATAATATTAAATCTCAACTCGATCTGTCACTGTTGAAGTAACTTTGAGAATTTTCCCATTTTTGTGCCTCTCCTTTTGTGTAGCCTACCAAGACAAAAAGCCAACTACCATATTTGGAACAGAGTCCTTGAGAAAATGAGGATACATCTTTTTGAGCAATTTCTTTCATCTCATCCGACTATTGGTGGATTGCTTAATTTTTATGCAATTTAATATCTCCCAAGAAAAATGTTAATTTTTTTTCATCATACCTGGGAGAATTCTAGAATTTATGTTTCAGCTGTCCATACAGGAGAACAGGAGACCCGGTAGCTTCCTAAAAGTGAGACAGAGTCCTGATTCTTGAGTCTGGGATCACCTGACTCAGCTCCAGGAGGAGGTACCTAGATATACACCTAAAACTCCCCAGAGCCAGGTCCTCCTTGAGAGACTCTGAGGGCTGAGGTCCCTTTGGAGACAAGTACCATTCACTCATGTATTTTAGCTATACTTTGAGTTTTCCGCAGCAGGAGAAAGACAACTGTGACATGCAAATTTTGCCCTGGTTTGTTGCAAAGACCTCTGACTCACCTTAAAAATATATAAAATATACACATGGGCCCAGAAATGCATTGTATTCATGAATTAACCAAATAGTGCACAGTCAATTCTCTACTCCAAACCTGCCTGTAGTCTTACAACAGAAATTTTTTCTAAAGGCAATTTTAAATCATACAGTATATTTTTTGGCTAATTTTTTTCCAACTCTTTATTTTGAAAATGTTCAAGCCTAGAGTCAAATGACAGAATGATGCACTGAGAAACTTTATACCCTTCACCTACAAGTACTGACTGTTAACACTTGGTCACATTTGTTTGACCGAGCAGTATTTACCTTTGTTGCCACCATGGCATGGCCCTTGGAAAGGGTGAAATGAGCCTCTCTTAGACCAAGACACTCTTGTTTCGTGTCAGAGCAGGTATTTGCCTAGACACCAGGTGTGGTGAGATGTCTCTGGGCCTCCCCCCAGTGAGGTTTGACTGCTTTTTCTGAATTAAGAAACAAGGGAGATCGGTTGAAGAAAAGCATGAATTGCACTTATGTATGCATACTTAAGAAAATGTCAATAAATTCAGTAAATATAAAGTTTTGTTTCATTTACTGGTGTCCATTATAAAAGCAAAACCCTTCTCTAAACATTGTCTCGGATCATACATCCATTCACCAAACATGCAGGAAACGCCTGCTCTGGGAGTGCAGGGCACTGTTCTGAACGCTGGAGACAGAGCCCTGCACAGACAAGGCTGACATCTCACGAGCTCCCCCTAGAGGGGCGAGGACCAACAACGAACTAGCACAGAAATGTCACATGGGGACAGGTGCCTTGAACAAAATCAAACAGGGTAATATGCAGGGTGGGGTTAGTGACTCCAGCTGATTCCTTTGGGGTCACAGGACCAGCAAGTAAAGAGACCCCACGTTAGCAAGTGAGATTCCAGAAGCAAACAGGCTGCTGGAGCTGAAAATAACAGCAGAGGAAGGGGTAAGGGATGAGGTCAGAGATAATGGGGCCAGATGTGCCAGGCCTCAGGTCACCCAGGTCACCACTGGACATGTAAATCCGGGAATAAGCACCGTATGGATCCTCATATGAAATTGAATTTCCTAATAGGGCCGTTGAGACTTTGAACGAGGAAATCATTTTGAAATAATTGATAAAGACTGTTTTGATCATTTCTTACATTTCCAGAGAGTCACAACTTGAGGCTTCACGATGACAGGAGTGCCGGGATGTCATCTGCTGGCGCCTTAGTTCACGTGGGGTGTCTGAGGAAGTGAGGCGGGCTGTGCAGCTGGCTTTGTTGCCTGTGGACTTCCAAACGCTCGACTCATTATCAGTTAAGGACAGGTAAATCTTGTCTGAGGTGACAAAATGTTTCTGTATTTTGAACAATTGTGCTTAAAGCCAAAATAAACTTATAATAAAAAGTATGGCTCCCCTTTTTGATGGTTCCCGACAGCCTTTAAGCCTCAGCCTTCCGCTCCGCCTCCATCCACACCTGAGCAAGCTGAGAAGGCCCCAGGGCTCCCTCCTCCACCCCCATGGGAAAGTCCAACACTCCAGCCTCTCCCTGGGCTTGGGAACCCTCACCCCAGCGGTTCCCATAACTGTCATGAGCCCCCAAGCCAGGACCTCCCTTCTTCTCTCCATATCTGTGTGATCCACTTCTCATATACCCTCTTGGTGTGAGTGTGGCATCAGCCCTCTCCACATCCAAGTCAAATTTGGGGGCGGGGGGGGGAATCCCTCTTCTTCAAAATGGTTAAAACAAAACCCAAGAATCAATCATAAAGTCCTGTTTCTAGCAGAAAAGAAAGGCTTGGCACCTCAATCAAAAAGAGGAAAAGCAGTTTGGAGGACTGAGGAACAGTGCCCCATACAGAGCTGATCCTGGACAAAGGCACCCACCACCTTCCCAAAGGGGGGGGGGGCGTCTCACACAGAGCAGGGCGGGCAAAGCCTGGCCGGAGGCAGGCCTGGAGCTGGCACCACTCCTCGGGCAATTGTCTTCCACTACCACTCTTACCACTCGGAGGCTACACTGGAAAGAGAGATGTTAGTAAATTCTAGAAACTCGCTTCCTGCGCAGGGGCCCAAGGGCCAGCAGGGGAGGAGAGGGGACGGAGGAAGGGCGTGAGGCGCAGCAGGTGGAAGGTCCAAGGCCACACCCTCCGCTCCCCCGGGAAGCCCACGCGGCCCGGTGTGCAGAGCGGCTGCTCCTGACCTCGCACCGTTCGGGTCCTCGGGGTCCCAAACCCAGGCTGTCCCGCCCCCACGCCCTGCTTTGTCCTCGGGCGGGAGGAAGCTCCTGAGCCCGTGGGAAGGCCTGGTGCGTGCCTCTCCTCTGCGCAGGTGCAGGGGTGGGGGCAGGTGCAGCTCTGGGGGGCACCGCAGGTGGGCGGGGGGCGGGCGCAGCCGTTGGCCTTCGCTGATCCTGGGAGACTTGTCTAACATCTCGCCTCCTCGGGTTGTCCTCCAAGAACCAGCGAGGTTAGGTGGATGGTGGCCGGGGTCTGAAATCACCCTGGTGTGAATTCCGTCTCTAAGTCCCAGACTGCGGGCTCTCCGTCTGTAATTAGAAAGGGGGCAGGGAGGGCACGTGGCCACTCAATTCCCCACCAGCATGATTTTTGTTCTTTAAACCTGTGAACCCATCCCAGTGAGATTCCAAGTCTCCCACCCTACAAGATCCCCCAGTAAATCCTGGGGTGGGGGGCAGCAGCCACTGTTACTTCCACCGCTGGCATCCAGGGGGGCCCACACCCCTTTGGAAAACAGCAGTCAGGAGGCAGCTGGGCAGTGACTTGATCCTTCCAGTCCCCGGGGACGTTGCTCAGGGTTTCTCCACGTGGGCTGCCAAAGGCACTGAGCCCCGTTCCCACTGGTTCGGGTGGCTGCTCCCCACGGAAAGGGGACCGAACAGGACAAGACAGGCTGCAAGGCTGGGCCCAGAGGTCGCTAAAGCCCAAGCCAGCCCCCGAGATGTGCACCAGGAAAGCGCTGCTTTCCTCTCCCCCTGTAAGGGGTGCAGGCAGCTGCTGAGAACTGAGCAGTAAAGCTAAGCAGACTTTGGATAATATGTATTTCAGTGTTTTTTACATTATGCCATTGACTAACAAGCCACCTGGAACATCTGTTTCTAGCTCTGAAATCGTTTGCAGAAAACATTCTGGCAAATGCTCTGCTCCTAGAGCTCTCCTCTGCCCTCAAGCCACCCCCCCCCAACCTCTGGGACCACAGGAAAACCAAGGCAAAGGTGACCCACCTATTGCTGAAGATTAACTGAGCAAGGTTCCATTGACTAAGTGTAACGACTGTAGAAGTTACCATTAATTCACACCTAAGCGGAATGCAATCATACCAGGAAATAGATTTAAGTTTGCCTCCTTGACATTATGGGTTTCTCTCCTTTATGCAGAATATCATACATCTTGTACGAGAGCCATGCTTTCCTCCCTAGCCGTGGATATATTGCTATGGCATTAGCTTTTCCCCTCGTCTTTGCAAATAGAAAGGTCTCTCCCCGCTCCAGTTTTTAAGCCCTTTTATCCCTTCTTGTTGTGAAGGTCATCACCAAGAATAGGGTGAAGGGCCTGGGACCATGGCTAAGAGAGAAATAACACTTTCACTTCCAGTTGCAAAGTATACCTATAGGATTAATATTTCCCTCATGCTATTTACATAATGGTATGAAAGAATCAAATTTACAAAGGGTGCTCGGTCTCTGGGAGGCTGGAAGGGTGAGAGATGTCTCTCTGGCTTAAGAGGAGCCCACAGTTAGCAAACCACCTCTGATAAGTTCCCCTTCCAGCATGATTGGCACCCTAAAAGACACACACACACACATACACACACACACACACCACTTTCACATGCATCAGTCAGAAACACGAGTTGACAACTTGCATTTGAATGATAGCATCAGAACATTCAATAACAAACAATAGTAGCTACACCCATTTGCTTTGGGTATTGCCCAGTTGTTGTATTGTTTTCCACTGTGGTTCCAGATTCTTCACCTTGGCCCACATCTTCACTGCCCCTCCATATGTCCTTCCCCAAGTCCTGAGACCCATACCCAAAAGTCCCCTCTGATGGATATCAGCGAATTTCTATTTAAAAAAAGAAAACAGGTAGTATAACTGAGTGTCCCAATATTTGGGCTAACAATTTTTTCTAGGAAAACATTGGTCATCCCAAGAACAAGAACAAAAACTGATGAACAATCCCATATAGACATGCAAATGAGTGATGACCTTAGCTTTTGCAGAGTCTTCAAGTCATGTCAATATATAGAATAATGTAATTCTCCTTTTTTTGAGAGAGAGAGAGAAAGCACAAGCAGAGGAAGAGGCAGAGGAAGAGGGAGAAGTAGACTCCCCGCTAAGCGGGGTCCCTGATGCAGGGCTCGATCCTAGAACCCTGGGATCATGACTTGAGCCGAAGGCAGAGGCTTAACCGACTGAGCCACTGAGGCACCCCAGTAATGTAATTCTTTAACTATTACCATCTATAACCATTACCATCCCCATTTCGAGGATGGGAATACTAAGACAATAATGAATATAACTGTTTCGTATAGCTCCAAAGATTTGTCAAGTGTGAGTGTATGCCTATATTCTAGTCATCCAAGTTCCTACACCTGTAAAACAGTACACCACAGAGGCTGATGGCATTGGCCAGATGTTGTCTGTCTAACCCACACATCTAAGAAGAGAGAATTTTAGTGTCATAAAAGAAAAATTTTTATTTGTTGAAGAAATGGAGCCAGAATTCTTCTTAGGGAGGAAAGTACCCTGGTATGTTGCTTCAACACGGGAGGGATCAGCAGTGCTTTGCTCCTGTCCAAGAAAGGAGAAACAATGAAGAAGGGAGGAAGGCAGGAGCTGGTGAAGGGGCTGAGGCAAGCCAGCATGGAGCATAGCAGTGAGAAACCCCCACCACTGGTGGCTGAATGGGCTCTAATGATAAATACGTCCAACATGATTTTTAGGTTCTTTGCTGTAGTAGTAGGGTTCAAATTTACATGGATGTTTGAAATGTTATTTCTTTTCTTTCTTATAGCAGATCTCACCTGGCTTCTAATCCCACTCACCCTTGATATTGTACACTCGAATTTGACAAATAAAGTAGCTCTATCTTTCCTGGTATAAATCTTAGTCTGAAAAAAAAATTTAGTCTGTTTCACATTATAATCATCTCTTTACAAATCCTTCCTCAACCCCTTTTCTCCTCACCTTCTCCCTAGTGGCATCTCAGGCATGTGTGTGTATGAGTGTGTGTTTCTGTACATGAGTGTGAGTGTATGTGTGTGTGTTTTCAGAGTTTCTAGTGTTTGATGCACATCATGAAATCTCACACTTGGCAGGGGCACTACTGGGCTTGTTCATCCAGTTCTCTCTTCTTTAATCTGGCTAACAAACCTCTTTGGAAGTCTTATATCACCTCCAGAATCATGAAAGGCCACAAATGAAGACAAACAATAGGTTAAATACCAGTCCTGGCAAAACTAACTCCAAATCGTCCCCTGTCACTAAGTGCAGTATAATAGCCTGTATAATACCGGCAAGGGATGAATGTGAAGGCATATAATTGACTAACAGGTCTTGGTGTAACTGTGTCTTTGTGCAGCTGAGCCCTGAAGTACAGGTGGTGCCTTCTATCTTGAACACTTTAGAGCTTGGAAGTTGTCCTCACTGTTGAGTTCTAAAAACACTTATCTCAGCAGATTAAGGTCCCATGTGTTCCACCCTAAAATGTAATCATAGCTAGAAACCTGAGCTTGGATATCCATCACTCTGCAAGCCCAGAATGATCATCTATTGCCAAAACACTGGTTGAGTTTTCCAGAGAGAGCCCATTTGAAGATTTGGGGATGGCTCATCTTCTTTCAAAAAAAAAAAAAGATTTATTTATTTGAGAGAAAGCGTGTGCAAGAGTGGGTGCAGGGTGAGTAGCAGAGGGAAAAGAAGAGGGAAAAGAAGAGGGACAAGCAGACTCTGCACTGAGCACAGAGCCCAATGCAGGGCTCAATCCCAGGACCTAGGATCATGGCCTGAGCTAAAACCAAGAGTCAGACAACCAACTGAGCCACCCAGGTGCCCCTCATCTTTTCTGATCACCTCCTAGCCTCTTCTCCATTCCACTCTACTCCACCAGGTCCTTCCCAAAAGGAGTAAATGACCAGATCAAGCCTACTGATGATGCCTTACCCAGAGCAGACCTGGAGTAAATATTGGTGGCTAATAAGCGTGCTGAAACCTGCCACCCTGGACCAATCTCGCCCTTCTAAGAACCAGGTGAAGAAAATGGAGAAGGTACTAATTTTAACGTGCGCAAGCAATGTTGTGCAGTAACAAAGTGTAGCTTTGTGCATTATCTCTGTGTTACAAATGAGAGCATGCAGGCTCAGATGGGCTTTTTAACATGTGCCTAATCACAGCAGTGGGAAGGCTGTGGTTCCAATTCAAATGTTCTGACCCAGCAGCTTGTGCTATTTCTGTAATATCCGTCACTCTGAGTGTACTTGACTCCAAGGCAAATGGGAACAGAGAATTTTGTATAAACTTCTTTATCAAATTGAGGAAGTTTCCTCCTGTTCCTACTTAACTGAGAGAGATTTTCATAAAGGGATATTGAATTTGGCAAATGCTCTTGACAATATGGTTTAGTTTTTGGTGTGCATGTGTGCTTTGTGTTAGTTTGTTAACATGGGCAATTATATACGCTAATTTTCAAATTTTAAACCAATTTTGCATTCCTGGGATAAATATATTCTATTCCTGGCCACGATATATTATTCTGCCTATATATTGTTGTATACAATTTGCTATATAAGTTTGTTAATAATTTTTACAACTATTCCCATGGTGACATTAGTCTGGAATCTTCTTTCCTTATAATGTCTTTGTTTGTTTGTTTTGTCCATTTACCATTTATTAAGAGATAATGTTAGCCTCAAAAAATGACTTACAAAGTATCCCCTTTTCTTCAATTGTCCACAAGAATTTAGATAAATTGATATAAGTTTTTCCTTACATGTTTGGTATGATTCATCAATAAAGGCATTTGTGCCAGAAATGTTCTTTGTGGGAAGATTTAAAACTATAAATTCAGGGTCTTTAATAGGACTACTTAGGTCTTCTACCTCTTTTTGAATGAGTTTTAGTAGCTTCTATCTTTCAAGGAATGTGTCTATTTCATCGAAGTTGTCAAATTTATTAGAATAAAATTTGTTCAGAATAGTCCCTTATTATCCCTTAATATCTGTAGGATCTGTAATGACATTATGTCTTTCATTTTTATGTTGTGTCTCTTTCTTCCTGATCAGTATGGCTAAGGCTTATCAGTTTTATTGACTTTCTTTTTTAAAAAAGCAGCTTTTGGCTTGTTAATGTTCTCTATTGTTTTTCATTTATAGTCCATTAAGTTTGTTATTATTTCTTTTTTCTGTTTATTTTGAATTTAGTTTGCTCTTTTCTTATTGTTGGTTTCCTAATTAGTAAGCTGAAATCATTGAGACCTTTCTTCTTTTCTAATATAGGCATTTAGTGCCCTAAATTTCCCACTAAATACCAATATAGTGTCCTGTCACAAACTTTTATATATTGTATTTTCATTTTAATTCAGTTCAATACACATTTTATCTTTTGGATTCTTCTTTGATCCATGAATTTTTTAGAAGTATGTTGTTTAATTGTCAAAGATATGGGAAGTTTCCAGAAATCTTTAGGTTATTGAGATATCACTTAATTCCATTATGATCAGATAGCATGTATTGTATGACTAGAATTCTCTTCAATGTATTAAGACTTCTTTTATGGCCCAATAGATGGTCTATCTTAGTAAATGTTCTATGTGCACTTGAAAAGAAGGTGTGTACTGCTATTATTAATTGTAGTGTTCTGTAAATGTCAATTAGGTCAAGTTGGTTAGTGGTGTTGTTCAGGATTTCTATATCTTTGTCAATTTTTCTGTCTACTTATTTTATTCATTATTGAAAGAGAGATATTGAAAAATCTGACATGATTATGGCTTGGCTATTTTGCCTTGTAGTTCTACCAGTTTTTGCATTATGTATTTTGAAGCTCTGTTACTAGGTGCATAAAAATTTTTGATTGTTATGACCTCCTGATGAGCTGACCCCTTTATCATTATAAATTGACGTTCTTTATTTCTATTAACTTATTTTGTTCTGACATCTACTTTGTCCAATATTAATGAAGCTACCCCAGCTTTCTTTTGATTAGTGTTAGCATGGTATATCTTTTTCTATAGTTTTACTTTATCTTTATACTTTTCCTATACTTTACTTGTATCTTTACACTTAAAATATGTTTCTTGCAGACAGCATAAAGTTGGGTCTCACTTTTTATCCAATCCAACCTCTTCCACTTAATTGATATATTAATTTTCTAGGGCTGCCGTAACAAAGTACCACAAACTAGGCTTATGTAACAGAAATCCACCATCTCACAATTCTAGAGGCTAGAAGTCCCAAAATCAAGGTGTCAGGTGAGGTTGGTTCTTTCTAAAGACTGTGAGATTAAGATCTGTTCCAGGCTTCTCTCTTCCACTGGTAGATGGCTATCTTCTTATGACTTCACAGTGTCTTATCTCTATGAATATCTATCTCTGCACCCAAATTTGCCCTTTCTATAAAGACACCAATCATATTTGATTAGAGTCTACTCTAACGAACGTATTTTAAATTTACTGCCTCTATAAAGACCCTATCCCCAGAAAGGTCATCTTCTAAGGAACGGGGGGTTAGGACTCTAACATATCTCTTCCAGGAAGACACGATTCAACCTATAACAAGGTGTTCAGACCATTTACACTTAATGTGGTTATTGATGCAATTAGATTTAAGACCATTATCTTATTTTCTATGTGTCCCACATGTTCTTTGTTCTTTTTCTTCTATTGCTTTGGAGTAATCCAATATTTTTCATGGTTCCATTTTCATCACTTGTTGACTTACTAGTTATAGCATTTTGTTATTTTCATGGTATCTTAGAACTTATAGTATACACCTTTAATTTATCACAATTTAACTTCAAGCAATATTATAGCACTCCACATATTAAGTGAGAACTTTACAAGATTACTCATTTCTCCACCACTGCTTTTGCAGTTTTTGTCACACATTTTCCTTTTTTTTTAGTATAGTTGACACACAATGTTATATTAGTTTCAGGTGTACAATTTAGTGATTTGACAAGCTTATACATTATGCTGTACTTTTACAAATGTTTCAAACCCCATGCCACATTGTTTTTGTTTATTTGTTTAATTATATTTTGAGGGAATTTAGTAAGAAAAAAATGCTTTTACACTATCCACATAGTTACCATTTCTAGCGCTCCTCATTCTTTTTTTTAGAGCCATATTTTCCTCTGATATCATTCTTCTTCTGTCTGGAAGACTTTCTTTAAAATTTATTATAATGGGGATCCCTGGGTGGCTCAGCGGTTTAGCGCCTGCCTTCCACTCGGGGTGTGATCCTGGAGTCCCGGGATCGAGTCCTGTGTTGGGCTCCCTGCATGGAGCCTTCTTCTCCCTTTGCCTGTGTCTCTGCCTCTTTATGTCTCTCTCTGTGTCTCTCATGAATGAATAAATAAAATCTTTTTAAAAATTTCTTATAATGTAGGTCTGGTGAATTCTTTCAGCTTCTGTGGGTCTAAAAAAGCCTTTATTTCATCTTCATTTTTGAAAGATATTTTTCCTAAGTATATAATTCTAGGTTTACAAAGGTTTTGTTGTTGTTGGGATTTTTTTTTTCAGTCAGTAGTGCTTTAAAGATGCTGCTCCACAATGCTCTTGCCCACATTGTTTCTGTAGACATCTGCCATCATCCTTAACATTGTACCTCTGTACAAACGTATATTTTCCCCACTGGCTGCTTTTGGCATTTTCTCCTTATCACTGATTTTGAGTAACTTGAGATGTGCTTTTTATAGTTTTCTCTTTGTGTTTCTTCTCTTTGGGGTTCATTTTGCTCCTTGGATCTATGAGTGTGTAGTTGGCATCATATTGGGTAACTATCAGTCATTATTTCTTCAAATAATTTTTTCTGACCCTTTCTCAGGGCACTCCAATTCCATATATATCATACTGCTTTATAGTTGTCCCACAGATCACTAGGACTCTGTTTTATCATTATAGTTTTACAATTGTTATTGTTTTATTCTTGTTTCTATATTGGTTTAATTTTGCATGATTTCTATTTCTCTGTCTTCAATTTTTTCATTAATTTTTTTCCTTGTGTAATGTCTTACCTGCTTTCAATTCCATCCATTGTATGTTTATCTGAGACACTGTAGTTTTCATCCATAGAAGCTATATTGGGGTCTTTTATAACTTCCATTTCTCTACTTGACTTTCAAGCATATAGGACATAGTTTTAACCTTTTAATGTCTTTGCCTGCTAATTTTAATATTTGTCAGCTCTGGGTTGGCTTAAATTTTGGCTTTTCTCCTCATTATGAACCATGTTTTCCTGTTTCTTTGCATGCCTGGCAATTTTTCATCATATGTCAGATATTTTGAATTTTCATTTATTAGGTATTAGGTATTTCTGTATACCCATTAATATTCTCGAACTTTGTCCTGGAGATGGTTTTTTAGAACCAGTTTGATCCTTTTAGGACTGGCTTTTAAGTCTTGTTAGGCAAAACTAAAACTGGTCTAGAGCTAATTATATCCCAATACAGTGACCAGACCCTTCAGTGTACTCTACCTGATTTTGCATGAGTTACGGGACTTTTCGGTCTGACTGATGAGAACAGGCATTATTGCTGGCCTTGTATGGACACTGGGTGCTATTCCCTCTAATCCTTTCAGAGAGTGCCTTCCTGGTCTCAAGTACTCTTCTCTTGCATATGCTGAACAGCACTCTAATGAATACTCAAGAGGTGCCCTCCGCAAATCTCCAGAGTTCTCTCTCTGTGTAGTTCTCTCCTCTCCAGAACTCAGTCCTATGAACTCTAGCCAGTTTCGTTCTCTCCCCTCAACCTGGGCTCCACATGGGTTCCTCTCTCTTTGCTGCAGCCTAGAAACTGTTAAAGTAGTAAACCAGGGTAATCACAAGACTCCATCTTTGTTTTCCATATCTCATGAATTACTTCACTATCTAATGCTTAGTGTTTTGAAAACCATTGTTTCACATATTTTGTCTGATTTTCTTTTTTTAAAGATTTATCTATTGGGACGTCTCAGGGTGGCTCAGTGGTTAAGCATCTGCCTTTGGCTCAGGGTATGATCCTGGGGTCCCAGGATTGAGTCCTGCTTTGGGCTCCCTACAAGGAGCCTGCTTCTCCCTCTGCCTATGTCTCTGCCTCTCTGTGTGTGTCTCTCATGAATGAATAAATAAAATCTTTAAAATAAATAATTATAAATATTTATTTATTTATTTATTTATTTATTTATTTATTTATTTATTTGAGAGAGAGAAAGAGGAAGAGGGAGAGAATCTTCAAGCACACTCCCCACTGGATGTGGAGCCCAATATAAAGCTCTATCTCATGATCCATGAGATCATGACCTGAGCCAAAACCAAAAGCCACTTAACCAACTGAGCCACCCAGGCACCCCTGGTGTTTGTTTGTATGTTTGTTCGTTTCAAACTCGAGAATAAATCTGGTCCTTGTTACTCCAAGTTGGCCAGAATTAGAAATCTTCTCCTCCAGATTCCTTTCCTTTTTTTCCTTTCTTAGACTCTGATCCTAAGAGACAAATTGGCATTGCCCATCCCTAGAATATGTAGGATATGTGGGATACTATAAAGGCAAGAAGACCCCTCAGGCTCTTCCCAGCCTCGTAAACCTTTGCGTCTGTTGGCTTGTGGGCCTTGTATCACTCCATAAGTAGAGAGATTCCCCTGCCATAATTAGAACATCTGACCTATGAACCCCACCCAACCTCTATCCTGTTCACTTCTGGGTCCTCATCTGGACAAATCCCTCTCACTTCACTGTTTGGTCCCATTCTTCCAAACAATGATGGTGGAGTACCTAATTAGGCAGGACCCAAGGGTGGGAATAGGGTGGGGTCCCTCTTGTTTGAAGCTGGCTGAAAATCAGAAGAGAAGTTCAGCTGTGAGCTGAACCAAGTCTAAATGGGTAACTGGTTCAGAGCAACATGAGAAAGGAAGCGGAGTTTAGTGAGGTAGGGAGGCTAGTGAGGAAGAGATAGGGACCAAAGTGCCCCTGAAGACAGTGAGTTAATAACCACAAACATTTATCTTTCAATACTGAGGAAGCTTAAGGTACCCTCCAGAAGTAAATACTCTATGGATGCTGCCATTAGGCAGCCCTTGACCTGGACCTCTCACCAACCGTTCATCAGCAGTGGGAATACAGCACTCTTGAGACCATGACTCCAGACCTTCTTTCTCTCACTGAAGCTCACTTTCCACCTCACCTACTTCTACCAATATCTGGATTGCTACTATGTCATAGAAAATATATATATTGATCTCTGCCACCAATTCCTGGCACAGAATTCCTAAAACTTTTGGTATTTCTTAAGTGATGAGAACACTAGAGTACCTCTTGTTCTAATATTTGTCTTTGACACCCTCCCTGACATAGATCTCCCAAAACCCTTATAAATTCTTATGTGATAAGAGCACAAACAGCATTTTTTGTTCCAGTGCAGTGACTCAAGTGGGCTTCTGGATGGGGACTGTTCACCACAAAGACCAAGCCAATGGAATCTCCAGTCCTACCTTTCATCCTTCAAAGAGGAAAGAAAGGCTAAAAATGTAGTTAATAATTGATCATGCCTACTTGAGGAAGCCTCCCTAAAATCCCAATAGTAAAGGATGCAGGGAGCTTCCAGGTTTTGAACACATCCATAACAGAAGGGTGATGCCCCCCCAACTCCATGGGAATAGAAGCTTCTGTACTCAGGATCCTCCCAGACCTTGCCCTATATAGCTCTTCATCTAGCTACTCATCTGCGTCCTTTATCACATCCTTTAATAAACTGGTAAAGGGAAATAAGTGTTTTCCTGAGTCATGTGAACTGTTCTAGCAAACCAATAGAAACTGAACCCCCAATTTGTAGCCAAACTGGACAGAAGTTTTGGATAACCTGAGGGCCTACTACTTGCATTTGGCACCTGAAGTAAGGGACCACCTTGTGCAGCTGAGCCTTCACTTATAGAATCTGATGTTTTCTCCAGGCTATTAGTGTCAGAACTGAGTTAAACTATAGGATATCCAGCCAGTGTCACAGATAATTGGTTGGTGTGGGGAAAAGCCTTGACACACTTGATAACCAAAAATGTCTGAAGTGAGGTGTGCTGCGTGGGTGGTAAAGGAGCCATGCAGGAAAGCAACACATAGAGGGCAAAACTGAATTTTTCCCTGTGCCCTACAGTCTTTGACTCCATCTTGAAGTGGGGTCCCACACTCCCTTCCCCATTTCAATTAGGGTAAATAGAGATGGAATAAACCCTATTCTCCCATCCCAATCTACCCCAACAGGAGACTCTACTGTTTCTGTAAGACTCTACTGCCTGCTAACTTTTCAGACCAGCATCACTCTGCGGACCAGATGTTGCCCTGGGCCCAGCCTCGCCTTCAGAGATATTTATTGGACCACACACTATATTTACATCTTTCATTTCCAAAACTTTAAAAATCTGGAGATTTTTACATTAAAAATATTAATTCCCAGCCTATCTTGAAAAATCAGAAGCTGTGGCGACACTGCATTGGCCTTTCTCAATGACAGCTCTGTTCAAATGAGCACTTGTGTCCAGGTGGACACAGCCTCCACCTTCTGGCTTCACTCCCATAATGTGAATTACTGCTTGGTCCACATAGGTATTTGATATTGCCACAGATGGGAACTTGTGCAAGATAAACATGGGCAGATGCTTTTTCTCCTCTTTGTGGAAGTCACAAACATAATGTCCAGATATAAGAGTCATTTTCAAAAAAGCAAGAGCATAAAACATTTGTGCCAAATTATGAACTGTAATGACTTTGCATTGAGAAACACTCCTCTAAGCCTTTTCCTTTAGTCTCCTCACCTGCCTCCATTCTCAGAACTGTGATTCAGTCTTCTGTTCATTCGTCAGGATTTTTACTCTTAAAACATTTGTTTTAAAACACTTATATACTGACATACAAGTTTTTGGCCACAGTATTGTCATTCTCTGCTTTTAAATCAAAATGGTATGGAAAGTACATCACAAGGAAATTTTGAACCTTAAGAAAATGCATATTTTAGCACATGTTTTCAATTACACTGGATGACTTTGAAGCTATGGAGACCCAGCTTGGCACAGTGAACAACTGGCCTGGTGACCATCCCCACAACTTTCATCATGTGATATGCATAAGCCTTCCAAACAGAGCCTTCTGAGGTCAGCTTCCAAGTGTCATCTGGCCCAACCTTTTACGAAAAGAGGAAAATATGTATTATCCACCACTCAAGCTCATACACCAGTGAGTAAATCAGGACAGAAGATTCCAAAGTTTCATTTGTCCTGAACAATGCATCTCAGAGGCACCAGCCTACCTTCCCACTGTCTTCCATTCGAAACAGAAAAGACAATTAGGGTAAAATTTTGTTTTCTCCATATGTTGGTTTAAAAAAATGGTTTGCATTGAACATCCACCTACGTTGAGTGAGTCTTTCATGTGTCAAAATTGGCACAGTATTTTTTTATGGCCAAATGTCATATTATTTTTACCATATTATAGGCAGGAGAGTTCTGGGGGTTCACTAGGTTTCAGGGATACTTGGTTAGTCCACTAGGAGTAAAATTCACATGACTGGATAGATTCCAAAAAGTCACTCTTTTCAATGAATAGCCTCCCAACCATTCTTTAAGAAGCTGGCAGTTCTGCAGAAGTACTTATGTGCTGCCTCAAGGATGAAAAACCAAGAGTGAAGGCTCAACTGCCAACCCAGTTTTCAACTAAGGCACTTCTATTTCATCTGTCTTAGTATTAGCTTATTTAGAGTAATATTTCACTTAAAGAAAAATCTAATGAGTAAAAAGTTTGAAAACCATTGCATAAGGACAGATAACATTCAGGCAACCTAAATATTACCCTCAAAAAAAGAGTGTTACAAAAAAGAGTATTAGTATTTACACAGAGTTTTGTTTTGTTTTAATAAGTAGCACACATGATATAATATAACTATTCCTCACTATCCAGAGTTATTTGCTTCCTGAACTTAGTAACAGAAATCTAGATAGACACACGAGCTTCTTCTATTGAGTGACTACAATGAAGCTTGTATTGGCAAGTTCGTGGTGAATCTTCATTTAATGGTATAATTTTGAGCTTTTCATATTTTAATCACTAAACCTCAACCTATGAAGCTTAGGAAGGAGTTACTGACATCAGAGAAAGGATGTGATCAGACTCTACACAACACACTCATGTTCAAGTCACGTCTAATGCTCGAATCCCCTCAAATTATAATTCTAAGAAAGAAAATATTAACAAAGTTCACATTTGGATTTCTGATCATATATCTGTGGCCCACAGTTAAAAACACAGAAACACTTGGTTACGTCTGAGTTGAATTGGCTTACCTGTTATAAATGTGAATCCTCCCAATAAGCCATTCTTGACCACTAGCGCCATAGGTAACGTGGCTCAGCAAAAACCTGAGCTCGTGTCCTGGGGAATGGGAATCTCAGGGCAATGGGACCCCACTGTAAGCCTATATCCATATTTCCCAAGACTAAAACTAGAACTCATGATCAAATTCCACTATGCTTTGGGGAACATTTACAGTGAATCTCTAAAATCACTTGCAATGTTTTGATTATACATTTGTCAAAAGCCCTGAGTGCCTATGGGAAGTGTGGAAGCCAGAAGAGAAAGCTGGTAGGAGGGGCCCGGGAGCTGGGCAGGCACACAGTTGGCCTTCACCATTTGTTCATTGTGAGCCTTGAGCTTCACAGCTATTTCTCACAGGTGGTGGAACCAAAGCCCAAGAGGTTACTGGACAGATGTTGGCTAAGTTGGAAGAGTACCCTGGGTTGCTCAGGAACACAGGCAGAAACTTGAGTTTGGAGTCAGTTTCTAAAACTATTTCACTTCCAAAACTCTATGTGGTTTTCCTTTAGAAACAAAAACAATATTTCTCATTTCATTTTCTTTTTTGCCAAACATATAGGTTTCATTCGAACATTTACAATCTGACCCAACCCCACTTAATCCTGTAAATATTTTCAGATCAACTTTAGCAGGCATTCTCCATGCACCAACATGAAGCAATAATCTGCACTTGAGGTAGGTTGAGAGGAGGAGCTAATTCATAAGAGCACAGGATAAACTGAAAACCGGAGGGTGACCATGCCAAGGTGACAGTGGCTAGATGCAAAGGTCATGAGCAAAGGAAACTCCTTCCACCAATCACCAATTTCAACTTATGTTTAAGGTTATTTGTGCTTTCATTATCATAAAAGATAAGTGAGGAAAGATTACATCCTTGATGCCTGTTAAATGCATCCTCAATGATCAATTTCTCCATCTAGGAGTGGACACAAACATCTTAACGCCCACTACTGGGACTGGGGGGTAGATGTCTGCATTTAACTAGACCATAGTCATGTAGCGTGACTTTCTTAAGTCATTACATAGAATTATCAAGACTTTGGCACTAAAGAAACTATGATTTTGGTGAAAGTCCAAGGGAGAAAAAGTATCAAAATGTAAAAATTCCATTTTTCCTTTATTCTCCCATTTTATGAAACGACTTGTTTTCTTTATTCTTGTCTTTCACTTAGTGATCATTTATTTAATCACCATGTCCCCCCCTTGGGGAGGCCAGAAAACTTCAGACTCTAGCACGAGGGTGGAAGTTGACATATAATTTCCAGACATCAATGCTAGATCCAAAAGAGCTGCCAAGTTGTCTAATTGCCCCATAAGTCACATTTATAAAGCCCTGAATCCTTATTTCCCATATCCAGAAAATGATTTTTGTCGAGAAAGTCTTTCCAATACTATCATTAAGTTCCTTCTCCAGTTTAGCCAAACATTAGACTCATAAGGTGAAGGGCTGAGTCTCAGGGGCTGGTGGTGACTGAAGAAAAGAAGTTGAAAATTGGTAGAGACCAAGCAGTCCCCTTCTCAATGGCCCCAGGCTCTCAGGCACAGACCCAGTGAGTCACAAAGGGACACAGCTGAGTGTTGTTAATGGTCAAAGGGAAAACAGAGCAGAGGAAATGAAATTAAAGAAACCAAAGTATTATCACCGTATTTTATCATATCAAACTTAGGGAAATATGCTCTCCTTCCTGATTTTGTTAAATGAAGTGTTTCTGTAGCTAATGCTGCATTTGCTTTCTTCATTTTCTTTTTCTTATTGGTATTCTCTAGATTAATGTAGTGGTGCTAGACCAGCGCTGTGGAGCCAAATAAGCATGTGTACTGGATGCCAGAAAAGGTTAAATATTAGTTCATGTCTTCATAAATATTAGCATCCTAATTTTTAAAATATGAAAGGTAGAGAAAGAGAAAAGCATATCAGAGGCTTCCCCTAGTTCCAGAAGAAAAATAAGGGAAATAAGGATGAGGATGAGGATGTGGACAGCTGGGTACAGGGACAAGCCCCAGAGCATGTTGTTCTCCGTGCATCACCCAGCTGCTGGCAAGCAGCCACTGCTCCCTCCCTGGGATCCTCGATCTGCCCAGGCAAGGCCAGTGCATTTTATCCTGAGTAGCATCTTCTCTCAGGAAGTGCAAATAATTAAGCCATGATTGCTTATCCTTTCAAAGCACGGACAACGAAAACTACAGAGTGGAGATGGAGACTTTGCAAATGAAAGCCAAATTTTTGCATCTTTGGCTAAGACGTTTTAAAAGATGATATGATCTCAATGTTACACATTAATGAGCACTTGGTTATACATTAATGAGCACTTGGCTATCAGTATTATTTCCATTCTTATAATCTAACACTAACTCCAAGCCTTTGAGCCTCTGATCTCAGTAGGCCTGTGGAGTTAGTACCTCCAGACAGGAAATCTTTGTGTTTACAGATTAAATAATAAATAAATAGATTGATATGCGTACCACTTTTTCAAGTGTTTGTAAATGCCTTTATAAATGATAAAATACAAATTTATGAAAGCATTACTAAATTCAGGTCACCTTTTATATTTATATATTTGTCAATGATTTCACATAAAATATAACTATCGGGCAGCCCTGGTGGTTCAGCGGTTTAGCGCCGCCTTCAGCCCGGGGTGTGATCCTGGAGACCCGGGTTCAAGTCCCACGTCAGGCTCCCTGCACGGAGCCTGCTTCTCCCTCTGCCTGTGTCTCTGCCGTTCTGCGTGTGTGTGTGTGTGTGTGTGTGTGTGTGTGTGTGTGTGTGTGTGTGTGTGATGAATAAATAAATAAATAAAATCTTTAAAAAAATAACTATCATATAGCAGGTTCACTGGGAGTCTTATCTTTCTTTACTTTCTCTCAACTTCATTCCAATTCTGAGTTTCCATCCTTCTGGACAAGCCAGAAATTCAATCTGGTTTTCTCTAGATTCCCCTTACCCACATGTGAGGCTAGTCTTACATCATCCATTCTGCCCAGTCGTTTTATTGAGTATGGAAATCTTCAATGGGCCTGGATGTCGGCAACTTGGGACCCAATTCCAATTCCACTGGACGCAACTTGCAGCTTCTGAGGCCTGTCACCTGTCAGGACCAAGACATAGACTCCTCCAATTCTAGGCTTCAAATAAGAAGGGAGTAAAATATATAAGGGAACAAACTCAGTATTTCTATTGATTATGCTACTATCATCTTGTATCAGTCATGGTCTAGTTAGGAGACAGAAACCACACAATAATTTTAACAGGGAGACTTTAATATAAAGAATTATTAACCATAACAGGGGGTTGACTATCAAGGGATAAAGAGAACTCTAATGAATACCCAAGAGATGAAGGAGAATGCCCAATGAAAGAACAAACTTGAAAAGGAGAGCACTCCCCCTTCCAAGGCTAGGATTCAGATCTCACTAAAAGGTGTGATTGAAGCCCATTGGGTGGTGGAGAAACTCTCTGGATTGACCTGAGCCAGAGCTGGTCCACAGTGGCTAGCAAAGGTTGGAAGGCAGGGTAACATGGGCTGGGACTGGCCAGCGGGAAACACCCCACCAAGGTGAAAGAGGATCACAGCTGAGAACCCAACATCTCGAGTGCCTGTTAGACCCACTGAGAATCTACCAGCACAGACGCTACTGAAACTTGGGGGGGGGGGGGTGCACCACTAGATGTCCACCACTTGTGCCACTGACTACCACAGTAAGACTTAAAAAAAAAAAAAAAAAAGCACGCCAGTACAGTAAGTAATGCCCATCCTCCTCTACTTGCTGCAGTGCCCTGCCTTAGCTATATTTGCTATGGCCAAATTGCTCTAAGGCAAAATGAAGCCAAATGCTTCACCACCCACTGGAGTTCATGTGGCCAAGATCACTTGAGAGATTCCATGGTTCCCCATTCTGTAAGAGATCATTAGTAAAACAGCTTCTAGAACCCAGACATTTAACCAAGGAGACAAATCACAGCATGCTTGATGAAACTTGGAAATGCTTCTACCCTCCCGTGATGGAAAGTTCCCAGGCTTGCCTGGCCCTTCTGAAACTTGGGCAAAAGCCCCCAGCCTCTCCCATCACCAGTTTGCCAACATGCCCAACTTCCAGCATGGTCACAGTTCTATACCAGAAGGTTCCTCATCAGTAGGGGTTCCATGAAGGGGCTGAAAAGAGGGCCTTCCTTCCCTCACCCCACCCCATAATTGTTACCAACAGCCCTCTTCCACATTCTTTGATGAATAAAGGAAAGATTTTTTCCATCTTGTATAAAGTACTGTGCAAATGCAGCTACTGATCATGTCCCCAGTCCTATACCCTTCTAGCTTGATAGCCAACCTATGGACAAGCTCTGCAGGTTCATCCTATAGAAAATTCTGGCATCTCTGCCACCAAAAATTCCCATCTTCGCCCCCCACCAGAGAGGCTTCAGTGGGGTCCACTCAACTCAGGTGATAGAGATTTGGAAGGATACATCTCAGTCCTCACTGATTTGAACTGGGAGCTGGATGTCCCACCATCCCACTACCAGCCACTTTCTGAGCAAGAGGGAGGCCAGAAAGCAGCAGCCTCCCAAACTCGCTACTCTTCTCGCTCTTTCCAAGGTGAGCCAATTCTTCTCTAATGAGAAGAATTTTATGACAATAAAGAACTGGAAAATTGTGAATATTTAAAGGATAAGAATTTTAAAAGAGTTGCTCGTATCTGAATTTCCATTTGGCATGTTCAGAGATGTACCCCCTCTTTAGAGCAAGAATTCAGAAAAAAAAAAAGTTGTTTGGCTTTGATCCCAAATGAGGAACTGGTTATTTTGGAGAGGCTTTTCTTATTCAATTTGAGGGGGTTTGGGTTGGTTTGTTCATTTTTTTAGGGAGTGGGTTTTTTGGTTCATTGCTTGGTTGGCATTTTAAATCCATGGACACTAGTTTAGTTTTGAAAGACAACTTTGCCCACAGGTACTGACTTAAAAATACAAACTCAGTGACTCGGAACTCAGAGACCAGAAAGAAAAAGGAAACATCCAGCCATCTCTCAGTGTTCTTGCATACATGTTAAGGGATTATTTTCCCTTGAAGTAGTCTGAATGGAAGAAAGAAAAGAAAGAAGAAGGAAGGAAGGAAGGAAGGAAGGAAGGAAGGAAGGAAGGAAGAAAGAAAGAAAGAAAGAAAGAAAGAAAGAAAGAAAGAAAGAAAGAAAGAAAAGAAGAGAAAGGAGAGAAGGAAGAAGGAAGGAAATAAAGGAAAAAAGGAAATAAAGAAAAATATTGGTTCTTGGAGTTTCTTTTTTGGACAGGGGTAGAAAGACTTCTCAAAATACTACTATATTCCAAAAGATTAAGAATTTAACAATTTATTGTTATAAAATTTAAGCCCTATGGAGATCACTCCTTTAAAAAAGGAAATATATAAAGAAAGAAATAGGGAGTTGGGTTTAAATTTGGAATATACAATTCGGTAGTATGGCCAGAACATTAAGGTGCAGGTAAAGCTTTTTCTAAACACAGAGAAAAAGCTTAGCATTGTAGAATTATAGTCAGCAAAGAAATAAGAGCACAGCTGTTAACATTCAGATTTGAAACATATGACTGCTTTGGGATTTATTCTTTATTGGAATTCACAAATTGCTTAAACGAGGACCAATAACTATTCTCCTTGGCAATGATTTTCTTCTGTTCTTAGAACACCCCCCTGTGAGAGCGGTACCGAGCAGCCACTTCTGACCCTAGAGAAGCCTCAACAAAACAGTCAACTTCTGGAAGTGGGGAACAGCTTCACTGGCCCCAAGGACAATACAGTGGGCTAAGTATTTAACTAAGAAATCAAGTTTCTTTGTCCAAATTCTTCTACTGATGCTGAGTAAAACGGGAAAATAACAGTACCTCCCTCCTATGGTTGTCATGAGAATTAAATGGGTTGACAGTTGTACAGCACACAGCTCTGTGCCAGGCACACAGTAGGCACTTACTCGGTGTTTGCTCTGACCTCACTTCATATGCCTGGCCACTCTACTTTAAAACTCTGCAAAATCATTCTCTGCATTTTCCAATGTGTGCATTTTCTACAAATGTATGCAATTCTAGCAACCAGAGGCTACAAAAATCCCATTATTCTGCAACATTACATATCCCCTTTGAAAGTGAGACATCTGGGAGTGACTTAATCTTTCTCCTCTTTGTGAACAGTCATCTTAATTAATCTAAAATAGTGGAAAAATCAGAGGACCTCCCCTCTTGAGCTATAGGGAGGACCTGAGGTCTGGATACAGAGGAAAATTAACATTGTAAATAATATATTACATATTGATATTACATTACAGTCCACCACATGTAAAATGGTATCACGTGTTATATTCAGCATAACTTCTCTTAATGCAATGCACAGGTAAATTGCAATGGACACAGTACATTAGGGCAGCATCTCCTCCTGCCCCTATGCCTGCTTCAGCGATGCATTGCCTCAGATGACCTGTGTCTCTGATTTTCATTGACTAAACTTGTAATCAAGGGCATTCAGATCTAGCAAGCATGTAGCCTTCTCCCACTGGCCACATTATCTACTCTGGTTTGGGAAATTAATCATCTAATCACTTTGGTGTAATGGGGTGACATGTTTTTCTGCTGGAACGACTCAGTGACCTTCCTCAACAGCCTTCAAGTGCATGCATTCATTATCGACCACATAAAAGTCAAATATGTCAGACAATTGTCTGTGTTAGCAAACTTTATGGGTCCCTGTCTATGGACCCAAGTATTCTGATATATCCGGACATGGCCTGAGGACTCTTTCAGGTGTCTCTTTGCTTTAAAGTTCAGAAGCCTTCTGCCAAAAGATTCATCTTCAAGAAGAAAGGAACAGGTGCTTAGAAGATTGGACCAAGAAAAACTCTTTTCAGTTAAAGAGAGGGATAATTATGAGTACCTCTCTGTTCCCCAAGGGGCCCCCCAAGAGCAGGCTTTGCTGAGCCCTGCAGAGACCAGAGCTATGAATAAAATTGACCAAGTTTTTATCCTGGGAAGATATTGTGACCCAGCCATGCTATCTTAAGATCATGTAGCGAGACCCATTACCCCCTTAGCTATGGCCCCAAATATCCTAAAGTCATGAAAATTTAAAAACACAAAGACCACTTGATGGGCAGAACCTTAAGAAAATCATCTTATGAGTGTCAAGAAATATCTTGAGAATGTTTCTCCTACATAATCTGTCAACTCCAAAATTACAACTTCCTATCCCTTCTCACTATTCCATCCTCGGTTCAATGTACATGGTGGCCCCATGATAACTGGCAGTAAAAGGGAGAGGAATGAATCTTACAGACCACATGATCATATAATTTATTTCCAAAATCAGGAAACTTCTGGGGTTATAAAGGAGTACTATCAAATTCATGCCAGGGCTGTTCTAGGCAAACCAGCATCTGATCACCCTATGAGTCTGAAAATTGTAGGAGAGAACATTTGTCTCTCTAACTTTAGCCTTTTGTCCTAAACAACTTTTTATCCCATCACATAGTCTTGCTCTTTTAGATACATCGTTGGCCATTCAAAGCAAAAATCCAAGCTTTCTAGACATTTTGATGAATTCTGACAAAACTAGAAAATCCTAAATAATAATCCTATATGTTTACCCTGGACCTTTCTCATTTGCATTCTTACTTCACAGAGATTTAGAGAGACGTACTTCCTAACAAAAAGGATGCAAGTGGTTATCCATTCAAAACAATCTTACCTTAGAGAGCTGCCTCTTACTCATCCAAAACAAAAACAAACAAAAAACACAGTTATGAAATGCCAGACATGCTTCTAGGTATTGGGTGACACAGCTTTTAAAAACACAAGACTATCACCCAGCTCAGGGAATTTTACATGCAGTGAGGGAAGCAGCTAATGAATAAGCAAATAGATCACTGTGGGATTAGTCGATGGAGTTGTCACCCCAAGATGGATGGAGGGAGAGTCTACTGTAGTAACAGAGGTCTGGGAAGACATCTCTGAGAAGTGACATTTGATCTGAGTGCAGGACGGACACTGGCCAGTGTAACAAGGCCCTTTCACAGATCACATCAATTTCAATTCCAGCCGTACACCAACTTTTCTTGTTTCCTCCTAGTTTGTGAAGATCAGGGACTCCTCTATGATTTTCTCTGAAATGGAGTGAATACAGATGAAAAGCAAAAGGAGTTTCCACTGCACACTTGAGAAATCATGGGAAATAGAACTATCACCATCAGTCAGCCTAAAGCAGCCATGGGGTGCCTGAATGACCCACTACTGAGTGTGATTTTCATCAGCCACAAGGGCCTGTGCACCTTTAGCAGTCCTGGGGGTGGGGATCAGTCAGTGGAGTCTGCACCCAGAGAAGTCCTGAGGACAGGCAGTGCTTGCTGGGCTTGGCTAACCACAGTATTTTCTCAGGGCAACTTTAAGCCCATGTCTATGCCAAAGTCAGCCTGAAAGGCAGTTTTCTGAACCCATCATGTTCCTGGCATCATTCCTAGCCTCTGGTGGCCACCCGGTCCCACTGACCGATCCATTCTTGTGTTTAGGTTACTCCTGCATTCAATGTCTATTCCCCCTGCTGGCAGTGTCATATTGTGACTTCTGATCCCGATGTCCTTGACTAATCAGAGTAATCGAAGCCTCTCTCTTCCAAACCTGAGCCACAAGTCACTGTCAGCATAGAACTGGTCTGGGCGCTGCTTATTGTAAGCTTTCTGTACCTCTCTTGCTTTCCAAACTCTGGGTCAGGATCCCTACACTCCTCTCCACAGTCTGTAACATGTGATTTTTGGAAATGTAACCAAAAGAAAAGTCTGAATAGAGCCCAGCAAGAGCCAAAAGAAATGGAATAATGAAGTATGTCCTGCTATTCAGCCTGGGTCTGTTACCGTGCCCAAATGTGGCTTTGCCTTCTACAGTATTTAGATCATACTGTTGACTCATGTTCCATAAGGACAGATTCGATTTATCCATGTAGCCTCTTCTACTCCCCACTGACCTTCATTCTCATCCTCCCTCCCTTTGCTTCCGGGAACCTCCTGCCCAAAGGCAGTTTTTGTAACAGCACATTTAATTGGACTATTGTTCACAGTTAATTCATCCAATTGTTCTTTATTAACTCTCCTTTGATTGCTTTCAGATGTTTTTCTACTTGTCGAGATAGGTAATAGGGTTTTTGTTCCTCTGTTACATATTATAATATTGTTATTTGCCATAACATTTGGATCCTCAATAGATCTTTTTTCAGGTATTCTTACCACTTGACATCAGGTAATGTCCAGTAACTATAGCAAACTTATAAATAGCACTTACTATATTCCAGGCACTGTTTTAAGGACTTTACATTCATTAACTCATCAAATCCCCAAAACTCTAACACGTAGGTATTATTATAACAATTTACAGATGAAGAAACTGAACCACAGAGAAGTTAAGTAACACTGTCTCTCATAGCTAATAGTGCTGAACTCATAGTATTTTTTCCTTGGCACTCAAACTCAATAGTAAAATTTCACATTATTTTTGTTCATGTTTAATTACCATCAAATCCCTATCTATTTTCTAAAAGAGGAGAAAAAGATCAGACCAAAATAATCATAAACATAGTCAAAATGATACCAATCATCCCCTTTAGATTGAGTGATTAAATTGAATTGTTTGTACCTCTCTTCTCCCAAGAGAACAAGTAGTTCCCTTCTAGAGAAATGACTCAGATACATTAGTTTCTCCAGAATGCTAGGCTATTATTGAACTTATCAACATTTAGGAGATTTTTTTTTTTAGATTTTTTTTTTTTTTATCCAAGTTCTATAGGTTGGCTTATCCAACTTTCCACTATCTGTATCCAGCTTCCTTCTTCCTAGTCTTATCTCTTGCTCCTCCCCTACCCTTTACCCCTTCCAGGGGGCTCCTTCTCAAAAAAAAAAAAAAAAGAAAAAGAAAAAGCCCACAAATAGACATTCCAAGGCAGGCATGAGTCTCAACAGGTTCTTCAGAAACCAGGCTCTTTTTACCTTTCTATTCCACCCTCTTTGCTTGTGACATCATCACAAGATGGCGGCTCTTACCTCCAGGCACTGTGCCCACATTCCAGGAAAAAAAAAAGAATAGAGAAGGACAGAGATATCTTTCCTAGTAAGACTTTGCCTTTTATTTGAAAAGGAATATCCTCTGCAAGAACTTCTGCCTATGTCTTGTCTAGTCTTTTCAAAGTTATCTGTTGGGGGCAAGATGGAAGACTGGGAGTGGGGAGAGTTCTACTGCTTCTCAAATTGTCTATTTCCTCTTCCTTTTTTTATTTGTGTTTGTAATTTGTTTGTTATTGATCTGCCTTTTAATGTTGGAAACTTTCCCCTAAGTCTCAAGATCTTTGTGTCTGCTCAATCATATTTAAGAGTAAATCTCAGATAAACTTTATTTTTTTATGGCATTTTATTTATTTTATTTTATTTTATTTATTTATGATAGGCACACAGTGAGAGAGAGAGAGAGAGGCAGAGACATAGGCAGAGGGAGAAGCAGGCTCCATGCACCGGGAGCCCGACGTAGGATTCGATCCCGGGTCTCCAGGATCGCGCCCTGGGCCAAAGGCAGGCGCTGAACCGCTGCGCCACCCAGGGATCCCCTCAGATAAACTTTAGAATTCTGTGTGCATGGTAGGACTTGTGGACAGGGGGTTTCATAGTGAGGAAATTGGGATGTAGTTTTCACTGGACATGCACAGTTATTAGTATATAAAGGCCTTTTCTCTCAGGCTGCTTAGTTTCCCCAGAAGAGAACTCCAGCATTCTGCTTGGGGTATGTGAGCATGGTTGCCAGTACCCTGAACAGGACTGGGGAAGGTTCTAGTGTGTCTCACTATCCAACGTGTAGCCTCCATCCAGCCTTAACTGAGCCTGATGCCCCTCGGGATATCTTCACAGAGTAACCATACAGTCTTCTGCTGGAGCAGAGGAGGTGTAGCTGCTTAATGGTATGGGATGGGGGGATCCTTAAACACTTCTCTGCAGACTTTCAACCTATCTTCCCATCCCAGCTGCACCTGCATCTTCAGAGATACTTGCAGCTCCAGATCTTGAGCCATTCTGGCAGCTGCACAGAGCAGCAGCATCCTGGCCCTTCCTTCTCCTGCTTGTGTATCCAGTGTACCTGCTCTGCTAGGTCAGTTCTAATTTATCCAGATGTTATTTGGCCTCCAGAATAGATCCCATTCATCTCTACTCCTGATTTATCATTTACAATTTAAAAACGAATTTTAAATCACCATATGGTTGTTTGAATGGAGATTCCAGAGGAAGCAGGGGTTAATCCACCAAATTCATCCAGAACTCAGACTGGGGGTATCAAAATGCAGTCATCCCTCAAGGCCAAGTGCAAATGTCTGCTCCTCTGCAAAGCTGTCCCCACTTCTTCTCCACTCTCCACCCTATAAATTAATGTCTTCCTTTCTATAGTGCTCAGTATACCCTTCCATCACCCCTCTTATCACTCGATGTCACAATGAGGGCTTCCCACAGCTCTCCTCTGCTAGACAGCAAGCCCTACAAAGACAGAGATGGTTTAATGTTCATCTTCATATTCTTACTTCCTGGCTCTCTGCTTGCCCAAGTAAGTTCTTTATATTTTTTGACAGATTAAAAGCCTGATTTTAAAAATAATGGACTAAGAGACAGGCGTTCAGTATTCCAATCTGAGCTATAGTGCTGAAATAGTTATCACCTTATGTGTATGTCTTAGTCAGCTAGGGCTACTACAATGAAATACCATAGACTATATAGATACAGACATTTATTTCTCACAGTTCTGGATTCTGGAAGCCCAAGACCAAGGGGCTGGCAGACTCAAGCTCCTGGCAAGAGCCCTCTTCCTGGTTTGCAGACAGCCACCTTCCCACTGTGTGTGCAATGGGACAGGGAGCTAGAGCACTCTGATCTCATGGTTTCATCCTCTCCATATAAGGGCCCTAACCACATTACTGGGGGCCCCACTCTCATGACCTCATATAAACCTGATTACTCCTCAAAGTCCCTACCTCCAAATACCACTAGATTAGAGGTTAGGGTTTCAACATATGAATTTGGGGAGGGTCAAATGGGTGGAAAAGGATGCAAGCATTCAGTACAAAATAGTTTATTTTTCTGGTTGAAAAACAATGCTCAATAACTGGTAGTTATTTTTATTGTCAGTATCTCTAAATGGTGAGAATATTCACATCTCACTTTAGAAGGCAAACAATATGCTTACTGAGGGAGGGAAGTTCAAGATTAGGAGGACACAAGTAGCTGTGCGCCAGACTGCCTCAAGTATAGAGTGGGAAATATTCTGGCATTAAAGGTAGTTCAGCCACTGAGATGGCCAGTTGTTTTTATTTTTCAGTGTCTTTCTGTGCTGTAAAGTAAAAACAGTATTTACTCTTAATCAGTAAGTTTGCACTTTGCCTAAAGTTGTCTTCATTAAAAATGTTAGCAAGCCTTCCTTAAAATTCTTACCAGTTAGTGACTTTGGTCATGTGAAATTTCTACCTAGCTATTCTGATGACACACTAATGCTGTGGGTGCCTTTATTTTACAGAAAAAGAAATACATGTGAAAGGCTAAAATGATATATAGGTGGCTAAGATATAGGTAACTACACATAGCTTGCCTCTAAATTCAAATTCCTTCCTCAAGGTGCTACTGGGATACAAGTGTATTCCAGGATCTACATCTCCTGTATTTAATAATAGTATTCAGAAATACTATTAAAGACAACAGGCCCAAAATGGAGTCACATATGCTAAGCCCCACATCGCCATGACACTTAATGACAGTTTCAGCTCTCATAGAAATGGACTCTTAAACCAGTCATCAGGAATCGCCAGATCAGTATTAGGTAATCTGCCTGATTTACCCTTCCATCACTTAAAGTAAAATAACTTCACAATAACCAATCTGCTTTTTGGCCGAGTACCACTTCTTTGTCCCTACTCCCTTCTGCCTATAAAATCTCTTGCCTTGTATAGCTCTTCAGAGCTCCCATCTGCTAGATTGGATGCTGCCTGATTCGTGAATTGCTGAATAAAGCCAATAAGATCTTTATATTTCATTGAGTTGAATTTTGTTTTCTGACAGTACTTACTATTAAACTGAATTATCACATTTCATTTGTGGATGGTGAGGACAAGAACTAATATCTTCTAATTAAATATTGTCCTTGTTCCTAAAAACCATCCAGAAAAACTATGAATTGATGTGAGAATCACTGATTCCAGTCTTAAATCTCACAATACTCTCACTTGTATCCATTATAATTGAGCTCACATACTCAAATAAAGAAGGAAGAACTAAGCCACAGAGATTGCAGCTCTTCCATGGAAATTTCCCTACACACAACAAAGCCACCGATGTCTGATTGGTTAGTCATTCCATGGAACTTTCTCTGCACACAACAAAGCCTCTGATGTCTAATTGCTTAGCCAAAGTTTTCTCTGAGAATAATACTCTGGTTTCTGCTAGAGATTCCCTCCCTTTCACACTTCCTGCTTTGAACACACAGAAACCTGGACACTATAAGAAAGACAAGGAAGGAACCTGCACAAAGAGAAAAAGCTCAGGTTGCAAATGAGGAAGCAGAGATACAGGTGGATGCCCTTCTGTGAGCACCTAACACCTGGAGCTGCTGTGGAGATGGAGAGCGAGTGCTGACTGTGACCATGACCATGACCACATTCAGAGCAGAGCCTGGCTCACCAAGAGTAATCACAGCTCTTACTTCAGCAAGAAAAACATTTAGCCCATAAAGGAAAAGAACACTTGAAGCAATGATGACCTCGCACAAACAACAACAAAAGACTTGAAGAATCTAAAAAGAACCTCCCTGTCTCAAAATAAAGACAACAACTCACTTTGAGACGACAAAGGTGGGACTAAACCAATACACAACAATGGAAGATGGCAAGTGAGTTTATTAATTTGTTTGTTTGTTTGTTTACTTATTTATTTTAAGTAGGCTCCATGCCCAATTTGGGGCTCAAACTTACATCCCTGAGATTAAGAGTCACATGTTCTGTCAACTGAGCCAGCCAGGAGGCCCAGATGACAACTGAATTTAAAGAGAAGTCAAGCATTCTAAGGTCACTGTCTTTTCAAGAGTAGGAAAGAGATATTTATTAACTTTAGATATTGTTAGAAATATATATACATATATAAATAGAAACAATGCATAATTTCCAAACAAGTAAAAGAACAAAATGGAAACTATTAAAAGAGAGAGCGAGAGAAGAAAGGAAAAAAGAAAAATATGTATCTTTTACTTCAACGGAATGCAGTAAAGAAAAAATAAGAACCAAAGAAAAACACAGTAGTTACAAAATGAAATGATAGAAGTCTACATATGTAGTAACTACAATAAATATAAATGTATTTGATCTACCAATTAAAAGACAAACTCCCAGATTTATTTCTTTATTTTTTGACTATCTAGTCTTTCGCTTAAAAATTTGACATTAAGGGGAACCTGGGTGACTCAGTCAGTTGAGCATCTAACTCTTGATCTCGGCTCAGGTCTTGAACTCATGGTCATGAGTTCAAGCCCTGCACTGGGCTCCATGCTGCACGTGGAGCCTACTTATAAACAAATGTGACGTAAAAAGTTGAAAATAAAGACAGTTTAGCAGTATTAATTTAACAACAACAATGAAAGAACTACATATGAACATTTATCAGATGCAGTTAAAACAGGAAGCATATTTTTAAAAAAACAAAATGCACAGGGATGCCTAGGTGGCTCAGTGGTTGAGTGTCTGCCTTTGGCTTGGGTTGTGATCCCAGGGTCCTGGGATCAAGTCCTACATCAGGCTTGCCTTATGGAGCCTGCTTCTACCTCTGTCTCTGTCTCTGCCTCTCTATATATATGTCTCTCATAAATAAATAAGTAAAATATTTTTAAGAAAAGCACAAATTAATGAGATAAATATTCAGTTCAAGAAGCTAGAACCTATAAATACAAACCAGTGGTTGCCGGAGGAGAGGGGAGTGAGAGGATGGGCAAAATGGGTGAAGGGGAGTGGAAGTAACAGGCTCCCAGTTATGGGAGGAAAAGTCACAGGAATATAAAAAAAAGTCACAGGAATAATAGACACAACATGGGGGATATAGTCAATAATATTGTAACACTGATGCATGGTGACAGATGGTAGCTAGCTAGCTACATTTGTGATGAGCACAGTAATGTATAAACTTGCTGAATCACTGTGCCATACACCTGGAACTAATGTAATGTTCTGTCTTCACTATACTCAAATAAAAATAAACAAATAAATACATTTTAAATCAATGTAAAAAAAGAAACTAGAATATATAAATATAGAGAGCTCATGAAATTAAAAACTAAATATATTAAGCATATTGTATGTTAATTATATCTCAATAAAACTATTTTTAAAAGTTTAGTGTTGGTACAAGAATTGACAAAAAATTCAATGAATCAGAAGGAGAGCCCAGAAATTGACCTGTATATATGTGGTAACTTGGTATATGATAGGACGGCAGTACCAACCAGTGGAGAACTGACGAGCCTCCCAATGAATAGTATTAGGACAGTTGACTTTCCATATTGAAAAGTTAAATTAGTACACTTATTGTGATGAGCACTGAGTCATACATAGAATTGTTGGATCACTATACTGTACATCTGACACTAAAATAACATTGTATATTAATTATACTTCAATAAAAAAGAAAAATTAAATTAGATGCATACCTCTAAAATCAGTATCAGATTGATCAAAGACCCAAATGGGAAAGAAGAAAAATATCTTAAATTATTAGTAAAAAGGGATCCCTGGGTGGCGCAGCGGTTTGGCGCCTGCCTTTGGCCCAGGGCGCGATCCTGGAGACCCGGGATCGAGTCCCGCATCAGGCTCCCGGTGCATGGAGCCTGCTTCTCCCTCTGCCTGTGTCTCTGCCTCTCTCTCTCTCTCTCTGTGACTATCATAAATAAATAAAAATTAAAAAAAATTATTAGTAAAAAGTATAAGAATATATTTATGACTTTGGAGTAATAAGGTTCTTTTATCCATGACACAAAAAGCATGAATGATAAAAGAGAATGTTTTACTCTGTCAAATGTAAAACTTCAATTTTTTAAAAGATCCCATAAACAGAATTAAGAGAGAAGTCACAGACTGGAAAAAGTCTTTGCCTTACACGGAACAAACTATGGATTCATATCCCAATGTATATATTTTTATACAACTTACAAATCAATAAGAAAACAGCAAAAAAAAAAAACCCACAAAAACATGCAAAGGTGATGACTATACAGTTCTCAGAGGAAGGAATGCAAACAGACAATACACTGATGGGAAAAAAAGTTCAATGGGAAAAAAAATGCTCAACTCCATTTGTAATTAGAAAAATCCAAATCAAGGTAGAGATAGCACTTTTCACCCATAAGACTAGCAGAAATTTAGGATGTGGAAGTATCAAGAGTAGGCAAGGATTGCTTTGGAAAACAAGTTGGCATCCACTATATAATAAAATTGAAAATGTTTTTATCTTACAACCCAACAATTTTATTGGGGAGGAGGCAGTGATGACGTTTAGTCAGTTTGTACCATCTGTGTTCCCCGAAAGATCTTTTTTTTTTTTTATGATAGTCACAGAGAGAGAGAGAGAGAGAGAGAGAGAGAGAGAGAGAGAGATGAGGCAGAGACACAGGCAGAGGGAGAGGCAGGCTCCATGCACTGGGAGACCAACGTGGGATTCGATCCCGGGTCTCCAGGATCGCGCCCTGGGCCAAAGGCAGGCGCTAAACCGCTGCACCACCCAGGGATCCTCCCCCCCCCTCCGAAAGATCTAGACTGTGTGCACAAGCTCCTATTTACGGATAACGTGTGCCACCGTCGTAAGAGAGGAGATAACGATATCATGGGGTCATGCAGGAGAGAATGAAAGCACAAACCCACTTTGTCATTGTTCCAACAGCCACCACTTGCTCCTCCATGGTGCCTGTTTCGAAGCTGGAAGCCACTTGTTCCTCTCTTCCTGCCACACTCTGCCCTCTGAGTGACTGGGCCTGCTCACTCTGTGTTTGTTGCTATTGCCACCATGCTGCCCACCCTTGTCAGACAATAATAAAACTGAGCACATAATATTAACAACAAGGGGCACCTGGGTATTTCTGTCAGTTGAGCATCCAACTCTTGTTCTTGACTCAGGTCATGATCTCATGGGTTGTGGTTTAGAGCCACACACACATCTCCACACTCAGCAAGAAGTCTGCTTGAAGATTCTCTCCCATTGCCCTTTCCCCCCACTCCTGTTTTCTCTCTCTCTCAAAGAAATAAGTAAAGCTTAAAAAAAAAAAAAAAAGATGTTAACAACAGGCCTGGCAGCATGTCTGATTGGGTGAAACTAAGGGAGACAGTCTTCATCCTCACCCACAGAACTAAACAGCCTTTCCATAGAAAAATAAACAATCTAACTTTTCCATATTTGTAGAAAACAGCAAAGAAGCTCTATGTGTTTGTGGTATGGAGCATGTCAGTCTCATGTGCAAATTACCTCACTGACCCACCCACATTACAGCCGAGGGTTGGAAATGTTCCCTAGTCAGCATACCCACAAGTGACACCGGATAGCCCTTGGTGTGGCTTGATGCGGGGTTGGGATGGAGCAGAGCCCACAGCCCTGACCTCACCCGTGCCCTGCCATGGCCTCTGGAGCCAATCAGCCCCAGACAACCCCCTATCTCAAGGAGAGGGGTGCCAACGCTTGCACCATCCTGTAGTTCATGATACAAAATGACAACCATCTGTGTGCACCCAGCACTGCCTGATAGTCTTTCACTGTGTGTTTGACACTTATTTACTGATATTCTATCAATAAAACTGTATATACAAACAGACTTATTACCAATGTATTACCACAGGCCAACCCAGAGTCAATGTTTTAGAGGAAAAATAAACTGGCAATTTCCCCACTTTTCTGCAGTGTTTTTTTTTTTTTTTCTCTATTTGGTTTTCCTTTGGGCCTTTCAAGATAAGAGGATTCCAAAAGGCAAACAAAAGGGTTTTAATTTAGGATAGCAGAATCAGTTCCCAATAATAGAATGGTTTATGCACCAGCACTCCTGCTGGCCTTGACTTTCAGCTGATAGAGCAGCCCCACATCACAAAAGCCCAGGGATGGCTGGTGTTTCCGGGGGTGTTGCTCCAATCCCACACCACCACCTTGCTCCAGGGCACTTTCCACCTGGGGAGCAGAATCAACATGTCTCCAGCTATAAAATGACTTATCTGTCCTTAAAATGACCCACATTCCTGCTTCACTCTAGCGATGGTGCAGTGCTCTCTGTCAATCAAATCACTGCCCAGCTAACCTGCCCATAATTTAATTCTTATTTTAGTCTGAACCTTCCAACGCTGCCAGCTCAGGATCAAGCATGAGCAGGAAGGACTGTCAGATTGAGGACCTCCAGGACTATACAGGTTGCCATGTGCAAATGTGAAAGTTCTCTGTGGGGAACAAGGCTCAGGGTCACCTCGCAGAGTAGCTGAGCTCAGCCCCACTCACCCTTCAACCCCTTTGAGTTGTGCAGAAACTCACCATTCTTCAGGGTATCTCTGGCCAGAATCCCTTCCTTGGCTTGAAGACCATCTATCAGCCTAGCTTTTCTCAACCTTCTTATCATTACCATCCTTTTCCCCAGAAGTCATATTAGGCATAAAATTTTAATGCCACAGATATACTGTGCATCTCTTCGTAGATTGAGGCCATTTGGGAGACCATAGACCAATTCAATATCTAAGACTTTTTTTTGCCTTCCAAGAGCAGTGTTGGAGACACCTCCCCCTCCCACACCCACTACTGAGAATGCATGTTTTAGCTGTGACTGCAGTAGGGTCTACCCTCTATCACCAGAGAAATCCACCTGCTCAGGGAGGGTAGGACCAGCTCCCAACCAGAGCTAAAATGACTGATTCCTTATACAAGTCCCAGGCACCTTCCCCTCCAGGATGCCCTGGCTGGGGCACAGACCTTCATTCCTGACCCTGTGCCCTCACTAATCTCTGCTCTTCATCCGGTTTCATTTTCTTTCCACATGCTGCTTCCTGGTGTGTAGGAGAGAGATTCGGCCCACAAGGAAATTTCATAATCCTTGAATACTCAGTAAATCAAAAACCCCTAAGTCTCTAAGTTAGGCAAGTTGATAATGTAGCAAATGTATTCATTTATTTATATGTTGGTTCAGTTAATCAAGTAACATAAGGAAAGGGCTCTGTGTGCTGGGTGAACAAGAAGCAGCCATGAAGCACAGGACATAGAGGGCTAGGAGTACATAGTGACTTCTAGAAAGAGCTGATGCTTGGCCAGTCCTTGAGAAGCAAACACAATCTAGTTTGGAGAGTTGGAGGGACATCTGTGCAAAGACCAAGAGGACAGATGGAGCGTGAACAATAGGCTTGGGAAACTGTGCTGGAGGGCAGACAAAAGAACACGGAACCCCAGGTGAGCAAGGAAGGCAGAGAAGGGGCTGAGAGAGGTATTATCAAGTCAGTCTGTGCTCTTGCACGGATATAGAAAAGACACGTGTGTCTCCTGGGGAAAAGTGACATCTCAGGCTGTGCCCACACAAGGGATTGCGGGAGTTGAGGAGGGTCTAACAGAGAGCGGAGAGAGATGGGAGAAGAAAAGAGAGGAAGGGAGGGAAAGAGATGGCCCATCAGGTTCAGATGGAGCAGGATGAACTGAACAGGAGAGAAGAATCAGAATCCACACAGACCCATGGGAAGAATGAAGACTGAGGTTCTAGGCATAAACACACTCTTTAATTTAAATTATTTCTGGAAGTCACAAAGACATATGTGGGTTTGAAACTAAAAGATGAACCCACCAAAAATTAAGAAAGGAAGACATGACTACCCTAGCCAAAGGTCTAAGTTGAATCTAAAACATCTCATAGACCCCCTAACTCTGGGAAACGAACAAGGGGTGGTGGAAAGGGAGGTGGGTGGGGGGTTGGGGTGACTGGGTGATGGGCACTGAGGGGGGCACTTGATGGGATGAGCACTGGATGATATGGTATATGTTGGCAAATTGAACTCCAATAAAAAAAATTTTAAAGAAGGAATTTCAGGGGTTACAAGAAAAAAAAATCTCATAATATGCTTATTACCATGCAGGAAATTGGCAGAATTCAGATGGACAATCCAACCTTAAGCCTGGAACACAGTCAGCAACAAGAATTACTAGATAGTAATCTCATGAGCTTCTGACCTACAGTGTTCTGCATCTTCCTCATTAGACACAGGACTGTCCAGGCATCTGTGACAGGGTCAGCCTACAGCCAGGGGCCAGGTGGATGCAGATTCCCAGGTTAAGAAGGGAGCTAGGCAGAACTGTAGCAGGAGAGAAAAATATCAGTGCAGACAGACTAACTTACTTCTGACCTGAACGCATTCATTTCATGTTCATGACCTGAACATGCCCATTTCAAAGCATATAATCCCTTCCCAACAGTTCTCTAATCCTGGAGTTATCACTAAAGGATCCCAACTAATGAGATGTTGACCAAAGGAACTGATTCTAATTTAAGAAGAGCAACCACGCTGAAGGAACATCCACCCCAGCTGAGGTAGTGAGAAAGAACACACAGTTCACAGTAGACGGAGAAGGAAAACTCAACCACTTGAGAGTGAACACTGATAGTAACAAAAGCATATGGTAAACTGATCTGAAGAATGGAGAAGAAGTTCACAGATTAACCCAGATTAGTCACACTGTGGTTCAAATACAGATAAATGTTACAAGTTATTATTCAGAATTAAATTCTTAAAATAATTTATTTATTTAATTCATCACAAAAATTAACTCAAAATAGGTCCTAGACCTAAATGTAAAATACAAAAGCTACAAAACTTATAGAGGAAAATATAGAATAAAATGTATGTGACCTTTGATTTGGCAATGACTCTTTGGACACAATACCAAAAGCACAATCCATGAAATAAAAATCAGTAAGTTAAACTTCCTTGAAATTTAAAGACATTTGGTCTAGGAAAGACACTGCTCAAAGAATGAGAAGAGCAGTCACAGGCCAAAGAGAAAATATTTGCAAAACACGTATCTGATAAAGAACTTAAACTCAAAATGTATAAAGAAGTTTTAAAACTCAACTTAAGAAAGCAAACAGTCCAATTGGAAAACTGTGCAAAATATCTGAACAGACACTTCTCTAGACATACAGATGGAACATCCAGATGAGCATATTCTAGTTAAAGAAAAATTGTCGTATTCAGGCCAGATGTGATTCATTCTGTTTGCACTGATGTTTTTCATTCCTGATGTGGTGATGGCAAAGGAAAAGATGCTCAACGTCACTGGTAATTAAGGAATTGAAAATTAAAACAATAGAAAAATAAGATACCACTACCCTTAATAAAATGGTCAAAATCTGGGATGCATGGGTGGCTCAGTCAGTTAAGGATCTCTCAATTTCGGCTCAGGTCACGATCTCAGAGTCATGAGATCGAGCCCTGTGTCAGGCTCTGCACTAGGAATGGAGCCTGCTTAGGATTCTCTTTCTCCCTCTCTCTCTCTCTGCCCTTCCCCTATGCTCTCTAATTCTCTCTCTTAAAAAAAATTAATACATAAACAACACCAAGCGCATGTAAGTATGTGGAGCAACAAGAATTCTCATTCATTGTTGGTGGGCAGGCAAAATGGTGCAGTGACTTTGGAAGACAACTTGACAGTTTCTGACAAAGCTAAATGTAGTCTTACCACAGGATCCAACAATAACACTCCTAGATGTTTACCTAATTGATTTGAAAATGTGAGTCCAGAAAAAAGCCTGGAAATGATTGTTTATAGAAGTTTTATGCAACCAAGATGTGCTTCAATAGGCAAATGGATAAAAAAAGTTTGGCACATCTATACAATAGAATATTATTCAGCAGTGAAAAGAAATGAGCTATCAAGCCACAAAATGACACAAAGGAAATTTAAATGCATACTGCAAAGTGAAAGAAACCAGGCTGGAAAGACTACATACTATATGACTCCAATTATATGGCATTCTGGAAAAAACAAATACATAGAGACGGTTAAAAGAAAAGTGGTTACCAAGGGCTCAGGTGGAGAGGTGGGGTTAAAAAGATGAAGAACAGGAGTGTTTAGGGTGGTGAAATTATTCTACATGATACTATCATGGTGGGTATGTGAAACTGTGCATTTGTCAAAGTCCAAAACACTTCACAGCACAAAGATTGAGGCTTGATGCATGCACTTAAAAAAAAATCATTTAGGAAGTCAGAAAATCCCAGGAAGGAAGGTAGACTATGACAAAGGATCTAGCTGTAGGACAAATGTATGTTGCAATCTCACTGAAGGGTGTTGGGGAAAGGTGCTAAACTAAGTAACTTTGGGAATGAATGGAATCTATAAGATTAAAGGCAGAAAGGCACTGCACACATGCACCACATTCTAGTTGATGAAATTGTTTCCCATGGGTGTACAGCTCAACATTTGGGATGCTGCTATATTGTATACTGGAATTAAACAATGAGGTAACATATAGCAGAAGGTCAGGCAGGCACTGATGGAAAGAGAATTTACAAGTAAGCAAGGAGGCCAGGATGATCTATGTAGTGATAAGTTAGGATTGGAGCCATCAGCCCGGAGTCACATTTAGCTTAATGGAACTACAGACAGTTACATGTAGAAATATTCCCAGCGTGGGGCCTGGGTTTGGGCAGAGAAGTCTTGGCTGCACTTTCTACCCCTTTTTGGTGGGCCATTCTCTCTTTGGAGGTCATGGCTCCAGGGCCCATCTGGGGAGGGATCCTTTTAAGAAGGCCCCAAGCCAGCTTCCTTTTAGCACACTCCACTTCTCATTCCCTCAAATCCACACGTTGGCCCCACCATTGATTTAGGAACAGCCAAATCAGCCAGTACCCTCCTCACTGCTCCCTGACTGGCAGGAGCAACAGCCACATCTTCTCACCTTTATACTTTTCTTACAAAGAATTAGACACTTATTCATGTGCCCAAATCTCCAGGGTCCTTGAGTTCTCCAAGGGTCCTCTTGGAGCCCCCTCTTGCAGGTTGAATTGCATCCCCCAAAAAGTTATGTTGAAGCCCTAATCCCAGAATGTGACCTGGAAATAGCATCATTGTGGATCGTAATCAAATTAACAAGCAGTCCTATTATGTAGAGTAGGTTCTAAATCCAATCTGACCAGTGTCTTTAGAAGAAGAGAAGAGACAGACATACAGCAAGAAGATGGCCATGTTATAACAGAGGTAGAGATTGGCATGATGCTACCACAAGACAAGGAGTGCCAGAGATAGCCAGGTACCACCAGAAGCTGGAAGAGACAGAAGAACATCTTCTCTTAGAGCCTTCAGAGGGAGCCTGGCCCTTGATTTCAGACTTTAAGGCTCCAGAGCTGTGAGACGATAAATACTTGTTGCTTTAAGCCACTCATTTTGTGATACTGTGTTATGACTAGCCGGGAACCTAGTATACCCCCTCTGTCACCTGGCTTGAGATGAGGGACATACCCCACCCTTCCTGCTAGAGAAGGAGAAATGTCACAGCATGATGACATCTCTCTATCAATCCCTCCTCTTCCTCACCTCTTGGACCTCTTGGACCTCAATGCTCTTCTAGGCTAGAGGTAGGTTCACCTCTTGGACCTCAATGCCCTTCTAGGCTAGAGGTAGGTAGTTCATTAATATGCAATTCACCTGGGGCCATTCCCACTGCAAGTCCTACACAACTGAAGTGCTCCTCACTTCAGAACATGGGGGCACACAGCACCTGGGCTTTGCTTTTGGTTCTGGGGACCTTTGCTGAAACTGAAGTTTTTAAAGCACCATTTTAACATCCTGCTGCATATCATACACAATTCAATGTGTCCTATTAGCTGGATTTCTTCTTTGCCTCTTAATTCAATCAGAATATTTGGGTCAGAATACACCACATATTTCCTGCTCGGAGTCATGCTGAGGCCGGCTCCCTAACTTCTGCATCTGAAGCCACATAAGCCCCATCAGTACTCACAGTCCCAGCTCCAAACCCCATTCCAGAGAAAGACAGCAAGATCTAAAGAGCTATGGTGAAATAGCCCATCTGTTCCACAGTAAGTTGGTTTTCTCATTCATTCTTGGTATCCTCAGGGTTCTGAAACCGAGATTTAAGACATCCTACATCCCACTTCCTTCTTTCCTCAGCACCTTCAAAGACAAAATTCCTCCCCTAGCACACAGGCTCTCCTAGCCACAATGACTACATTCTTGGCTCTGAACCTCAGCCCCGTAAGATTAGGTTTTAACCATCTCGGTTCAATCTTTGACTCACCTTGAAGAGAAAGCCTGGCTATTGGATCAGGGCTGTACCTTTTGTAAGGAATAGCATTCATGTCTCACCTACCTTTCTGCCTTCCCTCTCCATCCATTGTGGTTGACTTCAGAGAACCACAGGACACCAGACTTCCCTCCCACTGGAAGTGAATGGACAAGTTTGAAGCCCAACTGTGCTGCTGACCAAACCACAACTCCTTAGAAAACAAGCCTTTGCTTGAAGTTGATATTATGGATGTCAGAGCAGATAGACAGAAAATGTGATCTTTGAAGACCATATGAGCCATTAGATCAACCAGCCCTGAAGTCCACCACATCCTCAGACTTTTGTTACTTGAGCCATTCAGTGTTCTCACTAGTTAAGCCAGTGTGAGTTGGGATTCTCCTTCTTTGCAATGAAAAATCTCAATTTGGGCCAACGGTCAGGCTCATGGCTCCACATGCTTGTCACCAGATGTTCAACTGAGTGTGCATGTTTGTCTACACTTCTGTATAAACACCTTGAAAACCAAAAAAATGCAAATTAAAACTTATAACATGATTTTTTGTGTTTTCATACTCTACAATGTGTCAGCAAATTAAATAGTGACAGACACAATAAATATTGCATAGCTGCCAACACACACATCCACACACACAAATATGGCTTACTTGGCATAATCTTAACTAGAGGGGAAAAAAATCAGTGATTTATGTCAAAAATAATGACACTTCACCAAAATGACTTTAATGGCAACCCCCTCTGGCAGTAAAACTTAAATGCTTTGTTGTAAAGTTTTAGGATGGGATTTTAAAAACTATCCTAATAACCATTAGAATCCTAACAAAAATAATGAGCAAGTCTTATGGTAAGCAAACACGACGCTGAGGCTATCACAATGGCCAACATTCCATACAAGTAAATATGTCTATTGGCTACGCTATGCAATGGCCAGTAATGCCCAACAGTAATGCCCAACATCTGACTGCAAACTAAAAATGATCAAATGACAATGGGTGTCTCCACAGTTATGAATTTAGACTGTGAAATAGAATTTTACAAGTTAATATTTTTATTCTATGATATGAATGTAATACAGCTTTGCTCTTTATCAAAGTCAGAATTAAATTTAAACACTGAATTTTTGGGATGCCTGGGTTGCTCAGTGGTTAAGCATCTGCCTTCAGCTCAGGACCTGATCCCAGGGTTCTGGGGTTGAGTCCTGCATTGGACTCCCCGCAGGAGCCTGCTTCTCCCTCAACCTGTGTCTCTGCCTCTCTCTCTGTGTCTCTCATGAATAAATAAATAAAATCTTTTAAAAAATAAATAAACACTGAATTTTAACATTTGTGTATTTCACTGCTTAAGAGCTAATGTATTTTCTTTGTAAACCACTAGAATTGCTGCACACATAGAACTAGAAAGTAAGACATGAAATTAAATCTGAAGTCCTTGCACTTTTTGTTATATGGTCATCTCAATATTGAAATTCTCATGCATGTTCAAGATGGTGATTCCACACAAATGTCACAATTTGGATTTGAAACAAATGTATTTCAAATGTTCACAGATGTTAGAGTTCAAAAACTCACATTTAAGGCATATACTTTCTTTGGCAATAGTAAAGTATATACTATACTTCTGAAGAATTCACAGAACACTCCAGAAAACATTTGTATAAAGAAAAAAAGTAACTTGACATTTTAACTGAAGTCAGCCTCATGACAATTACAAAAGGCTAAGAACAGATAATTAATCCGTTTATTATGATCCAAATAAACACCAGTAAGTTTTATATAAACTATCTAATGAACAATCTAAAACATAACGCAATGGTGAACATCATCTCCAAATAAAATTTTAAAACATTTTACTTAAGTGGAAAATAAAAAGCAATAGTCTTGGCATTGGCCCAAGACATGCATTCTCAAATTCATGTATTTGTTTACTAGAACTGTATAGTATCTTTCATCTCAAGAATTCCAACTTAGTGTTAAGAATCTTGAAAATAACCAGAGGCAAGCATACTGCTTGATTGTCCTCAAAGATCTCCATAGGAAATTATATACCCATCCAAATTTAAGGACTAGCCTAAAATAAACAAGTACATTTCAAGAATAACTTCTCTCTCATTCCTTCCCTCTCTCTCCCTCTGTCTCACACACACACAAATGCACACACAGAGAAAATACACACACATGCACACACAGAGAAAGAAAAACCAAATCAATTATTTGGGTATTATTAGGCAATAAGTAACTATTTACCCTGATGTTTTTAAGGCACAGTCCTCTAAACTATAGTTGGTCACTCTCAAATTTTTTCTATACAAAGAAGTTTATCATTAATTATTTTTCATTTCAGTTGTAATGCATAAAATTTTAATTTAAGCATTTTCTGGGCTATCAGAACATCTGCTTTATGTCTAAGGACAGCAAGGAGACTTCATTTGCAGCGGGGCTTACTGATTAAATAGTCATCGAGTAATATCACTTTAAGTTTGACAAACTAGGCAGAAATGGAGTTAGTAAATAAATGAGGCATTTTTAACCCAGTGGAGGTAAAAGGTAAATTGCGTTGCAGATGGCAGAAGGAATATGTATTTTGCAATATTTTGAGTGAGAGGATTGTTGGGAGAAGTTCATTGCCGTAGGGAATAATGTGCAAACCTGCCAAGGGAAACAGGCATGGGGGGCAGGCAGGGCAGGGTTTGCATGGGAGACACAGTCAGGTTCACTAATGTGCTTCCTTTGACTTATATCACTTTCATAATTGTGTTCCTTAATATTAAATGATTTATAGTTGTATAAGATCCATTAAAGAAAAGATTTTTATATAGGTTTGTATTTTTACATATTCATATTAATTTAAGAATCATTTAAGTTAGGGGCACCTGGGTATCTCAGTAGGTTGGGTGTCTGACTCCTGGTTTTGGCTCAGGTCATGATCTCAGGATCATGGGATCAGTATGGAGTCTGCTTGTCCCTCTCCAACCCTCTCTGCTCCTCACCATCTGCCCCACCCCCAGCTCACACACAGGCATGTGCCCTCTCGCTCTCTCTCATAAAAAAAAAAAATATTTTTTTAAAAAAAGAATAATTTACATTAAAAAAAAAACAAACTGAGTCTATCCTGAATTCTTTCATTTACACACATACACACACACACACACACACACACACAAATGCGTTTTCTTATCAAATCTTACCATTCCTCTGAAATTGTCTTGTCTGACTTACCAACAAATTGGCAGAGAGGTAACATTTCAGACAGTTGCTAAATCATGACAAAAGCAGGGTTCTCTAGCCCACATCTTGTTGGCACAAAGTGCAGTCTTGCATTGTGTTTTTAACCAGATAGATTTTATCCAATAACATAATTGCCTATGGCTCTGTGAACACAGGTTCCATGTGTGGCTCTAGCTTTATGCAGCAAAGAAAATAGAAATTATCTCACTGATCCAATGTATTTCCTCATTCAACCAATATTTATAAGTGTACAGGACTGCATAGTTGGTTCCAGGGACACAATGCTGATTTTGAGTATATGTACTGCTGAAGTGAGCACTCAGTGCTGATTTTTAAAACAGCTCCATGACCTTTGCCTTCATGGAGCTTATGATCTAGTGGAATAAACCACTACTAACCAAACGATCAAGCCAAGACAGTAAAAACCAGTGATGGTACATGTTCTGAAGTTGCCTATTGCTATGCGGAAGCTGTGCAGGTAACCAAGTCAGGTTTCATCAACCTAACATTCTGTTCCTAAAGAGGGCCCTTGCTTTAACCTGAAACTGAATGTAGACTAGCACTCCAGCTCTCAACAAAAGGACACAGCCTTGGAAGTCACAGCAGTCACATTTTTCATAATCTTATCTGAAAACCATCCAGCTACTCAGGACATAGCTGACCTGATACTGCAATTTGAAGAAAAAATTTCCTGTTGATCTACTTAAAGGAGGAAGAGAGAGAGAAGAGAAAGGAGTAGAAAGAAAAAAAAAGAGAAAGAGAATAAAGAGAAAAGAGTAGAAAAGAAAACAAAAGAAAAGAAGAGAAAGAAAAGAAAGAAAAGAAAAGAAAGAAAAGAAAAAAAAGAAAAGAAAAGAAAAAAGAGGGATCCCTGGCCAGCTCAATCGGTAGAGCTTGTGACTCTTGATCTCAGCGTTATAAGTTCAAGCCACATATTGAGTGTAGAGGTTACTTAAAAATAAAATCTTAAAAAAATAAAATAAAAAATAAAATCTTAAAGAAAGAAAAGAGAGGAGGAAGAAAACAGTGAGAAACAAGTTGAACAACATATCCCTCACCCACACCCTCCAATGGCTCCAATTTTATTCAGGGCAAAAACCAATATCCCTCCAGAGGCCAACAGGCCTAAGTGAACAAGGCCCCTAACCCTACCTCAACCTCATTACCCACTGCAACCTCCTTGGTCTCCAGCCACATTGTTCTCCTGGCCATTCCTGGAACACACCGGAAACTCACTCCCATGCCAAGGCTTTAGTGGGGTGCCCTTTCCCTTAAGCATCTGTGCCCCTCACCCCTACTTCCTTCAAGTATTCATTCAAACAACACCTTCCCATTGAGGCTCACCATGACCAAATTCTTAAATGCACCATCTTCCCCCGCTTTCTTGTTCTGTGGAACTCTTGCTTTCTAACATATTAAATAATGTACTTATTTTTTATACTGATTGCCTCTCACCCCTGACCAGCAACTAGAATATAAGCTTCTTGGGGGTAGAGATTATTTAACATTTTGTTCATTGTTCCATCACCAGCAATATGAACTGTGCCTCGCAATAATAGTCAACAAACACTTGTTAAGTAAATGAATGAATGAACATCTTTGCAAACCTCTACTATGCCATCACAAGGGAACTCTGTCATAACCTTAACCCCATGAATGCCAATGATAGTTCACCTTTGTGCAGTTAATAATTGTCAAAAGTTTTAAGTAGTTTTTAAATATATGCCCTGAACACTTATGATCAGCCAAGCACTGTGCCACATGCTGCAGGTGAATTATTTCATCATTGCCACAACCCTATCAGAGGTATTCGTACCCTATGTTACAGATGAGGGAACTGACACTTAGAGAGATCAGGTCATTTGCCAATGGTTACATGGGTAGCAAGAGGAAGAGCCAGGGTTAGAGCAGGATTCAAGTTAGAGCATCTGTATCCGATGCCCAAGCTCTCAACCACTGTTGGTACTGCTCACCTCTTCACCAAAGAAGGTCTACAGAAAATAAATGCAGTACACGTGAGCAGCAATCCAAAGGTCTGCTGAATCCACGAATGATTTTATTTATTTATTCATGAGAGACACAGAGAGAGAGGCAGAGACACAGGCAGAGGGAGAAGCAGGCTCCCGCAGGGAGCCCGATATAGGACTCAATCCCAGGACCCCAACATCACAACCTAAGCCAAAGGCAGATGCTCAACCACTGAGCCACCCAGGTGTCCCTCCACGAATGATTTTTAGCAGATCTAACCAAATCTGGAGAACAGGTAAACTGTATCACTTTTGTCATAATTATCATCATCATAACCACAAGGAGGAGGAAGCAGGTGATGGCAAAGGATCAGAGCCCATCATTCATGAATGATCTCCATGTGATGTACTAAGTAGTCATGCTTCCTATAAATGTATATAAATATTATTTCTTGAATTTTACAAATATTGGCCAGGAGAGAGTTTGAAGTTTTACTCTGACAACTATCTAAAGTGCAAACTGTGTACTGCAAAATATGGGCAGGTCCACACCCCTTCATTGTCCACTAGGTTGAGGTAGGATTCGTAGAATAAACTACAGAGTGCATGAACAGAAGGTGGTTCAGTCCACAGGAGGCAGCCCAGGGCCATCCCCTTCTCCACAGACAGTTTCTGGGTCTGCTTCAACACACAGATACATGGACCCTTGAAGTCTGACTTCTGACATTAAGGATATCCACAATAATTCTCATCAAGCAAGAGTTTTTAAATGAATCTTACCAAATGCTATTTGTAGCCATTGTTAAAAAAAAAAAAGCTAGTAAAGGGCCAGAAATGTCTTAAAACATTCTAACCTTGGGGATCCCTGGGTGGCTCAGCGGTTTAGCACCTGTCTTTGGCCCAGAACACGATCCTGGAGTCCCGGGATCGAGTCCTGCATCGGGCTCCCTGCATGGAGCCTGCTTCTTCTTCTGCCTGTGTCTCTGCCTCTCTCTCTCTCTCTATGTTTATCATGAATGAATAAATAAAATGTTTTGAAAAAATTAAAAAAAAAACATTCTAACCTCCCCAAAATTTAAATGAATTGGGTAGACTATTGTAGAGTGGTTAGCAATGAGCCTTTAAAATGAAGATTTGAGTTTTCTTTTTTTTTTAAGGTTTTATTTATTCATGAGAGATACAGAGAGAGAGAGGCAGAGACATAGGAAGAGGGAGAAGCAGGCTCCCTCGGGGGAGCCCGACGTAGGACTTGATCCTGGACCCCAGAATTGTGGCCTGAGCTGAAGACAGACGCTCAACCGCTGAGCCACCCAGATGTCCCAACAGTTTGGGTTTTCAAAGAGACTCTTAATGTTCTGCTCGCTGACAATAATAAGATGTCCATTAAGACAACTTCTAGTTTGAAAATAAAGCCATGTCATCAAGTGTATGGGATAATGCTCTCTATTCCATTTTCCACAACCAAAAACATATGCCAGGTAAATTGAGGAAAATGCCGGACTGAAATGTGAGAAGAAACCAGCTAAGGGAAAAGCTGTTGAGGGCATCCCTTTTTACATAGGCTGACCACAAGCCAGGGGTCAAGCCCTGTGAGAAGCTTTAGGGATGCAAAATGAATAAAGACCAATTCCCACTCTGGAGAAACTTGAAGCCTCTTGGAGAACATGGATCTAGAAGGCAATTATTATCATGTAATATGTAATAATACATACCAGAACAGAGATGGGAGTAGACGGGGTACAATGGACTGACCAATTTGGCCTGGAGCATCAAAAAAGGCACCATTACACCAAATATTGAAGAATAAGTGGATTTTTTCAGGAAAAGAAAGAGGTAGAAGGAACAAGTGGAATATTTAAAGAAATAGGAACTGAGAATTATGATCACCTTCTTGAGGGAAGAAACTCCTTGGCAAAAAAAGTGGGGGACATACAACCAGTGGGCAACATCATGGCTGACACCCACACATGGTTTCCCTCGACTTCAGTTGGGTTCTCCTTAAAATGTCTGAAAACTAAGGATGGCCTCTTGTAACCTAAACAGAACAAAAGATTTGGGGGGGTAAGAATGATACAGGAGCTTGTGCCTAAAGAAAATTTTTTTTTCAGGGGGTGAGAAAGATGTGAACAGAAGCCCATGAATTCAAATGGCATACCACAGAAACTCACCGCAGGCGAAGTCGGAAGCTTCCTGTTCAACCTTTACAAGACTGTGCATGTAGGCTAATGACCCTGTCCAAGGGTATTGAAGTACAAACCAATGCAAAGGGTGTTTTCCCCCACTATGACTGTTTGCACAGGGTCCATGATGTGGGGGCCTTCTAAAGACACTCACGGCAGCCTCTGAGGCAGGTTTTCTGGATCATCAGATGCCAGAGCCAAGGCCAGCCTTCTGATCTCATGACCTGTGCAGACCAGTGGGCACCTACACTTAGAAGAGCCCCTCGCTTTGTTTCATACTCAACTGTCACATTCTTAAAATTCTTTTTTTTTTAAGATTTTATTTGTTTATTTGACAGAGAGAAGAGAGAGAGCACAAGCAGGGGGAGGCGGTGGGGGAAGGAAAGGGAGAAGCAGGCTGCCCACTGAGCAGAGAGCCCACTGCAGGGCTCCATCCCAGGACCCTGGGATCACAACCTGAGCTGAAGGCAGACATTTAACCGATTGAGCCACCCAGATGCACCAACCTTCTTGAAATTCTAAATAATTTGGTTTTTGAACTTGTGCTTTGAAAATGAAGTCTAAAAAACAACAGAGCCTAGAGTAAGCCAAGGAGACACACGCAATAAATGTCTGTCATGCCCTGACATCCTCTTCACATGGGGCATCCACCCTATGCCATGACCACAGGTTCTCATTCCCGTGCACCCACTGAGAGTTCAGTGAGACTCAAAGCCAGGACATGGGAAATGTGCTCCATCTGTCTGTGACTGACAGCTCTGAGAACCATGCTTTCCATTTGGACTAGAACCTTCTTCCAACCCAAAGAAAACAATGATGTTCTAAGAAAAACAGAAGACCATATTCCTTTTTACTCCTGTTCTATTGTATGAGCCAACCAACTTTGCTAGATTAATGGACCTAGAAGGAAAAGGAAAGATATGGCTGATTGTCAGGGAGGAAGAAATATTCTTCTGTCCAAGATTCTTCTGGTTGGACTAAGAATTTAACTGACATAAGACAGATCAACAGAAGAAGAAAAAAAAAGTTGATTGCATGCACACCAAGGCCCAGGAATGAAATGGAGATGAAAGAAGTGGCCCAGACAGACAGTTTTTATACTTTTTAGGCAGAGACAATAAATCTGTAAAGAATTGACAGGACAAAGAAAACAACTTTCAGAGCTTCAGGTAGTAAAGAATTCTCAGCAGAATTCAGGCTGGACTTAGCAATTAATAGGAAGTTACAAGAGTACAGGTGGCCTTCTGGGCACTAACTTCCCCATCTCTAGTGACAGGATGTCTCTCCCTCCTGCTCCAGGGAAGGAACCTGTCACATGGGAGACTTCCTGCTGTCAGGGGGACAGGAGGGTCTGAGTGTCCTCCCACCAGGAGTCTCTCATGTAACTTGTATTTAAAACAATCTCTATGACCCAGTGGCTTCTCTAGGGGCGGCCTGACCGGGCTCCCCCATAATTTATAACTCCTTTCCTAATGTCCCTCCATACCCATCAGTGAGCCTGAGCTGAGCAGTGTTGGTAGAACATGTGCATATCAAGAAGGGAAATAAAAAGTTAAGTCAGTTTGTGGTGTTCCAGTTGTTCTGGTAAAACAAAATATGTGTGCCTGTACAAAATATGTATTATTCTAGGTGATTCCACATACAAATTAAAGGCTTTTATATTTTCACTGAAAACTGGCATTGCACAATACAAAGATGAATAATAAAATTCATGCTAATAATTTAAACTTTTAATTATCCTTTTCCTGGAGTGACATTAAATAGCAAATTAAAAAATCATAATGAGTTGAGAAAGACTGTGGAAAATGGGAAAAAGCTTCATATTTCAATACCTTAAATAGCACTTTTTTCTGTTTTTTGAATAAGAGACATCACATTTTCCTTTTGCAATGGGACCCACAAATTATGTAATCAGCTCTGATGTGAACCCAGCTTTCAGTATATACAGATACAGAAAAAATTGTAGATGTAATTGTCTGATAAATATGTAGGTATTTTCATATATGTGTGTGTTCATTTGTGTATCTATATGTGTGCACATATATATGGGTGTGTATACAGGAGTTTATTGTGTGTTTATGTGTGTATGTATGCGTATGTGTATTTATGTGTGTACACCTATGTGCATGTATATGTGTGTGCATATATGTGTATCTATGTGTGTATGTGCATCTACATGTGTATCTATGTGTGTATATATGTCTGCATGTGTGTGTGTACACATACATGCATATTCATATATTCCTTAGAACTCTGCTCAACAAAAGACCTAGGAACAAGGATCCTCCAAAAACAATGAACTCATCTAGCTCCTAGATCTGGTTTCTAAATACCATTCTCCACTAAAAGAACCCAGAACTCGGGCAGCCGGGGTGGCTCAGCGGTTTAGCACCACCTTCGACTCAGGTCGTGATCCTGGGGTCCAGGAATGAGTCCCACATCGGGCTCCCTGCATGGAGCCTGCTTCTCCCTCTGCCTGTGTCTCTGCCTCTCTCTCTCTCTGTCTCTCATGAATAAATAAATAAAATCTTAAAAAAAAAAGAACCCAGAACTCTTAAAGAAATGGCAGATGAGAGAGAAAGGAAACTACGATGAACTTTGCACGTGTTGTGCCAAAAATTAATGATGGAGTATTTCAAAAGGACATAGAAGAAAGACACCTCAAAGAGGCTCTCACTGATCTCAAACAGCCCGCTGAATAAAACTGCAATTCATCAGTCCATTCTGGTATGAATAAATGAGTAATTCCAAAATTTGATGATAGACATGCTATTCGCATATTCTCCAAAGTATCTCTTCATTAAGATTAGTCTTATTAATTACAAAGAGAATAGGATGTCTTTATGATGGACCTGGCTGCCAGGCACCGTGGCAACCAAGTGGTCAGAGTAGTAGCGGCTCACCAGCCACAGAACAAACTGGAAGCCTGTGCCATCTGATAGGATCTAGTGAAAAGAACACTTCTGTGATAATCCTGCCAAAGATGCACAAACTGAATCTCATAGAAGGACACAGATACACCGAGGGACATTCTACAAAATCACACCCGTAATCTCAAAAGTATCAAGGTTATGAACACAAGGGAAGACTGTGGAACATCCTCAGCTTGAAGGATATTAGGAGATACGATGACTACAGTGGTGACTCTGGACTGGGTCTCTGTGCTCTAAAGAGCATAATGGGGACAAGGGGTGAAATTTAGATGGTATCTGAGAAGCACAGAATCGTAACTCACGGTTGTTGATTCCCTGACTTGGAAGGCTCTCTAGTGGCGATGTAGAAGAATGTCCTTGTTTGCAGGAACTATGGGTAAAAGGACTTTGTTGGTGATGGGACTTCACATTGGCAAGTTACTTTCAGAAGATTCTCTAAAAAACAAGGTTCTTGAACTATCATTGCAACTTTTATGTAAATTTGAGATTGTTTCAAAAGAAAAAGGAAAAGGCAAACGAGTCAAAAGATTATCTGTTCTCTAATGAACAAAACTAAAAAAGTCTTGTGCCTTTGGAGGCCTCCTCTAATACTATCTCAACACTCTGAACCCACTCTGCTTTTACATAAATCCTGTGTTAAGGAGAGTACGTACGAAAGAGAAAAGTGTGGGAATACTGCCACCTACTGGCGTAGGGCAAATATATTTAGGGTAATGGGGATGCCAGAGAGGAGACAGTTTTGAGGTGTCCTCTGCGCTGGGAGGAATAGAGCTTTTTATGGGGATTGACCTTTAGAGCTGTCAGAGAGCGGGAAAACTGGTCATTTAACATGAGGCTTGCCCAAAAATTCAATCTAACACTCGGAGCTGGTGGAGATGGCTGTTTGGGCTTCAGATGAGCCCAGGGCATACCCTAGAATGAAGAGTTTAAGAGAAAGGGATACCTTTATGGGGTACGAAAAAGACACCAAATTTTTCCATCCCCAACCCCATCCCCAGCAGCCTTGGAGAAAACAAACTACCTGGGAAAAAGAAGAAATGACAGTACTGGCCCAGGGACGTGTGGGTGGTTCAGCGGTTTAGCGCCTGCCTTTCGCCCAGGGTGTGATCCTGGGGTCCCAGGATCAAGTCCCACATCAGACTCCCTGCGTGGAGCCTGCTTCTCCCTCTGCCTGTGTCTCTGCCTCTCTGTCTCTGTGTCTCTCATGAATAAATAAATAAGATTTTTTTAATTAAAAAAAAGAGAGAGAAGAGAGAGAGAGTGTGTGTGTGTACTGGCTCAGACAAGGTGTCAGGCCAGGACCCAAGGAGAGAGAAAACAGCTAGCAAGATCTAAGCCGCTCACAGAGCAGCCTTGTGGGAGTTGAGAGGTTCAGCTTCACACCAGGGCAGGAGAAGGTTAGATCTCAGCCCACACTCCTCCTGGCCCAATCCTTGCAGGGCATACACAGCTTACCTATCATACGCAGAGGCCCTGGCTACTGGTAAATCTCCCTGCACAGTGGGGTGAACATTTAATCACCTAAAAGTTATTTGTTAGTTTTTTGAAATTCCATTTCTACAAAACTAAACATAGTATCACTATATGATCTGGCAACCACTTTCCTTGATATTTACCAAATGGGTTGAAAACTTATACTCACACAAAAACCTGTGTTATAGCAGCTTTGTTCATGACTGCCAAAATTTACAAGCAACCAAGATAAATTGTGGTCTATCCACACAATGTAATACTATTCAGCACTTAGAAAGAAATGATCATTCAAGACATGAAAACACATGGAGGGAACTTAAATGCATATTACTAAATGAAAGAAGCCAATAGGAAAAGGTTACATTCTGTATGATGCCAAGCATATGATATTCTGAGAAAGGAAAAACTATGGTGACAGTGAAATAAAATCAGCGGTTGCCAAAGGCTTGTGGGGATGGAAATATGACAAGTGGAGCATGGAGGACTTTCAAACCAATGAATCTATTTTGTATGATATGATAATGGTGGATGCACGTCATCGTATATTTATCAAAACCCAGGTGATTATGATTTGTCAATATAAGTTCATTGAATATAACAAATGTATCTTTCTGGTGAGGAATGTTAATAGTGAGGGAGGCTATATGAATTCTAGGGGGCAAATGGGAAATCTCTGTACTTTCTGCTCTGTTTTGCTATTAATCTAAAACTGCTCTAAAACATAAAGCCTAGGGGCACCTGTGTGGCTCAGTTGGTTAAGCATCCAACTTTTGTTCTCAGTTCAGGTTTAATCTCAGGGTCATGAGTTCAAGCCCTGAGTTCAAGCCCCTGTCCAGCATGGAGCCTTCTTAAAAAAAAAAAAAAAAAAAAGATGAGGTATATGCATACAGTGGACTATTACTCAGCCATAAAAAAGAATGAGATATTGCTATTTGCAGCAATGTGGATGGAACTAGAGAGTATAACACTAAGTGACGTAAGTCAGAGAAAGACAAATACCATATGGTTTCACTCACATGTGGAGTTTCAGAAACAAAATAAATGAACAAAGGAAAAAAAGAGAGACAAACTAAGAAACAGACTGTTAACTATAGAGAACACATTGATGGTTATCAGAGGGGAGGTGTGGGGGAGGGATGGGTGAACTATGTGAAGGGGGAATTAAGAGGACATTTATCCTGATAAGCAGTGAATAATGTATAGAATTGTTGAATCGCTGTATTATACACCTGAAGCTCATATAACACTGTATGTGAAGCATATGAACCATACTGGAATTAAAAATTAAAATAATTAAAGTAATTAATTAAAAAAATACACACTATGGCTAAGCCAGAACTTGACCAAAATATACCACTTTTTTCTGAAAAAATTTCAACATCCCCTTCCAAAAAAAATATATCAATTTGTTTACAAGGACATGTAAGGAATCTGGGTGGCTCAGTTAATCATCTGCCTTCAGCTCAGGTCATGATCCTGGGGTCCTGGGTCAAGTACCATGTCCAGCTCCCCACTCAGTGGGAAGACCATTTCTCCCTCTCACACTGCTGCTTCCCCTGTGTGTGCTGTCTCTCTTTTAAAATATTTTTTAAAAAAAAGTAGCACTATCACATTGATGGGGTGAAGAAGCAAGTATAAATCAATCTTCAGAGGTCTGTCTAGTAAAAAATTGTAGAAGTGGATACTGGCACATGAATTGGCAACAAGTAGAAACTGTTTAAGGGGATTGTATCACCAAGGAAACAATAGAGTCAAACTAAAAAGTCAGCATTTGAGTTTTAAAATAACTTTCAGACCTCCCAAACTTGCATGGACAGAAACCAGGCCAGGAAAGCTATACGTCCTCTGAGTAGAAGGAATTGCCCATCACCTACCCCCAATGAATCATGGAGGATGCACAAATGAGAACCTCCAGAGGGTAGAACCAGCTGTCAGGAGGATACCGCACAGGCAGCAAACCCAGGTCTAATCAGGAAACTGCTCTCACCCATCACAATGCTACCATGGACCAGTGGGTGCTGAGTTATCTTCCCTCCCTTCTCAACAAGACTTGTTACTGTCATTTTCTGTGCATGCATCTCCATGTACATCAGGTTGGGATGGGACAGTCGGGCAGACACTGTGACTTTTTGGTTCATAGGTCACCAGACCATGAGGGGCCACAAACAAACCTAGTGGACAGGACTGTGTATCTCTTGAAGTTGGGACTTTGGGGATAGATGTTCTGACAATGAGAAACACTGACTGAGAAAGGTGACCCATAGACAAGATCGCACCAGTAAGGCATCCCTTACCATTTGGAACATGACTCCATTCTAGCCGGTGAAATGTGAGAAGTGATGTATGCCAGACCATACAAGCTCCCCAGGAGCAAATCCCCCATGCTCTCTCCACTTCTGCTAGCTCAATGCCAACAAGAACAGGAACCCTGGATGCCACATATCGAAGATGATGGGGCATGGTGGAAGCATGTCAATCACTAATAGGAGAGTGATCGCCTAGAGAAAGCACCTGGAGCCTTATATAGAATAGAAATAAACATTTATAGCTTATTCAAGCAGGGGTTCTCAGTACAGCAACCAGAAAAACAGTGATGTAGCCAGGCTGTAAACTCAGGCAACCTGGTTCCACAATCTGTGCTATGCTACTCCCTGTGAAAAAACAGGAGGTATTATTACGAGCCATTTTCTTTTTCTTTTTTTCTCTAATAAAAATATTGTAATGTCTAATCTGTAGTAGTCTCTAAATCTAGTGGGTGCCAGGGTTTATTGTATAATCCTGGGCATCTTACTTTCCATAAGGGTTATTTCCCCCCAGATCTTTCCTCTTTTTTCAAGACTCTTTGCCAGAAATTTAACAGTTCACTGAGAATTTCACAAGTCAATGGCATACAAGATGTCTCTGAAAAAGGCAATAAAGAAATAACATACTCCAAATCAATGACAGATTAATCACACAATTACTCCAGGCCAAGGGAGATAAAAGGAATAAAGTCCGAATTTAGTTAAGGTGTAATTTAATACAAGTTGGTACTCAGGAGACAGCTTAGCCAACTGAACACTCCTTTTTGATATTGCTTAAATGCTGGTGGGGATAAGAAACTAAAAGACTCGTTTTTTGTTTTTTGTTTTTTTCTTCCTGGCATCCTTCTCAAGCCCCAGTGAAAGATGGAGTCACTATGAGCAACACCAGCAAATCTTCTATTGGAAGACTTAATAATAAGCTGGACGGTTGCCCTTTGTAAGTGACATGACCATTTCTTATAATCAGTATTCATTTATCCACCACAATTTTAGTCAATACACAGATAAATCCATAAAATGCTGGGAGTTGGCAGGTAAGATGCTCTCTCCAAATCTATCCTTCAAAATTAAAGGGATGGAACCTGAAACATGCATGCTGACCATATCACACAGCTGCTGAGTGAAAGCACCAGGACCAGAACCCAGCCCTGCCAGTGTGGAATTCATGGTTTCTTCCTGTGACGGGTACAAATGCCGGCAGCAGGGAGAGTAGCAAGCATGAGGGCTTCAGTCACAGCATCTCTGTGGGTTTTGGGAGGTGAACTGAACCTTGCAAACATGTATTTACAATGAAGATTGAATTAAATGACATCATTTAATATAAATATTTGAGTATGGGCCTAGAACAGTGTACTCAGTCCCAAAGACACAAATGAATAAGCTTTGTCCTGGGCCTTCCCAGAGCTTGTGTTTGAGTGGGGACTGACACAAACACAGATTTGCCTCTGTGTTGAGAGGCACCGAACGTGACAATGGCACACTGAACGTAAAAGACTAGCAGAAAGCAGGGATTCAGAAGCATTCCTTTGCCTTCCTTTTCACAATTTAAATTGAGAGGTCTTATTTTTTTGTAAGATGTTCCGGAAGAATCTTGAGAATAGCACCCATTACCATTTTTTTAAAATTTTAAGGATTTTATTTATTCATGAGAGAGAGGCAGAGACGCAAACAGAGGGAGAAGCAGGCTCCCTGCGGGGACCCTGATGCAGGACTCGATCCCAGGACCCTGGGATCATGACCTGAGCCAAAGGCAGACACTCAACCACCGAGCCACCCAGGTGCCTCAGCACCCATTACCATTATAAGCATGAGTGGAAGAGCATGCAGCATGACTTCACCAAACACAGGTGCACCTTACTTCCCTTTCTAAAACTGTTATATGTATAGTCCAGGGGAAGATGTATGAGGTGAGCTCATACTTCTGAGTGGATAAAGTATCACCAGCCCAGAACTTTTTGGAAAAAGAGAAGTAAACAGCCTTTTATCACAAGATGTGCTACCTATTAGTTAAGGCAATTTTCTTTATATATATATATATTTTTTTTATTCATTTATTTGAGAGAGAGAGCACACACACAGGGGAAGGGGCCGAGGGAGAGGGAGTGAGAATCTCAAGCACACTCCCCACTGAGCATGGAGCCCAGCATGGCCCTCAAACCCACAATTCCAACATCATGACCTGAGCCCAAACCAAGAGTTGGACACCTAACCAACCAAGCCACCCAGGCACTCAAAGGCAATAGTTTACATCTGGTTAGTGTCTGAAGATGTTATAACTTTATAATTTAGTACATAAAATACTATGCTATTATATTATCAGATGTTACTACAGATATGAAGAAACTTCATATGCCCTCATAGTAAAATTTCAACTACCTATTTATTATCCCTTTCCAACAGAAAAGCAGTAAAAATGACAAAGCATTACAGGAATATTAATGTTTGCACACACATGCATAATACAAGACCTCTTTTGATAGTTGACAGATTCTTTTATTAACAATCAAAAAACTTCACACTTAAAATAGGAAAATAAATGTTTCTCTAATGGATAATTAAATGAAAACTATCCAGGACCTCATAGGATTTTTACTGTATCGCAGGTTTGATGTGTACCTTGGAAGACAGGACATCAGCTTGCCCAGTCTTTAAATATGACTGAAAATGAGAAACAGTGATTTATAAAACATTTCCCCAATAGCTTTCCCAAATAGTAGATCCCCTGAAATTAAAACAGGAAATAAAAGTTGTATTTAAATATAGTTTTAGATATGAGTAACACCACACATCAATCCTAATTTTATCATTTTAATGTTACTTTTTCAGAAACTCCAATCTCATTTTAGTATCACGTATTTGAGGAGTACAATAAAACTGTAATTTCTCAACATCAAAGTTTAATTATTACACAACAGTTCAAGCAGCAGATTCTATTTTGGACAGTATTTGTCCTGGGTCTTGTTTTCAGCACTAATCACGCTATGGTGTTTGAAGCAAAGCTAACAAAGAGCAGGCACTGCTGATTCAGTCATAAAAACCCCTCTTGGATGAACAGTGCTTGGTTCATTTCAGAAAAATGGCTTTTATTTTTTCTTTCTTTTCTATTATGAAAAACTGGGCTAAACAAAACCTTGAAGTCTCATTCTCCACTCGTTGATTAAAATCTTAATCTGTAAATTATCTTAGTCTCTTAAAAATCTATCCGATGGGGAGGAAAAAAACAAAACCTTAGGGAAGACCAGTGTGCTTTCCCTTGTTCCCTCAACATAAAATCAAAGCAAAAATAGAGCCCCATAGAAATTTCAACATTGATTTTTTTTTGAAATCGTAAAGCTTAATAAAAGTCAAAGAGCTTTATGTTAATCCGTAATCTCTACGTACGTGCTAGTTCAATACAAACCATGATCTAGCAGATTACTTGTATTCAAAAGTCCCCCTTTCAAAAAGGTTCTACTTTGGTAAGTTGTCTGTTTAAACAGAGTTCCCTACCATGTTTATACATATATATCTGCATACATACAAACATATGTGCCTATGTGTGTGTATATATATACATATGTATATATACACAGATATCTGTGTGTATATATATAAGCAGTAATCACATGACCTTCATTTGCCCTCCATGAAAGTCACTTTACCGTGGTATAGGTAAGGATGGCAATCCTAGTCTCCAAAGTGTCTTCAATACACAAGCACACACAAGTTATCACTAATATCATCAACACTACTGACAATTCAGAAAGCCTAAATACTTTCTAATTGAATTCTGAAAGAAAAGTGCCTTAAATTTAATTTTTTTTAAACTTCAGTCTTCAATATTGAAACTGCTAAGTTACTCCATTTTCCTGTGGGGGAAAAAAATAGAATAAACTTGGGAGAAAAATAATATACTAACTTGAGAAAACATCTTGTTCCTAAATAGGTTTAAGAGGAAACCTGTATAGAAAAATTCTTTTAATAGAAATTAAAATCTAGGCAGCCCAAGTGGCTTAGCGGTTTGGCACCACCTTCAGCCCTGGACGTGATCCTAGAGACCCGGGATTGAGACCCATGTCGGGCTCCCTGCAGGGAGCCTCCTTCTCCCTCTGCCTGTGTCTCTGCCTCTCTCTCTCTCTCTCTCTCTCTCTCTCATGAATAAAATATTTTTAAAAATTAAAAAAAAAAAGAAGGTAAAATCTATGTAGGTTGCTCACCACAGCATTATTTGAATAACAATTAGAAACCAATGAAATATTCAGTAACAGAACTGTAAAATAAATTAGGAAGTATCCAATTGATAAATTATACAGCCACCAAAAATAAGGAAAATGATGAAACATGGAACATGTGACAATGTTAAGCCAAATTAGAAAAGGATCCTGCAGGAATCCCTGGGTGGCACAGTGGTTTGGCACCTGCTTTTGGCCCACGGCACGATCCTGGAGACCCAGGATCGAGTCCTGTGTTGGGCTCCTGGTGTGGAGCCTGCTTCTCCCTCTGCCTGTGTCTCTGCCTCTCTCTCTGTGTCTATCATAAATAAATAAGTAAATCTTTAAAAAGAAAAGAAAAGGATCCTGCTAGATTTAAACAATTCCAACTGCAAACACAAAACAGGAACACAATCTGACATGCTGTGTCACTGGATTATGGGTATTGTTTTCCTCTATTTTAAAGGACTACACAGTATAAAGCTACTATCATGACTGCACATTTTTTAAAAGAAAACAAGATCAATAATGATAGAATAACTCAAAGACAAGTGTTTGAAAAGTGGTGTTCCCGGACAATTCCTCCCCATTTTGCCACTCTGGAAAGGCAGCACCCCACCCAGGCTGCTGCTCTGCAGAGTCGTACTCATGAACAGGGCAGGGAAGGGGGCAGGTGCCTGGCCAGAATGGTCTCTGGCCTCATTCCCAACGTTCATTTTATCAATAAGGCCCAGATTTGTCCGCCTTAAGCCTGTACCCAACACAAACATCTATGTTTGATGACAAAATTTCACATAAAATTATTTTTATTTCTCCCAACAGAAACATTCGAAGGCAGAACCATTTCCTTTTCATAATAAAGCAATTCTCAATTAGCAATCAAGTTACATTTTTTTTAAGCCAAAATGGTGTTAACCCTATGGAACATGTGACCAAAAATAATTAAAGGCCCATGGGTGATATCTACAAGTACTACTTGACAGAAGATTACTTACAAAAAGAGCAATTTTCAATAGAAAAACTGAACATTTCCCTTGGGAAACAAATTTAATCTTTTATCGTTAAACAAGTGGGGCAAAGGACCAGATTTTCTACAAGTGCAATAGAACTGAGGCAAAAGGCTTCCCTGGAGGCCTGAAGAGGACAAGGATGAGATCTTTTTGATGGTTTTATGATGGCAATTATAACCTGCTAGCTATCTGAACTCTATGAAAAATATGTTCAATGAAAAGACTATATCACACAAACCACTTACTTTTTTCAGTTGCCCAACAACAAAATTTGAAAACAAGAAATCCATAGCATTGAATCATGTTCATAAAACGCTTGAACAAGCTACATTAAGAAATGCTACAATAGAGCAGCTTACTGGTATACTATGGTACTCTGCACTACTACAAAAATAGTTGTGAAAACCTTATTTTGCTCAATGTAATGATAATGTTTTACTTTTTGCAAGCCATGTATCTCTCGGTTACATTCTCCCAGTTGATTACATTCCAAATAGCTTTTAGATAATCCGGTCTGACATTTTTATACTGAAGGTAATAAGCATGCTCCCACACATCGATCCCCAGTAGTGGAATAAGACCTATTGGAGAGAAGGGGGGAAAAAAGCAAAACCTGTGAATTTCAATCTAAAACCTGACTGCATATTCTCAATTTAAACTTTATCCTATGCACACAAAATTACCCTCCACAACCTTGCCATCCATTTTCTGTTTCTTTTACAAATAGGAAGTTTGCATAAGAATACATACCCTATAAAAAACTTTCAAACTTTACTCTTTGGAAGAAAATATGATAAATAGTAAGAAGTCTAAAATAGACTTCGGAAAATTATGTACGGTATTTTAACGGCTGTTCTTAAAATACCAACAAATCCATCCACAAGCCAATTCTTGGGGAGATCAGTAAGTTTACCATGTTTATGGGGGTGGTTGAGGACCTTCTGAAGCTGTCAAGAGGGTTTTAGAAGAACCAATCTGCTCCCAAGGCTAATATTGTTAGTCTCAAAGAATACAGAGCATTTATGAGACACTAAGAATAAATAAGTTAACAAGGAAAACTGAAAAGGACAAAAAAAAAAAAAAGAGAGACACTGTTCTCAGAAATTAAATACTCTGAAGAAAGAATTACTTATACAACACTCATTTTCAAAAACTCTCAAACTAAATGATAGCTCTCCTGTCCAACAAGTCCCAACCAGTAGGTCTTCATCAGTGGGGAGCTAGTCACTAATCATGTATTATAAATAATTAAGGTAACAAACTTCATAAATGATTTTTCCCCTAAATAAACTGCCATGACTTTTTCACTGATTTTCATTCCAATGGGCTTTCCTCAAGTGGAAGAGAAACAGGTGTGGCCAGGGTTTACCTGGAAATCACAGCCTTTTCTGTCACGCCTTAAAAGATAGACCTGACTATAGCATTCTCTAGTATCTCACTTTCCCCAAAAGAGCCACTTAGATTCTGGCTAAATCTGAACATATCCAGGTAAGTGAAGCATGTAAGAAAGTCTGCTGACATGTATGAAAAATGTTGGAAAATGTGGCTGAGGGACTCCTGGGTGGCTCAGCAGTTGAGTATCTGTCTTTAGCTCAGCGTGTGACCCCAGGGTCCCAAGATCAAGTCCCACATTGGCTCCCTGTGAGGCACCTGCTTCTCCCTCTCCCTATATCTCTGCCTTCTCTCTCATGAATAAATAAATAACATCTTTAAAAAAAAAAAAAAGAAAAGAAGAAAAGAAGAAAAAGGAAAAGAAAAAAGGAAAGAAAGAAAAAGAAGAAAAGAAAAGAAAAGAAAGAAAAGAAAAGAAAAGAAAAAAAGAAAAGAAAAGAAAAGAAAAGAAAAGAAAAGAAAAGAAAAGAAAAGAAAAGAAAAGAAAAAATGTGGCTGAGAACTGGTGACTGAGGTTGAACGTCACCACAGTCTATTACACTGCAGATCAAAGTTCTAACTAACTGCTGGCTGCCTTATGACTATCTCCTAAAGACATTCTAATTCAACCTGGCTCAACATGGAAAAGGGTTTGGTGAACCCAGCCTGGAGCTTCTAATCCAAATATTTTCCTATACCAAAACCAAAACCCCCAAAAAGCAAGTCTGGAAATCTGAGCTCCAGTGCCAAGTTTGACCACAGGGAGTTGCCAGACGGGCTGAGAGTCCAAGGTCTAGGTCAGACTCAGCTTATAGGTCTTTTCCTCCTTTGTGGTGTTTATCTAATTTCAGTGCATGTAATTATGTAAGCTGATAGGAATTCTCCGTTAAATGAAGTAGAGTTTATGTTCAAAACATTTTTTGTTAACGTAGCTGTAAAATTACATGTACTAATTTTACAAAATATCAAGGGCTTTTAAAGCATTTTTGCTTAAACAAGACTCAGTATTATCAGCTTATTATCAGCTGTTAAGATTTACTCACATGAGTACGTGTTCCTAATAGCTTTAATCATCGCTAGCATTCCTTATTTCAAGGTAAATGCTTTACAGTGAACCACCTCCCACTAACCAAATGTGAAACCATTTTCAAATCTAACCTGTTGTTCCTTGCAGGGGATCCTGGTTAAAACAAGCAGCAATCTGCAAGCGTCCCTGCTCCTTATTGAAACCAAGCCAACCCCAACCTGAGCCTTGGACACCGACGGATACAGTGGTCAACTTCTCCTTAAATTTGTCGAAGGAACCAAAATCACGTTTGATGGCTTCCAGCAATTCCCCTATTTAGAAGAATCCAAAAACACCCACAAATGAACAGATTGCAACAACTGCAATAAAAAAAGTCATTACATATTTAAAATAAGCTTGTCATATGGCACAAGATACAACTAGGCAACATATGAAGACATAACCTAACCCTGTGAGCCTAGATAGCACCAAGTTGCTCTTGCCCTGACACCAGTGTCATAAGGTCTCACAATTTTAATTCATGTGTTTGTTTCTGAATCATGTTAGAGAGATTTCTTCCCTCACTGTGCTATTTCCATCAGAAAAGAAATAATATTTTCCATTAGCTTTCTTTTTTCCCTTCAACAGAAATTTTTACTTTGACTTCTACCCTACCTGTTACTCTGTCTCAATCTAGGAATAAAATTTTATGATTGATATTTGGTTCTTCCCCAAGGTGGCCTAGATCTTTTCTTTCATAATTACATAATTTTAAAAAGAATGATTTTGTCTTTTATTACTGAACAAAGGGTACACTATAAGAACTACAGTCCTTTTATTCTGTAGCAATGTAGAATATAATTCTAGATTGACTACATCAACCAAATCAAATGGGCCAAAAATATCACTTCTCTGATTCCAATGGTTTCAAAGTAGTTATCTATTTTAAGCACAAATAGAATAAAGTGGTACAGGGGATCCCTGGGTGGCTCAGCGGTTCGGCACCTGCCTTTGGCCAGGGGTGCGATCCTGGAGTCCCAGGATTGAGTTCTGCATCGGGCTCCCGGCATGGAGCCTGCTTCTCCCTCTGCCTGTGTCTCTGCCTCTCTCTCTCTCTCTCTCTCTCTCTCTCTCTCTCTATCATGAATAAATAAATAAAATCTTTAAAAAAAAAAAAAAAGAATACAGTGGTACAGATAACCCAAAGTGTCAGAGTACCAAGATCTTTGGCTGAATATGGGCGCATCTGACATTCTACTAACTGTCAAAAGTACTAAGTCACCATCTGCAGACCTAATGCATAAAAAGACATGTCCAGCTTCCCATAGTTACTCTCCCGTTCATCTTTACTTACAAATGAAATTGCTTATTCCAAGTACCAAAGATGCCTTCCACAAAACAAAAACAAACTCACCCATAGAAACTGAAGGAGCCAGAGACAGGGAGAGCTCTACTTATGCCCCATACCTTCCCTGGAGTGAGGAAGAGAATTCAAGTTGTCTGGGCCTCCACACGTCACACAAGAGATCAAGTAAACGAACCGCAGTGAACAAGACCATTGGCTCTGTAGTCCCCTCATTAATCTGCAGGTGTCCTGGAAAAACCTCATTTTCTCGGACAACTGACTTTTTATCAGGAAGAGTAATAATAGCAAAAGGCACTATTCTAAGCATTTTAACACTTGATAACTTATGTAATTTTCAAAACAGCTCTATTATTATGCCCGTATCATAGAGATGAAGAAAGTAGGTACAGAAGGATTAAGTATCTTACCCACCCCTGGGTTCCTCAACTCTTCTAAAAACTGTTTACCAGTCTTATTCTAACGTAAGCACAGTACATTTCAACCAGAAGTTGATACCATATCTGACACCGTGTGTGTGTATTAAGGTGATGACATAACTCCCTGAACATACTCTCCATTCCTACACATGTCCCTTTCCAAGTTACAATTTCATTGTACTCCTTGCTATGAAAAATATGCCACTATGATACCTCAGAATTAACATAAGAAAAGCACCAGTCATTCCTATTGTGCACAACATTTAGCTAAGACAACATCATTATCTACCAACCTTTTGGTTCTCCACCACCCTTAGGGCTCAGGTTTGTCCAGAAGATGGAATGATTGATATGACCTCCTCCATTGAACTTGAGCCCAGGCTGAAGAGCTATCTGAGCTGTAACGTCACCTGTAATGTAAAGAGGCAAACAGACTTTTTATAATTCTTACTTTTCAAACCTTCTATACGCCATTTTTTTTTCTGTAAAATGTCATATAATAGGACTAGCTTATCTACAACATTCCTATAGGTCCTAAAATTCCACAATTCTGGGATTCTACAAAAAAAAATTTTTTTCCTTAAAATTCTTTGTCCTGGGATGCCTGGGTGGCTCAGCGGTTAAGCATCTGCCTTCGGCTCAGGGTGTGATCCTGAAGTTCCAGGATCAAGTCCCACATCAGGCTCCCTGCATGGAGCCTGCTTCTCCTTCTGCCTGTGTGTCTCTACCTCTCTCTTTCTGTGTCTCTCATGAATAAACAAATAAAATCCTTAAAAAAAAATTATTTGTCTCAGTGGATTTTCAGTTCAATTAATAACACGCTCAACAACTAATGAGAGGCCCAGCAGGGGGTACAAAGCATGCAGAAAATTCTTTCCTGAGCTTCAAAGAACTCAAAGTTTTCTACAATATTAAAGATTTCAGCAACAGGGATGCCTGGGTGGCTCAGTGGTTGAGCATCTGCCTTTGGCTCAGGGCATGATCCTGGGTCTAGGGATTGAGTCCCACATCAGGCTCCCTGCAAGGAGCTTGCTGCTCTATGTCTCTGCCTCTGCCTCTCTCTCTCTCTCTCTCTCTCTCTCTCTCATGAATAAATAAATAAACCTTTAACAAAAAAAAAAAAAAAAGGAAGATTTCAGCAACGATGAGAACAGACACAAAACAGTGACACACTGACATGTGTGGTTCCATAAACAGACTAAATGATAAATTTTCAGGGGTGCTTGTGTGGCTCAGTCAGTAGAGCATAAGACTCTTGGTCTCCAGGTGCTGAGTCCAAGCCCCATAGGGGAGGTGGAGTTTACTAAAAATAAATAAATAGAAGTTTTTAAAAATAGATTTTCAGCTCTCATTTTCTACAATTCATCAGAAAATAGTTCAACATTACAATAACAAAAAAATTCATCAGAAAATTCATATTCAAAACTGAAACTCTAGATTTTCAAACCCAAACTTACTCTCCAATGTCCTTCCCCATCCCACCAAGTGCCAGCTGTATTCTCAGGACATTTCTGATAACTTAGTCATTTCTTACTCCTTTTCTCTCACACACCACGTTCAATCCAACATACCCACCGGCAAAGCCAGCTCTACCTTCAAAAAAGACTCAGCACCTGATCCCATCTTCCTACCTCTGGTGCAGACCAGCAACATTACCTACCCGCATCCATGCCACCATCCCACACTGGTCTCCTGCTTCCACATGTGCCCCCTACACTGTTCTCAATACAGTGACCAGAGGGCTCCTCTAGACCCCAAAGTGACTATGGCATTCCTCTAGTCAAACCCCACCCCTCCAAAGGCTGCTCCTCTCACTCAGAGTGATCCCCTACAATCGGCTTCAAAGATGCACATCATCTGGTCATCTGACCCTCTGCAGGGCCTCGCTGCCCCAGCTCCAGGCACAATGGCCTCCCTTGCACTTACAAGACAGAAGCTCAGTCTGCTCCCAGTTTAGTTTCCACTGACTGTTGTTGCCTGTACTGGGATACTCTTCCTGCAGATAGCCTCATGACTCGTTCCCACATTTCTCTGTCAAGTCTCCACTGACATGTCAACTTCATCAGCGAAGCCTTCTCAAACCACAATATACAATGGGCAATTCCCCGCCACTTCCCCTACTCCTTTTTCTTGATAGGACTTAAAACCCCTGGCATACTATTTACTTGTTCATCTGTCTCCCCACTAGAACCAAAGTTCCAATAATAACAAGGACTTCTGGGCATTCTGTGTTCCAAGGGCCAATATACTGCCTCTGACATATCAGGCACTCGACAATGTTTGCTGGCTAGATAAATGAATATATTAAATGTAATTTTTATGGAAAAAAATTCTGACAGCTATAGACAAAGTCACATTTGAAGACATTTTTTCCTATCTTGTAGGCAAAATATTATTTTCCAAGTCTTCAAGAAACTAACATTAACTATTAACAAAAATGGCAATTCCCTTGTTCAATCAAGTCCCAAATGTTCATTATTCGCAAAATACTAAGGGGCAAAGTGAAAGACACAAAGTACCACTGAGAGCTCAGTGCTTAGGGAGTTTACATAATAGAAGTTCTCTAATCTGCTCTTAGGGCATATCTCAGAGAAGTGAGGACCAAGTGATCTCAGAATACACAGATCCTCTGTGAGAGCGGTTTTAAGACGCCACCTTCTTGTTATGTTTAGAAAACAATTTTCTTGGGCAGCCCCAGTGGCTCAGCGGTTTAGCGCCGCCTTCAGCCCAGGGCCTGATCCTGGAGACCCTGGATCGAGTCCTACGTGGGGCTCCCTGCATGGAGCCTGCTTCTCCCTCTGCCTGTGTCTCTGCCTCTCTCTCTGTGTCTCTCATGAATAAATAAATAAAATCTTTAAAAAAAAAAAATTTCTTGCTGACCACTGTCTCTCTTAGTAATTATTCTAAGGAAGTCACCCTAAAAGTTTCATATTGGTTTTTAATAAGTCAACAGTAATTAATACTTCCCAATTGTAAAGAAACATGTTTACTGAAAATTGCTTAATGATCTCAATCTCTTAAAGTTTACTTCGTCATTTTTAAATTTTAATATAAAATTGAGGGGGCACCTGGCTGGTTCAGTTGGTACAGCATATGACTCTTGATCTCGGGTTGTAAGTTTGAGCCCCACAATGGATGTACAGCTTATATTTCAAAAAAATAGTATTAATAATAAGAGAAATTTGGGCAGGGTCTTACTATCTGCTTTTAAAAATATTTTTCTTGGGACTCCTGGGTGGCTCAGAGGTTGACCATCTGTCTTTGGCTCAGGGTGGGATCTAGCCCTGCATCAGGCTCCCCACAGGGAGCTTGCTTCTCCCTTGGCCTAGGTCTGTCTCTGTGTCTCTCATGAATAAATAAAATCTTTAAAAAAATAATAAAAACTTTTCTTAAGTTCAACATTTTCTTTGGTTTCAATTTTTTCCTGTTAAATACAAGAAAGTTAAATACTTTTGTGTGAAATTTATTTATATACTTGTCATGAGATTGGAGACGTTATTTCACTTAATACTTTTGCCCCAAATTTTCAAACATGAAAATCTAATTCTTCAATAGTCTTTAAAATATATATATTTTTTAAATAAAAGAAAACTCTGCAGGTACTCATGATAGTCAACAAAACACAATATAATGCAAAGTTTTTTTTTTTTGTCAGCAGCTTTCATGAAACAAGTAAAGGTATGATTGCACAATGGCTGAAATGAAGTTGTTTTTAAAATATTGAAGAGAAAGGCTTGCCTTGTCAGATGTTGTCATCCAGGAAACAATTTCACAACTGGGATATTCCCACCTTGTCATCATTACCACATCTTTACCAAATTTGTTATTTTCTAAAACCCCTTTCCCGTTCAAATCACCCCACCTTTTTCCCAGTACTCAAGTTTCCTGTCACAAATCTTCCAGAATGTGGCAACTTCTTTTGTTTTTGTTTAGCCAATTACCTCATACAATCAGGCTGAAATACTGCATTTTCCCACTAGATGCCCCCAGTCAACAAGATGTCACCGTCTGAAATTGACTCAACAAATTTCAGGGGCTCTAAAGTCAATAAAAAGAAAGGGAAAGCACTTTTTAAAAAAAAAAAACAACTATGCAGCTTATTAAGCAATACGTAGAGTGAATTACTTTTCTAGTACTTTCTGATTTCCCAGTGCACTGACTTTTTTCAATGCCACCGATTAACAGGCTGAGAAGTGTAACACGGTTCTGTATGAAGACATGAAAACACAGATTCTGGAACACACGCCCCCCCCCCCCCAGGCACACAAAAGTCCACACGTTACTGTTCTGTCACCTGAGCTCTTTAGGGGAGACAAACAAACAAAAAAAAGTGTAAGTGTCTATTATATGGTAATACTGAATTCTAAGTATTAGTCGATACGCACAGGCCTGTTCCAATTTCCCACAAAGTGAGTGCTTTCCTCGTGAGTGCTGGCGCCAGGTCAACCCGGGGGCAGGCGACGCGGCCCCGCTGACCCGCCCGCCCGCCCGCCCGCAGCCCGGCACCCACCCTTCTCCAGCGCCTCCAGATACTTCTCCTCGATGGTGTTCAGGTTGTTCACGTAGGCGGCGTGGTGCTTGCTGTGGTGCAGCTGCATGATCTGGGCGTTGATGTGAGGCTCCAGGGCGCCATAATCGTACGGCAGGTCGGGGAGGCTGTGCTTCTGCCGGGACCCCAGACACCCCAGCGCCGGCACCAGCGTCCTGCTCCTGCTGGAACCGGAGCAGACACACACCGATTCGTTCACGCGTCCACGCAGACCCAGCGCCGTCTGGGCCTTTCCCCCGCCCGCCCGCGCCCGCCCGCCGCGCGCGCGCCCTCCACGTTCCCCGAGGCGTGACACCTGCCCCTCAGGCAGCGCCGCCGCCGCCTCCCCGCGACGCCGGGACCCCGCAGGGGCGCTGGAGCCGGGGCTCGCAGGGAGCGGGCCGGATGGAGGCGGCCGCCCGTGCCCCTCGCCCTCGGGGCCCTGACCCGTCTGCGCGCGCCGCGCGGCCCCGACGCCTCACCTGAGCGCCGCCCGGGACAACATGGTGAGCGCGCCTGCCAGCCCGCGTTCGGAGACAGAGGGTCGCGCCGACCGCCCGGCGTACACTGCCGCGCGTCTCCGGCCGCGCCGCAAGGACACCGCCGTCCTCCACGGGCTCCGCCCCCTGCGCCCGCCGCTCCCACGCCGAGGGGTGCACGGCCCCGGGGTCCGCCCTGCCAGAGCCAGCCCGCGCTCTTGACCCAGGGAACCCGAGAAGGGGGGACTTGAGGTACCTGCCCCAGGGGGTCCGGGGACCGGCGGCGCCCACCCGCCCGCTTCTGGGCGTGTAACCATAGGGAAGGCCGCGCTCTACCCCCACTGTGGTGGAAGATGGTACGGCCCGCGGCCCCGCCCCCGGGGGCCCGTGGCCCCGCCCCTCCGCCGGCGCGGCCCCGCCCCTTGGCTCTCGGTGCCGCAGGGCAGCCGCGGAGTCGGGCGACCTCCCACGAGCGGAGGCTGCGGCTTCCCGGAGCCGCTGGGGTGCGCCCTAGCGGGCTGGTGAGGTCTCTCCGGAACCTGGGTTCCTCAGGGTGCCGGTGAGGTGCCTCAGGCTCCTGGGCATGCGTAAGGTGTAAGAGCCAGTGCCTCTCCAACCGCTGCGCGGAGTGACCTTTCTTTCCGAGTGAATTTGACCTTGGGACAGGAGCCAGGCCCGCGGCGGCCTGATGATAGTGTTACTGGCCGCCTACAGTGCTGTGCCAGGGACTACGCTGCAGGGCTTAGATGCATTTATCTCTACGGAGCTCCTAGGGTAGGTACCGTTGATTCCAGACCACACGAATGAGCTCACTGAAGTTAAGCAGGTTGCCTTGGTCACACCGTTAATAAGTAAAAGACTGGGCTAGAAATGAAAGTTCCTACTTTCTTGATCACTAAGCCTTACCAGTCAGGACCTGAGTGTTTGTTCTGAGTGACTTCCATAAACCAAAAGCTCGGGAGAATATTTAAAAGTACAACTAAGGATTCTTTGCTACTCTGTCTTACAGTCTACTGAGCTGCATCTAATGCTTTCCCAACATTTAGAAGAACAATCCTGAACTGTGTGAATCCTCCCTGTATAGAAGTTAGGAGAGCCTTGAACTATTATTGGCATAGTTGGGTCCTTATTCATTAGAATAATTTAAGAGGAAGTAGAGAATAGGTGCTGAATAGTTTCAGCTACTCTCTTCCACGCCCATCTCCACCCCCTTCCCTCCCCAGGGATGACTAGGATTTGGGTTGGGGAATAGCTAACGGGAACCACTGAGCTGGCTTCTCTGCCAGAGGGCTGGGGCTTGCTGACAGTTGGGAAACTAACCAAGAATGTATGACTGGGTAAAGGAGGAAAATCAGGTTGAGGAAAGGTCAGGCATGTGCCTCATAAGGTTGGTTACAGGAAATCAAGCATTTTAGCAGAACTGAGTGAGACACGGTAGTTTTTCAGTCAAGGTAGTCTGTCATTGATATGGTGAAGGGCAAGCTAGTTAGAAAGCTGTTGTGTGAATCCTAGCTGAGGTCCTAAGAACCAGTTTTAGGGTATTATCTGTGAGAACTGGAAAAAAAAAAGAGGACATTTTAAAGGATGAAATGACAGAATTCAGCAGCAGATCAGTCACTAATAAAAGGGCTTATTCTAGTGAGAACAAAATATCACTGTAAGGAGATTGAGCCCAGTTAGGCGGCATGGGATGTACTCCTAGTTTGTACAGATGTGATGATATTTTAATACTTAAATTGACTCCCTCAGGAGACACCCTTTTGAACAAGCAACAATTGGGGTGCGAGTTAGTGACAGTAACAGTCTGGTGGAAGTGTCTCTAACATCATATCTGTAACAGCTACATCCCTCCAGAAGACAACCCCGACTGTGAGAGTATCTGGATTGAAACCAAGGATTTGGGGAATGCTGGAGTTTAGGAGATTTTTTTTTTTTTGAGATTTTTTACCTTCTTTGTTGTCCACACCCAATGAACAGGTCTCTTTTTCTTTTTTGCTAGCCACTATATGAAGTACTCATTCAGTATTGGCCCAAGAGTTAAATGCAGTTGACTGAGGTCTGTCCCAAAGTCTTCCAGCCAGCTCAGGGTCTCATCTACAGCATCTGGCATCATAACTGTGCATTTCCCTTGCATAAACTTCCCAAGGCCACTTCACAGCCATCCTCAGACCTATCACAGTTAAACCAACATATTGGCTGGAGGAGGCAAAATATGGGTTGAGATGAAATCCTTTTGAGCCAGTTATTAATTGCATTCACGTTCTAGTGACTGAGTGTCTCAAACACAGAAGAGCATATTCATTCCCTCACATAAAAGTGATCTGAAGTAGGTAGTCCAAGGCTGGGATGACAGTGCCATGAAATTATCAAGGACCCAGGCTCCTCTGTCCTCAGAGTTTCTTCATGATCCACAATAGCTTCTAGAGCACCAGCCATCTCACCTCCTTCCCATGAAGAGGGAGGACAAAAAGTTAGGCCCCAGTGTCTCCCTTTTAAGGATTCTTCGTGGTGGATTCACTCAGCAAATCCCACTCAGAAATGAGGCACACTCAAAGAACACATTAAATACCAGAAAAGGAAAGAGGGAGCTTGGTTCACAATGAAAGTGTTTTATTGAACAAGACACATAGGGAGTTAATTGTATCTATAAAGGGAACCAGTGTTACTGAGCAGCCCGTCATATGTGCTAGGTACTAGGTCAAATGCTCTGTATCATCTCTTAATTTTACACATCTCTCTGCAGTGGCTTATCATTCTTCCTTTGCATGAAGACAGTAGACTTGCCGAAGGTCACACACACAGCTTGTAGGTAGTAGAGCTGAGCTTTGAATGTAGGGTGCTTGCTCTGTTAACACTGACATAACCCTGTGCTTTTAAACAGCTGCCACTCCCTCTTCCACATTCCTTGCACCAATAAAATTGAGCTCAATCTTATCTTGTTTGTGTATAGCTCAAGTATTGAAACTCCCCCATGTTTCTTTTTTTTAAGAGTTTATTTTTGTTTAATTGACAGAGAAAAAGCACAAGCAGAGGAGCAGCAGGCAGAGGGAGACAGAGAAGCAGGCACCCCACTGAGTAGGGAGACTCCACCTGAGCTGAAGGCAGATGCTTAACCAATTGAGCCACCCAGGCAACCCTCCCCTCCCATGTCTCTTCCTGACATGTTCCTATCTTCTCAGCTCCTGACTGATCTCCAGACTCATCCTTCGCATATGATTCAAGTCATAATTCTTGGACCTGAAGCTTGATATTGCTCCTCTATTTTCATGCTGGGTTGTGTCTTCAATCGCATCAGCTTCTTAGCCTCAGTAAAAACCCAGCTTCCTAGAGCTGCCTTTGGCACTGGGTTGCCTGACTCTTCCCAGCCTTGTGGGCCATAAACCTGAGAAACCAGAATGGAGGAGGGTAAAAAGAAAGATCACTCTATATTTAGAGTCCAACAGATCCCTCCATAAAGGCTATGCAATATCTATCCTTTAGGGGGAATGGATAACCCACCATCATAACTACTCCCATGTGTATTAGAATTGCCCTGAGAAACAGAATTGATATGATTTGTATATATGGAGAAAAAGAGATGTATTAAGAAACAGAATTGAGGGACACCTGCGAGGTTCAGTTGGTTAAGTGCCCGACTCTTGATTTCTGCTCAAGTCATGCATAATCTCAGGGTCATGAGATTGAGCCTGGCATTGGGATCCATGCTCAGCACAGAGCCTGCTTGGGATTCTCTCTCTCCCTCTCCCTGTACCCCCTACCACCATGTGCTCTCACTCTCTCTCCAACATAAATAAATAAATCTTAAAAGAAAAAGAAACAGAATCGATATGATTTGTATATACACAGATAAAGAGATGTATTTATTAAAGGAAATGACTCATGGATTATAGAGGCTGGCAAGTCCAAAATCTACAGTGTAAACTGACAGGCTAGAGACCCAGGACAGCCAATGGTATGAAACCAGTGCAAAGGCAATCTAAGGGAGATTTCCTCCTGCTTGAGGAGGTCAGTTTTTGCTCAGCTGATTGAATGAGACCCTCCCACATTATGGAAGGCAATCTGCTTTACCACAAATTCACCAATTTAAATGTTAATTTCATTTAAAACACCCTCCAAACTGTCACATAAAATTAACCATCACTCTAGGTAAAAAAAAAAAAAAAAAAACCCAGCATGGCCAATGCATTCTGTGTGAGAAGTGGCTTGGTCTATTAATACCCCAAGATTATTGTGGAGTAAAATTGAATTCATGGGCACAGTTCTAAGAATGATTCTCAAGAGCTATTCAAGATGAATACACTCACATCCCTGAGGGCAATGACCTCAGGCTGGTTACATCTCCTGGCCAGCCTGTGCCAGGGGTTACACCCCACACCAAGGAACCAGAGTAGGTGTGCAGGAGGCTTGGTCTCATACACCACAGAGAGGTTCATGCCAGGACTTGATCCACTGGGAATAGTATGAACTTTGGATCCATCTCAAGCATGTCCCAGAACACTAGCCATCCTGGTCTACATTCCCCTGTTCTGGTGCTAGCTTATATCTTCACTAGCCCATTTGTGGGGAAATAGAATGAAATCATGTGAAATAAGCCTAGAAGTGCTTTCACCCTAAGAATATTAATTAAGTTTAAGGAACTAGTCAGCTATATATTGGTACAAGATATTCTGGTTGACTAGCTGATCAATCACTCTTTTATGGGGTTTGAAGAGTATCCTCTCAGCAATGTATAAACCAGAACTCTCTAATCTCAACATTGACCCTGAACATTCAACTCTTTCTTGAGCAGACATCTCTTAATTTTGTCCCAGACCAGCCTAGTACTTAATCCAGTTGTTACGGACTATATTGTGTTCCCCCCAAACTTGTATGTTGAAGGCCTATTCCCTAGGACCTTAGAATGTACCTGTATTTGGAGATAAGGCCTTTAAAAGGTGTTTAAATTGGGATCCCTGGGTGGCGCAGCAGTTTGGTGCCTGCCTTTGGCCCAGGGCGCGATCCTGGAGACCCAGGATCGAATCCCACGTCGGGCTCCCAGTGCATGGAGCCTGCTTCTCCCTCTGCCTGTGTCTCTGCCTCTCTCTCTCTCACTCTCTCTGTGACTATCATAAATAAATAAAAATTTTAAAAAAAAAGGTGTTTAAATTAAAATGAGAGTTTCACACCAGTGTGACAGGTGTCCTTATAAGAAGAGATAAAGTCACACACAGGCTGAGAGGTGACCTTCTGCAAACCAAGGAGAGAGACTTGAGGAGACATCAAGCCTGCTGACAGCTTGATCTCAGACTTCCAGTCTCCAGAACTGTGAGAATATAGATTTCTGTTGCATAAGCCACACAGTCTATGGTATTTTGCTTTACAACTCAAGCAAACTAATACAGCAGTTCACAGCTTTCCGTAATCCAATCCGGTTATTAAACTGTCAGCCACTGTTGAGTTTATAATCACAATCACTGGAGCTTCTTCTGGCCTGGGACTCCCCCACTGCACTCTGCTCCACTCTCCTCCCTGCTCTCTTTCTTTAGAGGGCTTGCTGGCACTCACCTGCAGGAAGGGAAAGGAGACTTTGTATCCTGGAGGGATGGCCTTTGTGAACTGGCTCTTGCTTGGTGTCATCTGACCCCATGTGTCAGTTCCAGTCAGTCAGGGGCTGAGAGAGAAGAGGTGTGTTCTATTTTGTCTGGTTCAACTTCATTTTAATGGCCACAATATGTCCAAGCATTTTTGTACAGGTGACATATCTGGCTCAGCTTCACCCCCAGCTGGCTCTCTGTCAGGTAGACCCCCTGCCCCTGCCCAGGTGCGGCCATGCCTCTGTTTGGCTCCCGTCCCTTTTCCAGGTGAATGTTCCTTTGATCAACATGTAGCCACCAGGGCAGCCTGGTACATGCTTCCTTGCCATGCTCCCTTTAAGACTGGTTGGTGCCTTCCACCTTCAGAAATATCCTGACAAAAAGTGGGTACCAGTGTCCAAGTTCACCCCCGATGTTCAGGGTGCATAGGTTACATGACCCCCTTTCTCCTAGGGCATACGTGGAGAGCAAAATTGGAAAGGATCAAGCCCAACACTCGGTTAAAACCCAGAACAGCTCTTCCTTTCAATCACCCTTCTGTATTTCCCAGTGGAAAAAGCTGCCAAACCTGCACAGCCTGTCCACAACATAAGCTTTTCCACCTCTGATCCAGGCTTTAGGGAATTCATAATCCTGCTTTTGATAGCAGCTGACTCCACTACTTGGAGTTGGAGAGTGCATGGGAAAGAATTTCAACTGGTGCTTTAACCTTCTTCTGTTGTTATTATTTAAACAATAATATACCTACTGTTGTCTAGATGCTAAGTTTGTTATGAGTTGTGTATAAAACCAGCCATGGTCCTTATCCCCAGGAGCTTTGTCCCAGACCTGGGGAGCCTGTCACTCAGAAAGGATAGTGGCATCTGAGAGTGTTGATGGAAAGCCATCCAAACACTGGAGTCTGGGGTTGAGGCCAGAACTCAGAGAGCAGGGTCTCTCAACCCGGCACTGTTGATATTTTGGACCAATGACTTTGTTACGGGAGTTGCCCTGAGTATTATAGGATATTTATCCACCCCCCTGCCACCACCCATTAGATGCCAGTAGCACTCACCCACCTCCAGTTTTGACAACCAAAAATGTCTCAAACTTTGTCAAATGTCCCCTGGGGGCCAAATCATCTCCAAATGAGGACCACTGTCGTAGGGCTAAAACTATTACAAAAATGTCAAACCAAGTGAGTTAGTCAACAAAGGATGCCAGACCATGGAAGGCTAGTCGAGAAGCCCATGCTTTTCTATCATACCATGCTGTTTCAGGCAGAATAAATATAGTAGAAGCTTTTATACATAGCCACCTCAACAGCTTTCCAGATTAACAGTCATATTTCCATTTCTTTGTAGGGCATAGTGACAGATGCCCATAGTGCCTGAATGCTCAGAGCCAGACCACTCACTACGGCCCCAACAGTTGAGGTGGATGCCTACCAAGAGTTTGTATATGTTCCCCAAACAGACTTATGCCTAGTTTTATTTATTGACCAGTTATTGAAATTATGTGATTTAATCAAGTACTATTTAAATTGATAAGATGTGAGAAAGGAAGTTATTTTAATGAATACTTTCTAAGGTTTTGATAAAGGTGAGCCACTAAAAATAATCACTGTTCGATTAGATGTGCTTAAAGCAAATAATAGAAGATTGGGAAGATCACTGAACAGTGAAAAGATCAGGTTACTTTGCAGGTGTCTTCAAGTTCCCATTCCACTCCAGAGAACTGCAAACATAGACAATGCATTATTAGTGTGGTCATGGGAAGCTCCAACAATTTTCTGGTTCTTCATCTGAAAAGTATTGAATGGATATGCATTTGCATGTTTTAAGTTACAATGCAGTGCTTAAGATTAAGTACGTGACATTTTTTTCTTGACTCCAACTTTTTTGACCACATGGAATAAGATGTCTCTTAATGCTAAGTAAAGAACAAATATCCCTTGGTTCGCACTTTGGAAGTTGTGTTTAAATAACTGGTCTTTGGACATAACATCTATTTTTGTTAAAATTTGACTTTCTGCTGGCCTACTTTTCTTTCAGGTTCAGTATAAAGCAGAGATTTTTTTTTTCTTATGCTTCCCTGGAACACAATGCAGTCTCTTAGCTTTTTGACTAAGTTCAGGCCGAGAAATCCTCAGTGACAGGTGGTCTCCAAAACCACAAGAGTCAGTATCAAAATGGCCAGACAAGACAATAGCAGTCAAGGAAGATTCCCCCACAAGCCCCTCCCTCCCCACACCACTAACATGAACCATAACCCCACACCTCCTCTCTCTTGCAGCTCAATCCCTGGAAAGTTGGAAAACAAGGTTAGCATGCTAAGAGAGGAGGAGCAGAACTAGGCAGGAAGGCCCAAAACTGGAAGAGCCAACAAGTTACTGCCTCCTTCTCCCAGTTGCAGGCTGCTGGCTAGAAGCCTGCGCTAAAGGACAAGTCTCAACTTTTAGTCCACATCAGAGATTTCTACATAGGACCAGGCATTTAGGGATCCCTGGGTGGCGCAGCGGTTTGGCGCCTGCCTTTGGCCCAGGGCGCGATCCTGGAGACCCGGGATCGAATCCCACATCGGGGTCCCGGTGCATGGAGTCTGCTTCTCCCTCTGCCTGTGTCTCTGCCTCTCTCTCTCTCTGTGTGACTATCATAAATAAAATTAAAAAAAATACTTAAAAAAAAAAAGGACCAGGCATTTAAGACTGAGCTTGTGTTTCAACTTAAAGTGATTATATGATTTTTTAAATCACCTACAATTTAAAAAAAAAAAATCCTGGAACCAGCATTTTGGTACAGGAGCAAAGAAAAAACCGAGTTCAGCTTCCAATGTAATGACACAGTGGAGTCATTATACCATCACCTCCCAGAAGTCATTGCTACCCAATGTAACAGTGACACATCAAGACTACGTCTACTAGAGGGGCATCTAGGTGGTTCAGTTAGCTAAGCGTTCAACTCTTGGTTTCTGCCCAGATCATGATCTCAGGGTCCTGGGATCGAACCCCGTGTGGGGAGTCCACTTGATTCTCTCTCTCCCTCTACCTCAGGCCCTCCCCACTACTCTCTCAATTAAAAAAGAAAAGAAAAAAAGACTATGTTTACCAGAAATTGTCTCAGATTTCTCATCTTTGAGTAGCACTTCAGATTTCATGAGTTTATCCCATAGGTTCTTTCAGTAGATTTTAGAGGTGAGCCTATGCCCATAACACCACCTTGTCCAGGGGCACCCACCTCTAATCAGCCCATATATGACTTTAAATCTAGAAAATAGTGTGAAAAATTACATGTCTTAGTTTCCTCAAGACATGTTATGGCATTCTGAATTGTTTTCTTTTTTTTTAATTTTTATTTATTTATGATAGTCACAGAGAGAGAAAGAGACAGAGGCAGAGACACAGGCAGAGGGAGAAGCAGGCTCCATGCACCGGGAGCCCGACGTGGGATTCGATCCCGGGTCTCCAAGATCGCGCCCTGGGCCAAAGGCAGGCGCCAAACCGCTGCGCCACCCAGGGATCCCCTGAATTGTTTTCAAATGTTTCTTGAAATTCTTTTTTTTTAATTTTTAATTTTTATTTATTTATTTATGATAGTCACAGAGAGAGAGAGAGAGAGAGAGAGAGAGAGAGAGAGGCAGAGACACAGGCAGAGGGAGAAGCAGGCTCCACGCACCGGAAGCCTGACGTGGGATTCGATCCCGGGTCTCCAGGATCGTGCCCTGGGCCAAAGGCAGGCGCCAAACCGCTGCGCCACCCAGGGATCCCTTGAAATTCTTTTAGAAAAGTTGAGGTGCCTAGTTGCTCAATTAAGTGCCTGACTCTGGATTTCAGCTCAGGTCATGATCTCAGTGTTGTGAGAGATCAAGCCTGGGCAGCCTCAGTGGCACAGCGGTTTAGTGCCGCCTACAGCCCAGGGCGTGATGCTGGAGACCCTGGATCGAGTCCCACGTTGGGCTCTCTGCATGGAGCCTGCTTCTCTCTCTATTTCTCTCTCTCTCTGCATCTCTATGAATAAATAAATAAAAATCTTAAAAAAAAAAGAGAGAGGGAGATCAAGCCTGCACTAAGGTGGCAGGGGAGGGGGGCCTCCATGCTCAGTGGGGAGTCTACTTGAGATTCTCTCCGTCTGCCCCTCCTATTGCCCTTCCCCTTCCCTCTCTAAAAAAATAAAAACTAAAAAATAAAATATTTAGCAGTAGTTTGAATTTAACCAATTTTCTATTTTTATTTTTTTTAAGATTTTATTTATTTATTAAAGACAGAGAGAGAGAGAGAGGACACAAGCGAGGGGGGAGTGGCAGAAGGAGAGGGAGAAGCAAGCTTCCCACTGAGCAGGGAGCCCAATGCAGGGTTTGATCCTAGGACCCGAGGATCATGACCTGAGCTGAAGGCAGACGTTAGCCACCCAGGCACCCCTAATTTTTTCTATTTTAATTTTCTTCTACGCACTACTCAGTGTTCATCATAGTTAGTGTACTTTTAATTTCTTCTCTTACCCATGCCCCACCTCAGCTGTGGTAATTTCTTCTCTGGCATCAAAGGAAAATACAACAGTATTTAACTTAATTTTAAATATTTGATATAACAATTTCTTAGTATGTCAACTGCTATATTACTTCTGAGGTTACTGCTGTGCCTCCTAGTAACTGTCATTGTCAGTGAATGTATACGTGTGTCCTTATTATTGCAAGTGTCAAATCTCGTAATACTTGATGGTATTGGGTATTGGGAAGGTTCATTTTAATAATGAATTTTATGTATAAAAGTCATTTTTTAACAATTTTATTTATCTGAGAGAGAGAGAGCATGACCAGGGGTGGGCAGAGGGAGAGGGAGAAGAAGACTCCCCACCCAGCATGGTGTCCTACATGGTGCTCCATCCCAGGACCCTCAGATCATGAACAAAGGTCATGAGCCAAAGTCAAACACTTTACCGACTGAGCCACCCAAGCACCCCTGTGCAAAAGTACTATTAAGAACACCTTAAAAAAAAAACCTAAAAAGCTAAATACATTTGAAGATAGTTTAAAGTTAATGAGAATGTTAAATATTATGTAGATAACTTTAGGAAGACCATCATATTCTTTTGAGTCAATAAATGCTTATAAGGATTTGAATGATATTAAGCAGAAAAGATGTATTCAGCTCTTTTAAAGTTTTTGTGAGGGCACCTGGGTGGCTCAGTGGTTGAGCATTTACCTTTGGTTCAGGTCATGATCCCAGGGTCCTGGGATTGAATCCCATATCAGGGTCCCCACGGGGAGTCTGCTTCTCCTTCTGCCTTTGTCTCTGCCTCTCTCTCTGTCTCTCATGAATAAATGAATAAAATCTTAAAATTTGTAAAAACGTTTTTGTGTAATGAATATACATTTATGCAACTGACAGAATTTCAGGGAACACAAAATCCAAGAAGATGTTTACTGCATGCTATATTTATCTATTGAAAATCATCTGAACAGTGCGCCTTGATCCCATGAGTGATGTCACCCCAGTTGAATATGACAGTAACTGAAGCTGTTACACAATCTCTTGTCTAGCACAAGGCTAGGGATGGTCTAAATGACAACTAAGTGAGCACTTGTTTCCAGCTTTCCAAAGGCCAAGGCTGAAGCCACATATACAAGGGGTTTGGGAAAAATACCTAGGCCAAAGCCACACCACGGTTTATGCTTTAAAAATCTATTAAATAAGAGTGTCTGGGCAGCTTAGTCAGTTAAGTGTCTGGCTTTGATTCAGGTCATGATCTCAGGGTCCTGGGATCAAGCCCTGAGTTGGGCTCCCTGCTCAGCAGGGAGCCTATTTCTCCCTCTTGCTCTGTTCTCTCTCTCTCAAGTAATTAAATAAAATCTTTAAAAACTTATTAAATATTTATTATCTTTATAATGCCTTATAGTAAGATTCCTATACAAAACAAGAACATTTATCTGCTGTGATTTATTCTGTATATTTTACTCATTCCCCATTTTCAATGTCTGAGGCCCACGAACATGTCCTGGCCCTTGCCAGTCCCTTCTTCTAGGGCCTGGATCCCCGTCTCTGCATCTGGGCTCCTGCTTGGGCTCCCACTTGGATTATAATGAGCAGTGCTGCTACAGCTCTAAGATCACCTTCCACCCGTAGGACCCTCACTGCTGAGCCCTGCTCAGAGAATGGACCTCTGGAAACATTTGTCTGCCTAAACACACCTATGTTTTCCGTGCCTTCTGGATATGGCCTTATACAGCTTGGTTGTCCTTCTTAAGAAAGACCTGTGGCCACTGCAGCTGCTTTCAGACTGCCTCCTACCCAAATCTGCCCTCATTATCATCTGGCTGTTCCTCTCTCTGGGGCAGAAGCACTACTCAGACTTATTGGACAGTTTGGCTATATTCACTTATTTTCTATGGAATGAGAACAAAATCCCCTCCACTGTGCCTAAACTTTCTCCTACTGACAGGGGTCTTGTTCTTCAGCTCAAGGGTCTACAGGCATAAAAAAGGATGTCCCAAAGAGGGACCCTTACTTTTATAATATCAGGCTGAGGAGAGTAAACATAGTTTAAAGTCACATTCTCTGCAGTAGTTGTACCTTTACTTTGCTAAAGGTTTCTCTTTTGGCATATATTCCTGAGGGAAGCCTGTTGTGTATGTTTAAGGGAGTAATCAGCTTAACTTTATCTAAGTTGAGGCTCTCTCTCTCTCTCTCTCTCTCTCTCTCTCTCTCTCCTTTTTTAAAGATTTTATTTACTTATTTATTTGAGAGAGAGAGAGAGAGAGAGAGAGCAGGGAGGAGTAGTAGAAGGAGGAGAAGCAGGCTCCCCACTGAGCAGCAGGGAGCCGGACGTGGGGCTCTATCCCAGGAACCTGGGACCATGATTTGAGCCAAAGTTAGGTGCTTCACCGACTGAGCCACCCAGGTGCCCTAGGCTTTAGCTCTTCTTATCGGTACTGTTACTGAACCTCTCTGGGCCTCAGCTGTCTGCCAAAGGGGACTAATACAGGATCTCACTTCCCTGGAAGTCTGCTTGTGAGAACTAATGACACAATGTATGTAAAACATTCAGCTAAGTGCATCATTTTCCTTCTCCCTTTCTTTCTATAACTTCCCCAATATGCCTTTTCCTCTCCAGAAACCCAGGACCTCAGATACCCTGAATCCCTCAGGGTGTGACACATGTCATATAGAATTTTCCCTCCTCTGGAGGGATGAGCCCAGCTTTGATCTGGAACATTGGGCTTCTCCAGACTGTGCACCACCTGCTGGGGAGTCAGCCTCTAAGAGTCTACTTGACTTGGATTTGATCAAGGGTTTAGAGGCACAGCCTTTAGATTGCTTCCTTTTATTTTAACACAAGGTGGTGCTCTTTCCCAGAGTACTATAAAGCACTTCCTGTGTTGCCATTTGTTGAAAAGGGTAACAAATAACTCTGATTGGAGTGCCTGGGTTGTGAGATGCTCCTGGCCAGGTGTTGTCTCCCCAGTGAACCACATCCTGGCTCACCCATGCTTTTGATCAGTAACCTGTGGGGTAGGGGTGGAGGTATTGGCTGGAGAGAGTGGTCACTGTCCCAAGATTTTCTCTCTTGCTGGGCTGCCTCTTCCCTGGTCCTTTGGTTATAGGGAGCAGGCTTTTTTGGGGGGAGAGGGGGCATGTTTTGTCTGTGCCTGTTGGTATTTCCAGATTGCTTGCTTCTGAGGTGTATGAAGCAAAAAGAAAGCCCACGGAATGCGGGGCAACATTTGTGTTGTCCTCTGGTCCTTATGCCCCTAGGCAGTGTGCCTTTCTCGTGTTTGTTTTCATAGGTTAACGTGCAGGATTTTGTGTTGTGCTTCGTGAGAGAAACATGGAGTGGTATGTCTGCTCCATTATCCCAACAGTGGAAATCTCCCAGAATTGCTGTGTGGAAGATGGTTTTGATGGGTGGCAGAGGAGGCTGTTGGAGTTTTCCATGAAAAAAGATAAAGATCTGGCTGTGGCCAGTAGCCCTAAACACAGATCAGTGAGACAGAGAAAATAGGTTAAAAAAGGCAGGAAAGAGCAATGAAAATAAATTATGTTGTTGCTAACAGATGTCTGTAGCAGGTGGTCAGCGTGGTGACTGGGACAACCGCTTTTCTCTGGCAGAAGTACAGATTTTCAATGATCAGGAGTGACTCAGGCACATGGTTTTTGGATGGACTGTCTCCTGTTCTTTAACTTGTGGGGAATAGAAGGCTGTCCTTTTTAAAAATTAGAAGAGGTGGGACACCTGGGTGGCTCAGTGTTTGAGCGTCTGCCTTCAACTCAGGTCATGATCCCGGAGTCCTGGGATCAAAGTTCTGCATCAGGCTCCCTATGGGAGCCTTAATCTTAAAAAATAATAATTTAAAAAAGAAGAGGTTTCATTTATTCAAGAGAGACACAGAGAGAGGCAGACACAGGCAGAGGGAGAAGCAGGCTCCCTGCAGGGAGCCCCATGTGGGACTCATCCAGGAACTCTGAGACTCAACGCTGAGCCACCCAGGTGTCCCTCTTTCCATTTTCTTTCTTTCTTTCTTTCTTTCTTTCTTTCTTTCTTTCTTTCTTTCTTTCTTTCTTCTTCTTTCTTTCTTTCTTTTTTTTTTTTTTAAGATTTTGTTTATTTATTCATGAGAGACACACAGAGAGGCCGAGACATAGACCAAAGGAGAGGCAGGCTCCTCGCTGGGGGCCCGATGTGGGACTCAATCCTGGAACTCCAGGATCACGCCCTGAGCCAAAGGCAGACGCTCAGCTGCTGAGCCACCCAGGCGTCCCTCTTCCCATTTTCTTTAACTTGTTTATCATGTAAATACTCTCTTTCCTTAACCAGGTAAGTCAGAACGTGTTTGGTGATGTTTTAACAGGCACCCTGATGGACAGTGATTTAAAATATAAGTACAGGGCAGCCCCGGTGGTGAAGCAGTTTGGTGCCACCTGCAGCCTGGGGTGTGATCCTGGAGACTTGGGATCGAATCCCACATTGGGCTCCCTGCATGGAGCCTGCTTCTCCCTCTGCCTGTGTCTCTGCCTCTCTCTCTCTCTCTCTCTCTCTCTCTCTGTGTCTATGAATAAATAAATAAAATCTTTAAAAAAATAAATATAAGTACATTTCTATTTTCATAAAAAGCCCAACAGTTGACAGTCCCTGGGTTCATCTGGAAGCTTAACAATGTCATCCAGGATCCAAGGACTTTTCACTCCCTACTCTGTATTCTCAGCAGGCTGGTCTTTTCTTTTCTTTTCTTTTCTTTTCTTTCTTTTCTTTCTTTCTTCTTTTTTAAGATTTTGTTTATTTATTCATGAGAGACACAGAGAGAGAGAGAGCAGACATAGGCAGAGGGAGAAGCAGGCCCCATGCAGGGAGCCTGACATGGGACTCTGAACCTGGATTCTGGGATCATGCCCTGAGCCAAAGGCAGATGCTCAACTGCTGAGCCACCCAGGCGTCCCTGGGCTCTGTTTTCCCATTTGATACTTCCTGATCAGGAGATGGTTCCTATAGGTGCAAGCATCACAGTCTCTCCCAGACTGTTAAGAGGAAGGGAGGGGGGGAAAGCACATCTCTCTATCTCTCTTATCAGAAAGAAAAGCCTTTCTTAGAAGTCCCAGGAGATTTCCTCTGGTCCTGGGCAAAACTGGTCAATCAACTAAGGTTCTCATCAGGTGAATCCTGCCCATACGAGGTATTTGAAATATAGAGGGGGAACTTTCAGGTGTCACACAGAGAGATACTATTGGCATTTAGTGGGTTTGTATTGGGATGCATAATGTTCTAAAATGCACAGAATACTTTTACACACACACACACACACACCACACACACACACACACAAATTCATTCTACCCAGAACATCAGTAGCACTCCTGTTAAGAAACATTGGCTCATACTGGCCATAATTAATTCCCTGGGCTGAAGATATTATGACTCAAACAACCATCAGGAAACCATCAGCAAGAAGAGGAACATGGCTCCCAGCAGTGTGTGCCATGGTACCCTGGTGGAAGCTGGAAGGAGTACAGTGATGCTTAGTCATGTTGGCACACTGAATCCTTTTCAGAAAGCAGTTATTTGCACTGAATGGTAACAAGGACAGAGATCGTGATAGGGAAATTATCTTGGTCTGCCTTTATTTTATTTTATATTTTTTTAATTTAATTTAATTTTATTTTATTTATTATTTTATTTTATTTTACTTTATTTTATTTTATTTTATTTATTTTATTTTATTTTATTTTATTTTATAATAAAGGGATTTTCCAGGAACTAGACAAGCCTGTTTCCAAGAACAAGTGATTCTAAGTTCCCCACACCTCTATTATCTCTGCTCCCTGCCCCCATCAAGGATTCAGAATGATTGAAACTTCACTGTATAGCCACTGTTAAGGGATAAAATTTCATTTGTTCTTAGTACAGTGTGACAGGTATTTAATCAATGTTTAATGGGTATATAACAAATACACTGATTCAAAACAGTACAAGAAGGGGCACCTGGGTGGCTTAGTCGGTTAAGCATATGCCTTCGCTCAGGTATGATCCCGGAGTCCTGGGATTGAGCTCTGCATTGGGCTCCCTGCTCAGCGGGGAGTCTGCTTCTTCCACCCCCTTTACCCCTCCCTGCCTCGTGCTCTCTGTCACTCTCTCAAATAAATAAATAAAATCTTAAAAAAAAAAAAAACAATCTGGCAGCTCTGGTGGTGCAGCGATTTGGCACCGCCTGCAGCCTAGGGTGTGATCCTGGAGACCTGGGATCGAGTCCCATGTCGGGTTCCCTGCGTGGAGCCTGCTTCTCCCTCTGCCTGTGTCTCTGCCTCTCTCTGTGTGTGTGTGTCTCTCATGAATAAATAAATAAAATCTTTAAAAAAAAAACAAACAACCAAACAAGGAAACAAAGCCTGGAAATTGTTCAGAATTATATTCAAGGAGATAGGTACAGTGAAATAGCATTTTTAAAATAGTACTGGTAGAAATTATTATATAAATATATTTTTTTTAAAAATTATTTAAAGAGTACCAATGGAGTTCTTTGTGGTCTGCAAAGACTAAACATCATTAGCTTTACAGTTAAAAAATGTAAACTAAACCTGAAAAAATAGATACATTTGGTTAGTATATTGCATTGAGGTTCAAACAAAAACTTTATAAGAAAGTACTTGTAAAACCCACTAGGTTAAAAAGAGAAAATTATCTAGAAAGCTTTGTTTAACAGCCATATATGTAAAACTACAAATCTCTATGACTGACACATAATCGGCTAAAGAATGCCTCTAAAGCTAATTACTAATGTGTAACAGGAGATAACCTGGTAAGGAAGAGTCGAAAGAGCAAGGCAGACAGAAAGAATGGACCAAGCAAAAGTTATGACTCATGGAAAAACTTGACAAGCTCAGGGTCATGGTCACGCCATCTCTGAGCTCAGAAGAACTCTGTGAATCACTGCCAACTTCTTTAAATGCCAATTCTGCCCATCTCCAGGTTCTCTGGACTTCTTATATGCCAACGACAAAGGTTAGACTTACTGTGAATGCCTTTTTTTTTCTTCTTCCTCTCTTTTTTCCTATTCACATTTTATTAGATGGTGCCTAAGTCAAAGTAGTAGCATTATTGGTTATAGGCTAACTACTAGGTTGACGGGAAAGAACTGGCCAATTTACTTCACATCAGTCTAACTCAACAGCATGTGCTATTTAAAACAGCCAAACATAGGAAGCCTGGGTGGCTCAGTGGATAAGTGCTTGCCTTCGGCCCAGGGCGTGATCCTAGAGTCCTGAGATTGAGTCCTACATCAGGCTCCTTGCATGGAGCCTGCCTCTCTCTCTACCTATGTCTCTGTGTCTCTCGTGAATAAATATTTAAAAATCTTAAAAATAAATAAAACAGTCAAATGTAAGTAACTTTCAGCACACTTTGGTAACTCTTTTGAAATTGCAGCTTAAGAGATCCCTGGCTGGCGCAGCGGTTTGGCGCCTGCCTTTAGCTCAGGGCGCGATCCTGGAGACCTGGGATCGAATCCCATATCGGGCTCCCGGTGCATGGAGCCTGCTTCTCTCTCTGCCTGTGTCTCTGCCTCTCTCTCTCTCTGTGTGTGTGTATGACTATCATAAATAAATAAATTAAAAAAAAAGATATTGCAGCTTAAAGTTGGGTGGATATTGATATTGAGGACTGTGCTAGACCTAACTCAGGTGCTCAATAAATACTTACTGCTTACAGTTTCATTAAATTTTGGGGAGAATATTTTTGCTAGTGCCATTACTTTTTTTTTTTTTTTTTACTATTTTCTGTAAATTGGAGGTTTTCCCACTATTACAGATTCTAAATTTGTTCATTTGGTTCAGATGGTGACCACCAGATGACTCCACTATACATATATATTCTCTTCACAATTAGATAATAACCTGAGAAATGTTATTTTGGTTTCAAATGTATGCTCCCATTTCCCAACAATCTGTCATCTAAAGGTTTTAAAGTCCATAAATGATCCTTGACTTATTTAAGATTTGCATACTAGTTATTTGCTAATTACATTATTTATTCTACATTTATTTGCTAGCATTCTATTGTAAAGAAGAGGTTTTCCTTATTAAATCAGGAGTGAACCACAATTCTCTTTTTCAATAAACAAACAAAAGGGAGGGCAAATACTATGTTAGCGTGAATAGCTCATTATCAGAGTGATTTGATGTAACAGTCATTTCCAATGATGGAAAATTGTTCTCCACCCTGTCTTTCATCAAGTTTAACTGTAGGGTCATAGATTTTCATCTATTCAGTATTTACAATTAATTGTTGCCATTTCCTTTTTATGTTAAAATTGCGCTGAATGTGGCCTGTGGCAGATGCTTCAAGTTGGTTCCTGTGTCCTTTAAAAATGTACTTTTTGAAGACTGGATATACAAATGGATATGACCAGACTATAGATAAAAATAGAATTTTGGGGGCACCTGGGTGGCTCAGTCAGTTAAGTGTGGGGCTTTGGCTCAGGTCATGATCCCAGAGTCCTGGGATGGAGCCCCATGTGGGGCTCCCTGCTCAGCAGGAAGCTTGCTTCTGCTCTACTCATGCTTTCTCTCTCTCAAATAAATAAAATCTTTAAAAATATGTAATTCTGACCCACAACCTGCAGCAACCTGCCCCTTATGTGCACTAATGAGTGAGGAAGCCAGCTAGCTTCCTGTAAGACTAACTTGGAGAGGAAGTCAGATTGCCATTGCAAGTAAGAATTCAGGCAGATAAACAAGAACTTAGTTCTAAGTTCTAAAGAACTTTTCTTTTTTTTCTTTTCTCTGTAGCCCCAAATGACCAGGACTTGATTAAAAATTCACAGTTTCTCTAATTTTCATCCCCACGTCCACCACAGATTTAATCAGAGAAAGTCAAATCTCACTCCTGGTCAATCGCATAGGATGCCCTGCTCCTAGTCACCTTCAGCTTTTCCATGCCTATTGCTTCCAACAGGGCCCACCTGAAGCCATTCCTTTTTTCCTCTCTGAAGCTTTCCCACTCCCATGCCTACCTTTGAGTCTCTGCCAAAATGCAAGTGATGGTGGCTGACTCTCGTATCATGGCGGGCTCCGAATAAATAGCCTTTGCTTTTCTCTTTTGGCTGGTCTTCATTTATTTCCACACTATTGAAGTATAATTTACATACACATGGGAGTTAATTCATATTAAGTATATGAAAGTAATATATATAACTTATATGAGGTAAAGTTGACATTAAGTGGACCCATTTTAGTGGTGTAGTGATGACTGTTGATATATACATACACACACACATATATATATATATATATGTGGGTAAGCACCATCTTAATCATGATGTAGAATATTTTCATAACCCCCCAAAGTTCTTCCTTTCCAGTCGTGTCATGTTCCCCTCTCCCCGCCAGCCAATGATTGATTTGACTTCTATTCCTATAGACCAGTTTTGCCTGTTTTCCTAAGTCCTGTTGACATATCTTTATTAGCTTAAGCACTTTCTCTGCATTTAGGCACAAAATGTCTGACTCATCCTGTACTTTCTCTGCCCCAGACTGGAATCAGCCAATTTTCCAAAGAGCTTTGGATCTATTTATTGTGGAATGGAATTTAGAAACCAGATCTGGGTGGCAAGTATGCTCATTGTTCCTGAAGGTGACCAACCACCCTGGGTTGCCTCTGACAGTTCCAGGTTTAATACTGAAATTGCAGCATCCTGGGAAACCCTCTGGGACAGTTTGTCACCCTAGTGCTATTTCAGTGGACAGGACTAGGAAATTTATTTTTAAAATCATTTGCTCAAATTGATACTTATAATTTAAATGTATTACAGGCTTTTTCTGAACTTCCTTGGTCTTTATATTTGAACCTCATTTTCTCCTCCCCTTAAAAGTTAGACATTATTAGTTGTGTTATCCTATTATATATCTACATATATAGTTTAAAAACCACAGCAATAGTATTGCCATTAATTGTAAACATTGAGAAAAACCTAAGATTCCTTTGCAGTCCTTTTTCATCTTTAGAATATATCTCACCATAGATGTCACCTGAGTACTATGTTCAAAAGCCCTGGAGGAATAAATCTTTTCTATGGGTAACAATATTAGCTGTTACCAATTTGAATTACAGTTAAGTTTGTTTGTTTCAATATGCTTTCAACATTGGATTTATTGTTTCCTTTATTTACTTTTTGGCTACGTAAAAGTCTAGAAGTTCAGAATTAGATGTCTTGCTTCTACTTCTTTCCCCTGCATGCTTTCCGCGATCCTCTGTAGGTAACCGTGTGTTTCTAGGATATCCTTCCAATTTTCCATATAACCTGGGACTCATTCCAAAGCAACCCAATTCTTTTCTTATGGCTGCTTTGTATTCCATTGTACCGTTTTACCATGTCCAACTAGCTCCCTATTAATGGATCCTCGGGTTATTTCCGAACTTTTGTTATGAAAATGACACTGCAACGAATAACCTTGCCTACACGTTGTTTCTATTTGTGGTAGTGTATTTTCAGAATAAGGTTAGGGTCAGAAGTAGAATTGCAAGATACAAGAATAGATGCAAATGTAATTTTGGTACTCCATAGGGCTTGAACCATTTTTCCCCATTGACACCAAGAAACTTATGAGCACTGCTTCTCCAGGGCCTTTTAATTTTAATGTGACTTCCATTATAAGTGAGCACAAACAGCCTTTTATGTTTAAGGACTACTGCTCTTCTTTTCTGTGAATTGTCCTGCTCACGTTCTTTCCCAAAAATTCTCTTCGGATCTTGGTCTTCTTCTTCTTTTTTTTTTTTTTCTTTTTTTTCCCGTTTTTAAGATTCCCTGGGATGTAAGTTGCAAATATGTTCTCCATTATCACTTGCTGGGAACATACCAGATGTGTATCTGGAGTCCACTTTAATCTTTTTTTTTTTAATTTTTTTATTTATTTATGATAGTCACAGAGAGAGAGAGAGGCAGAGACACAGGCAGAGGGAGAAGCAGGCTCCATGCACCGGGAGCCCGACGTGGGATTCGATCCAGGGTCTCCAGGATCGCGCCCCGGGCCAAAGGCAGGCGCCAAACCGCTGCGCCACCCAGGGATCCCCTGGAGTCCACTTTAATCTTATCCGTATAAATCACCTCATTTCAGGACAGCTCCTTCAGGGGTAAACACTCTTAGCAAAGCCGGGTAAGGGAAGATCAGAAGAATTACCTGAACCCTCGTAGGAAGTGTAAGAGACTGTTTCACGTTTAGCAGGTAACACCATCGTTCTTATGCAATGGCCCGGGTGACACAAGGTCTTGCAAAAGGGAGTATATCCAAATTATAAATCGTGTTTTATAAGGTTCATTAAAAACTCAAGGGCTCGCCTTCCCCGCGCTTCTGGGTTTGCGAGGCGCTAGGGCAGCTGACCCGGGCACAACCCCCCATCTGCTAGACAATAGCCCCTCCGTCTAGCCCGCCCCGAGACGTCAAGGCGCGGACGCCGCGAGCGGCGGGGCGCCGCGCTCCACAGGAACGCCGGCTTCCAAGTCCTCCAATGGCAAGGCTAAGCGAAGCCTCCGCGGCCCGTCCTCCCACCCACGGCCTAGCTCCTGGGGTAGCACCTGGCCCACCAGCGCGCGGAAGCATCACCGGCGGACGCTGCACCACACAGCGGCCAATCGCGCGCCGCCCGGCCCGGATTCCTCCGCCGGAGGCCGCGCCGCAGCCGCAGGTGGCCCGGCGAGCGCGTCCGCCCCGCGCCGCCAATCGCGACCCCCGCCGCCCTTCCCGTGATGCCCCGCGGCTGACCTCCGACCTCGCCGCCCACCCCTCCCCGCGGCGGCCCGCTCCCCCTCCCGCCCCCGCCCCCGCCCCCGCCCCCGCCGAGTGTGCAGCGCTCCGAGGCCGCGCGGCGTGTCGGCCGAGCGCAACTCCTCGCTTAGCGCTTGGGGGCTCCGGGCGGACGCCGCGCCCTGGCCTTTCCTCCCTGCGGCGGGGCCCAGCGACGGGCCGGTGGCCGCAGCCGCGGCCGCGCCCGCGAGGCGACTCGGTGAGTGGGCCGCCGCGAACATGGCGGGGCGGCGACCGGGGCGGGCGGAGGCTGCGGCGCGGCGGGGCGGGGCGGGGCGGGGCGGGGCGGCGGGAGGAGCGGGAAGGGGGTGGGGCCTCGGGGCCTCGCGTCCTCCCTCAGCGCCATTTTGTGGCAGCGAGACCCGCAAATAAAGAGGAGCGCCGGGGCTGCGGCGAGAGGAGGAGCGCGGGGGCCGGGGCGGTGCGGTGTGGCGGCCTGGGCGGCGAGCGGGCGGCGGAGCCTCGGCCTATGTGACTGGCGGCGCCGGCGCGGCCTCCGTCCGGAGAGGTAGGTGCGGGCCGCCGGCGGGAGCGGCCGCGAGGACCTCCGGGTCCCCAGGGCTGAGGCGCGGCCGGCCCGGGAAGGGGCGGGCGGAGCGCGCGGGGCGAGCCGGGGCGCCCGGGCCCGCCGGCCTCCCGTTAGCGGCGCCTGCTTCCCGCCCGCGGGGACACTTCCGCCTCCCCGAGGCCATTTTGCCTCCGCTCTCCGTCCCGGGGGCGACCGGGGAGGCCGCCCCCTCGGTGCGCGGCGTGTCCCCACCTCGGTGTCGCCCCCTCCCGCCGCTCTCCGCCGGAGCCCGCGGGTCGGCGGCACCGACGGGCCCGTGGACCACACTGCACGTCGCGCAGTAGCTTATGACTGCAGCTGCGTCCTCCCGGAGACTTCCATTTTTAAAGGATTGCATGCATTCTGAGCAGAGAAGGCGTTCTCTGTCAATTCCGTAGAAGGGAGGCTTGGGGGAAATTTCTGAAGTCTCGTCTCGAGTCTCTCTCAGGCTGTTATTACCTGTTTTGTTTTTTTTTTTTCTTTGCTTTTCCTCCGAAACCCCACGTTGCATCGGTCAGAGGATCCGTGGGAAAAAAATGTCCCAAATTCTTGTTTTGATCTCAAAAGACTGTGTTAAAAATCCTCAGTAATTGTGTTTCTAAGGTAAAAAGACGGTTCTTTGGCCCTGAGTAGCAGAGGGTTTCCGTGAGTGTATTTACAGCCGTGAGCTGTGTCCGCCTGGTTGTGGGTCCCCTAGAATTTAGTTAATTCCATTACTGAGAAGTACAAGTCACAGATGTATCAAGAGTTCTCGTTTTTTAATTCTTCAGTTCTGACCATTGAGTTTCCTACGATAGGTGCATGTATTGTCGACATTCAAACATCCGGTAAGGAAAAAAAAAAAAAAAACAACAACGATGTGGGGAAATATTTTCAAGGTGCCTACATTTTACTTAACTCCTGTCGTTCGGTAGCATCGAATGAGGCAAGCCGGGGAGGGAAATTGCGGTCCGCCAGGTGGCATGTGATGAGGATGAAGTTAAATTTTAAGGGCTTGGGTGGCTGTATTTTGGGAGTTCTGTTAGATCTTAACCTTACTCTAAACAAATAGCTATAGCCAAGTGGTCAGTATTTTTAATCTCTCAGTGGTAGAACTTAAGCATAAATTTCTAAGACCCGTAGGAGGAAGGTAATAATTAGAAGTGTGTCCCAGGCACTGCTGTTTGACTTCAGCTCATCAGAACTTAACGTCTGGATTTCCTGATTCAGTTTTGAGTCATGCCTGCTCAAAATATTAGAAAGGTTAGAAATGAGTTGCTGTATATGACATAGAAAATCTGTAGTAGCTCTACGATGTAGAGACAAGAGTTGTAATAATTGTATTTGTGCAGGACGTTAAAGCTTTCAAAAGTCCCTTCTATGCTTGTATGTATGTAGTATAGAATTCCTGTACTTGGCAGTCTTTTCATATAATTGTATGTTACCTTGCTTTAAAAAAAATTTAAGAATATAAAATTTTACTCTTAAAATTTTTATGTTGATGGGTCTTTTACCAAAACAAGATCTAGGTACTGTTTGGTTTTATGCTTGTTCGTATTTTTTTATCTTCTATTTGTTTACCTCTAAATGTTTTCTGATAGCTTCTCGGAAAAACTTTTCAGTATTCCCATAACCATATATCCCATTGGATTATTAAGCTGGTCCATCAGGTTAGAAGTGGGTCTATAAATAAATATTCTCCACTCTTGAAAATGTAGTTGGTGAAATTTAGTTTGATTTTTTTAGTGCACATTAAAATTATCTTTTGATGTTGATATTTTATATGAAAAATCTTTTTGTGTAACATTTTTGTGGCACTTGAGCATTGAGATTTGCAACACTGTGAGGCAGGTAAAATTGGTTTCTCTCTCTTTCTCTCTCACTGATTTGGAGACTGCAGTTCAGAGTTAAGTGACTTGCTCAAGATCCATGACTGATAAGAGTTAGGAAAAAGTGGTCATCCAGCTCCTAACTATGGTACCCTTTTTACTAGAGCCAGGGTTGTATGCTTATTAGTTTCTTGAGTTCAGTTATAATTAGTTTCTCAAACTAATGTTTCTCAAATTGTACATGGTTTCTCAAATTGTGTTGGCTGGTGTTCGCCTAAGAGAGAACTGCATTGCATAATTTAGGATTGTAATGCTAAAAGCCAGTGAAGTACTGGGATCTGGGATGCTAGGCACCTAGCCAACCAAAACTGAACTCTCCATCATAAAGTGTTTCTCAGTGTAAAGGCATCAAGAGTATGTGGTGGTTCTTGAGGTCTGAATTTTAAGAAATTATCCCTGGATTAATCCACGTGAATAATGGAAACGTTTACATAATTTTAAGATTGGTTGTAACCAATCGTAAACATTCTTAAAAGGCAGCCAAATTGACCAAGTTTAAGTTTTTTCTCTTTTGCTTTTCTGTGTTCTTTCGTGAAGCTTATTCATTGTTGAGGATGGGAGAGTGGAAGAATAATCCATCTTCATCAGTTACCAACTTTTGAGAGGTGCCGCATTTGGAATCCTAACCCCCAGTTTATTAATTAATACCTGTTTTGACCAGAGTTAATCACCTAGTGACTCATAATCATGTTCATCATCTGGAAAATGGAGGCTAACTTCAACTTTGAAAAGTTGTGATTGTTAGGTGTGTGACTCACAGCCATGAGTAAATATTCATCTATCTACCCCCCCCCCCAAGATTCAAGATTCAGCTCCAGATATTTTAGTTATTCCATTTTTCTGATACAAAAATAACAGATGGTTCCAAGAACCTGGGATATATATTATCTTTATTAATCTAGAATTGTTTTAGATGACTATTATGCTTGCCAGTTGTAATTTAAAAATTTTCTTGGGGAATAATAATTTTCTTAGTATATTCATGCAATGTGAAAGTTAAGTTTGAGAACCAAGCTCTATTTCGGCTAAATAGTTGAATGTTGATACTTTTTTTTTTTTTTTTTTTGAATGTTGATACTTTTAAATTTAAACTTGTTCTAGGGCAGCCCCCGTAACGGTAACGCAGCGGTTTGCGTAACGCGCGTTTGGCGCCGCCTGCAGCCTGGGGTGTGATCCTGGAGACCCCAGATCACGTCCCACATCGGGCTCCCTGCATGGAGCCTGCTTCTCCCTCTGCCTGTGTCTCTGCCTCTCTCTCTCTCTCTCTCTCTGAATAAATAAATAAATATTAAAAAAGAAAACAACTTGTTCTAATTTGCCTTTTGCCAGGCTGCTTAACTCTTGTGGCCTATTATGGACTCTGAAGGAAAGATTGACATTTTTAAACAAATTTATTCATGAGAGACACAGGGAGAGAGGCAGAGACATAGGCAGAGGGAGAAGCAGGCTTCATGCAGGAAGCCCAATGTGGGACTGGATCCCAGGACTCCAGGATCACGCCCTGAACCAAAGGTAGATGGTCAAACGCTGAGCCTCCCAGGCGTCCCAAGATTGACTTTTCAATAGCTAAAAATTAGGAATTTTTTTCAAAATGCTTATGCTTTGAATTCCCAAGTCACATATCCTGTAACATGTGGAATGATATATGACTCTGAGAGTCAACACGAAACATAGGCCTTTATACAAAAACTGCATTTGTCTTTGACGTATGTCACAAATTAATAAATTTATATTTTTGAAGAAAATATACACATTCTTTAAGCGATGTATAATTAAAATTTGTCCACCATCAGACTTTTTAGAAAAGAACATAAACCAGTGTTAAAAAATTAAAAAACTTCCGTTTAGAGTTTTAAAAATTGGAGATCACCAAGAATTCTGCAATGGGACTTAGAAATAGAAACAAAGACAGGAGCATGTTTTCATTGTTCTCAACCTCTGAATTATCCCTTCAGTTTCTTCAAGAAGTAGTGATTGAGTTTTTGTTTTTGTTTTTTTTTTGAAGGGGAGAAGGAAACTAATAATTGCTTATTTTGTGCTAGTCACCATGCTAAAGATTAATGTTTATCTTTAGAAGTAGGTTAATAATTTGGAACATTGGTGGTTGGTGATCATCCTTTTTGGGATGAGGAAACAGGCTCAAATTCTGCAGCATTTTTTTTGTTTTGTTTTCAAAGTTTGCCACCCTCTTACGGAAAAGTAGGGTTATTAGAACTTCTTTAATGTTTCTCCTAGTCCTTTAAGTGCCCTTTAAAAACAGTGTAGCTTATTTGTTGCTAATTAAGCTTGGCAATTAATTTTACTTTAATGGAATATTATGAATATGTATTAAGAATGAACAAATAAACCTGGGGAAAGTGTCATGTTGCAGAGGCATTTAAAGCTGGAATTTATATTGAGTAACATCCATAATGCTTACGTTTTATAACTAAAATTCTGAGTAGCTGTAGTGCCCATTAGTTAACAGGTAGACTGCCTATCCACAGTGATAAATTTAACTGTTTTTAAACTGTCACTAAGCAGGCTTATCACGATATCTGTTACATTAGGTTTCACGTTTATTCTCAGAATTTTACAGTGGGTCATCTTGGTTATTTTGGGGAAAAATTAGATTGGCTTATTTAGCTATTATTTCAGTATTAATTGAAGCGAATTCATTTGTTCATACTTCCATTCAGCATACGTTTGAGTGCCTACTGTAGCATCAGCAGTGAATGAAAAGTTCTCATGGAGCCTATTCTATAATTGAGAGAAACAGATAAGTATTTACAATATCAGATCATGATAAGAACAGTGCAGAAGGGCAGCCCAGGTGGCTCAGCGGTTTAACGCTGCCTTCGGCCCAGGGCATAATCCTGGAGTCCTGGGATCGAGTTCCACGTGGAGCTCCCTCCATGGAGCCTGCTTCTCCCTCTGCCTGTGTCTCTGCCTCTCTTTCTCTGTATCTCTCATGAATAAAGTTAAAGGAAAAAAAAGAAAAACGATGCAGAAAAATAAAGCTTGATGTGAAATCACAGCAGGGATTGGCATGCACTATTTTGAGTGAGATGGGGAGCCTTTAGAAGGATTTAATCAGATTAGTGGCATATATAGGTACACCTATACTAGTTAAATATGGCTAAAAGTTCAAATGGCTAAAATCAATGTTTGCCTATTATGTCTTGCTCAGAGAAAGGGAAATTCCAAGGAAATGCCAGGCTTGATTTCTGGGTTCCAATAGGTTGCAGTCAAGTAGAGTGAATATACTTTAAACATACTAAAATAGAAGTAGACCTCTGTGGGGATAAACATGGTGAAGTTTTGTTTTCCAAATGATTGGAATCACTGGTATCGTGTTAGAGTCACCAAGCAGCTGTCTGTTAACTTCCAACAGAGTATAAACTGGGCAACAAGAGGTCTAAAGTAAACAGGGACCAATTTAAAGGAAAAAAATAGGAAAATATACAGACCTTAAATCATAAAGATATGGTTATATCTTCATAGATATTGGTCAAAGATTTGATCAATTTCAGTAATTCAGAAAAAAAATGACATTACTCAGGTTTTTGCTTGCTGCATCCAATGATAAGATTATTAAAGAGGGAAGAATTAAGCCAGTAATATATGATCGATTTATGATTTTTTTTCCCTAAAATGTGATGAATTCTGTAACACATTGTATCTGGTCTGAAAATGAGGTTTTAATGGCAGTCCGTGATTTAGAATATCTGATTTATAGAGTGGGAATTCTATGTAACATAAAATGGCATTGGAAGATTATGTCCTTCTGAGGAATTTCAAATAATATGAAGTCAAGTGGCTTTTAAAAATTCAGTTTTACACTATAAATTCTTTGGCTAATTTTTTGAAAATTGAGATATAATTGACACGTAACAGTTTCAGGTACACATTATTGGATATTTGTGTATATTATGAAATGCTCACCACAAGTAACCCTAGTTACCATCTGTTACCACATAATTAGAAAAATATTTTTCCTTTTTTCCTTGTGAAGACCTTCAAGATTTATTCTCTTAGCAACTTTCAAACATGCAATACAGTATAATTAGTTACCTTCCTGCACATCTCCATGACTTCTTTCTGTTTGGTTAAGTGTTTAATAGCTTGGGGTGTAAGAAGTATGGGTAAATAAAATAAATATAAAGGGAGTGTAAAATATCAGGGGAAAATTCATGACAATGCTGTTGAAAATAAAACCTAGGAAAAATTTTAAATTAGCTTGTCCCCTTATTTGAATATTAGGAAGTAGCAGAAGTGTTTTCAAAAAGCATAAGAAGGGGATCCCTGGGTGGCTCAGTGGTTTGGCACCTGCCTTTGGCCCAGGGCGCAATCCTGGAGTCCCGGAATCGGGATCGAGTCCCACATCAGGCTCCTGGCATGGAGCCTGCTTCTCCTTCCTCCTGTGTCTCCACCCCTCTCTCTCTCATAAATAAAAATAAATCTTAAAAAAAAATAAAGTTCATGAGAGTTCTATTGTATGATCTATCGTTTGCAATAGAGTGAAATAAATTTTGTAAAAATGTATAAAACAAAGATTTATTAAAGCCAATTTGAGATACATATTCTGGGGCATGAAATTATACCTTAATAAAAAATTCCTATTTAAATATATATCACGTATTAAGCATTGTACAATAGTGAATTATCACGATGATAGAATCTATCTACTGGGCTGCCTGGGTGGTTCAGTTGGTTAAGCATCTGTCTTCAGCTCAGGTCATGATCCCATCCTGGGATTGAGCCCTGCATTGAGCCCCATACAGGGCTCATTGCTCAGTAGGGAGTCTGCTTCTCCTTCACTGCCACTCCCCCTGCTTGTGCTTTCTCTATCAAATGATTACAATAAAATCTTTAAAAAAAAAAAAAGATTCTGTCTACCTTACTGTAACAACACGCTGTAAAAGGAAAGGCTTAGCAACTGGTACTACACTTCATAGGCTTTCAGCGAGATGCCTGGGATACTGCCTGAGGTCAGTGTCTGACTTTAGCACAACGATGTCACTTCTGTAAGATCTCTCATGGGGGAGCTGTAAGAATGCATAGAAAAGTTGTCTTTCTATCAATCCTTTATGGGAAGATCAATAGGAACGATACACTTTTTTACAGAGGATTTTTTTTTTTTTTTTTTTTTGGTAACTTAAAAGCAGTAGTAATATAAGAAGTTAACAAAGGAGAAGGTGGATACAGAGTACATGGGAACACGGTAATATTTTTGTAACGTTTCTGTAATCTAAAATTATTGCTGGGTAATCTAATGGTTTAGTCAAAACTGAGTTCCCAAATAAATTTGGAAAAGTCAGTATTTCTTGTTGCTACCTTAACTGGAAGAACATCAGTTGAACCTGTTCTCTGCCCCTTTTTTCTAGGATTCAAGATGACCAACGAGGAACCTCTTCCCAAAAAGGTATGTTTTTTTCCCACAGTTTTTTTAAGTCCTTTGAGGGGGCAGCAATTAATAGAGTTGAAAGGACATCTTTATTTGCTTATTTTTCACTCTGCCTTATAACACTACTAGCATGTGGGTGTATAATGTGCCAGACATTGTATCTTGTATGCAATGTATTTTTAGAATATTTTCAGTTTTTGGAAAACTTGCATTATAATTATCTCTGTGGTCTACTCTTAATCTTTACTATACAAATACTTCCACATACATAACAAAATTTTTTCACAAGTTCTTATAAGTTATTACTTTTTTTTGGTACTTTTTAAATGCCTTTGTAAGGTAAAACCACTTTATTTTTCAACAAACGGTTACAGGTAGTACTTAGATTCTTTCTACCTTTTCCTCTGAAGTTGTTTTCTAGTCTCATTTTCTCCCTCTTCTCTTTCCCTAACTTAATTCAGTTTAGTTACTATTGTACACACAGTTACAAAATAACGTGGTTTCTAAAAGTAATTCATAATTCTTTTTTTTTTTTTTAAGATTATTTATTTATTCATGAGAGACACAGAGGCAGAGAGAGAAACAGGCTTCATGCTGGGAGCCTGATGTGGGACTTGATCCCGGGACTCCAGGATCACACCCTGGGCTGAAGGCAGATGCTTAACCACTGAGCCACCCAGGCATCCCACAATTTATAATTCAAAAGGGAAAGCAGGGTATGAGCTTATTAACCAGTGAATATTTAAATCAACAATTTAGATGATAAAGGATTATGGAAATTTGTCTTAAGTTTTGAAGTCAAATTGTTCATGAAATACGGAATTGTACTGTGTTTTAATCATCAAAATTAACTGTGTGCTTTTTGTTAGACTTCTTATATATATATATATATTTATATATATGTACAATGATTTTTCCCTCTTCTATAATAGTATGCTATGTTACTGGTTTGAAACATTTTTCTCATAGAGGAAACTGATAAAGCATTAATTTTATATTAATGCAGAAGAGGTACCTCACCTTTACAATCTTTATTTGGTATAGAGAAACACTTCATATTTCTTAATTCATAAAGCAGTTTCAGCTAGCTAGAATATTGTTTAATTTTTTAACAATTTTTTTAAACTTCTTATTCTGAAATAATTACTAATACACTAGAAGTTGCAAAGCAATGTACAGGGAGGTTTTGTGCACTCTTCATCCAGCTTTCATCAGTGTTAATCTTGCATTAACCATCAGAAATCTTGCATAACAGTATGAAAACCAGGAACTTGACATTCGTACAATACACAGAGCTTATACATGTATTGTGTGTAGTTGTGTAGTTTCATCACAATGTAACTTACTATAAGCACTACCACAAACAAAATAGTTAACTGAACCACTACCACAAACTTCCATTTTGTCATTTCATAGCCCCATCCATCCCAAACCCTTGGCAACTGCTAATTGGTTCTCCATTTCAGTAATTATGCTGTTTCACAAATGTACAAATGAAATCATGCAGTATATATAACTTTCTGAGATTTTTTTTTCCACCCAGTATAATTTCCTGGAGGCTTATCCAAGTTGATCCATAGGCTGTTTCTTTTTAATGGTGTGAATATAGTATTCCAGGGGAAGGGATGTGTCATAGTTTAATCATTCACCTGTTAAAGGACATTTGGGTGGTTTGCAGTTTGGGGGCTGATACAAATAAAGCTGTGAATATTCATAGACTGATTTCTGTGTGAAAATAAAGTTTTATTTCTTTGAGATGTCTGCTGGGTTGGTTGTGTGGTACATCCATTTTTAGTTTCAAAAGGAATTGCCAAACTATTCTCCAGAATAGCTGGACCGGCATTCTCACCAGCAAAATGTGAAAGTTTGGTTTCTCTACATCTTCCTCCAGCATTTAGTGTTACTATTATTTTTTAAGCCATTCTAATAAGTGTGTAGTGATAGTTTATTAGAGTTTTAATTTGTATTTCCTTAAGAATGATGCCTGTATTAAACAGTTTACCTTTTAAAAACAATAATACAACTTTTTAAAAAACCAATAATATGTACTGAGCCATTTAATCTGAGCCTCTGGAGAGATTTTCTGTGTTTCACCACAGAGCTCCTTTGGGAAGGATTTTATGTGTCTCCAGTAATAAGGGTGTTTCTAATAACGGAAAGGAGCAATTGGTGGATTAAAATGTTAAGATCCTATCTTTATGAAGAATATAAAAGTCATTGGCATTTAATATTTTAAAGCTTTAGGAAGAACAAGTCCATTCATATTTTAATTTTCTTTATATAGGTTCGACTGAGTGAAACAGACTTCAAAGTTATGGCACGAGATGAGTTAATTCTAAGGTAAAATGTTCTTTTATCAAAAATATAAAATACTTTCTATAGAACATTGGGGTTCTAGCCTATAATTAATTATTTTCAAGTTAGATATATATTTTTTATTTATTTTTATTTTTTTTTTAAGATTTTATTTATTTATTCATGATAGTCACAGAGAGAGGCAGAGATACAGGCAGAGGGAGAAGCAGGCTCCATGCAGGGAGCCCTACGGATTCGATCCCGGGTCTCCAGGATCGCGCCCTGGGCCAAAGGCAGGTGCCAAACCACTGCACCACCCAGGGATCCCCAGATATATATATTTTTAGATTATTTATTTATTCATGAGAGACATGGGGGTGGGCAGGGGGCAGAGACCCAGGTAGAGGGAGAAGTAGGCTCTGTGCAGGGAGCCTGACGCAGGACTCGATCCTGGGTCTCCAGGATCACGCTCTTGGCCAAAGGCGGTGCTAAACTGCTGAGCCACCTGGGCTACCCAATTGTTTTGTTTTTAATGTTAATATATCCTGAAGTCATTTAATGTACTGTTTGTACATACTTTCTTTTTTCTTTCTTTTTTTTTTAATTTTTTTTTTTTTAATTTTTATTTATTTATGATAGAGAGAGAGAGAGAGGCAGAGACACAGGCAGAGGGAGAAGCAGGCTCCATGCACCGGAAGCCCGATGTGGGATTCGATCCTGGGTCTCCAGGATCGTGCCCTGGGCCAAAGGCAGGCGCCAAACCGCTGCGCCACCCAGGGATCCCTTGTACATACTTTCTATAGTCTCTTTCTTGCTTTCCTTTCCTTTTCTTTTCTTTTCTTTTCTTTTCTTTTCTTTTCTTTTCTTTTCTTTCTTTTCTTTCTTTTCTTTCTTTCTTTCTTTCTTTCTTTCTTTCTTTCTTTCTTTCTTTCTTTCTTTCTTTCTTTCTTATTTATTTATTTATTTATGAGAGACACAGAGAGAGATAGGCAGAGGGAGAAGCAGGCTTCATGCAGGGAGCCTGATGTGGGACTCGATCCCAGGACTGCGGGATCATGCCCTGAGCTGAAGACAGATGCTCAACTGCTGAGCCACCCAGGCATCCCTGGTCTGTTTCTTCATTATGTAAACACTGAGGAAAGCATAACACTTTAGAGAACTATAGTACTAACTTGGATAACTTCTAGATTGCTAGGTAATGTTTTTCTTGCAGAGGGAAGATCTCAGAATTTTAACTTGAAGCATTTGTACTTCATTTGTAGAACCTGCTACAGGAAAGACCCTGTTCTCAGAATGCTTTCAATTTAACATATATAGACTTGTTTTGAGGTCATTATTTAATCCTTTTCTGTTCAACATGTGAAAAAGTTAATAGTCCTAAAGGATGATGTGTTTAGTTTCGGAAGAAATTATTATTTTTAGATTTTTAAAACTTATTTATTCATGAGAGACACAGAGAGAGCGCTAGAGACATAGGTAGACGTAGAAGCAGGCTCCCAGCAGGGAGCCTAATGTGGGACTCGATCCCAGGACCCTGGGATCACACTCTGAGCCAGAGGCAGATGCTCAACTGCTGAGCCACCCAGGGGTCCCTGGAAGAAATTATTTACTGATAAGCAAAGTTACTCTTTTCTCATTAGCTATGACCTTGGTCAGTTCCTATAACTTTATATTCATTTTCTCACCTGCAAGTTAAAGGAGTTGAATTATTTTCAAAGGTTATTCCAAGCTCTGAATTTTTGTGGTTGTCTTATAAATGTCTTTGAAAAGCCGATCGTCAAGAATAGCATTAAGGGTATTTATTTTTTTAATATAAAATGAAATCAACACGTTTTGTGCTGTGTAACTTAAATGTGTTCTGTATTTTATTACTTTGGGTGAATTTTTTTATATGATAACTTAGGTACAAAGAAAGTATTTTTCAAAAAAAATTTTTTTCAGGGCAACCTTTGCCAAATCATTGAACTTTTTTTTCTATAGAAATATCAAGGGACTTTTACTTGAATAACTAAGTAAATTTAACAGGCTGGAAGTAGGGGAGCAAAAAGTGTTTTATGAGATAGGCATGCACAGATGACCTGTTCCATTGTTAACTAGAGTCTGATAATTTCTCACCTTCCTTAGCTGCTCAGCTTGTGGACAAACTTTTTATCTTCTTCATGCAAAGAACAGTTTTTTTTGTTGCATACATATATTTTCCTGAACATGAAATTTAAATCCTTAGTAGTCTAAAACACTCTTGTCCTCTCCTGCTGAAGTACACCCTTGCTTGTGATATACTGCCACTCAAGTGTTGATATTCTCTTAGTACCTCTGGTTAGTATGTGTAGTCTTTTTCTTGATTTATTCGTAGGGGGAAAAATCAGTAATATAATCTTAATAGAAATTCGTGTCAGGGATCCCTGGGTGGCGCAGCGGTTTGGCGCCTGCCTTTGGCCCCGGGCATGATCCTGGAGACCCGGGATCAAATCCCACATCAGGCTCCCAGTGCATGGAGCCTGCTTCTCCCTCTGCCTGTGTCTCTGCCTGCCTCCCTCCCTCTCTCTCTCTCTCCTCTCTCTCTCTCTCTCTCTCTCTCTCTCTCTCTGTGACTATCATAAATAAATAAATAAAAAATTAAAAAAAAAAAGAAATTCATGTCAGCAATTTCTTATGTTGTTACTTTTAATATTTTTAAGTCCTGTAGTTTATATTGTTGAGGTCGGTTTAACCTCTAGGGAATTATCTTGTCTGACTTTTAAGTTAGTTTTTCCTCATTAATTCTCTTGGTGATTTTAAATTAAGTGCTACTTAATTTAACCATGCTGTGTGTTGTGTCATCTTGATAAAGGATGTTTTTGGTTAAACCTCTATATTTTTCTGTTCCTCTAATTTTTAAGATTTATTTGTTTTTTAGAGTGCATGCAAGCAAGAGCAAGCAGGAGTAGGGAGAGAGGCAAAGGGAGAGAGAGAATCCCAAGTAGACTCCCTGCTGAGCATAGCCTGACACAGGGCTCAATCCCAGGTTCTGACCTGAGCTGAATCAAGAGTCAGATGCGTAACTGAGCCATCCAGGCCCCCTCTAAAATTGATTGTTCTTATATAGGATAAAAGGCCTTTATTCATCCCCAAACACTAAGTGGTGAAACTCCTGTTTGTGTCCTGGGTTGTAGACACCATAAAAATAAGCACCCTTTGACTGAACAGGAGTGTTTTTGGAAAATATGGATTTGTTTAGTATGGAATTTTTTTTGTTCATTATGCAGTAATAATGTATCTCCTAGCAAACCTGTCAAAGTTTTTGAGGTTTTATAGAAAGATTTTCTAAAATCAAAGGTCTGATTGACCTTTAACACAGGTTTGTACTGTGTGGGTCCACTTATGTGCAGATTTTGTACAGTATAGTACTTTAAATGTTTATTTGTTGTTGTTTTCTTAATATTTCCTTTTTCTAGCTATTTCAAGAATATAGTGCATAATACATACACAAAACAGCGTTATCTAAGTGTCTATACTATCGGTAAGGCTTCCATCCAGTCAACAGTAGGCTATTAGTAATTGAGCTTTTTGGGGAGTCAAAAGTTACACATGGATTTTTGACTCTGCAGGGTTTGTCACCCCTAAATCCCTACCCTGCATTGGTCAAAGATCAACTAAATTTTGATAAGCTGTAACTGAAGAGCAGCTTAAAAACAAAGCTCTTTGGTAATCAGGATAGCAGACAGGGTAGGTTACTTTTTGTTAGTTGCTTAAACATAAGACTCAGGACCTTGTTTTCAACAATAATTGCCAAGCTAGCATAGCCTATATTTTGAAGGTAGAGGAATATAACAAGGAAGAAAAGTTCCCTCATACTCCGATAGTCTGTCATTTATGCAGATTGTTTCTGCCAAGTAGGGATGTTTTAAAGAATAGTCCTGGAAAATAGTATATTCTCTTTTCCTTTTTTTTACAGGCAAAAATAAATACTACTTTGAACTGCTGCTTTGGTTGTATGTTATTTTCCGAAAAGAGCTAAGATAAAGAACCTTCAGTTCCTTATAATTAGGCACATTTCTTAGGTGAACAGCATATCTGAAAGTAGTAAGTTTTTTATTTAGTTTAAGGCAAATGAACTGACTCAAAGGATCATACTTGGTGTATTCTCAGCAGAGAACTTTTTTCTGTATTTTCTTTTGCCTAGTTAATGTAAATTGAGAAGGAATAATGAAGTGACTAATTTTATTATTGGTTAAAAATTATGTAGTGAAATTCTTGGCATTACTTAAATTTATAAATTTATGGGGTGTGATTTTCTAGTATATTTAATAAAAGGAATATCAACATGACAACTAATACATGGACTTATTTTTGTACTAGGTGGAAACAATATGAAGCATATGTCCAAGCTTTGGAGGGCAAGTACACAGATCTTAATTGTAAGTTTGAGTTTTAGCTTCCTGAAGATTATGTGAATATCTCCTTTTAGATTTTTGTAATAGACACAAGATAATTGGTTTTTCTAAGCAATTGTAATTTTTAAGTTTTTATTTAAGTAATTGCTACATCTGATGTGGAGCTCAAATTCATGACCCTGAGATCAAGAGTTGCACACTGTCTTCCAGCTGAGCCATCCAGGTGCCCCTAAGCCATTGTAATTTTCATTCAAGCATTTTTTTAAAGTACTTTCTCAAGCACTCACAGTATTGCTGTTACGAAATAGATGAATGAACCATGATCCTTCTTCTTGAGGAATTCCTACCAAGTCACTTGGAGAAGACCCGACATATAATAGTATGACCGTTTTAGTAGAATTACATATAAGTGTCTGAGAGTAGGGAAATTCAAAATTACTTGAAACTTTCCTTGATGTGTCCCTGATTCCTTCCACAGAAGAATTGGAAGTGAAGCATGAATTAGTAGTCTTAGAACAGAGGTACATAAGAAGTAGCACCTAATAAACTTGTAAGAGCTTGAAGTGTAACAGTAGGCTATAGGTACAGATATCTATACAGGGTTTTCAAAACCTGAAAAATAATACCAACAAAGTGTATTAATTTTAAGACCATTTTAGTTTTGTCACTTTTCATTGTTAGGAATAACATACTGTTTGTTAGTATACAAAGCAATTTTGTTTTCCAGGTCCAGAAAGCTTGATACCCTGAAATAAATTTCAATTGCTATATGACTGTATAATAATTCTTAGACATTAATATTGTGAAAGCTTTTTTTTTTTTTAAGATTTCATTTATTCTAGAGAGATAACACATGCATGCACTGCATGTGCGGGAGTTAGGGGGAGGCACAGAAGGAGATGGAGAGAATCTCAGGTAGATACTGAGCAGAGCACCATGAGGGTCTCAGTCTCATGACCCTGAGATCATGACTTGAGCCGAAACCAAGAGTCAGATATGCTCAACTGACTTAGCCACCTAGTGCCCCAATATTGTGAAAGCTTTAAGTGATAATTGTCCAGTTATTGGCATGTTTACATTGGATAGGTTAAAAACAGTATAGTCAGGACTTCGTGGATATGCTGTAAGATGCAGATAATGAAGTTGCCCATGTTCTGTTGGAGGTAAATTGGACAATAATAACAATTCCATGTAGTATTTAGGTAGTATTAGTACACCACTACCTTCTAAAAAGTGCACTCATGATCAAGAACAAATTTCCTTGTTATTAAAGTAGTTAGGATAGAAACTAAAGACTTGGTGAATTTTTTTGCCCTTGTTTTTATTATCCTTAAAGGCAGTCAGAACTTTGAGTAGGTCAGCTTGATCTTGCAATTATGTTTCATAATATTTTGAATTTTTTTTTTAATCATCAGCTAATGATGTAACTGGTTTAAGGGAGTCTGAAGAAAAACTAAAGCAACAACAACAAGAGTCTGCTCGCAGAGAAAACATCCTTGTAATGCGACTAGCAACCAAGGAGCAAGAGATGCAAGAGTGTACTGTAAGTATTTCAAATGTTTTGAGTCTTTTTGAGGAATTGGTTTTTAGTCTACACTATTAGGTCTATTAATATTTACCTAATTTTATAAACTTAATTATAAATGAACATTTTGTTAGGTAGACAGGCTTTGAGCTATAAATACACTGAAATTTTGGTAGATCACCCCATTGTTGAATTTAAATTTTTTTTTTTTTTTTTTTGGTCAAGACTGTTAAAAGTTTTGAGTCATTCTCTGGAATTTCCATGATACGAGAATCAGTATGTTGATCCCATTATTTTTTTGATACTTGAGGGCATGAGGAGCATTTGCTTCCAACTAATAAGCAAACTCTTTGTCCTCTGCTCTCCTTACCTCTCTGTGTATAAAACTTTTTTGTTAGTATCAGCAATCTCTTCCATATCTCCTTTTAATGTTACAGCATTCATTTGTAGTATTTGCCATGTCTGAAATCCAGTGGCATGTTTGATCATTTAGCTCTAGTTGAATTTAGATTCAGTTACATGCTGTCTTCAATAGTCATAGCCATTCCATCTTAGTTAGTGTTTTGTATATATGTTATGTGAAGTAGAGGTAGTTCTGTTTGTGTTGTTCTAATTTGGAAAAATCTGAACTTAAACATTTTTTTTTAATATAAAGTAATCTCTATATCCAACATGGGGTTCAAATTCACAATCGCTGTGTGTGTGTGTGTGTGTGTGTGTATTTTTTTTAAAGATTTTATTTATCCATTTATGAGAGGCACACACAGAGAGAGGCAGAGACACAGGCAGAGGGAGAAGCAGGCTCCATGCAGGGAGCCCGATGTGGGACTTGATCCTGGGACTCCAGGATCATGCCCTGGGCCAAAGGCGAACGCCAAACTGCTGAGCCACTCAGGAATCCCTATGTATTTTTTTTCTTAAAGATGTTATTTATTTGTTCATGAGACACAGAGAGAGGTCAGAGACACAGGCAGAGGGAGAAACAGGCTCCATACAGGGAGCCCAACGTGGTACTCGATCCCGGGACTCCAGGATCACGCCCTGGGCCAAAGGCAGATGCTAAACTGCTGAGCCACCCAGGGATCCCTAACAACCCTGATATTGAATTGCTTGCTCTTCTCATTGAGCCAGCCAGGTGCTCTGAAAATCTGAAATCTTCTTGAATTCTTTTGTGTAATCTCCATTGATTTGATAACATTGTTTATTAAATCTAATGTACAAGGCAATATTCTGGTCATTGGAGACTCTTCTATCGGGTGCAGTCCTATTCCTAATTGTTTTATCACCAAAACATTTTTAAGGCTCAATCACAGTACTGTTATTTCTTAAAATTTCTTTTCTTAATAATCCCACACCTTCTCTTTCTGTAATTTCAAGTCTTGACCACCCCAGCCTTTGGTTATTTTATTTGGACACATTGTTCCAAGAAGTCTTTCCAGTAGTTTGAATATAATTTTCTTTTAATTATAACACCCACCCCATTCTTTCAGAAAATTTTTCTCCTCTTAGATTTTCATATTTAATGGAGTGGGCACTATGTCTCTAAAGTACCCAGTCTCAAAACTCTTTAATTCTTTTTTCCTTTTTCTGATATTAAGGATTCTAGATTGTACCTAGTTTTAGGTCTGTACTTACATGGCACTCTGTTAGATGCTTGTCACATGCATAGGATGACTCTTATCTTCAAAGTGCTGTTAGTAGAGTGTGAATGGACGATGCCAACAGTAATATCTTACTATACCATTATGTCTTGAATTTTTTCTTTGTGTGTCCTACCATTGCCATTGCTATCCTATTTCATGTACTTTTTTTTTTTTTTAACAGTGCTTAGAAGCCATGCGGTAGGTGGCAGTGCCATAACCGTATGTCTGTTGTCAGGACTTGAGGGCCTCTTCCATCCTGGATGAGGGGAGCGCTCCTTTCATATAACACATAATTGTATTTTTTTTCATAATTGTACTTTTTACACTTACTTGGACAATATATACTGTTGACTCATTTCTATTTTATATATACACTGGTAGTTTTGATCCATATCATGCCTGATCAGAGACTTTGGTGTGATGCTTTATCACCCTTTCGTCTTTGTGTCCCAGGTTTCAAAGGCTGTTTCAACTAGAACCTAGCCACTTCCAGTCATATTTTTTTTTTTCAAAGATTTTATTTATTTGATAGAGAAAGCATACACAGAAGGAGAAAGAGAAGCAGACTTCTCTGCTGACCAAGGAGCCCGACCCTGGGCTCCATCCCAGGACCCTAGGATCATGACCTGAACTGAAGGCAGATACTTAACCAACTCTGAGCCACCCGGGCACCCCTCCAGTCTTTCTTTTTCTTTTCTTTCTTTTTTTGCAGCTTTCCCCTGCATAGGTCAGCTGAACAACTCATTTTCAGTTACAGAGTAAGGTTTTGCAGAAAGGGTAGCAAGAGCAACAACACCAGGAAAGTGCAAGATTATATGTGCAGATGAGAGCAGTTTACTTTGTAAACCTAAATAGTAGCTATGTCACTATTGGAAAAGCATGTTTTCTTTAGGGATCACAGGATGTGGTATATACTATATCACATGCTTTATCCTTGTTCAGTTATTCTAGCAACTGGTCTTATATTGAATAAACAGTTATACTTTTTTGTTTAAAATGAATTACTTTAAAAAATCTCCTTAAGCTAAATAAGTTACTTCTGTTTGCTCGGTGAAATAGTAAATGAATGTATTGTCAATCCAGATATTTACATTTTTTACTAAATTTATGATACAAATGAGCAGTTGGTTGTTAACTTTAGTTCTATTTAAGCTGTAGTGTGCAGCAGGATTTTGAATCAAATCTACTTTGGGTGTGAAGAAAGTAATGCATTTAATTCTAATAAACTGTATTTCATATTTTAGAAATGTATTTTTAGTGTGCTAGTAAGTAGTACAACTGAAGTCGAAATTGAAGGTTTCATATGTAAGTAGAGGGGTTCTGGTGTGGTGGAAAAAGCCCTAGACTGGGAGTCAGGAGGCTTGAGAGCTAGATTCTAGTGTCAGTTTTGGCAATGAACCAACTGTATCTTTGGATAGTTAGCTTATTTAATTTCAAAAATAAGGAGTTTGGATGTGGTCAGTCACCTTCTACCTATACAATTTTGTCATTCAAATCTACTCAAGGTAGAAATATATTTTTTGGCTTAAGGTGCTATTTATGAAGCTGTAATGCCAACTCATGTAAATATAAGCACTATATATTTTTAAATTTGGAAATACAGATAAATAAGTTATAATCTTGTACTTGGTTTATTTTTAGTAGACATATATAGAATAATTTCCATAGATACAAATTGGAAAGTGTGAACCACTGTACTTTTTTTTTTTTTTAAGATTTATTTATTTGAAAAAAAAAAAAGATTTATTTGAGAGAGCATGAGTACACAGTGGGGTGGGGCAGAGGAAGAGAGAAACTTCCCGTGGGCTCATTTTACGACCCTGAGATCATTCTTAGCCGAAACCAAGAGTCAGATGCTTAACCAACTGCGCCACCCAGGTTCCCCTCACTATACTCTTATGTAATATTTGACACATGGCTTTTTTCTAGTGGGTGTCAAAATTCTTAGTAAATATAGCACTGATTTTTTTTTTTTAAGTATCATTTTGGTTGCAAGTAGGATGTAGCCTTTTTAAGGATTCCAGATATGGAAATGCAATCAAAGCTTTAATTCCTACATGGATTACCTTAAATAGTTGTTTATAATTTGTACTTTTTCTAGAGGATGTTAAGGTCAAAGGGGGAAGGACAAGTTGATAAATTCTATGAACAAAAGGGACTTTATCCCACATTCCTATGACTGTTTTCTTCGATTTGGTAGTAATTGTTTGTTTTGCTTTGTACAGACTCAAATCCAGTACCTCAAGCAAGTCCAGCAGCCTAGCGTTGCCCAACTGAGATCAACAATGGTAGACCCAGCGATCAACTTGTTTTTCCTAAAAATGAAAGGTGAACTGGAACAGACTAAAGACAAACTGGAACAAGCCCAAAATGAACTGAGTGCCTGGAAGTTTACGCCTGATAGGTAAACAAATCATACTCCCCAGTCAAGACTTCCCTGACAGTCCCACTACGAGAAAGCTGTGGTGGGACAGCCAAGTACTCGTTTCCACACCAAGACTCAGACTTTTTGAGCCAAAAAAAGCCACATTCTTATACTATCCAGCTTGTAATGGTTAATGTAAAACTTACCAGATGAACCTTGTGTTTCAGCTTTTTTTTCTTCCCCCTCCCCTTGCTTCAGAGGCCTGATGGCGTCGGACTATTCCGAAGAAGTGGCCACCTCCGAAAAATTCCCCTTCTAGAACATGTAGACACTTGAGAAATGTTTCTGTTTGAAGAAAATAGAGGGAGAAACAGAAGTCTTAAGTCTGTGGCACACTGTGTCTTCAGACAGTTTGGAGGAATGAAAACCTAGAGATTTAAAATCATGAATTGAACATGTAAAATTCCAGTAAAATGTAAAAATGGAATATGCATCGCTCTTAACCTTGAGCATAGTGACTTAGAGACACTGTATCTCAGGTTTGCCAATAAGACTGTGGACTTCGTGATTGTTGTTGAACTTCTGGGTCAAAACTCAAATGAGGTGAATTTTGCCTTTAAAGAGTTTATTTGCTAAGAACCAATTTAATAGTCACGAGAGAATCAAATAATAGATGTCAGTACAAGTAGTTCATATATTTAACCATTTAGTTTGGGGCTCTATATTACTTGATTGAGCCTTAAATCAATGTGGTTTTAATCAATGGTTTGTTCTTTGAATGGTTGCTAATGCTGTAGATAATCTTACTGAGGACTGTACAAACAAACATAAAGGTGTGGTATCAAACTTCAGGTTGAAACTGTTTGAAGCATTATAAACATTCATTTCACTACTAGATTGTATAAGGATATTGGCTGTGATGAGACTCACTGCGTTAATTTTTTCAGTAGTGAAATTAAATCCCCATTCCATTCAACAGGCACATGTTGAAAGAGCATTGTCGTTGGTGTTAATGGGGGAATGTGTTTCCTTCATTGTATTTGGGCCTTTTGTATTGCACTCTTGATATTAAATTAAATGTGCCTTGAAATAGTTGTTTTTTTTTTTTTTTTAAGTTCAAGGAATATTATGATGATTTTGTTGTACTTTTAACATTTTGATTTTGGGGGGCTGTGGAGAGCAGATTGATTTTGGAAAAATTGTTGCTGTGCTCTTCAAAGTGAAGGAAAAGGCTCTGTGTCTCATTTTTAAAGACCTACGTTTTTCCAGCTGGTATCATAAAAGACAAGGAAAGAGGTTTGACACTTGCTTTTTGACACCTTGTCCCAGGATATTGCAGTAGAAATTAATGTGGGACAGCTTCACAGGGTGCCTGCCAGAAGATTGGGGAAATAATGTGTTGAACTGTGGGCTGGCCTAAGTGAGACATTCTGTGAATTGAAAAAAAAAAGTATAGTGATCATTTCTAGCAAATTCATTTGATCATTTAGATAAATGAGGCATTATTTTCTTCATGCTTCCATCCAATCCTGGAGGTGAATTTTTTTCGTCAGATCATTCTATAAGTCACCAATGCGAATTTTCACTTGGTGATAATGGAGTCTAAGATGAGTGGAAGATATATGTTCCAGATTGTCCCAACGTTTAAGTGCAGTTTTAACAAGGGTGACTTAAGTTCTCTTAACCATTCAAATCAATTGTAAGTATCTTATGTTTGTGCTTTAGGGAACTGATTGTGGGGCAGAGGGTGGGTTGAAGAAGTGGTTTGTGTGACTTTACAGCAAGAGATCCGCTTCTAAAATTCTCACTATTTGTGGGGTTGGAGGGTAAGTAACCAAATCTGTTTGAAATTAGCTTATTGTGCCGCATTAAGGCATTTGTATATATTTCATGCCATTTAAAATCACAGTAGAAATGGCCTCCGTATTTTTAGTAGGTTGAGAAATAATTCATAAAATGTATTATTAACATGTACGCAAATTTATTAGCCAGCATCTTTCTTTGCTGCTTAGTTTAAGAGTCACTGTGAGGTCTGTGGGTTTTTTTCTTCCTTCTGTTAAAAAAGTTTTTTAATAAGATAATACATACTCCTGTATAACATTGGAACAGCATGAAGAAAGGTGGAGACAAAAAGTGAGAGTCACTCCTGGATGTGACCTTGCCCTTCCCCATCCCTCTTCCCCATTTTGTTATCCAAGAGCAGTAATCACTGTTAAATTTCTTGGGTATCATCAAGATAATTTCTATGCATATACAATCATTATATATATGTATATTACACATATATATATCAATTTTAAACAAATGTGAATGTACATAACATAGATGATTGCAGCTTGGCATCTGTTCTCACACACACACTTAACCCTTTGCACATTTTTTTCATTTTTAAAGTACATTTAGATTATTTCATTTTTTATTGGTTACGTAATATTTTCATTGTATAAATAAATCATTAATTTATTTTATTCACCTGTAAATGGATTTTTGTTCTGTAAATAATAGCTATGAATGGTACTATAAATACATCATTAACCTGAAACAGTGCTCGATCAGTACTGTGTTTGGAATAATTCAAATAGAATGGGTTGTGGGCCCCTTTCCATTTTCCTATTCTATTTTAATTTTGAAAGAGAAAGATTGTCTGAATTATCTTCTCTGCTTAGTTAAAATATTCCACACATGTAACAGTGCATATATTTTAGAGTATTTAAGAAAGATCTATTTTAGTTATTTTGACAGTTAATGTTTTGCATTTAATCTTTGAGGTAATTGTGTGTACACCTCTCAGATATCCTGGCCCCCTTCCTCTCGTGATCATGAAGCAATGTATAGCATGTGTTCTTTTTTATAAATCTTTCTCTCAAAATGTTTTCTTTCATATTTTCTTTGGAATTATTTGATTTTAGGAATGGGCTGGGGGGGGGAATTGTAATTAAAATTATTCCAAAGACAGTTACTTGTAATTGAACTCTTAATCATTTTGGGGGATGCAATGAACACATAAATTTTACATGATATGGTAAAATGACAAAATGTTTAAAGAACAGGTTTAAGACTTGTTTCCATAATCACTAATTTTAGTAGTGATAGGATTATCTTAGAACAGGCTTTTATAAAAACGTATGACTACAAATGAAACATTTTTTGTATTACAGTTTGTGATACTTTATATGAAATTAAGTTAGGTCACAAATTAATGTATTTATTGGTTTTACAGTAGTCTTTTTTTCTAACCTCTACTAAATTCACTTAGAAGGATTTTCAGGTTAGTTGGAAAACACTGATGCTGTAGACTTTGAAAGAAAACAGAATTGTGGGAGCATGGGCAATAAAGCGGGAGGAGTGCCACTCCCTGACAGTGGTACCTATCTCTTCTCATTGGATTTCTAAACTCCCATTCATAGGAGGCCAGAAGCTGAGGGTGCTAATGGAAAATGACCGGTGGGAAAGGGGTATCTGGAGCTATGGTAGCAATAAACAAGAACACCAGCTAATAAAGTTGCCATATAGAGAATAAAACCCTTAAGTGTTTTTACGTGAGACTTCTTTGAGCAGCAGTTTGTGCCACAGATAAATTTAAATTACAAACTTGTTTGAGTTACATTAGGGTAGAATATGTACTATGGGTAAAACCAAACAAAAAACAAAAACAACACAGCACTGAGTCAAAGAATGAGAATCATTTATAAAATGCTCTCCTTTTAAGACTGAAGGCTTACAATAGGTTCAGATGCATTCTGAAGTAATACATCAGGCAAGTGAAAGCCCCAATAAATGGAGGAAAGAACAGAAAGTGTCAGCAAAAAAATTTTTTGACTGGTTAGATCTTTCTGAATGTTAATACCATCATGAGGATATCAGACTGTCCCTGGTGGAGTGTGCAACTCGATCTTGGGGTCATGAGTTCAAGCACCACTTTGGATATAGAACCTACTTAAATACACTTTTAAAATACCAGGCTTTCCCTTTTCAAGTATCAGGTAACCTCAATTATGTGCTTAAATCAGATCCCTTTAAAAGTGATCATTTCTCTTATTACTTATTGAGGCTAAAGAAGTTGTTTTATTGAGAACTGTTAAGACTGATTACATTTTTGCGCTTGCTGTGTATGTGTGTGTACACACTTTAGAAGATTGCACTAATACTTGGTACCTAATTTGTGGAAAGTTTGGTGCTCCCAATTTGGCAGATACTTAAATATTTGCATTATTTGTAATAACCCAAATCTCACTTTTCTAAAGATAATGTTTTGTAACATGAATAAAATCTTAACCACGTATCAATATTAAATTTTTAAAAACTTACCGTTTAGATAGCTTAAAGCTTAAAAAACTTAAATTAGGGACTTAACTTAAAAAAAAGTTAAATTAGGGCTTAGTGGATAAAAGTAGTCTAAAGGCTCTTTTTTAAAAGGCTCTTTAGGGATGCCTGGCTGGCTCAGTAGAGCATGCCACTCTTGATCTTAGTTAGGGTTATGAGTTCAAACCCCATGTTGAATGTAGAGATTGCTTAAAAAAAAAATCTATTAAAAGTTTCTAAAAACAATTACTGAGTATATGCCTCACTGTAATAAACCTCCTTCTGAGAACTGCCTATGAATAGGCACTTTTATCAAATGCTGCTTTAGCAAGAATATATATATTCTATGTTATCACATTTACCTTTTTAAGAACTTTTCTGTTCCATGAAGCTGAGTACCTTAGTGTTTTATTAATACCGGTATATATGAGGCTTGCCTTAATTAACTGGCTTGTTTCCATTTCAAATAATAATTAGGGGTGAAAATAGAGATCAGAATCCTTATTAGTGTAATAGAAAATGTGGCCATTTGGGTACTTTTTGTTTAGGGTTTATTTTTGCTGCTGTATTGGCAAAATACTGAAATGCAGAAGATGGACGTGTTCCAGGACAGAAGATGGTAATTATAGGGGAGGCATCTGCCGTGACAGTTATATTCTGTACGTGTTACATCTATTGCTGTAATAATTGCAAGCAAACAAGGTTGTAGACACTTGTCTTCATTTTGTGATGGATGGCTCTTTCCTTTGCAGCCAAACAGGCAAAAAGTTAATGGCGAAGTGTCGAATGCTTATCCAGGAGAATCAAGAGCTTGGAAGGCAGCTGTCCCAGGGACGTATTGCACAACTTGAAGCAGAGTTGGCTTTACAGAAGAAATATAGTGAGGAGCTTAAAAGCAGTCAGGATGGTAAGGGGTTTTTTGAAAAGTTTGATTAACTTTGCACTGGCTTTTAAAAAGTTGCCAGGCATGAATATTACAGATTAGATTCTTTATGTACTAATTTGTGCCGATGATTCTATAAAATTATAAATGGAACATTTCTAGTTGAGTCAGCAGAGCCATTTTAGTACCCCCCTCACCCCCCCCCCCCGCGACTCTCTTGTTTATTGTGCAAATTTCATAAGTTTTTGGATTTTTGGGGGAGGTGCAATTTGGTGAAAGAAGGCACTGCATACATATGCACATTTATATTCAATATTTAAAAGGGGTTATCTCCATTTAATCACTTTCCAAGTGTAAATCTTGGCAATATTTGGCTATTTCATGTGGTCTAGAAATCAGAATTGATTGTACCTGTTAAGGTCCTATTGAGTGAATAAGATGTGATATTTATTGATTTATTATTATTTTTAAGATTTTATTTATTTATTCATGGAAGACACAGAGAGGCAGAGACACAGGCAGAGAGAGAAGCAGGCTCCATGCAGGGAACCCGACGTGGGCCTTGATCCTGGATCTCCAGGATCACATCCTGGGCTGAAGGCGGCGCTAAACCGCTGAGCCACCAGGGCTGCCTCAAGATGTGATATTTAAATTTGTTCAAGATAAACTGAATTTTGTGAGCTGCTTCCTCCGCCCACCCCACCCGCCTTTTCTTGGGCAAGTAACTGAATTTGAGGAAGATGATTAGTAACTAAAATACCTGAACTCTGGAAATTAAATTGAAAATGAATATATTTGACAATTGTAAAGATCGGTCGTATAATACCTTTTAAAGTACCTTTTCAAAGTGATAGTTGTTAGCTCTTACTATATGTAAACATGGTGACTAGGAGATTTTTGTATAGTAATGAAGGACTTTCCCAAGCTTTTTTAGGAGTAAGTGGATATATGAATTTTATCAATTTTCAAGAGTTATTTTTTCTGATTTTTGCTTTCGTTCTAGCATAGGCCTCTTCGGAGTGTTAGAGGACTCACTGCTCCCTAGGGCTAAACTTGCTGTGGAGCTGAGATAGACAGTAGCTAGGGGGATAAGGAGGAAGGGGACTGGCCATGTGGGCCCATAGGTAAACAGATGTGGAGTTGGATTTGGGATATAATCAGTTGTATAATATGGCTAGATTTGAATCAGTTTTAACTTGTTTGCTTTATAAAACTATTTTAAGCATGTCTTCCCCCCCCCCAAAAAAAAAGAACCAAACTCATTCTTAAATGGCTATTTTTAAATTTCAAGGAAAATTTTAAGATATATATATATATATTTTTAGAATTGTGTTTGTTCATGTGAACATTTATTGACTATCTGACTTTGTGATAGGCATTAATAAAGTCTGTTATAAATCTTTTAAAAATAAATGTTATAAGAATATTAAAGTAGGTTTGACTCTCCTTTGCACAGAACTGAATGACTTCATCATTCAACTTGACGAAGAAGTAGAGGGTATGCAGAGCACCATTCTAGTTCTTCAGCAACAACTGAAAGAGACGCGCCAGCAGTTGGCTCAGTACCAACAGCAGCAGTCTCAAGCTCCAGCCCCAAGTACCAGCAGGACTACATCTTCTGAGCCTGTAGGACAGGCGGAGGCCACAGGTAAAGACTGCAGTCGGCTGGCCAACGGACCAAGTAATGGCAGTTCCTCCCGGCAGAGGACGTCTGGGTCTGGATTTCACAGGGAGGGGGACACAGCCGAAGATGACTTTCCTTCTTCTCCAGGGAATGGTAATAAGGCCTCCAACAGCTCAGAGGAGAGAACTGGCAGAGGAGGTAGTAGTTACGTAAATCAACTCAGTGCGGGGTATGAAAGTGTAGACTCTCCCACGGGCAGTGAAAACTCTCTCACACACCACTCAAATGACACAGACTCCAATCATGACCCTCAAGAGGAGAAAACAGTGAGTGGGAAAGGTAACCGAACTGCGGGTTCCCGCCACGTTCAGAATGGCTTGGACTCAAATGTAAATGTACAGGGTTCAGTTTTGTAATATTTTTTTCAGCAAATTTTTATACAGTGTCATTTAATTTGGGAGAGGATACTGTCCAGAAAATTAACGCATACTTTTGTCACAATTTGCCTTTTTTTGTGGGTGTGGTTTTTTTCTTTCCCTTTTTCTCCCCCCTCTCTTTCTTTGCTTCAATACCTCTGCCACTTTGGAAATTGTAACAGTTAATTACCTTGAATGTTGCTAACAGGACATTTTGTGTAGGGTCAAGTTATTTTTATATGAGTTAATGTGAAGTTGTAAATGGAAATCTTTCCTTAAAGTATAACACAATGATGTCTGTATAAATCTGTGTCTATCCTAGAACCTGTGCTGTGTAAGGGCATTCTTACTCATGCTGTTATTATACTTATGCACCATTCAGACTTGTTAGAGTAGATGTGGGTTTATGACTGCCAAGTTTGCCCAGTACAGTAGTTTTATCACTAAAAGTTGGACTTGCTGATGGAGTCCTATAGTAGTTTCAGTGTTAGATACAGTTTTTCCCACCATACATCCGTGCATTTTCTCTTTAGGTGACTGAATGTTTAAGAAATTTGTGTGCATAGTTACTCAGTTTTTATGAACTGTTGTATCCTGTTAATGCATATTGCTCTGTGACTCCAGTATATCTTACCTGTCTGTACTGACCAAACCTAAATAAAGATTTTTATTGTAACCGCTTGCATTAGTTTTTTTATTTGTATCTCTGTGTTTAGCAGGTCATTTATTTTTATTGAATTGATGAATTTTTACTCATCATCCTTCAACATACCACAGTGGTGAAGCTTAAGTTCATGCATCAATCTTGATTGTGCACTTAGTTTTTTAGAAATGTATGCTTTGGGGTGTCAGGTCAGCTCGGTTGGTGGAGCATGCAACTGTTGATCAGAGTTGTGTGTTACAGCCCCACACTGGATGTAGAGATTAAAAAAATCTCTAAAAACTGTTTTGCAAGATCAACATGGAATTTAGGACTAAATTTTTTTTCTGATTTGTAAAAAATCATAAAATATTCAAATATTCAGAAAAGAAGAAAATAAGTATTTGTCAGGTTTTGAAAAGTACAGTTTGTTTTTGTAAAATGATTTCACGTAATTGGGATATCTATATAGTCAGTGATGTTCATTTTAAAACATCGGCTACATTCAGGTCACAATCTCAGGGTGGGTGAGATCAAGCCCTACGCTGGGTTCCATGCTCAGTGCACAGTCTGCTTAGAGTTTGTCTCTCCCTCCGGTCCTCTACCCCCCCCACCCCCCATTTTCGCTTGCTCTCTCTAAAATAAATCTTTAAATAATAAACATTGGCCACTGCTATTGATTTATATTAATAACATGTCTGCTGATGTTACATGGTAAGGCTTATGGGGTGTTAGAGTGAAGGGGAGTGTTTTTAAGATTCAAAAGCTTGCTTTGTTGTCTTATTTTAAACATTATCAGTGTATGGTATGGAATGGTTTTAGAATTTGTAGCTTTTCATATGTGTGGTTGGGATGAAATGTTATTTTTGCTGAAAGCAAAATATTTTTTGGTTTTAGGTGTTCTATCATAATCAAGGAACCTCAGAAGTGGAATTAACGACACTTGAAACAGGTACACTTATTTGAAAATAGCTCCTGGCATACAGGTATATATCTTGTCTTCATTGCTTTGTTTAGTCTCTTGTAGTCTCAAGTAAATAGATCCTACACAATTTTAAATACTTAGTATAATTTACATTTTGTTGTATATTACAATACTAAATATTCTATTTATGAAGTACTTTTGACACTAGTTTTTCTTAGTACTTTTTTTACTTGGCCCCATTTTAACAAAAATGGAATTTCTCTTTTGATCTGTAATCTTTGGTGTACAATAGGAAATTAACTTTTCAACTAGTGATAGAATTCCATGACTAAATTTAATATAGACCCGTGGTACATCATTACCGATTTTCAAGTTTCTGGTGGATCTGTGTTAGTTGATGAGTAACTAGGGCAGAGAGAACTTTGGTTTGTGCAAAGTCTGTATTCTTCCTTTTTGGAACTGGAAACTTTTTGTTGGTACGTCTAAGATAAGAGAGGTGGTAAGTCATAATCCAGGATGAGCAAGTGGCTTCTGGAGCTAATGGATCTGAATTCTGGCTTTACTGCTTACCTGTTTCATGGCTTGGGCAAACTGCTTTCTCCCTCTGTGGCTCCATTTTCCCCTGTAAAAAGTGTGTTCCCTTTAAGTGGGACAAGTGGGAGTGCTGAAGATTTTTTTTTTTTAATATTTTATTTATTCATGAGAGAGAGAGAGACATAGGTAGAGGGAGAAGCAGGCTCCACACAGGGAGCCCAATGTGGGACCGGACCCAGGGACTCCGGGATCATGCCCTGGGCCAAAGGCAGGCGCTAAACCGCTGAGCCACCCAGATGTCCCAGTGCTGAAGATTCTTTAGATGACTCCTGAGAACAGAATCCTGCCATTTGGCAGAAACTTGAGTACTGCCAAAAAAAAAGGTTAATTGTAAGGGCAGTCAACTTGAATAAAACCCCAAAAGTAAGATAATTGTGATGTCTCTCCTTTAGCATCATTCCAGGGAGATTTGTACTATGAGGATAGTAAGAAATGCCTTAATATTTTTGATGTCTGTTGAGTACTTAAGTGACAGATGTGTTTGTTAATTCATGAGAGACAGAGGCAGGGGCGGAAGCAAGCTCCCTGTGGGGAGCCCGATGCGGGACTGGATCCCGGGACCCCATGCGGGACCCCGGGATCACAACCTGAGCCAAAGTCAGATGCTCAACCATTGAGCCACCCAGGCGTCCCAACACATTTTGTTTATATGTTTTTACTCTCACCTCCAGGAGAAGAGGCACTTGTTGACCATTTTACAGAACAAAGGAATTTAAAAGGCTTAAGCGATCACCCAAAGGTTGATAAGTGTAGCGTCTGCCCTCTAGGGTGCTGTCATCAAAGCTTCCCCGACATAACCCCCCTCAGACCTGGCAGCAGAAGCCTGTCTGATTCCGAGAACCCAGGCTTGGCGCTGTGTCCCCTTACCTCATCCTCTGGAGTAGGAGGAAGAACTGTGCTGGAGCTGAGCGTGACATCTCAGAAGCAGTCCGAATGGTTACTGTGCCAAATATGTAGGAGCTGGAGACAACCAAATGAACCAACAATGCAGTGATGGGGTAAAATATAAATTATAAAGATTCTGAATATATCATTGAAGATGCTGGCTAAAGTAAGAGGGTTTAGTTAAGAATAGTCTGAGAAGTGGTTAGGCGATACCAGTCTGTGAAAAAGAGGATTGAGGACATTTCATGAAGGTCTGGCATTATTGGAGGGTGGTTTGCCCATTGCCATCTCTTCACATAAGGTTCAATGGATGCAGCTGCTGGGAAGGTTGTAAGGAGAACAGAAATATAACCGTGCTTGATAGAGGTCTCACTAGATGTTCCTTCTCTTGGCCTCTCAGTTATATTTGATGCAACTGACCACTCTAGTTTCTGGGACACTTCAGCAAACAAAATGCAAAGCCATTCTGTCTCACAGTTTTCTCTCAGATATTCCTTATTTCTCATTAGTAGCAGTTTGTCCTTTAGACCAGTCATTGCCCCCTCCTCTGTTGACGCTTTCTTGGGAGTTCATTTATCCCCAGGATCTTACAACCCTGAATAATGTCATTACCTTTGATCTGGAGCGGTCACCGGGGAGTTGTGCCAAGAACCAAGCTACCCCTATTGTCAGGAGTGCACCGCAAACCAGCTGTGTCCAATCCACAGTGTTGAGTCATTGTTCTTTTAGACCAACCAGGGAGTTTGCTACATGGAAGGTTGGGGGATTCTACCTTCTGGCTTAAATCTGGCCTGCACTCTTGCAACCCTATTTGTGGAACTTAATGAAGAACAGTTGTGAGGCCCCTTCAGGAGAAACTGGCCCAGTAGCTGCTGTAGGTCCTTCACTTGCACTTGGAGATTATGGTGGCTACCCACTCATTCCTTACCAGCCTGGGTAGCATATGCTTATAGATTTAGTTTTTTGTTTGTTTTTTAGGATTTTATTTATTTATTCATGACAGAGAGAGGCAGAGACATAGACACGGAGCTGTAGGACTCGATCCCGGTACTCCGGGATCACACCCTGAGCCAAAGGCAGATGCTCAACCACTGAGCCACCCAGGCGTCCCTCAATACAGTTTTTAAAATGATACTCTTCTTTTGCCTATTTGTTATTCTTAGTTCCTATCTGGCCCATTCAAAGCTCTGAAGAGAGCTTGGTGAACAACTATAATGAGGACTCCCCAGGTGCTGTGTGCCCCCTCAACAAAAGCAAGCAATTATCCTCTCAATTTTTGCTCTTGGTTCTTGATAGACCCTCCAGGTAGGAAACCATTGAATGCATTCCTTGCATGCAGAAGAACATACTCATATTTGTTAGGCATTGGGCATAAAGAATATATTAGTATTCATTCATATTTAATGCCTGTAATGTATTAGGACCTGTGCATAAAGCAATATAACAAGACGAACTTGCAAAGCTTATGTAGTTGAGTACAGGAGACAGATGAAACCAGGAATTTTAACATCTTGTAAGAAAAGTTAGGTAGATGATGCCAAGGGGCACCAAATGCAGGAGATAGGAAGGCTTCCTGGAAGAAGTGATCATCTAAATGGAGTGCTTGCTACCCAGCAGAAGACAAGTTGCACTGCTAATTGAGATTTTGTATGTATGTCTGTATTTATTTATTTATTTAAAAACAGAGAGACACACAGAGGGAGAAGCAGGCTCCATGCAGGTAGCCCGACGTGGGACTCGATCCTGGGACTCCAGGATCACGCCCTGGGCCGAAGGCAGCACTAAACTGCTGAGCCACCTGGGCTGCCCCTAATTGAGATTTTGAACAGAAAGGAAATAATAAAGCCTGGAAGAGGTGGATTTAATGAGTTTGGTTTAGATGAGTTAAACTTGGTGTGTTGAGAAATTTTAATGGAGAAGGTATCTGCTCAGGGGACTAGATTAGAGATTTCAGAGTGGTCAGCATGTCATGGTAACTGAAGCCATGGGAGTGACTGGTATTACTCAGAGTGCTGGTGCAGAGTAACAACCTTGAATATAATAAGGGGCAAAGTAAGCCCACAAAGGAGACTAAGTAGCCTAAGATGTAAGGGGACACAAATAGAACAGAGCATGAAGCCAAGGCACAAAGTTCCATACGTTACTTGGACTCTCGTATTTTTAGGACAGGGAACACATTGCAGACAGATTTGCTGCTGAATTCTTAAGGACTGCTGATTCCATCACTACTCCAGACTCTTAAGGATTTCTCCCAAAGAAAACACTGTTATACAAGCATTTCCTACCTGTGTGGCCAGTGCTCTAGCTTTCTTCTCTGGTTCCTTTGGCCCATCCATATTCCTCTGCAAAGTCTTAATGCAGATTCCAAGGACCTAATGAGTTTTCAGTCTACTTCAGGAGGATTCTCCAGGCTTGGCAACCATTTCCCTTGCACATTGTGACACAATTCTCTTGCCCCAGTGTTCTCAACAAGCTGCCCTGCCCACCTAGAAACCCCTTTCCTTCCTGCCATATTCAAAAATCTTAACTTCCTCGCAGGAATTCCATGTGGATATATCAGGATGCTCTCAGTGGCATGTGACACAATAGCTTGTCTAATTCAAGCTGGCTTAAACAAGAAGGAATATTTGTCTTACATAGTTGGAAAATCAGAGGTTGAATTTAGAGACTGAATTTAGTGTTCACGTCAGAGATGCCCTCAAAGGTTGTACTCTTTCCATATTAGCTCTGCTATCCTCAGCGTGTTGGTGTTGGCAAGGGTCATGCTGTCTCTCCTCATGCTCAAAAGATGGATACAACAGTTCCAGGCCTCACACCAAGACACTGTCCAAATGTAAGAAGGATCCATCCTTCTTTATAGATCCTAGGTGGGATCTTTGGTTTCCACAGCCAATCTAGCAAGCTTCCCTTCACACTTCTAAGGCCAAGATTGAGTCACGTGACTGTTGTGAAATCATTGCCCAGGGCTAAGGTTATTTATATAGAGTAAAATGGATAGTGGGAATCAATCACTATAACTCGATTATGGGAAAGAGGTGAAAAGTATCAAGTCTAAATAACCATAATATTCTAGCTGTCACCAATTACTCCACCCAGGTGTTTACCCTTGCCAATATTGACCATCAGTGATCGTTAACTGTTAATCATTTAAAATTTCTAAGGAGTTTTAAATTTTTTCTGAGCTTTATTTATTTGAGAGAGCGTATGGGTGGTGTAAGCAGGGGGAGGGATAGAGGGAAAGAGAATCTCAAGCAGATGCAGTGCTGGTAAGGAGCCCAACTCGGGTCTCCATCTCACAACCCTGAGATAACGACCTGAGCAGAACCAAGTGTCAAATGCTTAACCACTGAGCAACCCAGTCACCCCTAAATATTTTAAGTAATCTCTACCCTTAATGTGGGACTTGAACTGAATAGCCTCAGACCAAGAGTTGCATGCTCTGCCAGCTGAGCCTCCCCAATTATTATTCAAATAATAATTGTCTCCATATCTCTGGCTGACTCTAATCTTTGTATGGGGGTCTTATGCAGCCCTTGGGGATGGTTAAAGCTTTTGGAGAGAATGTCCTGAAAATTCCTTAATATTTGTTAATGCATTAAGCAGCCGCTACTGTGGGTCTGACACTGGCCTGAGAGCTAGAGAGAAGACAAAGCAAGAGCGCTCTCTCTCTCTCTCTCTCTCTCTCTCTCTCTCTCTCTCTCTCTCTCTCTCTCGAAGACTAGTCCACGCTGTGGGGGCGTGTCCAGGAGAAACACCCAGACCTGAGCCTGGAAAGTGACTGGGTGGGGGAGGAGGTGGGTATTAGGGTTCTAGATAGCTCTGAAAAATTGAGCTTCCCCCGATGAGACAGCGAGAGTAAGTCGTAAACACTTTGAAACACAAGAGTGACCCAACGTATTCCATGCACCCACTTCCTGCAGATTCTCCAGACTGCTCCCTGGAGGAAATCCTTTTGGTCTGTGGGATTAAGACCCTTCACATTTTCCTCACCCATTTGGCGCTGGAGCTGATGTGCCACCCTCACAGGAGAGCGCGGAGAAGGGTCTGCCCAGAGAACCAAGTTAACCCCTGATGAATGGAGGAGCTTTCCAAGCCACCAGAGCAGGACGCAACCGCCTGCAGGCCTTCAGCTGGCAGGATTCGCACCCACGTCCTCGCCACTGGTATTCGAGTCCTGGGCTCAACGTGGGGTACTATCCTGTCACCCCCACTTTTCACTGACTCGAAAGAAGTTCAGAAAGACTTGTCTTCCCCTCCGCCCCCCAAACCAAAAACGTCAGGACAAACTACAGCCCTAGGGTTTTCGGATAAAGGCCTGAGGTGACGGCGGGCGGCTCTCGGTGCGCGGCCCGCTGACGGCCCTCCCAGCCCCCGCGCGCCCCGCCGTCGCGCCTGCGCACTGGCGCCCGCGGGGCCGGAGGCGGGGCAGCCCGCGGCTCCGCCCCTTGGCGCGGCCCTTCGGCTGCCTGGCAAGACTCTGCCTCACTCGCCCACAGTGCCGGGCAGCAGCAGCGCGAGGTGTTCGTGCGGCAGGATGAGTGCAGGCTCTGATCCCGTGGTCATCGTCTCGGCGGCGCGGACCCCCATAGGTAAGTGGCCGGGGGCGGCTCGGCCGCGGGGACCCCGGAGCCCCGGGGATCCCCCGGAGCCCCTCGGAACCCTGCACCTCGCGCCTCTTCGGGCCCACGGGCCGGCAGCCCCGCCCCGTCCTCGCCCGGTGAGGCCCACCGCGCGTCGCGTGCTCCGATTGGGTCCCCGGGTAGAACCACCGCGCCGCCCTGCCGTGCTATTGGCTGGCGGAGGTAGGCGCTGTCTTTCGAGTCCTCTGGTTGGCCAGCTCCGGGAGGAACCATGTCGGCCCTGTGGCGGCAGGGGCGGGGTCGCGGGGTGGCCTGAGCCGGGCGGGGGTGGTGAACGGAGGATTCCTGAGACTTGCCTCCCGTGGCTTAGCGCCGTGGAGATTTCAAAGCCCTTGGGCCGTCGACCCCTTTTGTTGGGGGGAGCGTGGGCCGCCCCCATCTGCTGGCGCTGGGGAAATGGAGGGGTGGGTTTCCCGCGGGTCCGCTCGGTCGCGGGCCAGCCGCGCTGGGCGCGCAGCTCATCGCCCCTGCCTGCCCTTCTGCCCTAGGCTCCTTCAATGGTGCCCTAGCCACCGTCCCTGCCCATGACCTGGGCTCATCTGTCATCAAAGAAGCCCTGAAGAGGGCCGCTGTGGCTCCCGAAGAGGTGTCGGAGGTCATATTTGGACACGTTTTGGCGGCAGGTAACTCCTCAGGGACCGCGGAGGTTTACTGGAAGCAGCTCATCATACCCCCCTTTCACCCCCGCCCCCCCGCCCCCCAGCTCCCGAAATCTAAGTTCCTACCTCCAGAGATCTGCTCGCGGTGGTTCCCTCTGTTGGATTTCTTCAGGCTCCCCCGTGCCAAGCCCCTTCACAGGCATTTCCTGGTGAGCCCGGGCTAGACCACCGCCCTCCACTGTCTTTTCACTCCTTAGAACCAGGCTCAACCTCACCCACCAGAGACTGTACACGGCCCTCCCTATGCCCCTAAAGTGCCACACGTTCAACAGACATGTATGAATTCCTCGTTTGTGCCCTGCACCGTGCTAGGTGCTGGGGCCAGGGCTCCAACCACCCAGGTAAGGACTCACTTCCCACCTGGGAAGGGAGGCCGCACTTCCTGCTCCTCACAGGGCTCTGGCTCCCTGGATGGGGACACGTGAGTCATCAGAGCGCTCCAGCCTCACTTCTGGTTCCCACTGAGTTTACAGACCTGCGATCACTGAAAGTTCCTGGTTAGTTATTAATAGATTCATGCTCACTCAGTAGCATGAATTCTCATTATTCCTAGTGGTACTGGGTAATGCTCACTTACAACTGACTTCTGTCTTTACCCTGAGACCTGGCCCATTGTTTGGTGAAGTCACTTGATGGTTTTCTAGTTCCTCTTCCTGATTCTCAAATTGTCCTTATGGCCTGTAAAGTTGGAGCCTAATGCTTTCTCATGACTCTCAAGGGCTTTATTTATTTATTTTAAAGATTTTTATTGATTCATGAGAGACGCAGAGAGAATGAGAGAGAGAGAGACAGTCTCCATGCAGGGAGCCAGATGCGGAACTCAATCCTGGGACCCCAGGACCACGCCCTGGGCCGAAGGCAGGTGCTAAACCACTGAGCCACCCAGGGATTCCCCTCTCAAGGGCTTTAAAATACACAAGTAACATCCTCAGACTGGCCACCTTCAGTCCACATCCTCCTTCCTTCCCAGACCTACCCACAATTCAGACTTACTCAGTTGCCATAGGGTGCTCCATGCTGGTCTCCCTGTTATCTCTTCCACATCTGTCCTCGATAGTACCTCTACATAATTTAATAGAAATAATAGCTGTGTTCATTGAGGGCCTAATAAGCGCTGGGCTTTTAAGCTGTGCTTAGTGCTTTCATTGCTTTACTGAGTCCTATCCATAACTCCACTGAATTGTATTATCTCCATTTTGCAAATGAATAAATGAGATTTTGAAAGGTCAAGTCACTTTTTTATTTTTATTTTTTTTTAAGATTTTATTTATTCATGAGAAACACACACACACACACACACACACACAGAGAGAGAGAGAGAGAGAGACGCAGAGACACAGGCAGAGGGAGAAGCAGGCTCCATGCAGGGAGCCTGATGTGGGACTCGATCCTGGGTCTCCAGGATCAGGCCCTGGGCCGAAGGCAGACACTCAACCGCTGAGCCACCCAGGGATCCCCCAGGTCAAGTCACTTCCCCAGGGGCACAGTTTGAAGTGCAGCTAGCATTTGAACCCTCATCTGTCCTAGTCCTTAAAGCTAGGTACCTTTCACAGTCTTGTAAAAATATTAACCAAGCACCTGCTATGCACCACTAGGGATAAGCTGTGTTCGTAAAGGGTAGAATTCATCATTCTTGTGGAGCTCATATTCTGCTAAATGCTAGACTATATTATCTAATTATGTGTAGGACTCATTTCTTACCTTGAAGATGGGGGTTATAAATAAACACATAATATTTTTATGAAGGAGTTATTTATTTAAATGCATATGTAATTAATTGTAGCTTCAAAAACGAGCCTGAAGTGATCGTCTTTTTTATTAACTTCCATGCTATGTGTTTCATTCAGAGGTATTTTGATTCTTTTTTTTTTTTTTAAGATTTATTTATTTGAGAGAAAGTATCTGCATGAGTGGGAGGAGAGGCAGAGGGAGAGGGAAAATGTTAAGCAGACTCCCCACTGAGCTTGGAGCTGGACTTGAGGTTCAGGTTCAGGACCCTGAGATCATGCATGACATGAGCCAGAATCAAGAGCCGGCCACCTAACCGACTGAGCCACCCAGGCATCTTTGATTCTTTTTTAAAAAACTTTATTTAATTTTAAGATTTTATTTATTTATTCATGAGAGACACAGAGAGAGATTGAGGCAGAGACACAGGCAGAGGGAGAAGCAGGCTTCCTACAGGGAGCCCAACATGGGACTTGATTGTGGGACTCGATCCTGGGACTCTGGGATCACACCCTGGGCCGAAGGCAGGCGCTCAACTGCTGAGCCACCCAGGTGTCCCAGCATCCTTGATTCTGTCTTTTTAATAATTTTTCCTATACTTGTCTTCAGTCTCAGTCTCAAGGCTACCAGTCTAATCCCAGATAAGGAACATTATGATGAAGATAATCTTTAAATTTTTGTCTGTGACCCATTTGCTAGTTTTTTTGCTAACAAACTCATTGAGGAAGGATGCTAGGTATGGGTAGATCTGAAATTTGCAACAGAGTGACCACTGTGTAAACATTGATCCTTTGATAACAGATAGTGGGGACTGAGAACATTTGGAACTTTCAACTCCCTTCCCTTCTCTGCTACGATTATGTGCGTGGTCTATTTCTTGCTGAGAGGTATCTGTGTTCCTGTCAGGTTGTGGGCAGAATCCTGTTCGACAGGCCAGTATGGGCGCAGGAATCCCTTATGCCGTTCCAGCGTGGAGCTGCCAAATGGTCTGTGGGTCAGGCCTAAAAGCCGTGTGTCTTGCAGCACAGTCAATAGGGATAGGAGACTCCAGCATTGTGGTGGCAGGAGGCATGGAAAGTATGAGCAAGGTGAGGCCTCTGGAGGTAAGGCTGTCACTGACCGCTCCCTAATAAACTCCCGTCCATACCATAGCAGAGTAAACTGATGCGTCTTAGAGCTGAAACCAAGCAGTAAACAAATAAACAATGGATTCCATCTCCATCTCTACCTGGATAGTATACTTTTTTTTCTAAAATGTTATCAGCATAAAATATTTCCTGAATTAAACTTATAACATTAGTTGGTCCATCTTAAATTTCTTTCTCCTTGTGGGAAAAAGTCAAAAACAGATGTTTTCACTTACTGTCCTACACTTGACAAGGAGGACCCCAGGGACCAAATTTGGTCGACCCTTTTGAAAGCATTTGGAATGTGGAAAAGAGGACCAGTGAGTGGTACCTTCTCTAATAGGCTTGCCAGGTGGGATTTGTTTCACCAAGGTCCATCCCTCGAATTGGCATGGCAGTGAAAAGGAGAAAGTATAGCCCTTGCTTCCTCCAGGCAGTTGCAGGTCTGACCTGAAGGTCCCCTAGACAGAGGCTGATTCTGCTCAGTGGCCCAGGAGGAGGTAAGGCATCAAACAGGGTCAGCGTAACCCTGACGGGACTATGCTAGTGTCTGTGTCACACTTTGCAAGATGCTTTTGTACATACAGTCACAACAGCCCTTTGAAGGTAGGTGGTATCATTCCCAATTTACAGGTCAGGAAACTGAGGCCCAGAGCCAAGTTTCTGACTCCAGGTCTTTCCATTCTATTATAGAGCTGCTATAGAGTTGGTAGGAGTTAAAAAGATCCCCCCACCCAGAAATCCCTTCCCATGAGTTAATTAGGCAACCTGATTATTCTCACTATAGGCATTAGATCTTCTGGTTTTTTTTAAAGATTTTATTTATTTCTTCATGAGAGAGACAGACACATAAGGAGAGGGAGAAGCATGCTCCCTGTGGGGAGCCTGATGGAGACTCTGTCCCAGGACCCTGAGATCATGCCCTGAGCCGAAGGCAGACACTCAACCACTGAGCTATCCACACGTCCCAGCATTACATCTTTCATAAATAAATGACACATTGTTAGCATCCTTTATGCCTTTGGATGTGACCCTCATTTAACAAATAGCTGGTTGCCTCTTTGGAAAGAATAAATGAAGTTTTTAAGGAAATAGGACACAAAATGGGTTGATGTGGTGGTAAATGGAAATAGCTAGGTAGGAGAGGATCAGCTTCTCAGGAGCCGACAGGATAGAGTAGACTGCTGATTCTAGGGGTCTTGAGGCCCTAGGCCCTAGGTGGGGAAGAGGACAGGTCCCAGGGGCAACTAGGTGAAGACTGAGCAACACCGGGTAGTTTTGAGTGGGATTTTGAGGAAAGGACTAGTCCTAAGTCCATTTGTATTTCTTGTTTCCAGGCTCCTCACTTGGTTCACTTGAGGGCAGGAGTCAAGATCGGGGAAATGCCACTGGCTGACAGCATCCTCTGTGATGGGCTCACTGATGCATTCCACAACTATCACATGGGCATAACAGGTAAGGCCGACGCCACTGGAAACAGTAACTGCACGAAGTTTAAAAAAGATCCTGTAATCGCTAACTTTACAGATGCTTTCCTCCTGGAGGGTGGGTACCACATCCTGATGACTCTGCATCACTGCTGGTGAGGCTCAGTCCACCTGGATAAGCTGACCTGGGGAGACAGCCTGTCTCCCCAGTGTTGACTCCTTGACCATCGTGGAATGTTAGAGGCAGGTGGTGCTTCAGAGCTCTGAGCAATGTCCCATTTTACTGTTGGAAGAAACCAGGGCCCCTGAACAGGTTTTGTGGCCCAGGCAACATCAGAGGCAAACAGGTGCTTCTGGTGCCTTGCACTGCCTTCTTTGCCTGGCACAACCCAGTCTTTGTAGGTTGTCTGCGGTTCAGGTGTCCTGGCAGGGCAGCCAGAAGATCAAATGAGCTCCTGTCTTTCCTGCATTTAGAATGTAAAACTTAAGAACAAAAGGGACATTTAACTTTAGAGTTGAAGGAATAAGCCCTGAGAGGTTCCACCCTTGTTTATTTATTTGTTTTTAAAAATTCTTTTTTTTTAATGATTTCATTTATTTATTCATGAAAGACACAGACAGAGAGAGAGAGAGGCAGAGGCAGAGGCAGTGGGAGAAGCAGGCTCCATGCCGGGAGCCTGATGCGGGACTCGATCCAGGACTCCAGGATCACACCCTGAGCCCAAGGCAGGCACCAAACCGCTGAGCCACCCAGGAATCCCCTCCACCCTTGTTTAAATGCATATGGTAGTGGCTCTGAGTCTAGGTGAAGGTATAATAAATCTGATGGAAGTCATATGAAAAAGTGGGGGAAAGAGCAAGATTCTAAGTAGAGGGAACAGCATGTGTCAAGGCAAAGGTGGAGAGGCATACAGGCAGGGGGAGCAGTGAGAAGCTGAAGCGTCTTGGCCACCAAGAGCGAGACCAGCAGCGAGGACGGCTGGAGAGGGTGGCCAAGCCACGGGAGGCTCTGTATGCCGTGCCGGGCTCTTACTTGTCATCCTGTCCCGACTGGAGATCCTCAAAGTGTCATACTCCAGCCAACTGTCTCAACATCACCATAGGCTGTCATTGAAAATCTAGCTCCCAAGCCCCTTTCCGCAGTGTCACAGGCTGAATTGTGATCTTCCGAAGGTCATACATTGAAGCCCTAACCCCCAGAACCTCAGAATAGGACTGTATTGGTAGTTGGGGCATTTGAAGGAGTAATTAAGTTAAAACAAGGCCTTTACTGTGGCCCTTAATGCTGTCTAACTGGTGGCCTTGTAAGAAGAGGATGAAATATGGGAGATGTCAGCCCAGGACAAAGACTGTAGGCAGACACAGTGAGAAAGTGGTTGGAAGTGAGGCCTCAGGAGAAAACAGACCTGCTCAGGCCTTAATTGTGAACTTCTGTTCTCCATAATTATGGGAACATAAATTTCTGTTGTTTAAAAAAAAAAGTCTCAGGCCATATTGTAGTAACAAGCAGCTGTTTTCAGATATTGGCCAACAATCACGTAAGACTGAGATTCTTTTTTTTTTTCCCCTTCCCCTGCTAGGGCCTTTATTCACAAGGGCCTTCCAGAACCTTCCAAATTCCCAGCACCCCACAGCTCTGCCGCCCGCAGGCTCCTTTTGGGGGACTATTTGGAATAGTCCAAATTAGCAACCACCCTCTACCCCCCTTCTTTCAGGCTCCAGACAAAGGCTGTGACTCTGGGGAAGGTCTTGCATCTTTTCCACAATGATGCAGGTATCTCTAGTGGGCTGGGCCTCAGTAGGCTGGGAGGGACGGTTGACAGGATCTATCATTTCCTACTGGCTGTTGTCCTTCTCTTGTTGGTATTTCCTCTGCTCCTGGATGGCTTGTTCTAACAAGGGTAGATGCATTCTTTCCACACAAGTCAATACCTGGGCTGTTCCCCACGGAGCCTCTGTCTGATGCCTATCAGATCTTCACTCCTCTCAGCCTTGGGAAATTTTCCCTTCTAGAATAATATGGAGGAACATGTTGTTCTTCCCTTTCAGGTGCTTGAGACCCTGGGGACAAGGTACAGGGAGTCCACCTGGGCTTGGAATGGCTCCATCCCTGGGGTCACTCCAGATTGAATTATGTCACAGAGCCATAGCCTGCTGAATGTTCTCTGTGTGCCCCTTTCAGGGTCTTGGCCCAGGGGAAATAAGAGACCCAAGTTTGGGCAGCATCCGAAATGGTGGAGAGGGATGCTTGAAGATTCCTATCAGGGCACTGGGGCCTCAGGTTCCCTCCTCCTACCCTGCATGATCCTATGGCGAGGGAGGAGCAGTTAGCAGAGGGCTTTGCTTCCCCCTCAGGGCAATTTCTTGCCCTTCTTCTGGGGTCCCCTTTCTGGGGGCTGTTCTAGGCATCCCCTGGATAAGAGAGGGGGACTCTCCCATACAAGTACCGTCTCTATCTCAAATGTGGTCAGTCACAAGACAGTTTTTTTTTTTTTTTTTTTTTTTTTTTTAAGTAAGGGGCTTAAACTCTTGACCCTGAGATCAGGACCTGAGCTGAGATCAGGAGTCAGATGTGGAAATGACTAAGCTACCCAGACACCCCAAGATTCTTGGAAGAAGGGGAAAATCCCACCCACACTGACTTTCTACCTGGGGGGATGGTGTCTATTGAGCTGGGGATGCAGAGGTCAGAGTTTGAAGCTGCTGAGATGCCTGGAGTTTGTGGGGCAGAGTATTGGAGAGAAGGGAGCTAGAAAAGGAGCTCCAGAAATCTCCATAAGTGTTCCCTCAACTCTTGGGTCAGATACTCAGCTATGCATGTGCAGGACCACAACTTACAAGGTCTAGTAGAAATAGCTGCTGGGGAGCTGTGACTTGATTACTTGGAAACAGGAGTGTTCTGATCATTCAGAGTAGAAACTTTACTGAACCCGCTGGACACTCCATTGACATCTCAGAAAGGCCACTGTTTAGGTCCAGGGCCACTGTAGCCCCACAGTAAGGACTACTCTAGGCCCAAACTAATAAGCTTAAAAAATAAGCTTCAAAAGGATCTAGAAGATCTGCCAGTATGTTAATGGGAATGAAACTCAGTGTACTTGCTAAAGATAATAAAATCCAGATGTTCAATAGTATAGCAAATGTAATGTCCAGCATGCAATAAGAAATTTCTAGACACTCACAGAAGTAGGAAAATGTAGCCTGTAACCAGGAGAAAAAATGGTCAATAGAATCTGATCCTCAATGGCAGATAACTGGAATCAGGAAACAAAGATTTTAAAGGTGCTACTTTACCTGTGTTTAAGGATAAAGGAGGGGACGCCTGAGTGGCTCAGCGGTTGAGCGTCTGCCTTGGGCTCAGGGTGTGATCCTGGGATCTGAGATTGAGTCCCACATCAGGCTCCTTGCAGGAAGCCTGCTTCTCCCTCTGCCTGTGTCTCTGCCTCTCTCTCTCTGTGTCTCTCATAAATAAATAAATAAAATCTTTAAAAAAAAAAGATATAAAGGAAAACATGGGGAGAATCTCAGTAGTAAAAGGGGACATACACACAAGTACCAGATGAAAATTAGAACTGCAAAGCCTATGATCTGAGATGAGAACCCCACTGGATAGCCCTCACGGAAAACTGGAGACAGAAGACAGGCTTGGTTGATTTATAGTAGCAGATACGACCTGAAGAACACAGAGAAAAAAGATGGAAGAAAAAATGAACAGAGCCTCAATGACCTGGTCCAGAGCAAAATAAACTGGACTGACATGCGTGGAATAGGAGTCTTGGAAGAAAGAGAAAGGAGGCAGAAAAAAATATTGAAGAAATAGTAGCAGAAAATGTCCAAATTTTGTGAAAAACACAGTTCATTTACCAAGAAAGATAAAAGTTGCTCTCTGGCAAATTTAATAAAGCTACTGAAAAAGAAAAGATAAAAAAATATGGAAATCAACTAGAGAAAAACTATTATCTTATGGGCATGGGAACAACAATATGAATGCTGGATAACTCATCAGAAACAGTGGAAGCTGCTGGACTAAAGTGCTGGCAGAAAGTCATCCACCCAGAATTCTGCAACAAGTGAAAATAGCCTTCAAGAATTGAGAGTGAAATAAAGACCTTTCTTAGGTGAGGAAAAATGAATTTATTGCCAACACCCCTCCTCTCAGAAATGCTGAAGGACGTTCTTGAAACTAGAGGGAATTTTTAAAAATATTTTATTTATTTATTCATGAGAGACAGAGAGAGAGAGAGAGAGAGGCAGAGACCCAGGCAGAGGGAGAAGCAGGCGCCATGCAGGGAGCCTGATGTGGGACTCAATCCTGGGTCTCCAGGATCCCGCTCCAGGCTGAAGGTGGCGCTAAACCGCTGAGCCACTGGGGCTGCCTGAAACCAGAGGGAATTGAAAGCAGATGGAAATTCAGATCTACAGGAATGAATGAGGAGCACCACAAATTGTAACTCTGCTGGTAAATGTAAAAGGGTTCTTTTTTTTCCTGTTATTTTTTTTTTTTCTGTTGAAAGCAAAAAGTTTAACACTGTATCGTAAGGTTTACAACATATGCTATTGTGTGAGAACTAAGGATGGAAGAAAGTGGACATATACTGTCTCAACGTTCTTAAATTTAACACGGAGCACTACAGTATTAACTCGAAGTAAACAGGTTAAGGACCCATAATGTAATACCTAGATTGTCACTAAAGACTGTGCAAAGACTTATGGCCACAGGGTGGTCCCATCATAACTGTAGCAGACTTTCTCTTAGGAATTGACAAGTTGATGCTAACATTTATATGGAAACACAGAGGACCTAGAATAGCCAAACAAAGGAAAAATAGGACTTACATTATCCAATTCAAACACTGAGTATAAAGCTGTGGTAACCAAGACGGTGTGGTTGTGGCATAAGGACAGGTAGGTGGGCCAGTGGAATGGAGTAGAGTTCAGAAATGGACGTAGACTTGTGCTGATTTTCAATGAAGGTACCAGTGTAATGAGATGAGGGAAGGGAAACCTTTTCCTGTGAGTGGTCCTGGAACAAGTTACTCATGTGGGAAAGATGACCCTCAACTCCTACCTCATACCATAATTACACACATGGAAAAGATGACCCTCAATTCCTACCTTACACCATAGTTACACACGTGGAAATGATGACCCTCAACTCCTATCTCACACCATAGTTACCCATATGGAAAAGAGAACCCTCAACTTTTACACCACCAGAGTTACGTGGGAAAGATGACCTTCAACTCGTACCTCATACTAAACAGATACTCACTTGTGATGAATCATGTACCTAAAATTAAAATCAAAGAAGTCGACATAGAATAGCTTCTGAACCAAGGAGTAATAAGTAAAGACAGTACTGAGAAGGCAATAACCTCAGAAGAAAAACTAGATAAATTAGATTTCTAAAAATGAAAACTTATGGGCAGCCCCAGTGGTGCAGCGGTTTAGCGCCGCCTGCAGCCTAGGGCGTGATCCTGGAGACCCTGGATCGAGTCCCACATCAGGCTCTCTGCATGGTGCCTGCTTCTCCCTCTGCCTGTGTCTCTGCCTCTCTGTCTCTCTCTGTGTGTGTCTCTATGAATAAAAAAAAAGAAAACTTATCATCAAAAGCACTATTAAGAAAATAAGCCGAAAGAAAGAAAGAAAGAAAGAAAGAAAGAAAGAAAGAAAGAAAGAAAGAAAGAAAATAAGCCACCAACTGGGAGAAAATATTCATGATACATATAAGAATTTCTATAATAAGAATAAAAAAGACAACCCAATTGAAAAATGATCTAAAGATCCTGCACATATTTCATAAAGGAAGATATATGAATGGCCAATAAGCACAAAAAAGAGGCTCATCGTCACTTCAGGAAATGTAAATTAAAACCACAGTAAGATACTACTCTACACCTACCAGAATGATTAAGATTAAAATAATTGACATCACCAAATATTGGCAAGGATGTGGAGCAACTAGAATTCCTCCTACATTGCAGGCATAAAGTGGTACAATGTACTTTGGAAAAGATTGGGCAATTTCTCTACCAAAGTCACGTGAAGACATGATCACTAAAAGCTTTGCACAAGCAAGTTCACAGTAGCTTTATTCATAAGAGTCAAGATGTAGAAATGGTTGAGGTATCCAACAGGAGAATACATAATAAAAAAGTTGTACCATGGAATACCACTCAGCAAGAAAAAAGGAACAAACAGTAATCAATTTAACAATATGGGTAAATATGGGGTGCCTGGGTGGCCCAGTCAGTTAAGTGTCTGCCTTCAGCTCAGGTCGTGATCTCAGGGTCTTGCGATCAAGTCGCACATCATTGGGCTCCCTGTTCAGTGGAGAGTCTGCTTTTCCCTCTGCCACTCCCCCTCTTGTGATCTCTCTCATTGCCTCTCCCTCCCAAATAAATTAAATCTTTAAAAAAGAACCGATATGGGTAAATATGATAAACAGAATACTGAGCAAAAGACATTGAGTTGCATTTCTAATTTATGGTGAAAGAAATCAGAACATTATTTCCTTCAAAGAGGGTGAGATGGGGAAGGGGCATGTGAGAACTTTCTGGGGTGATGGAAATACTACATATATGGGATATGTGGTTGCATGCATTTGTCAGAACTTCTTGAATTATAGACTTAATATTTTTGTATTTCACTCTGTATAAGTTTTACCTAAAAAAAGAAAAGAATTGTAAACAAATATTGAGCTGTAGTTATTAGGTTTGCTTTTCCCAGTGATGTGGGCCAGCATGTTCTGAAACTATCTTGTATAAATTCTAGATCTGAGCAAAGGAGTGGATATATTGAGGATAGTGGGAACCAGGCTTCTCACAATTATAGAAGGGAGTTCAAGTATGGCAAAGGGAAGTGTGCACCAGTGGTATTAAATTGCATCCAGAGACATTAGTATGAATGCAAGGTATCCCGCGAGTGTGTATACAATTGCAAATTGTATGTGTATGTAAGTTCCTAGTGAACAGGCACAGAAACAGTGACATGCCAGTAATAGTGAGCAGTCCTGACACCCAGATCTTTCTAAATGCGTTCTCTTGGCAACCTGGGCGGCTCAGCGGTTTAGCGCCGACTTCCGCCCAGGGCGTGATCCTGGAGACCCGGGATCGAGTCCCACATCGGGCTCCATGTGTGGAGCCTGCTTCTCCCTCTGCCTCTCTCTCCCTCTCCTTCTTTGTCTCTCATGAATAAATAAATACAATCTTAAAAAAAAAAAAAAAAAAAAAAAAAACCTTCTCCACTAAAGAGAACTAAGGTTCCTTTGAGAAGTAGCTCATTCCAGGGTAGGGCAAAGTGCTACAAAAATCAGGCTCTTCCCTGGCACTGCCTGTGGATGGGGCAGCCACCTCCCGCTTGACATCACAGCCACTCTCAGACCTCTGGTAAAGCCCAAGATCATTAGAAAGAGGGCCAGGAAGTTCACCCAGGACCAGTCAGACCAATGTGTCATATTTAAGCACGGCTGGCAGAAACCCAGAGGCACTGACAGGAGGGTGCACAGAAGATTCAGCGACCAGAACTTGATGCCCAGCACTCGTTATGGGAGTAGCAAGATGACAAAGCCCATGCTGCCCAGTGGCTTCCAGAAGTTCCTAGTCAGGGAGCTTGAAGTGCTACTGATGTGCAACACATCTTCCTGCATGAGACGGCTCATAGTGTCTCCTCAAGGACCACCAAACCACTGTGGTAGGAGCAGCCCTGCTGGCCATCAGTTACCAATCCCAATGCCAGGCTGCACAGCAAAGAAAATGAACAGCTTATGTGCATATCATATTTGTGTTAATAAATCCATAAAACTATAAGAAAAAGTGCTTAGAGCACATGGGGACATGTCAGAAGGACACAGGAGCCAACTTAAAGGACTCCAACTGCCCAAATCTTGAACAATTTGAACATCACAATAAAAATGACAGTAATGGGTTATAGAACTTACTAAATGAAGTGAAAATATTTGAGTCCATACTGATGTCAGTATGATAAATGGAGAGAGGGAAAAGCCCTGTATAGTAGATGCCAGTTACTGTATGCCAAGGAAGGTTGGAGTTGGAAAATCATGAATGCTGATGAGTAGCAGGGGAAATAGGAAAAAGGCATTTCATCATAATGTCAAAAATACTCCCCATAACTTCCTGATCAAATATAAATTATAAATGGAAAAGTAATAACTTTATGGTGTAGAGATGCTTCCACCAAGTGATCAGAGTTCACACACCTGAGATAAACTAATATCACAGGTATCATGATAAGATTCACTGAGATCATGTCAGTAGGATACCTGCTTTTCTGCAAAATCTTAATCTAATCTTGAGAAATCTCGAGCCTAAATTGGAGACATTTGATAAAAGAACTGGCCCCCACTCTTCAAAAATATTGAGGTTAAGAAACACAAAGATAGTGTGAGGAAGTGTTCTCAATAAAAAGACACTGAAGAGATGAACGGTGAGGTGCAGGGCATGATCCTGGGCTGAACATACAAATTAGCCACAAAGGACATCACTGGGACAGGAGGTGGGTAAAACTTGTATATGGACCAAAAATTAGATAACAGGATTGTACCAGTTTCCTGATTTTGATAACTGTGCTTATGTAAGAGAATGGCTGTCTGGGGGACATATACAGAGAAATTATAATTTAGGGAATAAAGAGGCATGATTGTAACTTTTCTCAGATGGTTCAGAGAGAGAATGATAAAGTAAATGGCGCAAAAATATAAACTGTTGGCGAATCTGCATAAAGGAAATTTCTGAAAATTTAGTTACCTAGGAAGGAAGCAGAGAAGGAAAGTGACTTCTTACAAGAGTCACTACAGGATTCCCAAATCCATTACCAGGGGGAGGCCAGATGGCCACAGACCAAGGTCTCCTCCCATCTGTGAGGGCTTGTCTGGGGCAAGCGGTGCTTGCTTACAGGGGCAGAACTTGAGCTACCAAAAGCCAGTTTCTGAAATATCTTTTGCTTTATCATTTTAAGATTTTATTTATTCATTCATGAGAGACACGGGGCGGGGGGGGGAAGCACAGACACAGGCAGAGGGAGAAGCAGGCTCCATGCAGGGAGCCCGATGTGGGACTTGATCCCGGGTCTCCAGGATCACGCCCCGGGCTGAAGGCGGCGCTAAACTGCTGAGCCACCCGGGCTGCCCTGCTTTATCATTATTATTATTATTTTCTTTCACAGCTGAAAATGTAGCCAAAAAATGGCAAGTGAGTAGAGAAGATCAGGACAAGTGTGCAGTTCTGTCCCAGAACAGGACGGAGAGTGCACAGAAAGCTGGGTACTTTGACAAAGAGATCGTACCGGTTTTTGTATCTTCTAGAAAAGGTAAGTCTATAGATCCATAATAGTTTAAACATCTGCATGCCTATTTATAGGTAGGAGTAATACTTCAAAGAATAATATAGAGGAAAGTTTGTACATTGTATCTTAGTTATGTCTTTCAGGTTGCAAAGAAAAGCTTCATCTTGGATACCTCTGAAAATGGCGGGTGGAGGGGGCGTGTTTATGGGGTGTGGAAGGGTGAAGAACATGGGATGCTATGTCAGCACTGGGCACTCCTGGTTCCAGTGTACACATGGCTCTGGAAATACAGCAGGGTTTGTCTAAGAAACTGGAGTGTTGGCTCAAGGTTGTCAGGAGGCAACAGCTGACTTGCCCCTCCAGGCTGAATCTCCTCAGAAATGAATATCCATTCCTTCCTGTTTTTGTATATATTTCCTATTTCTTGAGGGTCTATCTTTTTGGTCCTTTGCTGTTATCTAATATGGATGCTGTTACTGATACCTGTTGTTACCGATAACTGACGATGCATATGTCCAGCCCTTATGAATCTGGCAGTTGTAACCAGCCAAGCCCCACACCCTAGCAACCCAAACAAAGACTTGCTTTCCTCAGAAAGGACTATGGATGTGGAAAACACTCAAAGTGTCTGAGGACAGGGCTTATAGGATGTTTGAATATGCAGCTTTTTAGTGTGTACCTTACTGTTGGAATCAAAGTATTTCTAAATGAACCTTCTTTCCAAATATGAACCCTCACACATTGTGTCTGAGGACTCCACCATTCTAGCACAGACTGCCGTCACTGTACTAATCTTGGGTAATTGATTCTCCTGTTAGGTCTTACCGAAGTGAAAACAGATGAGTTTCCTCGCCATGGGAGCAACATAGAAGCCGTATCTAAGTTAAAGCCTTACTTTCTTACGGATGGAACAGGAACAGTCACCCCAGCTAACGCTTCAGGTTAGAATTCCCAAGGGCGGTTGGGGGAAATACAGTCTTCTGCTAGGTCTACTAAATCAATGCCTTTTTCATTATTTATGTAAAAATTATGCTAAAACCTTCATTTGGAGGGAAAATGTAGTTTCTACTTCATCATTACTTACCATCGTCTTATTTTCGGCTTAACCTATATACGAAAGAAAGGATTGGGCTTCCCCACATCCAACTAGACATACAGATGAAAAATCAAAATAGGGAACCGTGGAGTTTCATCTTCTGGCTCGATGCTTTTCCAAAACCAGAAACTCCTCATACCTTCTGTCCTTCTGTGAGAGCACAAGGCTATTTCTTCCATTTCTTTTTATCACTCTTCCCCTCCCCTAGTATTTTAATCTTTCTACTTTCCTTGGTTAGAATGTTCTGTGGTCAATTATGTCCTATTACCTAACTTAACATTTCTAATTACACTGTAAAAGAGGAATTAGGGCAAACAATTTTGCCAAGATGTATTAAGAATAATTGAACATGTAATAAGAGAAAGTAGACACAGGTTAGAGCTCAAGTTAACGAGCATTTAAAAAATGAAGATGTTCCTGTTGCTTACAGGAATAAATGATGGTGCTGCTGCTGTGGTTCTTATGAAGAAGTCAGAGGCTGCTAATCGAGGGCTCACACCATTAGCACAGATAGTTTCCTGGTCACAAGTAGGTGTGGAACCTTCCATCATGGGGACAGGACCAATTCCAGCAATAAAGCAAGCTGTGAGTTTAATTCTGAATATTAGTACCTATTCTTTGCTCTGTAGAATGAACCTCTTTGGACCAGGCCAATACCATGTAATTCCCTTTTCAGTTCTGCGTTCTTACACCTTGGCTCAGATCCTCTACTCCAAAATACCAAGGTTGAGCTGGCTTTTTTATTCCTGTCACATTTCACCTGCTTTCCCTTTTGTGAGTCTTCCCATTAGCTTTCAATGAACTTATTCATGTAGTTTTATCTCTAGTCTACTTCTCTGCCACAAAGAACAGCCAAGAACATTTATCATGTACTTTTCAGGGGAACTGATAAATCACCTAGATCATCTCACCTACATGTACGTTACGGCTTCAGAACTTTTTTTGGAACCCAGATGTTTTATACTTAACGTTTTAGAATTGGTGTAGCCAAGGCAAAATGTGGTATCACCAGACTCATGTAAAAACCTGAGATCCTCAAGTATCTAGAATAGATTTCATCTGAGTTTTTCGGACTCTAATCCATTAATCTTTCCTTTAGGTTGCAAAAGCAGGCTGGTCCCTGGAGGATGTGGACATATTTGAGATCAACGAAGCCTTTGCAGCCCTCTCTGTTGCAATAACTAAAGAACTTGGATTAAACCCAGAGAAGGTAAACCTGAGCAAGCAGTCCTGAGGACAGCTTGCAATGCAAATCTGATTATAAATAGCAAAACCCAGGTACAGGCCATACTATTAGAGGCAGACACTGGGAAGCTCCTTCTGGGACTCAGGAGTTATTCTGTTTCCTAAGGCAAAACCCCTGGACTGTTTTTTTACTTTTGACATAAACAGAGCATTTTGACTTAACTAGTAAGGTAGGGTAGGTGTCCCAGTTCCTAAGCAGTTAAAATCAAAGTAGAATTTGAAAGGATAGTTCCTGATGGAACATTAGAAAGGGAAGGTTAATTCAGGACTTTTACCTGATGTCCACAAAATAAATGATATATATCTTTTCCCTCTTAGGTCAACATTCAAGGAGGGGCTATAGCCTTGGGCCATCCTCTTGGAGCATCTGGCTGTCGGATTCTTGTTACCCTGTTACACACAATGGAGCGAAAGGGTGGACACCGTGGTGTTGCTGCCCTGTGCATAGGGGGTGGGATGGGCATAGCAATGTGTGTTCAGAGAGGATGAAATTGCTTAACAATTACCTGTGTTGGAACTCAACTGGAACCTAATCTCTTTTTAAGCTAATATGGTACTAAGTTACAGTGTATGAAACCACAGGACCAAAAGGATGGAAACTTATCTTTCATAAGAACCCAAGGCTTGACAGCTTGTTATTTTTAATGTGTAATACTAGAGGAACAAGAGAATTGCATCCAACATTGTTATAAATAAAAGAAAGCACATCAGTCACCAAGGGCTCCCGAGTGAACGGCATCTTCATAACCTCCATGTTTGTCATCTTTGCTCTCTGGGTGTAATTTGATGAGATCATCAATTCGAAGAATGGTAATTGCAGCTTCTGTTGCAAACTTCAAACTCTTCACTTTCACTATGGTTGGTTCAAACACCCCTGCTTGCTTGTTGTCTCGAGGTTTACCATTGATCAAATCAAGACCAATCCTGCAATTTAGGAAAAAAACTAAGTGGCTTCTTAGATAACATATACCTATCCCATGCCAGCTCTTTGAATCCAGCCACTCCACTCAAATGTGAATCCTGGGAAACCCTGGGACCTTACAATAGAGCCTTTAAGACTATAGTAGTTAGCAGTACTGAAAAGAATTATAGAAAGATTATTAGATGATCCCGAAGATGTTTCTAAACATCACTGAAAGAGACTGCTTAAGAAGATTCAGATCACCCCAAAATAATCCCCTCTCTGCCTCTGTGAGATATCTGTGTAGGTGCAGGGACTACCCAGAGAAGCAAGGAGGCTGAGACCAGAAGTGCTAACTAACACATGCTAACATAAGGTAAGCACTAGCCATCACCTTTCTTAAATTTAAATTTAAAACAAAGCTAAACTACCACATAGGATACACAGATGACAGTGAAAAAGACAAGGCAACTATAAGCTTACCATTTTAGATTTTTGCGTTCTGGGTTAACTTGAGCCTCATTATGGAAAGCTCTTAACTTTGCCACCAGATCTGTGGAGTCTTGAGCAGCGTTAACTGCCAGTGTATTAGGAATAACAAGGAGAGATCTTGCAAATTCCGCAATAGCAAGCTGTTCCCGAGACCCCTGAGAACAAACAATGAACGGTCTTCACAAAGCAGCACTGGTCTCAGACAAGGTAGACTAACCAAATGCTAAAGATGGGGTCCCATGCCCTTCTTGAAAAACAAAGAAACCACATTTCTATATATTCTTACCATGCTGGTTGCATAGTTCTCAAGGTATATGGAAAGGGCTGCTTCTACAGCACCCCCACCTGGGACCACGGATTTGGACTCCAAAACTCTCTTCACCACGCAGAGAGCATCATGTAAAGAGCGCTCCATTTCGTCACACATGAAATCATTTGCCCCACGTAAGATAATTGATGCAGACGTACGAGCCTTAGTGCTATTTAAAATAAAGTAGAATTCTTATGTCAATATTTTTATAACATCAGTCTACATAGAAATTCACTGCAAGCACCTTGAGTCCTGCTCACATGGTTCACTCAGACAGAGCAGCAGTGTCTGGGCAGTGCAGACGAGATGAAATGGTTACTCCATCTCTATCTACCATGGCCTAACATTGTTCTCTCCCATGCGTATAACTGCTCCTATCACTGAAAGACTAGAGCAGCAAATCAATGGGAAGGTGATCTATTTCTACTCATTAATAAAATCTGTACAGCTTTGTAATTTAGAAAGCAGCTTACTTTTTGATCAAGATCAGTTCATCATCACAAATTCTCTCCTGTACCACCTCTTCTGCTTGTCCCAACATGGAAGCTTCAAAAGTTTCTTCTCCTTCCAAATTGGCCAGGGTTGACAGAACAGTTGCTGTTAAGATAATGACAAAAACCTATAAACACTGTTTTCCCATGAATGTTTTCATATCCTGACTTAGATTTAGAAACATTTGATAAAAGCAATGTATAGATACAATAGAAGGTTTACAGTTAAGCATGAGACAAACCACTGAGTCCTTTTATCCTAACGTGAAACTATGTCATTTTGATGTAAAAAAATTAAGTTAAAAAACTTTCCCAGTAACATGAAAAATGGCTCTATCTGTAGCACAAAGCATTGGGAGAATAATAAAAAACTTATGTTTTTGAAGCTGCTTAGTGAGGACATTCCAATATAAAGACACACGCTCGTGTAAATGGTATAGTGACACACCACAACCGGGAGCCAGCAGAGGCCCTACCTCCAGAAGCTTTAGCGATGCGTTTAAGGTCCCTTTTTAAAACTCTTCTAACTGCCATGGCGCCTGTCTCCACAAAATACTTCAAACACATGTCGTCAATTCCACCAGTGGTTAGAATAACGTTGGCACCAGTTGCCAGGATCTTCTGGATCCGCTCCTTGGTGATATCAGATTCTCTACAGAGATGAAGTATTTGGGTAGTACCCCAAAGTTATCTTCTGTGTCGTTAATCTAGTTCGGACTTCCATTAAGTACTTTCCACAAAATAATTGCACATTAAATTATATCAAACATTCTTTCCCTTCTGTGACCAAAATTTAAATTGATTTACAGAAAAAGCCAAGAAATTTAAAATTACTACTTAGGTTCCCCCCCAATCCCAATGGGAGTTCCTAACCAAGAACTGCAGTTAGTCTAAGTCCTACAAACATAAAAACTGCTTAAGGGCCGGGAAGATCAAGTACAGGAACTCATGGTAAAGTAGGATTTAGATTAAAGGAGAAAAATAAGCCTGAGAGATTGATTAGTTAAAAAAACAAGTAAAAAATTAATCAGACCAAACAAGCAGAGAGTAGGCCATAGGCAGAGAGAACATTACTGAAGCAACCGGGGGAAGAGTTTGGTAAGTCCTAGTTCTGGGTGTTGCTGGACCACAGCGAAAAAAGATATTTAAGAAATTAAAAAAACCTACTGCAGAGCAATGAAAAACCTACATAAAGCTCTGGACTTGGAAGTTATGAGGATGAAGTGGCTTCTGTGGGGAAAACAGTCTGGGAGGGGACAAGAGTGAACCCAGGTGACCAGCGTAGCTTCCTCTACAACAGTCTGGGCAAGAGAATGAAAAGTAGACGAAGCTGAGATTTAATTTGAAGATAAATAGAAAAGAGAAAGGTATAACTATAAAGAGGCATTAAAGATATTTCCTAGTTTTCTCTGAAGAGCCTCATCACTAAAATAGCACAAGTCGATTTATGGGTACCACCTGAAGTTCAGTTTTATTTTTTTAAGATTTTATTTATTTATTCATGAGAGAGAGAGAGAGAAAGAGAGGCAGAGACACAGGCAGAGGGAGAAGCAGACTCCATGCAGGGAGCCTGATGTGGGACTTGATCCCGGGTCTCCAGGATCACACCCTGGGCTGAAAGTGGCACTAAATCACTGAGCCACCCAGGCTGCCCTGAAGTTCAGTTTTAAATATTGATTTTGAGATGCATAAGGAGTATTCACAGGTGTCTGGAGTGCAAAGAAACAGAATTGGAAGTGTCCAGCACTGAGATATTATCTGATTTCCTAGGAGTGAGGAGCAGTTACTCTGGCATACAGATATAGATGGGGCTGTATCACAAAGCCCATCCCCGCCTCTTCCAAGTGTTTCAAGAAAGAAGTAATGAACAGCTTGATAAAGGACAAGCGAAGGTTGTTAAGTGTCTAGTGAATTTTACACTAGGGACCACTAGTGCCCTTTGCAAATGGTCCCTCCAGTGAAGAATAGAGATGAAAAGGAAATGAGAAAGAAAATACCAGGAAACTGATTTTGTGAAATTAAAAACAAAACAAAAACCCAGGACATCCAGCTGTGAAGAGATGGGGAAAGACAGAGTAACTGGAGCAGGAGGCTTTTATTTCTGGGTAAGAGAGCTACAAAGTGGCTGCAAGTAGAATCTAGAAAAGGAATGAGGAACAGAATTAGTAACTGAAGATGCAGTTTGATAATACTCTACAGAGACTGACCTTTGGTGGAAGAAAGGACACTTTGTTTACTGGGATGAAAAAAAGCACACATGCAGATCCAAAAGGAAAAAGCATGCCTGACTCCTGGCAAAGATTTCTTATAGGTTTGGTTATTACTGTTTTTTACATCCACATTTAAAAAAATCCAGTTGCATCATCATCATCCTCTGCTACCTGGCAACTGGTTTACTTGCCATTTTCTAGAAAGTATAATGTGCTTTTTTAAAAGAAGATTTTATCGTATTTCTTTGAGAGTGCGCAACCATGAGAGGGGGCGGTGGCAGAGGCACAGGCCGACTTCCTGATGAGCAGAGTCCATGAACTCCCTTTTAGAACCAAGACCATGCCATTACGAACCTCAGCCCAAGTCAGACAAGTCAGACGCTTAACCCACTGAGCCACCCCAGTGCCCCGCTCCTTTTGGGTATACTTCTTTACTGTTACCTGCTCTAACAAGCATAATTTATAAACACCTTTTCCAAAAGTCAAAAATAATCTCTAAACATACCTCTGCCTAATCTGGTCGAGTTTCTCAGGGTCTGTAATAACCACCTGTACACCAAGCTTCATTTTTGTTTTCTGCAGGCTGAAGTCAAGGCAAGCAATTTTTGCATTAACTATCCTCTTGGGCATGCCTATAATTGAACACATTGAATACATTTATAAGAACTGTAACAATGTCACATCTTATAAAATACACCTATTCTTAAGCACAAAAGTAGCAAAAGATATTAAATTATCTTTAAAGACCAAAACTTACATTTTTATTATATTTAACTCTACAAACAAATTTTTAGGGCCATTGCCACACATACTTTAACTTGCATTGCACTTCTCCTAAGTTTTATGTACTAAGTTACACAAGGGAAACCGAAAACCTGGATATACGATTTCCTTTACTCTGGGCTTTACTGAAGAAAAGTAGGTGCAAGCTTGGATAGCCCACCTGAAAGATGTATTAAGTAAGTAGTCCACAAAAAGCAAATTTTCACTTTTAGTACTAAATCCTAAGCCTTACCTTGGGATCCCACCACACAGTTGAGTGCATAGCCACTGATAAGCAAACTCTCTGTCTGACTTCTCCCATGGGCTTTCAGAATGTTAACAGAATTGACTGGATAGCGAGGCTGGCCTCTTATGTCTGTATACTTAACCGCAAGTACAGCATCTACTACCATATTGGCAAAGAAATCACCATTTCTAAGACAAGGGTTAAGGGGAACATGGAGAGACATGGAATGGACAACAGGTGCAAACAAAAATCAAGAGTAATACAAGGCACTTCCTTTTAGCAATTCATCAAAGAAACAAGCATTAATAATAAAACTCCATCAAAATGCAGGAGTTTTTATCACTACTTGTAATTCATAGTACTATTACACGCTTTATTATCATCTCTCCCCCTAGAAAATCAAGGAAGGGAGCAAACAATTTTAATACAGTATCACTCGGCACAAAAACTAACCAAGATTTTATCACAAGGATACATTCCAATGATTTTGGAAGACATCGATGTCTTAGCAGCATTGATTAGGCAATCTCTTCCAAGTTCATCTGTGTTAATAATCAGATTTTCACTGATGTATCGCACTGCCTCCCTGTTTGAAGTGTGTGGGAGAAAACATTTGTAAATGCACTACTCAAACTTTGTTTTACCAAAGTGTCAAAATATCTTAGGCACCAATTTTCTGTTTGGCCATTTCATATAGGAGGAGGACACAAATAAATCCTCCCTCTTCAGATCATGGCAATTTTAATCTATCCCATAAGCATAGCCACCAAAATCTATTATTGGGAGAAAATGTGGTAGTCAAATGGGAAAAAAGATACTAGCCTTATTCTTACTCCAGATATTATTACTAAAGTAGCACTTTTTCAAAATAAAAATTTAGTCATTAACATTTAAAGAACATAGACTATTTACAACTATAACATCACATAATGTAAAATTTCCTCTGAATGCAAACAATCTTACTTGCAAGCAAGTCGATAGCCACTAATAACTGATGTGGGATGAATTTTCTGTTTGACTAGTTCATCTGCATTTTTAAGAAGTTCTGCTGCAATAATAACCTGTTGAGAAAATATTCACTGCTTTTAGTCTGACAATAAGTGCAACACATATGTAAAAACAGCACTAAAACTACCTACGATTAATCAGAGTGCCAATGATGGTGAATAACTGGTTATTGGGAACCTGAAAAAAAAAAGTCTACTACTCCTATAATCTTTATTACTTTAAATTTTTACTTGGTTTACTTTTTTACTTTAAAAATCATTCTTCTGGGGACTGCTGGGTGGCTCAGCCGGTTTAGCGCCGCCTTCAGCCCAGGGCGTGATCCTGGAGACCCGGGATCGAGTCCCACATTGGGCTCCCCGCATGGAGCCTGCTTCTCCCTCTGCCTATGTCTTTGCCTCTGTCTCTCATGAATAAATAAATAAAGTCTTTAAAAAAATCATTCTTCTAAGGACATTAAAGAATCAAAAATTCAGTCTGCCTCTTCTAGGGAAATTAAAATCACGTTATTTTAAAAACCATATTACTGTAAACAAGTTACTTAAAAAAACTATTTTCATTATTTCAGAAAAGGTAGATTCCATTCCATTCTTTCATGGCTTGAAGTTCAATCTACAAATATAAACATTTTCCCTGCAAATCACTGCCTGTTTTTTTTTTTTTTACAGCAAATTATTTGTTCCTTATCATTCTGAACTTAGGAGATTGCCTATCAGAATTTAATATAAAAACACCTTAAAAAAAAAAAAAAAAAAGCAAAAGCCCAGTAACATTTCTCCCCTAACTTAAGAGTTTAGGAACTTCTAAGTTTCAGGTAGTAAGGAGAAAACAAAACAAAACAAAATTTTTAAAGTAGGCTCCACACTCAATGTAGAGTCCAATGTGGGGCTTGAACTCACAACCCCGAGATCAAGATCTGAGCCTGAGATCAAGAGTTGGACGATTAACTGACTGAGCTACCCAGACACCCTGGAAACATAACATAAAACAAACAAAAGCCCTGTATGTGATGTATAAATATTGTTGTAGCTGAAAAACTCACAAAACATGTGAAAACTCACATTTAAAATGACTGTACTATATTACCTCTTAAGCTTCTCTCCTTTAAATCCTACAAGCTAGCAGTAAATATTGATTTTAAATTCTGTTTTTAAATCACTATCCCAACTTAAATTTTCTCCCTCTCAAGTATGTACCTCATCTGACTGAGAAACAAATGACTTACTTCTGGCTTCACTTTGTCAAGGTTCAGTTTTAGGAAAACAACTAATCTAGGGGCTCCTGGGTGGCTCATTGGTTGAGTGTCATCCTTTGGCTCAGGGCCTGATCCCGGGTCCCGGGATAGAGTCCCACACAGAGCTCCCTATGAGGAGCCTGCTTCTCTCTCTCTCTCTGTCTTCTCATAAATGAATAAATAAAATCCTAAAAAAAAAAAAAAAAAAAAAAAAGAAAACAACTAATCTACAGCGATCTAGCAGGTGACAAACTACCTACCACTGAGGTAGTTCCATCTCCCACTTCTTTGTCTTGCAGATCTGCCAGCTCACAAAGAACTTTAGCTGCAGGATGTTCCACCTCCAGTAACTTCAGGATGGTGGCACCATCGTTAGTAATGGTTACATCCTACGGAATTTGCAGGGAAGAAAAAAAGACAACACAATCAACTACAAACACAGGACCTCCTCTAAATGAACACAAGCCCACTAGCCCCTTTACTACACCTTCCAGTATCAGCATTGTGATAAAAACAATTCATGGCGCTAAACATTTAAGCACTGTTATTTTTTGTTAAAGTCACAAACACAACATGTAGGTGTACTTACACCAATATCATCAACCAACATTTTATCCAAGCCGACTGGACCAAGAGAGCTTTTTACAATATTGGCAATAGAAGCCGCAGCCATAACTGCAGGAAAAAGAAAAAAAAAAAATTAAATCCACTGCTCCAAATGACGGCCATTTCATTTCGGCCTAAAGAAAGTGACAGCCACAGCCTTTGCATTTTCCAAATATACAAATCAATCCAAAATACTTAAAAGGGTAAGATGGGCAGGCATCCATGACTTCAAAGCGAGCACGCTTGCAAAAGAGGCTTAACTGCAGCAAACGTGTGAATCCGTATCGTTTGCCAGGATGAACTCGTCCTAAGTACCACTTACGCGAACGTTCAACCGAAATTTCGCCTGTCAACCGTACGGTAAGAACCTGTCAGCGATGCGTGGGAAGAACTGGGTCTGGACGCGGGGCACCGGCGGCTACTACCGCAGGCTCTAACCAGCAGGTTCTACAACGGGCAAGACATCCGGGTCGCGGCCATTCGCTCATCAGGAGAGCGAGCAGTTAAAGCTCGTCTTTTTCTGGGTAATGGCCCTAAAACGAGGCCCAAACATGGAGTTAGGCGCTCCTGCAGGTTAGAATCGGCGGCGCAGGGCGCCCGGCCCAAAGGGGACTCGAGGCGTGACGGCACGTGTCCCTGCAGCGCTGGGCGGCCCAGAGCCCCGGGATCCGCTGCCGGCCACAATCCGCAGGGCTGTGCTCCCAAACGTGCGGGGCTCTCCGCAACCCCTCTGCGGGCGGCGAGAGGGCGCTGCCGCCCCGCCCCGGGGAGCCCCGCGCGGCCGCATCCCGAACCCTCCAGGAGAGAAGGGGCGCGGTGGCGGCCCGAGCCAAGCGGGCTGGGGGCTGGGGGCTGGGGGCGGGGGCCGGACCCGCCCCGCCGTGGGGAGCCCCGCGAGGCGCATCCCGGACCCTCCAGGAGGGAAAGGGCGCGGTGGCGGCCCGAGCCGAGCGGGCTGGGGGCGGGGGCCCGCACCGCCGTGGGCCCGCCCGGCACAGACCTCGTTCGCGCTTACCGTTCTGGGAGCGGATCGCCTCCCCGGTGCTGCGGTCTCCGAACACGGACAAAGGCCCCTCCATCTTGGCGGCGGGGTGCACGTCGAGGTTCACGCTCACCGCGGGCAACCAGCGTCTGGATCCCTAGGCCCGGCGGCAGCCACAGCAACGCGGCGGCGGCGGCGGCTACGGCGTGGAACGGGGCCGAGCGAGGCCGCGGGGGCTGCTGGGAACACCGCTCCCCTGGCCGGGCCGCGGGGCAGGGCGGGAAGGAAAGAAGGGGGCGGGGGGAGCGACCGTCCGAAGGAGCCGGAAGTGAGGCGGCGGGAGAAGGCGGGTGCAGCACTTTCGCCCAATTAGAGAGCGAATGAGCAGGGCGCGAGGCAGGAGAACGGAAGTCAGGATCGCGCACTGGAGGAGGAAGGAGGTGCACGGTTGAGGCTTCTCTTCCCCTCCTGCAGGAACGGGTTGCGCGTGCGCGCTTGCACCTTCTAGTGCTTTCTAGAAAAAGTGGGCGGTGGGGCGGAGCTCGGAGTTGGGGTGTGACGAGAGGGCGGGCCTCTCACGGTTCGGCTGCGCTCCTGAGCGAGTTCGGCATGTTCGCTAAGGGTCTTCAGAGAGGACGCGGCGAGTCGCGGGCTGACTTCCGAGCCCACGAGCATAAGCTTGGGGGCCTGAACCTGGGTGGGACGGGCCAAGAGCTTTCCAGGGGCCGTACGGGGAAAATGACCACCACGGTTTCTGGAGAGAAGCTGCATCTTGCGCTGCGCCGATTCCTCCCGTTGCCCAGCGGGGCCGTGTGTGGATCTGACCGCGATCAGCAGACGCTTTGCGACCGCAGGACCAAATAAGGCAACGTGAAGTTACGGGTGCCTCGCGCCTGCCGGTCCGGCGAGACGCCGCCCGCGACCTAGCGGGCTGCGCCCCGCCCCCCCGCGCGGCGCTGCGAGGTGGTTGGCGGGCTCCAGCGTAGCGTGCGCCTCTGCGTGGGCAGTGATTGGAGGAGCCGAGGTGACTGATCGCTCCGTCGGCCGCTCGGCGACCCGGCTCGCCAGTTCCGGGCGGAGGCGTCGGTGACCCCCGGGAACCCGTGCTGCTCCCAGAGTTAACATGGCTGCGGCCGGCGAGCGGCTGGGACGCCGGTGAGGGGAGGACGTGAGGCTTTTCCGAGGCTGAGCCCGCGATCCCTCAGCGATGGCGCTCCGCTCGCGGTTCTGGGAGTGCCTGTCGGCTTGCAGAAACCCCGGGAATTCCCATTTCTCTCAGACGACTCCTCGGGGGCTGCACAGTAAGTGTGCACATGCAAGTCGTGTTTTATAGTCCACCCGGCCGAGCAGCTTACGGGCTGACAGCGCTGTGACGACAGTACCAGGACCTGTGATGACTGCGTCCCGTGACCAGACTTCCCCCTCCCGGGGAGCGAGGATTCGGGGAGTGGACGGGGATAGCGGTTGGGCCTTGTTCCCGTTTTGTCCGTGTGTGTCAGTTTTTAAGATACGCGTGGTGGTTCCCGTTCTTAGGGTGTGGGGTCGCAGCGCTGTCAACGAGTGCCAAGCCAGCGGCGAAGCCTGAAGCGGACCCTGTGGGAAACGCAGCTGTCGCCCCAGAGTTCACCAACCGGAACCCCCGCAATCTGGAGCTCCTAGGTGTGGCCAGGAAAGAGCGGGGTTGGGGGACAACCTGGCCCTCCCGGGAGTTCTGGCACAGGTAACTGCGGCGGCCGGTTAACCGACCGACGGAGCAGTGCGCGCTGCCCTGCGGAGCGTTCCTCAGCTCAGTCCACAGGCCGGATGCTTGTGGCGAGTCTCTTCTCAGGAAGCCGCCGTTTGGTGGTGGAGGAGGGGTCAGTGGCCGGGGGCGGGGGCACAAACCAACAATAATGGAAGTAAATAAATAAAAGTCAGGGAGAAAATTTAAAGAGGATGATGTGAGGCTGGGGAGCCTGGGTGCCTGCTATAAGGTAACCTGCCGAGAAGAGCACTCCCAGCAGAAGAAATGGCTGGGGTGGGTGGGAATGGGAATCCTTTCCTAAGGACTATATAAAACTGTAACAGGAAGTTAGGGTCATAACTATGATATATTCATTCCACAAACATTAGGCCTATGGCACTTCATAGGCATTGTGCTAGATGCAGGAGATGCAAAGAAAGCAGATTTCGTCCTTGTTAGCAAAAATTTTAGGTTTTGTTTTGGAAGATGGAATAGGGATAATAAAATTTTACGATTGCTGTGATGCGTTTTTACTTAGTGTTCATAGGAGGAGTCAAAAAAAGGAAGTAGGTAGGTCACTTTTGAAATAATTTGGATCTTAAGTCTAAAATTCTTTTTTTTTTTATATATATATATTTTATTTATTTATTCATGACAGAGGCAGAGGCAGAGGGAGAAGCAGGCTCCATGCAGGGAGCCTGATGCGGGACTTGATCCCGGATCATCTTGAGCCAGAGGCAGACGCTCAACCGCTGAGCCACCCAGGCGTCCTTTTTTTTTTTTTTTTTAATATTTTATTTATTTATTCATAAAATTCTTTTGAAACCCAACCGTTTCAACCTAATATTTGGACCATCAAAATAGAGATGTATTTTCCCACTTTTTTTTTATTTCCTATCTGCTATATTCACATTATCATCAGTATGGAATTTTGGCAGATTATAATAGGAAGTGACCTCAGAGAAGATGAGTCCTATGCCTTTGTTGGACAAAGGTTCAACAAATGGTTTAAGACACAGATCAGCAAACGATGGCCAATGGGCCAAAGTTGGCTTGCAAACTAAAAATTTCTTTTTTAAAGTATGAAAACAAATTTCAAAAAATAATATTTTGTGACGTGAAAATTATATAAAATTCAGATTTCATTATCCACAAAGAAAATTTTATTGTAACATACCACCACTCATTCTCACCTGGCTGTTCTGGTATTAACTGTGGCTGAGTTGAGCAGTTGCAAGAGACCCTATGGCTTATAAAGCTTAAAGTATTTACTGTCAGACTTCAGGGAAAAGGATTGTTGACCCTTGATTAAGAAATTGTGATTTTTCACTAGGGCTTCCAGCAAAACCATTCGGGAAAATACTTTTCCCAAGTAAAATCCAGGTAGAACCCACATTTCTCAATCTAGTGCTTTTTCTGCTGTTTCACACTAAGAATCCTAGTGTGATCTCTAATTTTAGTGTTTTCTTTAATGTGAGCTTAATTTTTAAACGTGTAATATAAACATATGCTATAAAATCCAAAGGGGGGATAGTTTGTGTATCCTTTTAGAGAGAATTTGTGTATACTGGTATAAACTTAGAGTTTTAAATTACAAATCTTAGCACACCATGTACACTGTTATTCATCTGAATCCTCTCCGCCCCCTTCAAAATACATCTTGGAAATCCTTTGTGGTATTTAGGAACATTAATTCTGGGGCCAAAACCCTGGACTGAAGTCCTAGCTCCATTACTTACCATTAACCATTAGTTGTGATCTTGTTAAAGTTTCTGAACCTTTCTGTGTCAGTTTCTGTGGCCTTAAAAAAAAAAAAAAAAAAAAAAAAAGATGGGCAGCCCGGGTGGCTCATTGATTTAGCGCGGCCTTCAGCCCAGGGCCTGATCCTGGAGATGCAGGATTGAGTCCTGCATTGGGCTTCTTGCATGGAGCCTGCTTCTTCCTCTGCCTGTGTCTCTGCCTCTCTCTCTTTCTGTGTCTCTCATGAATAAATAAATAAAATCTTAAAAAAAAAAAGAGAGAGATTATTTTGAAACATGAGCTATCCCTGTAAACAAGACCATGCCTGATGTAGTAGGCACTCAATAAATGGTCAGCAGCATTCTTTCTGGTAACTATAGAATACCACTGCATGGATGTTCTAGTTAGCTAGCTCCATACTGATGATTACCTTAGTGATTCCAAACCATGTTGCAATGAATTGCGTATGCATCTCATCAGTGACCGGAGTGTATTTTCATGGGCCTAAGTATTAATATTTTTTGTTTCTGTGAATAGTCTGTTCAAATCATTTGCCTACTAAGTTAGTGGGGGGTTTTTTTATTGATGAGAGGAGGCTTTTTACAAATGGAAATTAGTCCTTTGTATAATATGTTTTTTTTTTTAATTTTTATTTATTTATGATAGAGAGAGGGGCAGAGACATAGGCAGAGGGAGAAGCAGGCTCCATGCACCGGGAGCCCGACGTGGGACTCGATCCCGGGTCTCCAGGATCGCGCCCTGGGCCAAAGGCAGGCGCCAAACCGCTGCACCACCCAGGGATCCCTATAATATGTGTTTTAAGTATTTTTTGTTTCTTGCTTGCCTTTTGACTTCAGTTTACTGTTTTTTTAAACTGTAGAAAACTGTCAGTTTTTTCTTTATAAAAGCTGGATGATATGGTTTGATGTCCTATTTAAATAGGCTTGCCTTGAGATTATTTTAAAAAAAAATCCTGCTTGCTAGTATTCCTGTTTCAGTTTTTAATTTAAACCTTTGATCGCGCTTTTATTTATTTTGGTGTTAGCTGGAAAGTAGAAGCGTAGGGTAAGTATATCCTTCCTCATTGGAAAGTCGTAGCTTAGCTCTGCCTCCTCGAATCCTTTTTTGAAGTAGATGTTATGTAATAATTCTCACATCTGGGATCCCTGGGTGGCGCAGCAGTTTAGCACCTGCCTTTGGCCCAGGGTATGATCCTGGAGACCCGGGATCGAGTCCCACGTCGGGCTCCCGGTGCATGGAGCCTGCTTCTCCCTCTGCCTACGTCTCTGCCTCTCTCTCTCTCTCTCTCTCTCTCTGTGTGTGACTATCATAAATAAATAAAAATTAAAAAAAATAATTCTCACATCTCAGAAATATCAAATTACTCCTGGATATTTGAGGTTAAGTGGAAGTGTTTGATTTATTGAGGATATTGTCATAAAGACAGGAAAAATACTTTTCCCAAGTAAAATCCAGGTTAACTGTGTTGAAGTAAACAAATCGAACATAGCGTTCTAGAGAAATATGTAGGCATTTATTCACTTGAGGCCTTTTATCTTTAAGATTGTTTTGATTTGATTCTGTTCTCATCTCATTTAGGTTGCGAGTTATAAAGACTCAGCATCACGTAGAAGCACTCGTTGAGCATCGCAACGGCAAGGTTGTGGTTTCAGCATCTACTCGGGAATGGGCTATTAAAAAGCACCTTTATAGCACCAGAAATGTGGTGGCCTGTGAGAGTATAGGACGAGTGCTGGCAGAGCGATGCTTAGAGGCAGGGATCAACTTCATGGTCTACCAACCCACTCCTTGGGAGGCAGCCTCAGACTCGGTATTTTGGTTTTTGTACTTATTTAAAAGGTATTAATTCTTGACAACAGGTGCTTACATAGTAACAATAGTTGCATTTATCAAGTTCTTTCCATGTAGCACATGTTGAGGTGGGAATGAGGTTGACATGCGTGACCTCATTCCATCCTCATTACCCAGAGGGTCAAGATTAGTATTCCCAAGTCACCTGAGGCAGGCTTGTCCAGAGTCAGTCCAGGGTCACTGATTCTATCGCTGCAATGACCACCACTTTGCTTCCCCGTTCAGGTTAACATCTTGTCTGTATGATGAAACACTACTAATCTTTGACATCTACAGTTTCTTATCTGTGTCATTATTAAGATCACTTTCTGGAAAACCAGTGTGGGCTTGGAAGTTAGCAAGGAACAAATTGGCTGTTTTATTTCTCTTGGGAAGTGAACTGTTTATTATCAGCTTACTTGTGCTGACTTAATCTTTTCCTTTTTATGGATCTTCAAAACCAGATGAAACGACTACAGAATGCCATGACAGAAGGCGGTGTGGTGCTGCAGGAGCCTCGGAGAATCTATGAATGAAATAGCATTGTTCCAAACGGGGAACTAGGAAGCTGTGAGGTGCTACGTCCTTCAAAAGAGAGCATCTGGAAGAAGGGCCAGCTGGGAAGTTTTGTACAATCACGTAACAGTGTGGAACATTACTGTAGTTAAGGTCATTCCCTCCTCCCCTTAGGTCTGTTTTCGGGGTTGGGTGGCGGTGGTTAAATCGAAGGCTAAATTCTTCCCCTCTCTTGGACAGGAGAGAATTATCTGGAAAAGCGGTTGCCAATTATAATTAACTTTCAAAGGACAAGTTAAATGTTTATAAGTTAATGAATAAAGGCATATTATGAGCACTTTCTGGTTACATGACGTTTTCTTTGCCTTTGAGCTCACTGTGGCAAGAGTATACATAGGAAGTTTGTGCAAACTAATTGTTACCACGTCCAGCTCATAGTGGGTGATCTCAAAAAATCGTATTTGTTGCTGCTTAGGGTTTGGGCCTTTTCTTAAAATAGGAAATGCTCTATCAATCAATTTACTATTAACAGTCTTAGTGCTATGAAGATAAAAGGGGCAGAGTGGGACCTTAGTTGGGCTCCTGAACCCTGACATGCAAAACGAGTTGTGAAAGAAGAAAGGAACGCAGTGAAGAGCTGAAAGTGGAAGTGGAAAGGAGCAGGGTTGGTGTTGCTAAATTTGTTTTGAAGTCAGGGTTTGTGGAATTGGAGGTGAAGCTTGAAATCATGTTAATCTAAAATGAAACTGGGCTAGGTGGGAATCATGGCAGCTCTCTACAGGAGTCGATTAAATCAAAGTAACTATTTCTGGCTATTTAAGACGGGTGTGAAGAGAAGACCTGTAAGTAGTTAAGGTGGCTTCTAGAGTACTTCCCAATTTTAAACATGTATCCCAATTATGTATTCATACAGAAGTGAAGTAACATTACTATTTATAATCTGAGTGTTGGATATTTTTAAAAGATATGTATGTACCATTTTTTCAAAGTATGCTTGGTTCTGAGAGGCCTTCAGGATGCAGTGACTCAGTGGCCCCTTTGTGATCAGTAACTACCCCAAGTGGGGACATTTAAAAATGTTTAATATAGGTCTGATATTTTCTTCCCTCATCTTAAAGAATGGAGCATCTCACTTTGAAGACTGTGGTTGTAGAAGGCTTCTCAAAATAGGTCTGGTGTTCAGAGGAGGACCTAAAGACCAAAAACTGGACTAGTGTTTTTGGAATCCGCAGTGACAAAAACAGGGTTCACCTGGAAGTGACCTAGGGGTTTTTCCTGCAAGGAATAGGATTGTCCTAGATCATCTCTGCACCAAAGATTCTCCAAGTTTGATATGCAGTTCCTGAGGGCCTTTGTGGCAAGTTTGAGAGACTGTGTTCTAAATGATGAGGCAGAGAAAGTGAAGAAAACGATAGGATGGGGTGGGGGAGATTCAGGCACAGCTCACTGTGGGCCACGTGCAAGGACGCGCTGATATAAACGGGACGAGGTGCGCCCCCTGCCCCCGCGCCGCCACAGCTGCGGTGATTACCTACTTACCGAAGTTCCTTCAGGTGCCCTCCGGGCATTATTTTCACCTACCACCCCTCTCAGTACCCTGGGTCTACCTAGGTGACTCACCTTCGTGCCACCGCAGAGCCATCGTTGCGGCGCCCGCCGGAGGGCTGGGCTCTGGCTGCGAAGGCGGGGCTCCGGCAGCCCCGCGGGTGGGCGAGGTGTGCGGGCGGACACCTGGGGGTGGGCAGGTGGGGGCACGCGGCCAATCAGGAACGAGCCCCTTAAGGCGGCGGCGCGGCGGAAGCGCGTGGCAGCACGTGGCCGCACCGGCGCCCTGGGCCGAGCTGCGTGGCCATGGACGTGGGCGCCGACGAGTTCGAGCAGAGCCTCCCTCTGCTGCAGGAGCTGGTCCTGGGCGCCGACTTCGTGGGTGAGGCGCGGGGAGGCCGCGGAGGCCGCGGCTCGGGTGGGCCGGGTGGGGGAGGGGCGCGGCCCAGCGGGGACGGGCGCGGGGACGGGCGCCGGGACGGGCACCAGGCCGCGGGAGGCGCCCAGAGGGCCTCGGAGGGCGGGCGGATTCCTTCCCCTGCCCGGGCCCCCGGGCCCCGGGCCCCGGTGCGGCCCCAGCGGAGCAGAGCCGGTGGGGTGAGTGGCCCGCCTTGTCCTTGCTTTGGCTTTCTCCTCGTCTTGACCCCGCCTGGCCTCTGAGCCCCGACGGTGAGCCGGATACGTTTGCCACCTGCAGCCTTTACGGCAGGAATAGCTGGCAATGGTCTGCGTCCGGGGACCTTTGTCTTCCTTTATTTTTCTTTTTTGGCCTGCAGGTCTGGACATCGAGTTCACGGGCCTTCGCTCCAACCTGTCCCGGCCCCAGCAGATCAGGTAAAGCCAGAGCTGCCTTCCAGCTGAGCTAGGGAGGTGTGCTCACCTGCGCCCTGCTGCCTGTGACTCTGGCACCCCCCTGCTCTTTGGCAGCAGTCACCGTGTGGGCAGTGAGGGGGCAGGACAGCACTTTGAGGGGTAGAGGGCCTGGGGACCCGGCCTTTGCCCCAGTAGTAACAGGGTGCTGAGCCAGCAGGTGCCTCCGGCCCTCTCCCTTCCTGGGCACCGAGATGCCTGTGTTTTTCCACAGTCTTTTTGACTTGCCCTCGGAGTGGTATCTGAAGACCCGCCACAGTGTTCAGCAGTTCACCATCTGTCAGATTGGTGAGTGTGCTCTTCAGCTGTTTGTAAGGAGTTAATGAAGGAGGTGTTTGTATCATCTCCGTGATTACCACTGGTTAAAAACGGCCTGGACTCCTTTCAGAGAGCCTGGCTATTGTTTCACGTGATTGTTTCATTTTGGGCTGTGTTGTGCCTGCAGAGGCCAACGCTGTGGAACAAGCAGAAACTGAATTTAGCAGCTTCGTTGCCATGCCTTACAGTTAATCAACGTTAAGGAGGCTTTACCGTCATTCAAGGGAAGACCTGTAGGAATTTTGTTTACAGAAAACTTATAGAAACAAGGTTGTTCTTTCCCCCCCCCCCCACTAATGGGGCTTAGAGATATTTCAATATCAGCATAAACAACCTCCATTTTTAACTATGTGACTCCCTAATCTTACAAAGTGAATGCATCAATTGACTCAGTCTCCTGATGATGCATATTAGGGATACTCTGTGTGATAGAACAAGTTGTATTAATTATCTTGGTTTGTATATATGTTTGGTGTACCACCAGCAGATTTTACTGACGCCTGTTTTTTTTTTTTTGTGAATGATGCACATCTGTGTGTGTGCTCTATCCTTGTCCTCTGCTATTGTTGTGTTTTTCATAATCATAAGACCTCTGTGAAAAGTATACAAAACAACATGTAGGTAGGTTTCTGTTGTCTTCCTCTACTTTGAAGCCTTCTTCATTTTGTGCAGGGTCTGTTTAGCAGTATGGACAGTTTAAAGCCATTAAGTGTATAAATCTCTGATTTTAAAACTAGAAAAAATGTCAATATTCTGTGTATGAAAAACCCCTTGATGGTCTATTGTAGTATTTTCAGTATGAGTAACAGCTTGACAGTTCTCCTGTTTCCAGTCTAAGAGATGATCTTATTCTAAAGCATACACAATATCCCTAGGTGCAAAGTATTGGTCAAAATGTTGCCTTTCTGAAGCCCACTTCAGATAGGTTTTCTTTGGTATTCATTTCTTCTGTGCTCGTTCTTCTAGGATTGTCCGTGTTTTCCAGTATTGAAGGAGAGTCAAACAAGTAAGTATGAAGACCTTTTGTAAAGCACCCGGCACTTGCCCACTAATCTTCTTCACCTGCTGCCCTCCACCTCCTGCCTCAGGGTCTGAACCACTTGGGCCCTGGATGTTCCGCAGTCGTCTTGCCCTTCTACCTGCTTCTGTACCCTTTTATCCCACTGTCCTCTGCGGCTTATAGCTCTTCCAAGTCTCTCTTGGCCCAGCATCTTTTCTGGGGCCTTCCCCGCCCCCCCCCCCCGCCCGTTTCTGCATCTGTGCCTCAGGGGAGCAGTTAACATGGTGTCCTAGTGAGGGTGACCTGGTTCCTGGGCACCGTCAGAAAGCGTGCCACACGGTAGGCTCGGGATGGGGAGTAGACCCTTCTCAGGGGGCAGGATCTCTGCCTTTTCCCTCTGGACCCAGGGCCAGGCAGGAGTACTAGGAACAGCCAACATTCAAACACTCCTCGAATGAAAGGAGGAGCCTGCTCCAAGTCTGCACTGTGAGTTAGAATTTTTTAAGATTTTTTATCCATGAGAGACACACAGAGAGGCAGAGACACAGGCAGGAGGAGAAACGGGCTCCCCGTGGGGAACCTGATGCGGGACTCAATCCCAGGATCCAGGATCATGACCTGAGTCAAAGGCAAATGCTCAACCACTGAGCCGCCCAGGTGTCCCTTGTGAGCTAGAATTTTAAAGACCGTTTTGGCTTTTCCTTATGTTTATTTTTTTCTCATAGGTATGTAGCCCATTCATGTAACTTCTTTCTCTTCCCTACGACATTTGGGATTTTGGATTCCGAATTCTCTTTCCAGGCTTCTAGTGTTCAGTTTCTGAATCAGTATGGCTTCGACTATAACAAGGTATGGCAGCAGAGGAGGGCAAGGGGAAGGTTGGAAAAGTTCTTTGGTTCAGGTGGGCGGAGTCCCATTTGCTGTCCATGTGACCTGGACGAGGATGGTTTCTTTCCCCCTCTGCTCCTGTGTGTAGAGGCTGCCTCCACTTGTCTCCTTGTCCCCTGTCTAGTTTCTCAAAAATGGGATCCCCTATATGAATGAAGAGCAGGAGAAGAAAATCAAACACAACATCCTGACTGGGAACTGGAGAGTTCGCAGGTAGAGCCTGTTTCTCCAGGTGCTTTGGGGGTAGGGGTGTCTCTTGTCTCTGTCACCGGCGTTCTTCTGTGTTTCCTGTGGGTTGGCATGCTGGCGCCGGGGTACGGTGACCTCACGCCAGCACCTTTAGCTGAGTGGCTTTGGAAGCACACAATCAGCCAGACACCGCAGCTCCGAGTCCTGGCGGTCCTGTTCTCTCCTCTCAGATGAGAGCTGTCTTACTGCATTGAGGACGATCTTTAATGTCTAAAAGTGAAGGGGGGAAAAGAGAAAACACAGACTCTTAACTCTACGTCCTCAAATGAAAAAGCAGAACTTTATTCCATTGCTGCAGGGGGAGAAGCAGGTTGTGTTGGACTCACTCTGGGATGTTATACTGGCCTTCAGTGTGACCTTGGGGATGTCTTGGGGGGTAAATCACAGGCGACCTTGACCATGCCAGTCATGTACCTTCCCCTGGACATCCTGCCCTCATGTTCCTGAATTTGTGCACTCCTGAAGGCGGGGTCTCAGCCTTTTCTCTTTACCTCTTGAGACCACTTGTCCTACTTAAAACCCAGTACTGCTGTAGACAGGGCCAGGAGTGATGGCGTGATAGCATCGTGTGGTCACCTGGGCCCCAGGAAGCCATGCTGGAAGAGTTGGATGGAGCTGAACTAGTCTTTTCAGCTCTTTGAGCTTTAGATTCTTTACCTTTATTAGGACAGGGTTAAAGTACCCTGATTTTTAGCTCTGGAATGTTGTAACTGAATACTGGGTCCAGAAAACCATGTATTAGTAGAGGTTTTTTTTGTTTTAAGTAGGCTCTATGCCTGATGTGGGGCTTGAACTCAACCCCAAGATCAAGAGTCTTCTTGTATGAGTGAGCCAGCCAAGTGCCCATGGAAGTTTTTGTTTTTTTTCTGAAATTCTTATTCTTGGCTTTTCATATAAAAATGCAGCTTTTTTTAATTTAAGATTTTGAGAGAGAGCACATGAGCAAGGGGAGGAGCAGAGGGAGGGGGAGACACAGGCTCCCCACTGAGCAGGGAGCCTGATGTGGGACTTGGTCCCAGGATTCTGGGATCATGACCTGAGCTGAAGGCAGACGCTTCACTGACCGAGCTACCCAGGCACCCAAAAATGTAGCTTTTTGTAAGAGAAGAACTATTTGAATTTTTAACGTTCTGTTATTTTCAAATGTTGGAGAAGTCTTTCCTCATCTCAAAATAACATCATGTTCTTACGTTTCTAACATAGGAGAAGACGTGCTTACCAAAGTTCCTGTCTTTTCCTTATTTCACCAGATGGTGCTTTTTCACCCCAAACGCTGAATTAAGCAGACAGGCCTCACAGTAGTGCTTAGTGCTGGCTAGCTCCCATGCAGGAGAAATGGATGGGACCTTCTCCTGCAAATGTATGGGAGAGTATGGGCCGAGTAGTTGGCGCTCTCTTGTAGAACAAGACTCAGAAAATAGTCTTATTTGGGTCTATTTTTTTTGCTGAGATGGCAGTGTTAAGACTGGAGTCCTCCAAAACTGCTGTCACATTAACTCTGCTTTTAAGGTTCTGGTGGTTTTCTGCAGCATCCCACTCTCATGTGCCCACTTTCAGTTCTCTGGATAAAGACCAGATCAAGGTGGTGATTGATGAGGTGACACGGTGGCTGGATTTGGCTGAGGAGGGCGACTGGATGACTCTCCCTGGTATCGCTGGTAGGCTGTCCCCCAGCCTGGGGTGTTGGGGCTGGTGACTGTTGGGTGCAGGGGTTGGGGGGAGCATACACTCTGCTCCCTGTGGGGAGTGTATGTTCTGGGCACCGGCTCAGCAGGTGAATTGTCGTTGGGGTTAAAGCTCTGACCTCAACTCAGAAGCTTGAGGTTTTTTGACCCATTTGGAGTTGCATGTGTGGTGTTTTTTTTTTTTTTTTTTTTTTTAAGATTTTATTTACTTGAGAGAGGGCACATAAGTGGAGGGGGTGCAGGAGAGGCAGAGGGAGATGGAGAAGCAGGCTCCCCACTGAGCAGGGAGCCTGATGAGGGGCCTCGATCCCATGGATCATGACCCAAGCTGAAGGCAGACCTTTAACTGACTGAGCCCCAGGCGCCCCTATTTTGAGTTTTCAGACTGAAGTCCAGCTCTGTTTAGAGTCCTCTTTTTCATCCCAATCCTGAGAGTCCTGTGGGGCTCTCTTGTTCATCTGTGCATTTTCTTCCCCTCATGGCACAATGTAGAATCACAATGAACATACCCTGGATTAGTGGTTCTCAGGCCTGGCCTGTGACACCTCCTCCCAACCCCAGGGTCTCCGACCCTTTCCCTGGGCGTCCACAGGTCGAAAGTATTTCAGAATCTCACTGGCCATTGTCACTGTGCCTTTGCAGGAATAGTAGCCAGTGAAGCGCTGGTGGGTAACCCTGCCAGCACCTCGGCACAGTGCTGACTGTGGTTATTTTGATTTGGGTATTTTCAGCTATTTTGTCAAGTGAGAAAAGCAAACCTGTCACTTGCAGAAAAAGAACTCACAGAATTTGCTAGTGATAAAATTCGAGCTTTCAATCAGAAACTAAAATTCTGGGAAACTTGGGTGTGCCACCAGGAGCTTGACAGCTTCCCAATACCGAGACCTTTCTGATGGTCAGTGGCCACATGAGCAAGTGTCTCTTGTTGATAGCATTTAACGAAATGTGTGAACTTCAGGAGACTCGAGTACTTCCACAAACCAGTATCTTTCATGTAACCAATGCATGAGATTACAAAACCATGGGCAGCAATATAATGGGTTTATTGTATTTTTAAAGATTTTATTTACGTGAGAGAGCACAAGTGGGAGGAGAAGGGGAAACAGATCCCAGGACCCCGGGATCATAACCTGAGCCGAAGGCAGATGCTTAACCGACTGAGCCCCTGGGCTTGTTATTTTAAAAGAGAACTCTTTATGTTGTTTACCGCACGCTGTTCTAATGCGCTAAGTGTCAAAAGCTATCACCCCCCGCCCCTCCGGCCACAAAGGCCTGTCGGGGTACTCCATATCAGAGTGGCCCTGAAGTAAACTTCAAGAATGGATGTGAATGCTGTGCTGTCCTGTCATGGGGCTCCTGGGCTTAGGCACACCTCTGCGCTGCCTCTCCGTTGGCTCTATGCATCTCTCAACTCCTCCTGAGGAAGCTAGGCTGCCGTCTGTGATGGTTCTATGCGAGCCTCATGTCTCCTTGCCACAGGCTTCCAGGCCTTTGAGGTCCAGTTGGTGCTGAGGCAGGCCCTCCCTGACATCTGGACGGTCCTGAGAGACCAGGGGGTGAGTTCCCACCTGCGAGCAGGTTGTCTCAGTGGCCCCATTTTCTCTCATCCCACCAAATCTGGCCTCTGAAAGGCTTTCTTTCTTTCGTCTTTTCCTCCTCTCCTCGTGAGATGAACCACTTCTTTGGCTTTGTTCCCAGGAACCCAGGATTCAAAGAACTTGTCTCTACTTTTGTCTCAGATAATAGTAAAAAAAGTGAGTAAACAACATCGCTGGTATCTTGAGAACACCTCCTGTGATCGAGAGAGCTGTTGGAAGGAGAAGATTCTCCTCTCTGCGAGGGGCTTCTCGGTGTTTTTCCAGATGCTGGTGAAAGCCCAGAAGGTAGGCAAGAAAAATCTCTTCTCTTGCTCTCTAGCAGTCCTTTGTATTTCTGACCATAGAAGTATGCTGGATCCTCCAACAAAAATAAGATTCCTTGAGATAAGTGGTTCTTTCTTGTCCATAACTGGCTTTCTGGATCTAGCCTTGCTTCCCCTAAACTGATGAGTTAAGCTGGGACAGAGGGTCCACATAAAACACTTTGGTTCTTTTCCGCTGTTACATACACGGCTGCTTCACTACTAGCTGACCTAGAACTGCTGGGGGGACCTTGTTTCATTCAGAGCCCCAGCGTGGACCCTGTCCCACATCCTCCTACACCCTGCTTGTCGTCCTGGCCATGGAGCGGTTGCGTCGAGTGTCATGAGGGTGGGGTGAAAGATCACAGTGGGTTCTAAAGCCACCCCTTCTGCGAGAGGGTGTTCACCTAGGATGTCTGTTCTTACACCTCTTCTGTGCACCTGTCGATTCGTCCAAGTAGCCCCTAGTGGGCCACAACATGATGATGGACCTGCTGCATCTCCACGAGAAGTTCTTCAGGCCGCTCCCAGGTACGGGCACACCTTCCGTTCCCTTCCCGGGCTTCTCTCGACCCTTGCAAGGGGGCTTGGGTCCAGAGTGCTCCTGCAGTAGCCCTGACATGCACTGCTCCCCACGACTTGGTGGGCTTCTGCAGAGTTCCAGCACATCTGTCCTTGTTGCCATCCTCCTAGAGGGGAAGCCAGGTGACTGATTTTTCTGGCAGGAAAGCTTATATTTGACTTGATCCTCTGATCCCCATTATGGAAATTGTCCCTTATTCTCATATATAACCTTGCAAAATCAGAAATGGGAGCAGGAGGGAAGCTGCCTTCAATCTCAGCTATAATCCTAACACTTGGCTTTTTCCTCTGAGTTCTCACAAATTAGGCCGCACTACATAGTTGATGGTATGTTTGGCTGTTTGGCTCCCCCCCATTTACCCAAAGCATGTATGTCATTCACTCAATAAATGCCAATTCGGTGGCTGTGTGGCCTTGTTTTATGGCTGGACCGTGCTTTTCTATGACTGATGCCCTTGCTTAGATATATAACCTTGTAGTGCTGCTGTTAAAAGCACGGACTTGAGAGCCATGCTTGGGTCCTCATTCCACCCCCGTTACCTGTGTGAGCTCCAGCAAGCTACTTTCTCCATTTCCTTGCCCATAAAATTGAGGGTAAAAATAGAACCAACATCCTGATACAGGGATTAAATGAAGTCCTGTACACTATCTAGACAAGGAGGGCGAGATGGTGCTAAGATTTCCCCAAGAAATGTATTGATAAAACACCTTACTTTGAGCATACTAAGAAAATTGGGGGAGGAGTAGGGGTAAAGTTAATAAGCATTCACCAGAAGAACTAAGACAAGATTTCTAGGAGAATAAGAGCTGGGTAAGAAAGGAAAGGTCGGGGAACACGACCTGGCCCTGTGAGAGCGCGAGGAGGTGTGGGCTGGAGATGAGTCATGAGTTGAGCCGTCTCCTACGTTGTAGGAAATCACAGGTAGATGCCTAAACCTGGAGAAATTGGCAGCAGCATGGTGCTGCCCATTGAGAGATCTGGGAACAAACACCCAGAGAAAAGGAATGGAAAGTGCGTGGGGAGTGGGAAGAGGAGAGCAAGGCTTGGTGTTGGTTGGTTTTGCAACAAACCTCTTTAAACTATATGCAGGTAGGCCTTTGATCTGAATATACCAATCAGTAGCTTAATTTATCAGGGCACTTATAATTTTTAGTTGACTTTTCTTGAATCTTCTCTGAACAGTCCCTTATAAATGACAATTTCCTATCTGCCTTTCCAATAGCACTTCTTTCTCCTTTTTTTTTCCCCCGTTGGCTAAAACCTTGCAAACTACATTAATGTTGGCCATAGAAAATATCCTGAATTTAATAGCCATTGGCTTTCACCACCACGAATGGTGGTGGCAGGTTGGTTTGAGATCTGTCAATTCTTAATGATTAAGAGCAGGGATGTTTTTAATTCTCTTTTTGTTTGCTTTATTTGTTAGCGTTGGTGACAAGCTAGGTTGGAGAATCATCTTCCCCATTTTTACCAACGTACCCTCTTTTGTCTGGTCTTTCCCTTTAGAAAGCTATGATCAATTTAAGTTGAATATCCACAACCTATTTCCCATTCTCATTGACACCAAGAATGTGACCAAGGACATCTGGAAGGTAATGAACGGGACTGCTTTGGGTTAAGGAGTGCTTTGTCCCAGTCACACGTCACTTTGTCTCTTTCTAAAACTTTTTCCTGGAACCCTTCTCTGTTTTACCACCAATATTGGCTTCATTTGTATTTTATTTTATTTTTTCATTTGTATTTTAGCGTTGGGTTATCCTATTAGCTTCCGAGTTCTTGTTTTTTTTTTTTTTTCCTTCAAGTTCCCATGTTTTGAATGAGTTTTCTTTAGCTTGTCTGATTTAAATAAGCTTGTCATGGAACAGCTTGTTCTAGAGCTTGATATATGAGTGATGAGTATTTGCAGCCAACTTCAAGAGCATCAGGATGGAGGAGGTTCTGAAAAATCTTTACTGAGCCATAAGGTCATGAGTTTTCCACCCTGAGCACATTAGTCACTTGGGAAGCCAAGTCCTGACACCTGGGTCCCACCGCCAGCTTCCTGTGGTTTAGAGGGATGGGCGAGTGTTTTAAAAGCTCCCAGATGGCTTCTGTTGTGCAGTTAGAGTGTGAACTACACATGGAGAAGGGACCCACCAGCTAGCTTAAATGTTTCTTAGAAATTAAACTGAAGAACAGAGAAGGGGAGTCAGATCAGCATTTTTTTTTTTTTAAGATTTTATTTATTCATGAGAGACACCCAGAGAGACAGGCAGAGACCTAGGCAGAGGGCGAAGCAGGCTGTCTGTGGGGAGCCCGATGCAGAACTCTGTTATAGGACCCCGGGATCACTATCTGAGCCGAAGGCAGACATTCAACCACTGAGCCACCCAGGTGTCCCTCAGATCAACATTTAAAAGCCTCAAGCTGGTCACTTAAGATGAATTACTCAATAAGGGAGCCACAGAAATGGCACTGGGTTACTTGGTACATCTTTGCCTGGAGCTGTGTTCACTACTTGCACCTCACCAGTTCCTAGCTCTTAACACGCTAATGTGATGTTGTCTGTGTCCATGTGGTGGAGTCCTAGGGTGAAGCAGAGAGGATGTGGGCTGATCTGAGGGGACCATGTGTACCCCTTGCCACACAAGAGTTGATGAGCTCTAAAGCAACCTGGAGTTCCCCAAGGCTTGCTAGTTCTCAGAGCACCTGGTGTCCTACATGTGTGTGTCCTTGGCCATGGCCGGGAGCCTTGGAGGCATACATTTATGGAACCTCTTAAACACTTGTCTTTGAAAGAAGGTAGTAGTTGTTGCTGTTCTTCTAGCTTAAGTCTTTGGGTACCTTCTAGGAAACCCAAGATTAGTAGGTGCCCAGATATCAAAGAATAAGGAGATTTAAGTTTGAATAGAAAGAGGGGCTTATAGGGATTATTTTCTAGGTTCTTTAATGGCCATTTGGTAATCCTCAAAGCAGATAACAAAAGCACAAGTTTTATTCTCCCTGATTTGTTTTCCATAATTTTAGGAACTGAATTTTCCAAGAGTTTCAAACCTTTCAGAAGTTTATGAAGTCCTAAACAGGTAAGGAATTTTTTTTTTTTTTTTTTAAAGCAGTGCAGGGATTCTCAGTCCAGGGCAGGGGGAATTTTATTCCCCAGGACATGGCTGCAGTGTTGAGACTTTGGATTGGTATCTGCTGAGTAGAGGCCAGGACAGCCCCCCAACAGCAGAGGATTCTCCAGCCCGAAATGTTCTAGTGCTGAGGTTAACCCTGTCTAGAGGGCTAGGAATCCAGTAAAATACTTACGGCTGTTGGATTATGTGATTTTTTTTTTTTTAAGATTTTTAAAATTTATTCATGAGAGACAGAGAGGCAGAGACACAGGTAGAGGGAGAAGCAGGCTCCACGCAGAGAGCCTGATATGGGACACGATCTTGGGACCCTGGGATCCTGACCTGAGCTGAAGGCAGACACTCAACCACTGAGCCACCCAGGCATCCCAAAATATTGATACTTCTTTTTTTTTTAAAAAGAGATTTTATATATTTATTCATGAGAGAGACACAGAGCGAGAGGCAGAGATACAGGCAGAGGGAGAAGCAGGCTCCATGCAGGGAGCCCGATCCCAGGACCCCAGGATCATGCCCTGAGCCAAAGGCAGACGCTCAACTGCTCAGCCACCCAGGTGTCACTACGTGGTGGTTTCTGTTGGCCATGGTTTAATTTCTTTTGATTGGTTTCTGATTACTGGAGATAATCTCCATGAGGTCAGGCTCATCTCCTTTCATCCGATGGTGGTTCTCCTGGGCCCACAGCAGAGCTGGTAGGTGTGCCCCCAAGCATTTGAGTGAATGTACGACCTCAGTACTAGGGATGACCCTGATCTTTCTGTAGGAGAAGCAGCTCCCACCTCCCCTCCTGGCCTTGACCCACTGTGGCCTGGGTGCAAGTTGGTGGGGACACAGGGCCCGGGAACACCAGGGTAGGGGCAGCTCACCTCCTTCCGTCCCAGCTGGGAGGACTAGCACCCAGAGCAGCGGTGGGGAGAGTGCCACATTGCAGCAGCTGAAAGTGGCACCTTTTTGAGAGGTGATCAGATCTGTGCCTCTGTTGGTGGCTGTCTTCTGACCACCCACATGACCACCCCTTGCTGTGCCATGCCTGGGCACTGGGTCCTCCAGCGGCACCCCTGGTCTAGTTACAGGAAGACAGTAAGAGGCCCTATGCGGGGAGTCTCCGCTCCCTCCCGCCCTCCAGTGTTGTCTTTTTAAGAGTCTCTCCTGCCAGCCTGCACATGTGAGCACCGCCTGTATGCAGGGCGGGGTGAGGAGGTGCTCTACATGGCCTTGGCCCACGGAGGTCGGGTTCTCTTCCTTCATGAACCTTGTTCTTGCCAGCTTGCCGGGTGCAGGCTCTGCCATGGTCGCAGCCGAGGGGCCGATGTGTGTGAGGTGCATGGTGTATGACCCACCCTCTGGTGCCTGGCACTCCCAGCCTCTCCCCTCCCAGGCCTTCCCTAAGATCCTTTCCCAGATTTCTGGTGGGTTTTTAATTTTTTTAATCCATTCTTCCTGGGGTCTTGTTCTTCCACCCACCCCCTTTAGTTCCTTCAGGGCGCTCCCCAGCTTTCCTCTTGCTCATGACCATGTCCCTGGGTGACTGAATCCACCTCAGCTTCTGCTACCACCTGTGACTGTTGAGACCCCAAGGGCCCCTTCGCTTGCCCCCTGTCTGCTGGCCCTTCCTACCCGCATGGCCACAAACCCCTTTTAACCTGCTCTGTTCTTGCCCCTCAAGCCCATCTCTGTGCCTGAGGCAACCCCTGCTAGGTCCTCCGGCCCCAGGCCCATGTGCATGTGAGAGGCTCTACTGGAAACGCCTAGGCTCTGAACTGAGACTCCTCAGGTTCAAGGTCTGGCTTTGCCACCCGGTGGCTTGTGAGCAACCTCAAGAGAATGACTGAATCTCTCTGGGCCTCTGTCTTCCCGCCTGTGACCCGAGGAAGTGGCCACAGGAAAACCGCAGGTGGCTGTAGAGGTGAACAGCTCACCTGCAGAGAAGGACAAGGGCCCCTGCCCTGTGCAGTGTTGGTGTTGGCGGCTGGCATGGTAGCCAGTGGCCCTAAACCAAATGGGCACACACCTGAGACAGCTGGCAGTTCTGAGGTGCTTGGCATGGACGCATGTTGAGAAGCTTTGTTGGAAAACCATGGGAAGGTTTCCTCGTGGAGTGCCCCCACCTGTGCCAGAGCCGGGCCAGGCCAGCCACTCCTAGTCGGCTGACGCCCTGAGCATGCCCAGAGGCTTTCTGGTGTGCCCTTCCTCTGTGTGCCTAGCATCCCTGCCTTCGCCCCGGCCTCTCCCATTGCAGGCATGCAGCCTGTGGGCATCTCAGGGCCTGTCTGGCTCATTTCCCATCGACACTGGTGTGATCTTTTAAAACATGAATCACCTGGGCCGTGTTTCTGGGCTGTCTTCCCCATGTTTCTGAAAGGGCTTCCCATACCCCCCTCACCTCTCCTCCCCGATCATCCGAGCTCTTTTCCTGGCCCCTACCCTTCCCATGGGGGCTTTGGCCACACTTAATGCCTCAGTGGCACTGGTTGGGCCTCGCTGCCTTTGCCTGTTCTCCATGTTCAACTTGCCGGACACCTCTCTGTGCCTTCAACCGTATGAGTTCCTGTGGTTCTGGACTCTTGGGATGCTGCTGCGGTAGTGGGACCAGCTCCCAACCTGCCCTTTAGACCACAGGGTAGTTCCAGGCAGAGCTGGTGCCAAGCTTATCAGGCTCGGTGCATGGCAGTTGCTCAGAGTGAGTGACCCAGCTGCAGCCTCTGGCACATCTGCCCGATTGCTTGGTTACCAAGACCCTACCTCCCCCCCACTCCTGGGTCTGTGCCTTTTTGTTCTTTTTAGAAAGGCACCCCAGTCTCTAGGACCCTTTTATTTTTATTGACTTAACGTGGTGCGGAGAGCCCAAGAAGGGCTTATTTGCAGTGACTGTTCCTTATGCTACTTTTCTCTACTAGTGACTTGAATCCTACCAGAAATTCTGGGCCAGTGGTTATTCATGCAAGCAAGTGTGAAAAATACGGTATGTTCCTGTGAGTGTATGCTGCTCCATGGTTGGCAAAGTATTGAGGTGCCAGGGATGAGGCCTGGCCTCTCCTGATCAGGGGCAGGTGTGTGGGAAGGTCACATGGGGTGCTCCATGTCCCCCCTCTGCCTTATGAAGGAGCCATCCTGGAAGGGATCGTAACTCCTGGGGGTCCTCTGCCCCCTTTGACATGTGGCTGGCTTGCTGGGGGGCCAGAGCCCATGGTGAAGACAGGTGGGGAGAAGCACACACACCTTTCTGGAGGAATGATGGGTGCTGGTGGTGTGTGCTTGGCCGGTGCAGGTGTGGAGCTGGGTGGGGAAGAGATTCCTCGTCCAGGCCGTGTTCTGATGGTGGCTCCGCGCTCTCTTTCTTTCTCTCTCTCTATCTCTCTCTCTCTCTCTCTCCCCCTCTCCCTTCAGTTGAGACCAAGTACCCCCACGAGGCTGCCTATGATGCCTTCCTTTGTGGATCAGGTGAGAGTTGTCCTCTGCAAGGGGGCTCCCGCTTTACTTGTGGTACTCTCCCACCATCATGAGGGTCTCCGTTTATTTCCAGGTGGGTTGCATGTAACGGACACAAAGCAGGAGTTGGCATATTTTTTTAAATAAATTAATTTTTATTGGTGTTCAATTTACCAACATACAGAATAACACCCAGTGCTCATCCCGTCAAGTGTCCCCCTCTGTGCCCGCCACCCATTCACCCCCACCCAGGAGTTGGCATATTTTGAGGAGGTGATCTGGTTGAGCCTGGACGTGTGTTACATCTCTAGCTTTTCTCTTCCCCCCACCAGTTCTTCTGAAAGTGGCACACTTGCTCCTATGGAGAGTACACAGGTGAGCGTTCCTTCCTTTCGTCCTGTTCCTGGAACAGTGGCCACATTCTGAACCCTCGCTGTAAGCTAAGACCTCCGGGCTCCTGTGGCTCTCCCAAAGACGGGGGGAGGCAGTGTCATTGGGCAGGGATGGTCCCTGACTGGGCAGCAGCTTCCCCCCCCGCCCTCCATGGAGGATGGCCTTCCCTGCTGGTCCTGGGCCCTCGTCTCCACTTTGGGATCGTTCACGTGCCAGGAGGCCAAGGGAGGGAGGTCAGCTGCAGGTCCCCGCACCTGCCTCAGTGCTTCCCAGTGTAGTATGCTGGCTTCATTACCCACCTGGTTCTCCTAACTGCATAAATCACAGGTAGGAGGACAGAGTGTTCTGGTCAATGAGTGGCACCTCCTTGGGGCCTGTACAGGCTGGGGAGAAGGGGGGCTGCTTGGAATAAGGGCTATAGGGAAGAGCTTCTTAACCCCAAATTGGCATCGTAAATGCATTTCCCCATGGCAGCAGCATTCTTGATTCTTATGGCACCAGGCTCCTAGGCACCAATGCCACACTTGAAATATGTGTTCTGTAGCCCCGTCCTTGGTGTATGTATTTGGTAAGTAGGAATTAGGCCTGGTGGAGGAGCTAATGAAAATTGGAACAGGGTCTTTGAGGCTGACTTAACCTTTTCTGACTAAGAAAACTAATAATCATGGACTAATCTGTTAACTTTGGTACTCCCCACATTTGCCCATTTTAGTAATGGCTGTTATGCATAGAAATACTCTATGACCTGTTGACGTGAGGCTGATAGCTTGAATAAGAAGTCTGTCTCTCCCTCCCCCCCTTACTCTTTCCTTTGACAGCATCTGAGTGCTCACTGGGGAGGTACATGCATGCAAGACAGTGAAGGCTGCTAATGGCAGGGAAGCCCCATCATGTCCTGCACCTGGGTGCTTTACAGCCTTTTGCTCTGAACCTCATGACTTAAAAACCCTCCTAGGTTTAGAGAAGTTCTATAGTGGCCTGGGGCCTGTCTGGCTCCAAGGCTTGTGCTTCTCCACAGACCTGTGCTTAGATGTGTGGTTGTGTCTGGATGGAGGTAGGGCATAGTAGAATGACGGCTGAGGGGCGGCCATTAGGAATCAAGGGTGATGTCCTGTCAAGTGCACCTCTGGACCATGGCCTCTAACTAATTCTCTGAGCCCATTGCTAACATTTGCCAAGGAATTCTTTCCAAAAGTGTCACCAACAGGCAGTGACCACCTGGAAGCCCTGCTTTGATTTGGGCCCTGGAGAGAACTTTGTGAGATTGGTTGGTGGCGGAAGCACGGTGATTTGGAGGGAGGAGGGGGAAGAGTGATCCGAGGCGGCCCCTTCCTCTGTTCCCTCAGCGGACTCGTAGCTGTGGCTAAGGACCTGTGCTTGATTGCTGCTCTGCCCAATGTTCTGGGGTTTTCTCTGTCCCTACAGTGCCGGTCCCATGCCTGAGCCCTCCTTTTCTCTCTACCTTGACGTGCTGGCTCCCTATGTGAACCAGGTGAATCTTATCCGAGCTGGGGTCCCTAAGATTGTGAGTAGCCTTTCTTTTGTTCCTTTCCCCTACTCAGAGGCATGTGCTGGGAAGCAGCCTGGTTTCCTGGGGGATATCTCAGAGGTGGTCTGATGACAACCAAAAAACCAGAGTGAAGAGGGTGCTTCCACCCCGATAGGCTTGTTCTTTCCTTGTCTTCCTGCCCAAACCAATGCGGATGTGTACATTCCTTCCGTCCCCCTCCCAGTCCACACAGGACATCTTGTAGCCTCAGGATTTTCAAACCAGGTAGTTTGTCAGTAGGAATTTCAGAAAATCTCTGTTCTTCTCCCTGTCTTCTAGAACTTTTCTGGTCCAGATTGCCCCAGTATCCGGCCTCCCATCCTCCTCCTGCGTGTCCGTAGGTGGCCTGGGGTCAGCGAGCAGCAAGTCTATCGTGAGTTTCAGAATGTCTGCAAGTTTGATGTGCGGCGCCTCTCACGGAGCCAGTTCCTGCTCTTGACCAATAAGTTTAAGGAGTAGGTGCCTTGGCCCCCCAGCCTGTCCTTGGGCCCCACAGCCCCTGTCTCCTAGTGGTCTCTTGGGGCAGCAGGTCTGATACTTGCATGCCTGACCTGAGAACTCCTCTTGGCAGTGCTCGGAGCATCCTGAAGGAGTATAGGGGCCACCCTACCCTGCAGGTCTCCCTGTACCGATACTGGAGACACTCCCCGAACATCAACTGCTTGTTACAGTAAGTGACCAGGACCAAGGCTGCCTTTCGGACTAAGACTACAATGTTGGTGGGCTCTGCATGGAGTGGAGTTCACCAGCTAGTGTGTGTTATGAAGGGGTCATTGACAAGTATGGTGACCTGGGTGTCATTCGGTAACACTGGGCAAACGTTTACTAAACATCTGCTGTATTGGGTACTATTGTGGGTTCTAGGTTGCATCAGCCAATAAAACAAAATCCCTGTTCTCTTGGAACTCACACTCCAGCGGGAGGTAACTGTGAACAAGCGAATTATAGATAGATCAGGTGACAAGTGTGTGGCAAAAACAAGAGCAGGTCAGAAGGTGGGAGTAGGGGGCTAGAGGGGGGCTGCTGGTGAGGGTATAGATGGGAACCCCATTAAAGTCTTAAAGGATGTGAGGGAATGAGCCCAGCAGAGCTCTGGGGGAGACTGCCTGGGTGTGGGGCTGAGGCTCTTGGGTGGGGAAATGTCTGGTGTGCCAAGGGGCAATGAGGAGACCACGGAGAGGGGCTGGAGAGGTTTGTGGGCCTGGTGGGCCCGGGCTGTTGGGAGGAGCTGTGGGCGGCCAGGTGAGGTGCTCTGTGTGAGGCAGGCTGCAGAGGGCCAGGGAGGTGGTCGGGGAAACCAGGCGGGCATCCTGTCCAGTTGGGCTTGGACTGCGTTGGTGGCAGAGTGGGGTGCTGAGGCGGGATCATGGACAGCCTGGAGCAGGGTCGAGTTTGGGTTTTCGGCCTGCGTGACACAGATGGAATTGCTCTATGAGGGTTTTGGCTGCTGGTTAAGAGCCTTATCTGTAGAAAACTACATACTTGAAGAAAAATGTTTGGCTATCTTTTCCATCTGTCAACCTTTGATGTAAATCACTAGGAAAATGACTTGTCTGCATGTGTCTCAGGCCATTCTGCCCTGGAGTCAGAAGTTCATGTGGGGAGAAGGATGGGAAGATGGGGATGTTTGGGTGAGCGGTGCCGGGCCTGCGTGTCTGTCCTCTGGACCTGCCCGTTCTCACACGGCTGCCGGTGGAGCCGCTGACCTCTCTGTCTTGCAGGGTCTGCGGTGTGGTCACTACCTGGGCTCTCCTGGCCCTTCTCCTCGGAAGACCTGGCCCCTGAGTGCAGCCTGCAGCCCCTGTCCTATCTCTGCACCAACCTGGGACAGCCAGCCGGTTTTTTGTTTTTTTTTCTTTGTGGGTTTTGTTTGTATAAATCATATTTTATGTGTAGACCGATCTGTGAGGTCCTTATGAGAAGCTTTGTTTTGAACGTGAAATACTGTAATGATCATCAATGATAAAGAAATCCTTAGATGTGGCACTTTGGTGGCCAGAACTTTTCTTTCTGTAAATGGGGAGATGTTCCCACCCCTGGGAATTTAGGCTAGACCCCACCCCACCCCCAGAGGGTCTTCTGCACAGACCACGAGCACGGGAGCTGGACAGCACGTGAACCAAAGACTACATTATTTCTGGGAGAGAATGTTTTGGCCAATAGGCCATTTCCCAGATGGGAACCTACCAGCCTGAGTTTAGTAAAGAGGCAAAAAAAAAAAAAAAAATGAAGCTAAGTGTCCATATGTATTTGTGATGTTTTTTGAAGATTTGAGAGAGGAAGCACGAGTGGAGTGGAGGGCTGAGGGGGAAGGAGAGGGAGAAGCAGGCTCCCCGCTGAGCAGGGAACTGGGTGTGGGGCTCTATCCCAGGACTCTGGGGTCATGACCTCAGCCAAAGGCAGATGGCCACCCAGGCGCCCCTCCCCTTTTCTCTTGTGGGCTTTTGGGGCTCAGTCTCATTAGACGAGCTCCACATGCAGTAAGCAAACGTGAAAAGTGAAAAGCACACTTAGCTGAGTGTACCAAGTGACCATTTTGATTTTCCAAGATTGGGGCAGGGCCTGACCACCAGAAGCTAGTTTGTGTAGTTCTGGAGTGAGGACCACCCTGAAGTGACTTTGAGACTGGAGTCTTGTGACTCCTACCTGCTGTGTGCACCTTCATTGGGGCGTCTGTGCTGGCGGTAGTGGTCTGTACTGGACCATGGGGACGCTGGCTGCACTGCCTGTCTGCTGGCCCTTCTGGGGGTTGGGGGGGGTGGCTGGGCCTTGATCATGTTTGGGTTCCATTTACGAGTTCTCCTGAGCCTCTCCATCGATTGTGTGCTGTTCAGAAGTGCCGAGTGCAAGGAGAGCCCCGGGGTGTTGGGTGGGCTCGGGGTCCCAGTCATGGGGCCTCCTCCTCCCCCTGCTTTCTCGTCATCTTGTCTAGGTCTTCAGAGCCGTGCTTTTCATGCAGTTCTTTGTGCCATCGTTAAATGAAAAATCCAAAGCAAAACGTAAACCAGCTGCCCCACCTTCCCCCCTTCCCTCTGTCTGCCTCCCTCCCTCTGTGGCTTGGACCCTTCTCCTTTCAGCTGCATCTCCCTTCCTCGTAAACTGGCTCACAGGCCACAGTGGCCACGTTGGCAGCCTGCCCCCAGCTGCCTGCCCTCCCTGGGACCTCCTGGTCCACTAACGCTATGCAGAGCCTCCCCTCTCCCTGCCCCTCCTGCTCCGAGTCCTCCTAAGGATTCTGCGGCCAGGTTCCCCTGATCTTCCTGCTTGCTCCTGCCCTGTAGGCTGTGTTGAGCACCCTTCCTCTTCTGCTTGCCTCTGAGCCTCCCTGGCATCTCCTTTCCGTTTTGGATCTTTGCTGTCCTGACGGCCCCATCGGGGGTCGTCGGGCTTCTCCTGCCTCTATTAGGACACTTAGCACAGTGTGGCCAGGTCCTGGGCTGTCTCCTCACAGGTGGGCTCTCTGCTGTCAGGTCCACAGAACCTGTGGGTCCCTCTGTGTCTGTGTGAGCTGATGTTCCCTGTGCTGGAGCCTTTGAGCTACTTGGAATGCAGTTTGAATACTTGCGTGCTGCTCTTTGAGGCACCTTAATACTGAGTATCCTCCTGCACAATTGACGTGGTTCTGCCTCTGCAGTTGAGAAGGATGCACAGTCGTTCCACATGACCTTGGCCTAGAATGTCCTCGTGACCCTCTGGCTCCTGACATGACTCCAGTCCTTGCTCTTTGGCTGTTTGAATCTTATGTGTAACTGATGAGATTTTTTTAGCATAAGAAAGATCATGAGTGGAAATAGCAATCTTAAAATTGTCCTTTTAAAATTAGCCTTTTTAGATCTTTCAGGTACCTTTTCCCTGAGAGATAAAAGTTCATGTCCTTGGGGCACCTGTGTGACTAAGTTGGGTAAGCACCTGACTCTTGATGTCAGCTCAGGTCTCGATCCTCAGGGTCGTGAGTTCAAGGCCCACATTGGGCTCCACCCTGGGCATGGAAGCTACTTAAAAAAATTCATGTCCTTCGTGATCAACTTTAGAATACTTCCTAGGGAAAGTCTGTTACTTTCTAACCATTAAGCATCTCCAGTGCCATCTCTATAAATCTGTCTGAAAATCTAGTGCAAGCTAATTAAAATGCTAAGTCCCGTTGCCGCACATGGTGCCATATCACAGGTTCTGGGGTTAGGACATGGGCCTCTCTGGGGTCAGAATCCTTTCTGCCCAACACGTTCTCTCCAGCATTACATTTACCAAGCACTGGCTTAGCTAACTCACCGCGGTGCAGCCAGGTATGTGTCTGTGCCCCCACCTTATGACGGCGAAGCCCAGGTAGTAGGCTTTGGTGGAGGCCCAGTTTGCAGGCAGTGACGCACCGTCCCTGCTGGGGCCCCTACTCTGTTGCCTGGTCTCTGGAACCACTGTGCTTCCCTAGCGTCTGCCAAGGGTCAGTGCGTGGCAGCTCACGCACACAGGTTTTCATTTGCTATCGTTTGCCCTGATGCCTTTTCCTAAAGAGAAGTACGGGATCCTCACATCTGGGACAGAGAGGCTGCAGGGAGACCTGGGCTCCCCCTGCTTCGTTGTTCAGGCTGTACCCTGTTCCAGCCTGCTTGGGACGTAGGGTGATGGCATCACGCCCACCCCTGTCTCCCCAGCCCTCTAACCCTCTGTCCTTGCTTCCCCAGGAGCTCCCCCCACCCCCAGGGCGTGTGCTCTGCCTGCCAGGAGCCTGGCTCCCCCTGAGAATGTGTGGATTTTGGCCTGAGCAGCTAAAAGTATGGGGTTGCTATGTGAGGGTGTTGAGATGGTTTTATTTCAGTATCCATGAGTAGAGAATACTTACTATTTTTGTTGTTGAGACAGTGTTTATCGTTTATTGGCAATGAGGGAAAAGTGACTCAGGTAAGGTAGAAGGTGACCTTTCCCAAAGTCCCAGGGTCAGGCCGAGGGCCAGGTTGGTTGGATTCCGCCACCAGTGCTTGTTCCGTTATGCACCGGGGCCCTGTGCCCACTGCCCCTTTGCCTGTTTTTCCGGCATCTCCACCCCTTGTGCTGCCGGGCTGGCCGTGGTTCTGTTTTTACAGGATGTAAAGAGAGGCTTCCGGGTGGAGAGAACCAAGGGGCCATGGCCATGTGGGAGAGGAAAGTCCCTTCAGGAGATGCTGTGGATTGCTGATGGATTGGATGCTGCTGAATTGCTCAGATGCCAACCCCCTTCCCCCCGCTTCCCTCCCAGGGAGGTGTTATATCCTCAGGGACCAGAATGAGCAGCAGCCACAGCCACCCTTCCTCTGGACACATCCTACATCAGTATTGTCTTTGCTTCCCTGCTGGCACCCATGGGAACAGCTGGGGTCCCATCCTGCCGCCCCACATGGACTTGACTGCCAGGAGGGCTTTGGCTACCTGGAGCCGGGGCAGCACTCTCCTCCCCCAGCCACGTGCTCTGACAAAGCATTGCATCCCTTAGGGGAAGGGAACCCTGTCTGAATCCCCACCGAGCAGCCATCTGGAGTTGGGGAGGCCCTGAGGAGGCCTTCCCTGCTGCAGGGCTCGGCTCAGTGTGCTCCTCTGGGGGCTCTGTGAGGGTCCCATGTAAACCCAGGGGACATCATTCCCGCATCCCTTCACTAAATGCCAAGGGAGCATCACCCTGCAGTCACACTCGAAATTATTTCTAATGGAATTCCAGATACTGGGCTGTTAAGTTGCAGGCCAAATGGGGTCCTTTCAGTGTACCTTAAAAACTGCCTGGATGGGTGACTATTATACTTACTTACCTGGTGGCCAAGCTTGTGCTAAAACTTAAAACCTCCATTGGTGTTTGGAAAGAAAATACGAGAACCTATTTGTATTTATTTTCTTTGCCCTTAGAACTTTCATTTTGGGACGCCTGGGTGACTCAGCAGTTAAGTGTCTGCTTTGGCTCAGGTCCTGATCCTGGAATCCTGCATCGGGCTCCCCCCAGGGAGCCTGCTTCTCCCTCTGCCTATGTCTCTGCCTCTCTGTGTCTCTCATGAATAAATAAATCTTTAAAAAAGTTTTATCATGAGCATATCAGTACATGTAGCACAGCACACAACTTATTAGTAAATACATCTGGGTTAATGCTCAGCCTTTCTTGTGATAAGAGTGAACGACTGACATCGTTTGGAGACTGGTCATTTCCCTTTCAGTGTCCCTGTTGACTTCCACAAGGATAAAAACAGCCTTGTGTGGTCTGGCCCAGACCTCCAGGCAGGACGCTTGAGGATGCTGACCACTGATGCTCCCAGAAGGGGTTCCCTGCTCCTGGGATGTTTTGGGTGGGGAAAGCAAATGGCTTTCCCACCTGGCTGGTGGATGTGCACACTCTGTGTCAGAGTCCTTCTCTTTCCAGCTGTACAGGGTTCGAGAGCTTCTGCAGCATGAAGCACAGTGGGCATGATAATCATGTCTGATCACCATCGGGAGGGAGAGAGCTGGAACCTACCAGTGGGCAGGTTTCAGATAGCATAAGAAATCCTTCAAAGTGCTTCTAGCTAAGTTTTTAGTTGCTTCTCCTGTCTGAGGACCTAATATGAGAGGGCCCGAGGACCCTCGAAGTTCAGTTCCACAAAAGCGGAGATACAAGCTCCCAGCTGTCATTGGAACCCACACCTCTACCATGTCACCCGCCAAATCCATACCACGGGCATCTTACCCCAAAATCCACCTGACAGTGGTCTGGCGGCCAGTGAGCGCCTCCACAAAGTGCTACCTAGGTGTCTCAAGGGTTGTTAATACAGGACATGCAGCTGGGGTGTGCACCTCCATTATGTCTCCACTGAGGTCCTTGCCGCAAGCTCCCATGCTGCCCAGTGCAGAAGGGGAACTCAAGACAGGAGCAAGGCAAGTCTGACACGTTCAGGGCTGTTTCCCTTTGGTTCCCCCCCCATCCCCCGCCACCCCTCAATCCCAAGATGAGCTCAGGGAGGAGGATGCAAATACCACCCTGGCCCATGGCCCTGCCCATCATCAGTAGCCCCAGCCAGTCTCTGCAGAGCCAGGGCCTCTCTGAGGGCGCCCCTTTGTAGGGTGGTGGGCACGAGGGCTCCTCCGACTTCCCTGTGCGCTCAGACCAGCCCACCTGCACCAGTGCTCCAGGCTGCTCCAAGCGACTTTCTCTGATCCTCTGACCTCCCACCTCCAGTCTTGGTTCCTCCCTTCTTCCCAGTGTGCTTTTAGTAGCTCAGGTTTCCCAGCTGAACCCTAAGGGAACACACGCTTCGTTCTACCACAGTATCACCGTCACAACCCCTGCATTGTCCCATCATAGACTCGCAAAGACTTCCAGCCCTCTGGGTTCTAGCACAGCTGCTGCAAGCAACAATTCCTAAGTCACTTTGCTTCCCTCCCTCCGTGTCCCAGGCCACGTGGCTTCCTTCCTCACCATTCAAGGTCTCCATTCAAGGTCACATGTACGGGGAAGCCCCCCTCCCCCATGTCTAATATATAACCCCTTTCCCTTATCTTAAGACTCCACGCTGCACTAATTAGCACCTTACAGGTAGTTGTTTATTGTCTCTCCACGAGAATGTGGGCTCCGTGAGGGCAAGGTCTTTGTCTTGCTTACTGTCATGTCTCCATTGCCTGACATGTGGGGGCTCAGCAAATATTTGTTTAATGATGAATCAAACTCCAGCCCTAGAGCATCTGATGAGCAGCTCCTCAGTTCCGTTGCCACATATGGTTGCTAAGGTAGGGGAGGGGGGTGTCTTCTTTTTACACCACGAAGGGGCAGGAGGGCTTTGGCTGCAGAGACAGAAACAAAGGGTCACAGACTGAAATGAGAAATATCCTCTCATATTATTTCATCATAAGCTAGGAATGTAAGTAGTAGGCAATTGGTTCCCTAACCTGAGCACTGTCAGGAAGAGTTACTTTAAAATCACTTAAAACCAGGGTTGCCTGGGTGGCTCAATTGGTTAAGCGTCTGCCTTTGACTCAGGTCATGATCTCCTGGGATTGAGCCCCTCTTTGGGCTCCCTGCTTGGTGGGGAGACTGCTTCTCCCTCTGCCACCCACCCCACTCAGCTTTCTCTCTCTCTCAAATAAATAAGATCTTTAAAAAAATCACTTGAAATGAGAATGATTTTTTTAAAACCTAAATGATTTTTATTTTGGCAGATAATTTGTCCAAGTTTAATTGGTCTATATTCAGCAAGTACAGTCAGCAAGGGAACGAGTGTCTTTACTTAGAGGTTCATTTTGAAGCCTATTTGTAGTAGTGGGCTGTTTCTCGTGGATGCAGTAAGATCTCTCTGGCATAGTAGTGGGTATTTGCTTTCTTTGTTCTGAAAGTCTTCAAAACCTCCTGGGATGGGCTCTCTGCCACACAGCTTTGTGGTCTTGATCATTTTTTGCTCACCTGGTGGGGAAGATCTAGAACAATGTGCTAAATAAAACTCTACCCTGGCCTGCAAGTACATCCTACACAGATGGAATAGTCATCGTTCTTTTTTTTATATATAAATTTATTTTTTATTGGTGTTCAATTTGCCAACATATAGAATAACACCCAGTGCTCATCCCATCAAGTGCCCCGCTCAGTGCCCGTCACCCAGTCACCCCCACCCCCCGCCCACCTCCCTTTCTACCACCCCTAGTTCGTTTCCCAGAGTTAGGAGTCTCTCATGTTCTGTCTCCCTTTCTGATATTTCCCACTCATTTTTTCTCCTTTCCCCTTTATTCCCTTTCACTATTTTTTATATTCCCCAAATGAATGAGACCATATAATGTTTGTCCTTCTCCTACTGAATAGTCATCTTTCTAAGTATGAATCTTGGGTAGGGTCCTTAATCCTGTCATCCAACCAGTCCATTCTGAAATCTATGTGTCTGTCCTGAGCCAGCCCAGATCTGCCTTGCCCATCCCAGCCTTTCCAAGCAGTGTGCGCTTGGGTTGCTCTCTGTTCTGATCAAGTGCGCATCTGGAACAAAGTTGCAACCATAATTTGAAGGACTCCCTGTGCATTTCAATTCTTAGATATTCTGTGAACTCCAGGACCCAGCTGGATTATCCCAGACAGCCTCTGACTTGATGCCTACCCCCTACCCCCACCCTAGAATTATGCTATTTGCTTAACTTCAGAAGAGACATAAGAGCATTAAGGAAGGTACGTGATGTGATGAGCACTGGGTGTTATGCACAACTGGTGGATTGTTGAAGACTACATCTGAAACTAATGATGTACTATATGTTGGCTAATTGAATTTAAATTTAAAAAGAAGACATGAAATATATCAATACAATAGAATATTATTTGGCAATAAAAAGCAATGAAGTACTGATCCCCGCTGCAATGTGGATTGAAAACCTTAGGCTAAGTGAAAGAAGTCAGTCACAAAAGACCATATATTGTATTTAAATGAAATGTTCAGAGTAGGCAAATCCATAGAGACCATAGAGAAAGTAGACCCGTGTTTCTGGGGAGTGGGGAGTGTGAGCTAAGGGGTATGGGCTTTCTTTTAAGGGTGATAAAGATGTTCTAAAATTAGACAGGATGGTGACACAATTCTGTGATTCTACTAAAACCCACTGAATTATACACTTTATTTTTTTAAAGATTTGTTGACTTATTTTAGAGAGAAAGAGAGAGCGCACTCAGGCAGAGGGGCAGAGAGATTGAGAAGCCCAAGCAGACTCTATGCTGAGCATAGACAGAGCCCGACTCAGGCCTTGATCCCACAACCCCGAGATCAGACCTGAGCTGAAACTAAGAGTCGGACGCTCAATCGACTACACCACCCAGGTGCCCCTGAATTGTACTCTTTACATAAGGTAAATTTGATGGTATGTGAATTGTATCCCAGAAAAAATGTCTGGAAAAACAGAGTGCTAAAAAACACCACCTGATGACTGGTTTTAAAGTCTTTGCTCACTGTCTCCCCAGAAACATCCATGGTAGAAATTCTATTCAGACCAGGACGTGTGTGTCCTCCCTCCCTGCGCTGTGCCCCCCAGACAGGAACTAGTCAGTTTACAGAGGAGACAAATCATGGACCCTCCTTGGTTTTTCTCTTTGCTCTGATGCCTGGGTGTTTACAGCCCACTGGCTGGAATCCAGACAGCTCTGTGGTCGGCATGTTTATAGCTCTTTCCCCCTGGCTTTCCTCTCTCATGCTGCCTGTGCCCTTCTGATTTTGGCTTTTATCCATGTCCACATTTTTACTTAATTTATGTGTCTTAGCTACTTCACTTCCTTTGTGGAACACAAGTGAAATAAACACACACATCCCTATGGACATTTCCAAGGGCTGCATACAGGTTAACAATTTCCACCTCCCCTGTGATGTACCTGGCAGGTGAACTGTGGTTACTCCTTTCAACAGCTGGTTTGGGAGAGGCACTGGCAACTCTCCCTGGGGTGCAGGGGTTAGCCACTAGGTGACCTACCTGTAATGAAGGCCCCAACTCCCCTCTTTGCCCTGGAGACAAGGGAAAGGAGACCGGATATGGATGACCCTCCATATGGAATTGGCAGGGGTTCTGGCTTGGAACTGGGCACTCTAATGTTTGTGCTTTCTCAGTGAGAATCAAATTTTAAAATGCCATTGGAAAAACCTAGTAGGTTGGCAAATTTGTATCACGTATAGCTAATATTTTTGGTAAAGCCATTTGGCAACTCTACCCTCAAGATAAATAGTCACCTCTTAGAAAAATTCTTTACTTTTAGGAAGGTTATCAAAATTCAGGAAGGAGTCATTTCAGTTACCTCCAAAAGAAAGATGACAAGTGATAGAGTAATGAACATAATCATTAGAACCATTTAGGCAGAAAGGCCACCTAATGGTGCCCCAAATCAGAAACCAAAAAGGGATTTCCACTAGTCGCTATTTTCTCTTGTGTTCTCTGTATGTAGGCTGTTCTATAGGAATATCCTTTTAGAAATAAGCAATGGGCAAAAATATTACTGTCCCAAACTTCCATTCTTCTCTCCTTGTTTCTTCCCAGATACTTTTATAAAGAAGGTAACAGGCTAGTTTTCTTTCTTTTTCCTCAATCACTTGTATTTGGCTTTTCTTTGCGTTTGTTTATCATTCTTGACATGGCCCCTTCTTTCATTATCAGCCCATGCAAGATTCTTCTGCCTGGTTCCAACACAAGAGTCTGCTCTCTCTGAGTGGGTTCACGTGGTTTGCTTAATGCCACGAGGTGGAATTTGTGTTATGTCAAAGCAGTAGAGAATATTTCCTCTGTGCAATATTACTACCCACACACAAGCAAAGTGTCAGGTAGGTTCCTTTAGAAAACAGAGTTGCAGACCAATTGCTGTGGGAAGCTGCCGTGGGCATCCTTCAGATACCAGGAACTCATGTAGCTTTGTTTATTTTGATTCTGATACAGAAAATGATTGCCTGAGAATATATCCTTGAACAGCCTGATGATCTACTTTTATCAAGAACCCACCTAAAGAAATCTGAATGTATGAAAGATCGTTTGTCAGTCTATTCTTAGATCATATAGGGTTTTAACTGCATTCTAAGCTAGACCTCTAAAAAGCTGTGTACCTGGACCACAGTGGTTTTATGTTACAAAGGCATTCATTTTTCACTCCAAGGAAGACCAGGGGAGAAATTTTACTCAGATCTAAATGCAAGGAGAGCTAAGAAACATTGGTGTAGTTTCCTTTCCATTCCAGAGAATGCTAATAATATTTTCCTTATTGCTTTGACCACCAGGAAGCTCAGTTAAAATATGTAGATAAATACTAATTCATGTTAATACAGGTGAGACTACAGTCTGGATATCTACATGTTAATTTTTCCTTTGGACTGTATCTTTCATCCTACCTATCCTTCTAAGATCTTAATTTTATGTCCATCATTTATAAGCATTCATTAAAGTCATCTGAAATGTTTTATGTAGTTGAGAAGGGTGAAAACAAACCAAATAAATATTTATGGATGGACATTTCTGTTTTTAAATTTTATTTATTAAAAAAAATAACAAAAAATAAATTTTATTTATTTATTTATTTATTTATTTATTTATTTATTTATTTATTTATTTATTTATTTTAGTGAGCTCTATGCCCAATGTGGGGCTTGATCTCAGGACCCAAGGATCAAGAGTAGAATGCTCTACAGGCCGAGCCAGCCAGGTGCCCCTATGGATGGCCAACATGCACATGAGAAAATGCTCTGCATCACTTGCCATCAGGGAAATACAAATCAAAACCACAATGAGATACCACCTCACACCAGTGAGAATGGGGAAAATTAATAAGGCAGGAAACAACAAATGTTGGAGAGGATGCGGAGAAAAGGGAACCCTCTTACACTGTTGGTGGGAATGTGAACTGGTGCAGCCACTCTGGAAAACTGTGTGGAGGTTCCTCAAAGAATTAAAAATAGACCTGCCCTATGACCCAGCAATTGCACTGTTAGGGATTTACCCCGAAGATTCAGATGCAATGAAACGCCGGGGCACCTGCACCCCGATGTTTCTAGCAGCCATGTCCACAATAGCCAAACTGTGGAAGGAGCCTCGGTGCCCATCGAAAGATGAATGGATAAAGAAGATGTGGTTTATGTATACAATGGAATATTACTCAGCCATTAGAAACAACAAATACCCACCATTTGCTTCAACGTGGATGGAACTGGAGGGTATTATGCTGAGTGAAGTAAGTCAATCGGAGAAGGACAAACAGTGTATGTTCTCACTCATTTGGGGAATATGAATAATAGTGAAGGGGAATATAAGGGAAGGGAGAAGAAATGTGTGGGAGATATCAGAAAGGGACACAGAACATAAAGACTTCTAACTCTGGGAAATGAACTAGGGGTGGTGGAAGAGGAGGAGGGCGGGGGGTGGGGGTGAATGGGTGACGGGCACGGAGGGGGACACTTGACGGGATGAGCACTGGGTGTTATTCTGTATGTTGGTAAGTTGAACACCAATAAAAATTAATTTATAAAAAAAAAATAACAAAAAATAAATTTTATTTATTTATTTATTTATTTATTTATTTATTTATTTATTTATTTATTTATTTATTTTAGTGAGCTCTATGCCCAATGTGGGGCTTGATCTCAGGACCCAAGGATCAAGAGTAGAATGCTCTACAGGCCGAGCCAGCCAGGTGCCCCTATGGATGGCCATTTCTTACAACTGTGTATCTGTAGGGCTTCACTGGCTACCCCCTTCTTATTCCTTGCAGCAATGTGAACAGGGCTATGGGAGCAGGGCTAATATTCCTGTGGGTCTGGGTGGAAGGAAGTACCATGATAGCTGGGGAAGGGAAGGCAGGAGACTACTATACCTGCCCATCCAGGAACTCTGGGCTTGTTGGGCTAAGTGGGCTCCCGTTTGCCTGAGCACCTCAGGCCCACCTCCCATTCCTGGAAGAAATAGGGATGATCCCACCTTTAGGATTGCCAGTCTCCAGTCTTGAACTACATCCTCTGCTTTTGTGTTTTCCACCTGAGAAATGTATTGAGAAAATACAAGATATATAAACGTAAGAAGTTTGTGGGTTTTTTTAAAAAAAGATTTTATTTATTTATTCATGAGAGACACACACACACACACACAGAGGCAGAGATACAGGCAGAGGGAGAAGCAGGCTCCATGCAGGGAGCCCAATGTGGGACTCCATCCCTAGTCTCCAGGATTACACCCTGGGCCGCAGGTGGCGCCAAACCACTGAGCCACTCGGGCTGCCCAGAACTTTGTTTTTTGTGTGCAGAACTGTAATCAATTTTGTCTAGTATTTTGTTTAAGACATCTGGCACCTGCATTCTCAGGACCTGTGGTCGCCCCAAGGATCAGTCTGAATTTTTCAGTTACAACAGGTGTGCCAGGGACCCTGGGCAGAAGCGAGCAGGACATCTGCTTGAACCTCCTCCATCGCTCCATCCTCCTGGGACAGCCAGCCCCTGGGGGTCATCCTAGGAGCTCTAATGACAAAACACAACAAGAAGAGAAGCTCTTCTTTTGGTCTTTAGAGCTTTCTTTATGTCACGATAACTTCTAGTGCTTGTCGTTTTGTCATGCTTCTGTTGGCCATGAACAAACCCACCTCTCAGTGCCCCCAAAGGGAGAAAGGGACAGTTGTAATTGGCCGTATTCGTTGTCAGTCATCTTGGGGAGAAGAGGGAGACAGGTCACCCCATGGGAGGATAGCAGGGGCTGGGCTGGGGCTGCCTTTGTCCAACCTTGTAAGGCAGGCCGCCCCCAAGCTCTGCTTGAGCCTTTGGAACGTCAAGGGGAAACGATGAGAAGGTGTGGACGACTGGGGGTGAGTGATATCTGAAGAGCACGATGTTATATTTTATGGAAAACAAAGGAACTTCATTAAAACCCGTTTTGAGTGCTGCCTCTTAGAAATGCAGAATCTCTCATTTGCTTAAAAACAGCCTCTCTCACTTGCTTAAAAACAGCCGATTTAATTTGGGGTCTGTCAAGGTAAGGGGATCTTCCCTGTTTTTTTGGACGAAATTCCCCTAAAAATAGTTCAAGAGATAAAAATGCGACATGTTCTAGAAGCAGGGAAACAAGGATACAGAGAATTAGGAGAATGATTCCACTTTTTGAAAACCTAAGTCACCACTTGAGGGCACCAAAAAATAAGAAATCCAAAAGGGCTTCTCCTTGCCTACAGGTGGAGTCATTTAAAATTCCATTTTTTTTCCCAAATGGAGGAAGGGATACTATTTTGAAATTTGTTTTGATGTATTTTTGCTCTCAGGAGAGTTTGTGACCCGTATCTCTTCCTCTGCCTGAGAGAGGACAGACATCACTGCTCACACTGGGGTTTAAACCACTTTAGAAAAGCTTCCTGAGCCCCTTGAAGGAGTGGCTTCCTGGGGGCTGTTTGGCAGCACATCAGTGGCTCTGGCCCAGAGGCCCAGGGCACGGAGGGTCTATTTTAAGATAGACTGGACATTCAGGAGCTGGTGGTGGCCATGAAGTCCCTACCAGGACTGGCGTGGGGCCTGGGGAGGAAGGCTCGAATGTGGGATGCTGGACTTGGTGCTCAGACCCAAGGCAGTAGAGAGGCCAGAGGGTTCGAGGAAGTGCAGGAGAGGTGGCCTGCCCTGCTTCCTGTCTGGGCCCCTGGGTGGAGGGGCCCTGGGGCGTCTGCACACACCAGCCTGCCATGACCTTCTTCTTCATTTGCGGGGCTGAGAACACCCTGCTGGGGGAGAGGTGGGCAGGGCAAGGAGAAGTGCCAGAGCCAGGCCAGGAGGGTGCTGGTGATGCCTACAGCCCAGCAGCTCGGAGGACACGGCGGGGGAGGGTGGTGGCAATGGCATGCTCCCAGCCTCCCTGCCAGTGGCTGGGAGCTGCATGCAGGGCGCTGGAGCAAACAGGACTCCAGCGACAGCCCGCAGTGCTCAGGGATGCCCCACCGGGCTTGCTGCGCTTCCCTGGCTCCAGGCAGGCCAGGCCACAGCCACAAACCGTCCTTCCCGCCCCCACACACAGGGCCAGGCTTGCACTGAGGTCTGGCAACTGTCGCGCCTGCTGCCTGCTTACTGTTTGCTCTTACTGGGGGGAGTCCCCCAGATACCATCCCACCTTGGTGCTTGCTTCTCCTGGGACCCAACTCAACACCACCCCTAAGGCCGAAAGATCCCTCTGTATGGAGTGGGTCTTTGAGACACCTGAACTCAAAGTCTTCTTCCTTCTTATCCAAAAGAGACTATTTAAACTAGAAGAGATGAGTACTGTTGGGGTGCTGAGACTGAGGATCCCTCCTACCCGGGGCAGGGGGCCATGGAGATGGAGGCAGAGGTCAGGGCATGCTGCCCAAGCCAGGGGGCACTGGGAGCCCGCACAAGGTGGAAGAGGCAGGAGAGGACCCTTCCCTAGAGACTTCATGGGGAGAAAGGCCCTGCGGGTAGCTGCTGGCCCCCAGAAAGGTGAGATAGTACATTTCTGTTGTTTTGAGCCACCCAGTTTGGGGTGATTTGTGATGGCAACTCTAGGAAATGAACACACTCTTCAATATAATTGTGGTGAGAAGAGGCCCAACCCTGGCAAATCTGGGCTTAGGTAAGAGCACAAGTACATACTCCTCATCTTAGTATCTGCACGTCATTAAACAAGCTACCCCCAGGCCCCCTTGGATGACTATTATTAAAAAAAACAAAACAAAACAGGGCAGCCCGGGTGGCTCAGCTGTTTAGCGCCACCTTCAGCCCAGGGCGTGATCCTGGAGACCCGGGATCGAGTCTCATGTCGGGCTCCCTGCACGGAGCCTGCTTCTCCCTCTGCCTGTGTCTCTGCCTCTCTCTCTCTGTGTCTCTCATGAATAAATAAATAAAATCTTAAAAAAAAAAAAACCCGACACACAACAGCAAGTGTTGGTGAGGATGTGGAGAACTGGGGACCCTTGGTTGCAGGTGGGCAGCAGCGTGGCACAGCCCCTGTGGAAAGCAGTTTGTGGATCCTCGAAAGAGTTGCCCCCTGGGACTGGCATCAGGTCTGGCACTTCCAGTCCGTGGTGCACACCCCAAAGCACGGCAGGCAGGGCCTCCACCCCACTTCACAGGAGCATCGCTCACAGCAGCCGAAAGGGAAGACACGCCCGAATGGATAAACAACGTGCCATGGTTCCTACGCCGAACGTGAGTCAGGCTCGGGGATCCAGACACGCACCACCAGGCGGATGAACGTGGAAAACACTCTGCTCAGTGGAAGCAGCTGGACCAACGAACAAACACCGCGAGCTTCTGCTCCCACCTGGAAGCAGGCTGGAGGCTGCAGGGGCCGGGGCAGGGGTGAGGCTTTGTGCTCAGTGTTGCGGTTTCTGTTTGGGAAGATGAGAAGGTTCCGGAGACGGCTGCTGGTGGCGGTTGCACAAGCGAGCTGTGTGTGGAATGGTCGAAATGGTTAATATTATTTTGTGTCTATTTTACCACCCCCCCAGCCCCCCAACTAGGTCTTATCCTTCTCCCTTGACAGATGCACCTGTCACCCAGGTCTAAACTTAGACTCCCCGGACTCCTTGGAGTTCCGTGGCGGGACATCCCGGGGGAACAGCCGGGCCCGGCCTCGTCCAGCGCCTTCCGGGCCTGCCCTGGCCCTGCCCTGACCACGAGACGCTCGCTGATGCCCGCTTGGGGCCCCCCGCAGCACACTCGCGGCCAACGGCCCAGTGTGGGGGGGCCTGCCTGGCAGTTCCGTTCGCCCTCGGGAGGGTGGCCCCGGGTTAAGGCATGTGCAGGCCCTGGTGCCGCCTGCCTGATGCTATCCAGAGCCTGACCCACGGGAGGAGGGTACAGGCCAGGCACGTGGCTCACTGGCCACGGACTACAGACGATGGGACACGATGGAAGGGAGCCACGCGGGGCCTTTAAAGCGTGGGGTGCAGGACACGGGTCCCACTTAATCAGGCCTATGGCAGTCCTGGATGATTTGAGACACCTGCCGCCTGGGCTGAGGCTGCCACTAAAAGCTGACGTGGATCTTCCTCTCTTCCTCCGGCCACGCAGAACCCGGCGCCTTCCCGCGCTGGGCGGTCTCCCATGCTGTGGGCTCTCACTCCCCCGGCCCACCTTTCTTTCTTTTTTTTTTTTTAATTTTTATTCATTCATTCATTCATTCATTCAGAGAGAGAGAGAGAGACACAGGAAGAGGGAGAAGCAGGCTCCACTCAGGGAGCCCGACGCGGGACTCGATCCGGGGTCTCCAGGACCACACCCCTGGCTTCAGGCGGCACTAAACCACTGCCATGGGGGCTGCCCCCAGCCCATCTTTCTCGGAGCTGCAGGCACATGCTGCTGGGGCAGCCAGCCAGCTAGGTCTGGTCCTGACTTGGCCTTGGCCACGTGTGACAAGGGGGAGCAGGGACATGAATACTGGTGCTGGTGTGTGCGTGGGGGGTGCGGTTAGGGAGACCCCCGAGCCCAGTGCAGCCGGGCCGCATGCCGTGCCGGGCGCGATGCTGGTGAGGGAGATGAATCATCCAAGGCTTGGCCGAGCAGCCGCGTCCTGATGGAGCTGAAGCTGCCGCACGATTTTAGCAATCATGCAGTTGTTTTTGGCATCCTCGCTTAGCCTGGATTTTTCTGTCCTGGGGATTCTGTGAGCTAGCTAATAGCCTTTTAATAAATCCCCTTTCTAGGCAGATTAGCTGGAGTCTGTTTCTCTCGTCCATAGTCACGAACCCTAGCTGAGACTGGTCCCTCGGCACATGCGCCGAGTAGGGCCGGCAGGACCTGCAAAGCACCTTCTAGGGGTACTGTTGCCTCTGAGAAGGGTCCTACACCCTGGATGGGCAGAAGGGTATTGAGGCACGTCTCCCGACGCAACTCTTAAAAAGAATGTCCTCCAGCAACCCAAGAGTTCCTGGGCAGATAAGTGGATCAGGAAAATGTGTTCTGAATACATTCCGTGCCATGCGGTGGAATATTATTGAGCCATAAAAAGGAAGGCGAGTCTGACCCAGGCTACAACACGGACGGCCCTTGAAGAGATGATGCTAAGTGGAATAAGCCAGTCGCAGACGAAGCAATACTGTGCTCCCGCTTACATGAGGTACCCAGGGGAGTCTGACTCTGGGACACTGAAGATTAGAGCTTGCCAGGGGCTGGGGGAGAGAGCAGGAGTTCACGGTCAATGAGGACAGGCCTTCATTTGGGAAGATGAAAAATAGCCCCAGGGACGGATGGTGGTGTGGTTGCACAATATTAATGCACTTAATGCACCAAATTATACTCTTAAAATGGTTAAAATGTCAAATTTTATGATAGTATCTTTTATCATGAAAAATTACATGCAAGGTAAGGGGTTTCCCAACGAGTGTCAGCTGGCCTCACTGCATGTGACTTGAACCCACACCAGGTTGCATTGCCTAGGCCTCCACAGTACTGTGGCGGATGGGTCTCAGGGGTAGGAGCATGGAGGCATCTTCATGGTGAGGGCTGACAGCAGTCCCCTCATATAACTGTGCACCGAGACCGCAACAGAGGCTGGCAGCTGGGGTGCATGGCCTTCTCAGCTAGCTGTTATTTCGAGATTCCTCACGGATGGAGCTGCAGCGGGAGCATGCGGATGCTCATTCCTGCAAATGCCACGTGTCGGTGACCCCAGGGAAAGCGTGAGAAAACTTGAGGCTCAAAGAGGTTAGCAGAGGTCTGCGGGGGGAGAGGGCATGCGGGGCTCTCACCTGGGCTTCTAGAAGTGGCAGCCAGAGTGCATGCCAGACAGGAACAGGGCACAAGCCCTTTGCCGCAGGGGTGGCCGTGTGTGTGTGTGTGATGGCACACCGGGACACATATTTCTAGAGAAACAGACTGGACACAGGGTCCCAGGTCCTCTCTTGTGGAGGGAAACCAGGCTTAGGGCACCAAGATGTCCCAGTATTTCCAATATTCCATCTTCTCACCATGGTACCTTGCAGGCTCCTCCCCAGCCCCCCGCCTGCATTGCTCAATCATCTGATGCTGTTACAGGGAAAAAAAAGAGGCTGCAATTTGCCAAGATGGAAAGAATCAGGCACGTACTTACAGAGCAATTTTTCCACTGACCTTGACTGGGTACGTGATAACAGGCTGGGAAGAAGGAGAAGAACTGCGTGGGCCAGCGAGGTGTGGGGCAGGGGCGGGGGGAGCCTGTGCTGGGGGTGTGGAGGGCTGCCTGGGCAGGACTCAGCTCCGAGCCACCCCTCCTTGCCGTCAACTGTCCCCAAGGTCGGTTGTTGTCCGTGGCACAGCGAGGCACTTGTCCGTCGGGGCAGGACCCTCCCGGCTCGGCCACCCCCTTGTTGAGTGGGTGGCCCCCTCCTCCACAGTCCTGCAGAACAGAGTGAGCGCCTTGGAGATCTTCAGATCAGAGAGGACAGAACAGGGCCTCTCTGCAACTGTTCGATTCATACATCGACAGCACGTGTGCTTCGAAGCCATCCACTAAGATGCCCAGTGGGTAGTAATGTTATGCCGGAGTTTCCTCTCCTCTCACTTTCTCATTTCAAGACATTTTGTTTTTGTGCTCATTTGAAGAAATGTTTTGCAGATATGTAATTTACATACAAAAAATGAACACATTTTAAGCAGGCAGCTTGATGGCTGTTAATAAAATGTGTACACCTGTGTAACCACCACCCTATTCAAGATGCAGAAGCAAACATTTTTCCTTTGTTCTCTCTTTTTGTATTTATTTATTTTTCTTTTTAGTTCCCTCATGTGAGTTCCTTGAACACATTTCAGAACTACGTTTTGTTTTATATATAGTGTTTTTGTATAGCTGTTTTAGGAGTTGCTTAGATTTATATTACGTATATATAAATCCAAGGCTACTCACATCATCTTTTTTTTAAATTCGAGTATAATTCACATGAAGTGTTACATTAGTCTCAGGTGTTCCATATAATGATTCAACAGTTCTATACATTGCTCAGGGCTCATTGTGGTAAGTGTCTTCTTGATCCCCTTCACCTATTTCACTAATCCTCACACTCACCTCCCCTCTGGCAACCACCAGACACTTGTCTATTGAGATATAATTGACAGAGAGGCCTGGGTGGCTCAGCAGTTGAGCGTTTGCCTTCGGCTCAGGGCGTGATCCCAGAGTCCTGGGATGGAGTCCCATATTGGGTTCCCCGCATGGAGCCTGCTTCTCCCTCTGCCTATGTCTCTGCCTCTCTGTGTGTCTCTCATGAATAAACAAATAAAATCTTAAGAGAGAGAGATATATAATTGATATATAATACTGAATTAGTGTTTTGTTTTTTTTTAAAGCCCCATGCCCAGCGTGGAGCCCAATGTGGGGCTTGAATTCACACCCCTGAGATCAAGACCTGAGCTGAGATCAAGAGTCGGACACTTATTCAACTGAACCACCTGGGCACCCATAACATTGCATTACTTAGTTTTAAGTGTACAACATAAGATTTGCTATGTGTGTGTATTGTAAAATGATCAACTCTAGTTAACGTCCATCACCACATGTAGTTACAGGTTTTTTTCTTGTGGTGAGAACTTTTAAGATCTACTCTCTTAGCAACTTTCAAATGTACACTACAGTCTTGTTGACTATAGACATCTTGCTGTGCCTTACAACCCCAGGACTTAGAACTGGAAGTTTGTAACTTTTGACCTCCCTCTCCCATTTTGCCCACCCTTCAGCCCCCGCCTCTGGCAACCACCAATTCTCTGTTTCTAGGAGTTTGTTTTTTCTCCCCACATGTAAGTGAGATCATAGAGTATTTGTTTTTCTCTGATTTATCTCACTTGGCATAAGGCCCTCAAGGTCCGTCCATGTTGTTGCAGATGGCAAGATTTCCTTCTTTTTTTAATGGATGAATAATATTCCACTGTGTATGTTATGTGTGTGTATATGTATAAATATCAATGTGGTATATATGTAAATGTGGCATATATATATATATGCACATATATATATTACATTTTCTTTATCCATTTATCCATCAATGAACATTTCGGTTGTTCCCATAGAAACAGTGTGAAAGGATAGCAACAGAGGAGGACGACTTACCTTCTTCACAAATGACTTTTCTCCCTAGTTACCACCCCCAACACGCACGTGAGACTTTTCAGTAGTATTGAAATGCTTTTGTTTTCCCTGAGCTTGCACCAACAGAGGGCTGGGCTGGGATCCAGAGGGCCCCAGTGTCGAGGGTGGCTGCTCATGGCACACAGGACACCCTGTACCCCCAAGTTCCCCAGAGTTATCTAAGCAGTGGCCGCAGGACACTTTCCAATGTCATCCCAGAATGTGGCAGAGCAGTAAAATTCAGATCCGTGTAGCAGTCGTTTTGAGCTGAGTGGTGTGCAAATGCCCCAGCACCTCAGAACATGACCTTATTGGAAATAAGGTCAATGTAGACATAATTAGTTAAGATGGTGGAATCCAGTATGACTGGTGTCTTCATAAGAAGACAGCCACGTGAGGACATGAGATGATGGAGACAGAGATTGGAATGATGCAGCTGTAAGCCATGGAGCATCCCAGATTGCCACAGATCTCCAGGGATCGCCAGGGATTGCCAGGGATCACCAGGGATCACCAGGGATCACCAGAAGGCCAGAGGAGGCAGGGAAGGATTCTCTCTCCAGAGCCTCCATGCATGGTCCTGTCGACACGTCGATCTTACAGTCCCAGCTCCAGAAGTGTAAGCGAATACATTTCTGTGGCTTGAAGCCTCCGAGGCTGTGGTACTTTGTTAAGCGGCCCCAGGACCCTAACACCATGCCACCTACCATGCTTTCCCATTCTGTTTTCCCATCAGTTAAAAAGACTCTGCTAAGCCCTAGTTTTTATAGTTTGTATTATAAAAACAACTAAGTGACTTACTGAAAATTTAGATTGAATTTTATTTTTAAGATTTTATTTATTTATTCATGAGAGACACAGAGAGAGAGAGAGAGAGAGAGAGAGAGAGAGAGAGGCAGAAACATAGGCAGAGGGAGAAGCAGGCTCCATGCAGGGAGCCGGACGTGAGACTCGATCCCAGGTCTCCAGGATCACATCCTGGACTGAAGGTGGCGCCAAACCGCTAGCCACCGGGGCTGCCCAGATTTATTTATTTATTCATGGGAGGCACGGAGAGGCAGAAACACAGGCAGGGGGAGAAGCAGGCTTCCTGTGGGGAGCCCAATGTGGGACTTGATCCCAGGACCCTGGGATCACGACCTGAGCCAAAGCCAGATGCTCAACCATGAGCCACCCAGGCGCCTCTATTTAAGGGATTTGAATGTAACACAGATTAGTGATGACATTAACTTAGGTTGGGCTGAGCTTGACCTATATCAATAGGTCTCTGCCCATTACCCATGACCTCTCTCTGTGGGCTCCAGGGATTCCCTGAGGGATGGAGGTGCACCTCTCAGGGCTCACTCATTTTTGCCTTGTGTTTGGAGGCCTTCTGCTTCCTTCATCATCCATACCTTTCCTCTCAGCACTTAGGAAACCATTTCTGGGGATGCCTGGGTGGCTCACTCAGTTAAGTGTTTGGCTCAGGTCATAATCCTGGGGTCCTGGGATCAAGTCCAACATTGGGCTCCCTGCTCTGTGGGGAGTCTGCTTCTCCCTCTGCCTCTCTCTCTCTCTCTCTCTCTCATGAATAAGTGGATTCCTTTTTTTAAAAAAATATTTTATTTATTTATTCATGAGAGACACAGAGAGAGGCAGAGACATAGGTAGAGGGAGAAGCAGGCTCCCTGGGGGGAGCCTGATTCGGGGACTCAATCCCCGGATGCCCGGGATCACGACCTAGGCCAAAGGCAGACACTCAGCCACTGAGCCACCCAGGTGCCCTGAGGAGTCCACTTCTGTACTACTCCCTTCACCCCTGCATCTTTTGACTCAGGGACCCAGATGTCCTTGTCATCAGAGCACAGGGAATGTTCAATGGAACATATAGAAAATCTCTCAATCTCATTTTGGCCAATAGTAAAATGTCCCTCTCCAGTACATTCTCATAATAGTATGGGCTTACCCCTCCCTTGTCTTTCTGCCTCACCTTTATATGGTGATGGGTCTACAGGACAAGGATGGAGCAAAGTCCGGAAGAGCAGGTCAGGGACTTGGAGAGCCACCTACCAGTGTTCAAGTCTGAATCGCTGGGACTCAACAGTACTTTCCTCTTTCCCCTGAACAATGATTAAAGTTGGGGCAAAATTAAAAAGATTGATTTTATTTATTTTGCCTATTTATACTGTTGTAGGCTGGACATTTTTGGCTTTGTCTAATACGGTTTTTTAAAAGATTTTATTTATTTATGAGAAAAAGAGAGGGAGCACAACCAAGAGGAGGGGCAGAGGCAAAGGGAGAGGGAGAAGCAGACTCCTTGCTGAGTAGGGAGCCCAATATGAGGCTCGATCCCAGGACCCTGAGATAATGACCTGAACCCAACACAGGTGCTTCACTGACTGAGCCACCAGGCACCTCTGATACAGTTTTATAAGTAAACACAGGGTAGCTGGGTAAGCTATAGCTGCCAGAAATATTTATTATTTTCTTGACTGCAGATGCTGAGTGTCCCTCTTTAGGGCAATATATGGACATTGAAAGATCAATAATGAGTCCTGTAGATGGTGTGGAATGTGAAACAATTATTCAGATTGTTTTCAGACAACTGAGGCAAGGCTACATTTTCACTTCTGTAACCTGCCACTAAAATTCTCTGGTAAGTGCCGATTAGGCCATGATAAGACACTCAAAAGACACTTTTGGTTTTACAAGAGAGCCAACCAGTCCTCATCCTCTACAATATGACAGGTAGTAATGACATACGCCATGTATAACCGACCCCAAACAAACAGAAGTCATCACTATGGTATCGTGTTACACTCAGGCGAAGGGTTTGCTGGGTGTCATGATAATCAACCGAGACAGATTGTTTCAGCAAAATATCAACCTGATATTTGGAGGACACTAGCTTTACTGCGCATTGTGTGGAGCCCGAAACCCATCAAGCCATCCGGCAGTGTTCACCTCGTGCGTTCTCAGTCCCATTCGCACCAGGCAAGAAAGCACAAATGTGGTTCCTTCCCCAGAAACTTACAAGTTAATGGAGGAAATTAGGCGAACACTCAAGAAATTACAAAAACGATTTTATAACAATTATCAAACAATCATAGAACAACTAATACTTGAAATTGCAGGAGCCGTTCTTAGCAGAGTTGATTTATTCAATTTGTTCTTTTGCTCAGCTCATACTAAATGAATAAGGCATTGCCTCTGCCTCAAGGAGCTAAGTTTTGTGGGGGAGAAAAGACATGTAAACAAGTAACTCTAAAAATGTCATTTAATAGGTGCTACCGTAGAATTTAGAGAACTCTTTTCTGTAACGGTCCAGTCACTGCTGTGTCAGCTTAGCCACTACAAGTGTCATCTGGAAGTGACTGACTCGTTTTGGTCTTCCTCAGGATGTTGTAGGTAAAAAAACAAAAACAAAAATTGTCAAAATCCACAGTCAGGAGCAGAAAAGGGATAATGAACACAAGTTTAATGGTGCTCAGATGGACCTCTGACTAAATTAGTGATTTCAAACATATTTCCTCTTAAGTAGCCCTGTGGTCCATTTGCAAAAGTTGGTCAAATATATGCCTTCAGGCTTTCCAGAAGGAAGAGAAAAAAAAAACACAATTATACATTTGATGGTATTCTACTGTCATAAACAAATTGGTTGCTGCTTAGGAGAAACTTAGCTACTTCTGATGCAGAAATCTCCAGAAGGAGACTCTGTAGGTCTGGTGGGAAGGGTGCTAGCCAGTTCCTACACGAACACAGTTTTGATCTTTTTATGTCTCTCTCTCTCTCTCTTTTTTTTTTTTTACAGAGCCTCTAAATGCTAGCTGATGAATATCTCCAAAGGGTAATTTAGAAATTACAGTTTTATGAAGGGCCAAGACAATGCTGGCCAAGTATGCAGGGCTGAACCCAGGGTAATATTTAGAACATCTAGAGGGGTGGATAGACTCCATGTCCCAAGGCAATGATCCAAAAATATTCTTTCTCACAACTGGATTTTTTCATGATGTTTGGACAAGGGAGAGCACATGATTACAATCTAGGTAAGGAATCTAGAGGGCAAAGTGTCTGGGTAGCCGATTAGGTGCTGATTTGGGGGACGAGGAGATATTCCATTTGTTCAAATTAGGGAACTTGCCTGAGATTTGTGTCTTTGTAGATGAGCGCCACGCAGGAGTGTCCCCACGTCCCCACACAGCCTCATCATGCCTCCTGCATATTCTCCTCATCACTCTGCAAAGATGCTGGTGCTGCGGGGGAGAAGAGTCTCCTTTCTGGAAGATTCCAAACATGGTGGGAGGTCTGGGAAGACTTGGGGCTGGGGACCTAGCCTCCCACGGCTGGGTCTAATCCTCCCAGGGTTCATCCAGGACAGTGGCTTCCGTCAGGTCCTTGTAGCTTTCCTCCCCCCATTGTCATACCTGCTGTGCTTTCTGCCCCACCACGTGGGCCTGTCTGCTTGAAGGGAAACAAGTGACATGGGGGAGAAACATGCCATTTTTCTTTAAGATCTGATGTTTAAGAAATGTGTACTGAAGTAGAGATCATTACTTGGGAGAGACCCAACCAGTCCCAGACAGGACAGGCTAGGAGAAGCCTGGAGAAGATTCCCCGAGGCTGATGGGACTCAGATCAGCCCGGGAGAGTTCTGTTCTCAGGGTTTTATCTTGGATTTTTATCTGGCCAGTGAGATCTGAAGCTCCTTTGCAGGACTGGAAGGCAGAAGGGCAGAAGGCTGACTGCTCTAAGACCCTATCAGTCAAATGGTTTTGGTGAAGAATCACACTTATCACTGCGGTCAAGTCCAAATTTCTAGCATACCTGAGGTTGCTCTGCTCCCAAATGGTGAACCAAGATAACTGGTACAAAATTAGGCGTCTGCCACTCTGAGATCTGTTGTTTCCCACCCGGATTCTGAGGTCTGTCATCTTCGGATGAAAATGAGCACTCCCACCTGCCCCAGCCCAACCATTCTCTCCCCAGTGAGAGTGACCCTCCCTCTTGTTATTCTACTGCATGCGACTTTCTTTTCTTTTCTTTTTTTAAATTTTTTTTATTGGAGTTCAGTTTGCCAACATATAGCATAACACCCAGTGCTCATCCCACCAAGTGCCCCCCTCAGTGCCCATCACCCAGTCACCCCAAGCCCCCGCCCACTTCCCCTTCCACTACCCCTTGTTCATTTCCCAGAGTTAGGAGTCTCTGCATGCGACTTTCTACTACTGAGCCGAGTGCTGGGCTCTGGGGAAGCCCTTGATGGCTATCTCGCCATCATCACAAGCTCAACATCCCAGGTAAAGACTTCCTTCCAGGTGAGGAAGACATTCTAGGATGTGAGTGGAATTCACTGGGCATCTCTGGGTTCAGCACTGAGCAAGATCTCCATGGCATTGAAAGGATTTGGAACTTGGGGAAATTTCACTTAGGGGCCTCCTTATGGGTTCCACCTCTTACAGGTTCCACCACTTATGGGGCCACTCGCTGGCCTTCTGGGTTAGTGAATTCCCCCTTCCAGCTCCTATAATTCCCTTCCCCTGGTCTCCTCCACCGTGTTTCCCTGTTGCTTGTTGGGAGAAAGAGGGCTGGTGTTTCTCTAGGGAACTTTGGAAGGTGTGACTTGGCTCGTGGAGGTGGGAGCTAGAACCTCCTTCCACACTGGACGGTGGGGACCACGGGCTTCATTTCCCCAGGCTCCGCTGGCTCTGTCACCCATTCTCTCTACACCTCCCTCCCCCAAACTTCTCCCTACCTCTCAAGAGAAGGATGATTACTCACAAAGACAAGCCAGGCACAGAAATAGCCAACCTATTTGTGGCTTAAATGCAAGCAGTTTTATTTTTACAGAGAGTTGCTGTATTTTCTCTAAGTAGAAATCATTATCTACCACAAATGAAACCCCGGCTCCATCTGCAGTAGTTCTTGCTTTTGTTGGCGGTGCCAATTAGTCACAAAACAATCGGTGCCTCCTGCCACCCCCCCCCTTGGTCTGGGGGGCAGGGGGTGGGGGAGCACCATCTCTCCCAGGCTCCCCCTGACCAGCCACTGCCCCTCCACATCCTCCACCCTGGGCACCACCTGGCCTCTCCACCGTCCTGGTGGCTGGGTCCTCGTTCACCTTGTGACTGTCACCAACTTACAAATTGGGCAACCTGTCCCTGCCAGCATGGACAGACTTCTCCGTTCTGTCAGGAGCTGGAAAAAGCAAACTGGTGAGGCCCTCTGTTCTGTTGACTTAAATAATGACGTTGGAGTCTTCCTTCCAGTTGGTCACTGTGCTCAGGGTTTCACAGCCCCCGTAGGGACAGGGCGAAATGTTCATAAAATCTGGACAGTCCCCGAGCCTCTGCAAAGCAGCAAATGTGGAACAGAGGAGCAGAGTGGATCCTACTGCCCACCTCGTTCTCCTTCGTTCCTCTTTTCCTTCAGGGCATCTCTTCCTTCCCGACCGTGACTTTGCAACCTTCCGAGCAGCCCGGTACTCGGCTCCGAACTACGTCTGCTTGTACCTGTCTGATCCCCTTCCCGCAAAACGCCCCTCCTTTTCTGCCTCGGGGTTTGCTTTAGGCAGTCCCGGGTCTCTTTGCAGTCTCTGGTGAGCCTCTGGGAGATGTAAAGTCCTTCAGGAGGCTGCCCCTCGCCTCCCTGGGAACTTCAAACCAGGTAATGCAAGTGCACTTCGGGCTCCCCGGGCCCGGCGCCCCTGAAGTTCTGGCTGGTGGCTCTGCACCTGCAGGCCCGGGGATGCCCGAGCCTCACCTTGTCGTACCTGTGGCTCGGAGGTCCTGGGGTGGGGGGGTGGGAGGGGGAGCTCCCCCTCTCTCTCTTCTTCCCACCGGGAGGATGGTCAGAGCCACAGGTCGGGCTTCCCACCGGAGCAGTGGGGCTCGCTCCAGTCCTGCTGCTTCTGAAAACAGCCGGAGGAGAGCATCTTATGTGGGCTCCCAAGTTGGCTTTCCCACAGAATCTGAAATTGCCTGCTCTGTTTTGATCTAATTGGTCCCCGGGGCCCATTACTACTTTGACACAGTAACCACGAAGGGATGCTTGTGACAAGGAAGAAATACTGCTACGAATGGAGGGTGGGTCTTCGTGGTGGGGCTGGGCAAGTGGAACCATCCAGAATTATCTGGCTTGGCCTTTGGGCCTTTACACTGGGGCAGTTGGAGAGGGGGCAGGGGTGGTGGGGGGCAGGTCACTTGACTGCAGGGGCGAGAAGGCACGTCACAGGAGCATCTGCTCGAGGGGCTCGTCTCTGAGCCAGGCGGAGAAGGGGTCTGGGCCCCACCGTCCCGGCAGCCCCGGAAGCCAGCTCCTGGGCTCTCTCGCCACTGCATCGTGCTCGCACGCCAGCCTGGGCTGTGACTCCGAACACGGCTGTAGGGAGGGAAGGGACCCTGAATTATTGAGCCTTGCCTGTCCCCTGCTGTGCAGCTCTGCCCTTGCATCTCATCTCCTCAACGCAATGTTCTGTGGTGCTACGAGTGGCCCCATTTTACAGGCGAGAAAACAGAGGCTTAAAGAGCTTTGCAGAGACCAGTGGGCTAGCTCCATCCAGGCTGAGTGAGGGCTGTCAGCCGTTCTGTCCTTTTGCTACACACGTGGTTTTGCCCTTCTGTGGAACATCTCTCTGGGTCACCTGTCCCCTGAGCCCCGGCTGGCCCTGAGGGCTCGGGGGGGTGGGTCAAGCACCAGCTCATTCCCACTCTGGATCAGCGTGAAGATTTTCACTTGAGTGTTTCACTGAATGATGCCATTTGAAGCGCAGCTTCTGCTGATAAGCGTGGGACCATCTGCTTGGCACATCTCAAATATTTTCAGCAGTGGGAGAGCAGCTCTGATTTCTTCAGAGAAGGAGGCTGCAGCCGTCCTCGGAGATGTGGGGACCGGAGACCCTGCAGGCCGGCGGGGCAGCGGTGCCCCAGGATGCGAAGGGGCACCACCCCTGCTGCCACCTCTGACCCTCCCTGAGCAAATGGAGCTAGTGAGTCTGCACCCCAGGTCTTAACTGTTCAGCTGCCCTTGGCAACCAGAGTAAGATTTTCCCTCTTCAAAAACCTATTGCCCGGGCAACTCTTTCTGTGCCGGTTGTTTTTATAGCGTGTTAGATATTTGGTGTGTGTTGGCCAAAACCTCTGTATCTTCCTGGCTGCCTGTTGTTTTGGAAAATTTGCTTCTTTGCTGGGCGAACTGTCCTCAGACGCTGTTTTTCAACTTTGGGGTTGAAACTTCTGTGTTAGCTTTTTCTCTTTGACCCGCGATGTAGGCAAGAAGCTTAGGCTTGATTCCTGAGTCTGATGTGGACTTGGGGGGTGTTCAAGGCCGTTTGATTTGTTGTTATGAATGATAAAAGAGTTGGGGTCTGAAAGGCTTGTTACTATATCTGATTCCTCTGGGGAAATCACTGGACTAGAAGCAGTTGGGCATGGCCAGAGGCTAGCTGGATTTGTTTATTTATTTATTTGGGGGGCCTTTCCTTGGTGGGCAGCAGAATCAGCACTAGCTTCTGTTGCTTATAAACTCAGATGTGCAGCCCATGGGTGGCCAGGCTTTGATGAAAGAAATCTCTTGCCCCATCTTATCTTTGATGCATCTTGGCAATTATTTCCAGGGCAGCGGTGGGGATAATTTGCAGAAACAATGTCTAGGATGTTGTTCAGTTGCTTTGTAAGCAGCAGTGAGGAGGTGGTAACAAGCCTTCCTCTAGAGCAAATTTTCCCAACCTTGCACCACGACATCCGGGCCAGATAATTCTTTGTTGTGGGGAGCTGCTCTGTACGTTGTAGGGTGTCCAGCAGCATCCCTGGCCTCAAGCACTACATGCCCACAGACTCTCCTTTCAGTTGTCACAACTCAAGTCACCAGACATGTCGAATGTCTTCTAGGGGATAGGATCAGCCCCTCTCACCCCTCTGTCCTGCGACTGGTGTTGTAAGTTGATCCTGCTGTACACTTGGAAAGGGAGCAGAAAGTTTTGCTTCTCCATGCAGATGGCTCGAGTGGTAGGAGGCTGGAAACCAGGCACGTAATACCAGGACAGATGTTCCTGCCCTGCGCGTTGCCGTCAGATCCCTTACCTGCCATGGAAATTCCATCTCACAAATAGGTTTCTGTTTGTCCAGGTTACTGCACATACACAGAGGGCAGAATTTGCCCTTTCCTCTGGAGCTGCACACCTGGGAGGTCCAGCCTCAGGTCAGATCTCCGGTTTTGGTTGCGGAGGAACAAAAAAAGGTTTCAGATGACCCACCATGCAGCCTGAGTTTTGTTTGTTTTTCTCTTTCCTTTTCTTCCCTCCCTGTCTCCCTCTCTCTCACCCTCCCTCCCACTCTTCCCTTCCTTCCTTCCTTCCTTCCTTCCTTCCTTCCTTCCTTCCTCCCCTCCCTCCCTCCTTCCTTCTCCTTCCTTCCTCCCTCCCTCCCTCCCTCCCTCCCTCCCTCCTCCTCCTTTCTTCCTTCCTTCCTACTGCTTCCTTCCTTCCTTCTCTTCTAAGAGTGATGTATCAGGTTGGGAATCCAGGACAATGGGAGGACTGTGGCCATGGAATGGGAAACTAGATCCCTAGAGAAAACTTCAGCAAGCAAAATGTAGAGCACTGAAAACTCTCTGCTCTGTGCCCCAATAAAGCTAAAGAAACCCCACAACTCTTGGCCTTCTTTGACTCTTCTTGCTTATCTATCAGCTCCACTGTCCACCTGTGCCTCTCACTTTCATGGACAGGTAAATGCATGTAGCAATCTCAAGTAGACCTGCCAGGACACAGCTCTGCAAAGCTCACATCCTTAAACATCTATGGAAACCACCATGCTGGTTTTCCCAGCTTGCCGATCCATTATCTCAGTCTGGCATTTCCACGAGACTCTCATTGGCAAAGTACTTTTCAATATCTAGATTTACTTATACTCCAGCCTTTCAGAAATACCTGGAAATACCAATTATGTGAAGCCAAGCTGCTTTACTTAGGACTCGCATCTAGTGGTCACTTTGTGGCTTTGAGGCAAAGCAGCCTTAGGCAGAGGCAGCATAGACGGTCATCTCTGCAGTGCGATTTGAACCACATCAAATCTCTTTTCAAACATTTCTTTTGGATTCAGATGCCAAATTGCCTGTAATTCTTTTGATTTTTGCGAGAGGGAGGTGGGGGGCTAAGTACACTCTTTCCTATAACCAACCTGGCTCTATATGGCTTGTGTGAGGTGTTGGGGCCTGAGCAGGTGAGCCGCGAGCACAGGGGAGCAGCCCAGCCAAGGTGACAGCGATGGTGGTGGTGACATGGCAGGGCAAGGAGGGTGTCAGCATGGGGGCAGGAGGGGCCCTGGCACCAGGGCCAGAGCTTCTGTTGGGTGAGGAGTGTGTCCCGGCAAGGAGGGCAGTGGCAGCCGTGGCCTCACAAGGTGGAAGGAGCATCTGTGCAGGGGCAGGGGATGGGTGGTGGCAGATGTAGGGGATGATTTACCCACACGTGGATGGATCAAATAAGTAAATCTGTAGAGGATACTGGGGGCCAAGTTTCTCACCATCAGAGAGGAAGAAACTAAACTGAACTCAGTGGTGTTGGAGTGAAATCAGAGATGCTGATGGGAATCTATTACATATATATGTATATATATATATAATTTACATATATATATGCAAATATACAGTTGACCCTTGAACAACATGGGTTGGAGCTGCTTGGGTTCACTTACATGCAGGTTTTCCCCCATGACTACAGTACGGTACTGTACATGTATTTTCTCTTCCCTGTGATTTCCTTAATAGCATTTTTTTTTCTCCAGCTTACTTCATTGTAAGAATACAGCATATAAGGGCCACCGGGGTGGCTCAGTCAGTTGAATGTCTGACTCTTGATTTCAACTCAGGTCATGATCTCAGGGTCACTCGGCGGGGTGCTTGCCTAAGTTTCTCCCTCTCCCTCTGCCTCTCCCCCTGCTCTCCCTCTCTCTTTCTTCTTCTCTCTCAAATGAGTAAATAAATTTGAATAAAATACAACATATAGTACATATAACATGGAACAGGGATTGGTGCAGGGAACATGTAAAATGAGGAGCGCCTGGGAAAACATCCAGTTTTTTGGCTTAGAAGCCTAGGAGTACCAGAGCAAGCATGGAACAGCCGAGAAGGTCGATTTCTGTTTTGGGTCAGCTGGGGCAGGTGTGCCTCTGCGAGAGGCCCAGCTGGAGACATCCGGGACTAGGGGTTATAGGGTCTGATATTTTGGGGAGCTGTCCGAGTTAGAGCTACAGATTTCGGTGTCACCAGAGTGTGGTGGTATTGAATGAGGGGGTTGTACAAGGCCACCTGGGGAGAGTCTGCAGAGTATGAAGGGATGAGGGTCAGGGAGGGACCCCGGCAGCCCAAGGAGTTGTGTAAGTAGAGATCCAGGGAAGGATACAGAAAAGAAGCTGCAGGCAGCCAGGAGGAAAGCCAGAGGGGAGAAAGCGTGTCTTGGCAATGGTGTCCTCATGGAGCCTATGGCAGAGACACGGGGTGAGAGTCCATAACCTGCTGTACATGTGCTGGGGGGCAGGGTGAGAGCGAAATCACCTCCCCTTTGGAGGACCCATCTAAAAGCACAATGCTGATGAGTGGATGCAGTTCATTCTTATTATTTATCCTCATGAAAGGACATAATCTGCATGTTCCCTTCTGACTTCAATGATCATTACCTAAAAGGGTGAAGTATGGTGGCCCCTTCATTGATAGAAGAGTTTGTTGATAGTGGTGATGGCTCTGGGTCACTCCGCTTCACAGAAGAGATGGGGATCAGAAGAAACTGAAAGCAACTCATTCCTGTTTTGTTGTTATGAGTTTGGCATTGGGTAGATGACACCTTAATAAATAAAAATCTATCCTCTAATAAATAATATTCATCTTTAATAAATGGTTATTATCCTTCAATAACAATAAATAATTCATCTTTTTATTAAATATGCTTTTTAAAAAATTTTTATTTATTTATTCATGAGAGACACAGAGAGAGAGGCAGAGGGAAAAGCAGGCTCGCTGTGGGGAGCCTGATACGGGACTTGATCCCAGGACTCTGGGATCACTCCCTGAGCTGAAGGCAGACATTCAACTACTGAGCCACCCAGGTGTCCCTAAATAAGCTTCAATAAAGCCCATCCTTAGAGGTTTTAGTAAAGACCATTATTGACAATCAAGTTGATGGTGGTGATGGCTTCTGATGACATTAAGACCATTATTAAATGTCCCAAAAGTTTTCCTGATCACATGTACGAGTAAGTGAACTTCCCACGTACATGAACCATTGACAAAGAACTGGAGTAGGGAGTAGAAACAGTGCCCACATGGACCTGGGCCATGTAGGCTCTGGTTCTGGTAACTGCGGCCTGCTGCTAAGCTAAATATGTGGTCTTGGGCTGCTTGTGGCTGAACTTTCTCACCTGTGAAATACAGGGCAGCTTGCAGAATCTACCCAATTCCTCCAAGCTCCAAGCATCCATGACCAACAGAGTGCAGGCAGACTTGTAGCAGTAAGGAGGTGGTGTGAAGAAGACTCCAAGCTGCATCCTCTTTCAGCTTCCACAAAATACCCCAGTTTCTGGTGAAAAAGAATCTGTCCCATGTGTGACAAACTGTTACATTTGTGAAGAATTCTTGCATTTCAATAAAAGACACGTGACCATGGAAAAATAATTCATCAAAGAAGAAAGAGAAGTGAATGTTAACTGTGAAAGAACATCCAAACTCATTAGCAATCAAATCAATGCAAAGTAAAACGAGGTATCTTTTATCACCTACCAATTTTGCAAATTATAAAATATGGAGATGCCCTATGTGGGGGCAGAAAGTATATGTATAAATATGCTGTGGCGAGGCGGGGGGGTTAGTGCTCACATACTGTAGATGTCCACGTAATCAGTCTGGTGTTTTTTGGAAGACAACTTGCTAATATGCTTTAAAATCTTCAAAAATATTTATACCCTTTCATCCAGTAATTCCGCTTTTAGAAATATGTCCTCGGGAAATAATTAAAGATGTGCACAAAATTTGCATCCAAGGAAGTTCATTAGAGTGGTTTGTTTTTAGAAATAATGATGAGAATCAGAAGCAACTCTTATGTCCAGGGTTAGAGGATTATTAAAACTAAATTATGGTTCATCCAAATAGTGACTAGTAAAGTCATGTTTTTAGAGTACATGCTAACAGAGAAAATGCTTATAATATGGTGTTGAGTATGAGTAGAAAAAAAAGCAGGTCACCAAAACAGATTTTAAAAAAGCAATTTTGGGGCACCTGGGTGGCTCAGTGGTTGAGCATCTGCCTTCAGCTCAGGGCTTAATCCTGGGGTCCTGGGATTGAGTCCTGCATTGGGCTCCCTGCAGGGAGCCTGCTTCTCCCTCTGCCTGTGTCTCTGCCTCTCTCTGTGTCTCATGAATAAATAAATAAAAATATTTTTAAAAAAAAGCAATTTCAATTTTAAAAAGGAGCATGCGTGAGGCATAGAAACAAGACTAAAAGAAAATATCCCAAAATGTTAAATCAGATTAATTTTGATTGGTGGTTTTACTTGTGATTTTTTTCCCCATCAAATGTTCCAAATCTTCTTCAATGAACACATACTATTTTATAATTAGAGAACCCATCTAAATAACATTTTGAAAATACGCCCATTTTGTGTTGTGATGAGATATTATAAAATAAGCCTGGGCAGGGGGTGCAAATCTCTTGGTGGATGAGCCCAGTCTCCTGCAAGGCCATTCAACCAGCGCCTGTGGCTACTCGACCTCCAGTGGAATTTGAATGCAGAGAGCACACAGCCGTGGGTCCTACCTTGGCAAAGTCACAATTAGAAAGTCATCAAGTCTGTGGGGGGAAAAAAAATCCCCTATAACATTAGGGAATCTGATGCCTTCAATTCCTTGAGTAGGAAGACTGGAGGCAGACTAGAACAGGCTATAAAAGGTAAAGTCTTAAAAATAGGGTCCAGCCCTGGGGCAGAGTGGGAGGCGGTCAGGAGTCAGAATTGGAAGCTCCCAGGGAGAGGGCTCCCTCCAGGTGGTTGTGAGATGGGTTCTCCCAATGTCTCCACCATGGGCTTCCTTTGACGGGTCTCTAAAATGAGGGGGTTTGGTCAGACAGTGGTTTCAGGTTTCTTTTTTTTTTTTTTTAAGTGGGAGAACGGTCAAAGTTCAGTTAGGATGGGGATCTGGGTTCCTGCCCTGGCGGGCTCTGGGATGGGGATCCACATGTGCTTTCAGCCCCTATCTCCTGCAGAGTCCCAGGAGCGCAGACAAGGTGAAGGCCCTGGGGAGCCGTGTGACACAGCGGCTCTGATCTGATCGTGGCCTGCTTACTAATCCTTCCATTTTTCCCTATAAAAGAGGGCTGTACTGCCTTCCTTATCATTTCTGGAGCTGACTAAAGGATCCAAAGTTAACTCGAACGGAAGATCCCTTGGACTGTAACGTCCTTCCCAGCTGCTTTCTCCTGCCCTAATATTGCTTTTTCTAGAAGTGTTCTGTGAGAAGGAAGGCAGGGTAGGCAGGTGCTTCTGTGATGCCACCAATACTGCCTACCAACACCAGTGCCATCCCCCACTCGGCTTATAGTCTGCTCTGACCCAGATCTGTGGTGTTGGGTTGTTGACCACATCAGGGCACAGAGGGTTGTAGGGATGAGCTCTCCTTTCTCCCCAGATGGTTTCCGCTAGGTAACAGGCATTACTGCAAATATGATGTCTCTCTAAAAATGAGCTGTATAAAAAGAAGTGATTTGCATGTCTGGCCAGAGTATTGCACTAGACCTGCGAAGACATGGAGACGTGTTAATCCTGTAGTGCAATCGCCCCCCCACCCCCCGTCTTCAGGGTTTTCTGAGAACTCTGCCATGTGTTATTCTGAGCTAGGTGGTCTGTAGGACTCCCCTTCCACTCTCCCCATCCTGCCCAGCCTCACATGTCCTAGCCATCCACCCTCAGGGGTGATAGGGAGCCACCAGGAAGGGGGTGGGTGGGGAGCATGTTGGACCAGCTGCGTCCAAGGTGCTTCTTACCACCTGCTATTTCTTGGAGGGGCTGAAGTTCAGTTTGGTCCAGTAAGACTGGGAATGCGATTTTTAGCAATGTGTCATTTAAATAAAATCCCACTCTAACAAAACAATGTGGAGGATTATCATTAGTTGTTGTTTTTTTTTTAATATTTTATTTATTTATTTGAGAGAGGGAGAGCAGAAGAGGGGAGTGGGGAGGGCAAAGAGAGAGGGAGAAGCAGACTCCCTGCTGAGCCTGGTGCCCAACGGGGCTCAGTCCCAGGACCCCTAGATCTTGACTTAAGCTGAAGGCAGACACTTATCTGACCGTGCCACCCAGGCGCCCTGAGTTATTATTAGTTTTTAATAAGAATTAGTTTTTGTGGATTTTTATTTGCTTTCCAATCACATCATGATCAAAATCTGCCTCAGGATTTTTGCGACAGAACTTTCTTATTAACGTGTCCTGGGCTGGAGGTGGTGTTTTTCTCTCTTGGACCACTGTGATGGGCTTCATTTCCTGGAATAATTCAATAAGTAGTCCTTGGATGCCTACTGTGTGCCAAGTGCTGGAGACTCAGACATGAATAAGATAAAGCCCTGTTTTCCACGAGTTTGCAGGTTAGCGGAGGAGATGCAACTTTATCTCTGCTGCCAGGAGGAGTGTCCTGGCTGTGGAGGCAATCGGAGGAGAGAGATCACCAGAGTGGGCAAGGTGCATGGGCTGGCAGGTGCAGGGAACCAGGAGACACCTCCGACGGCCCAGGCCTGAGTCCCGGGACCAGCGGGGAGGGGCAGTCCAGGCCGTTGGTTGCTCCTGCATCTGGAGTTCACAACCAGGCAAACGCACAGTGATAAATAACGTCCTGAAGATCTCACCTGTGTGCCTATTACCTTTTGTCTGATGCAGCTCTGCTTACCGAAGAGCGAAGAGCGCAGGCCCTGGGGTGCAGGTTCCCGCCTTCATGCGCCCTTCCCACGCTTCGTGCGCTGCCCACCAGGCTCTCTGTCCCCAGCTGTCCTGTCCTGTCTGTCTCAGCCCCTCCCTCCGGCCCGCTCTCGGCCACCTGCAGTTCATTGATGCAGCCCCATCAGGTGGGTGCTGGGTCCACTGCCCCCCCCCCTTTCTCCTGTCCCCTCACAGTCACGGAGGCCTGATTGCTCTTCTCCGAACTGGAATCCATTCCCTCCTTTGGCCATCATCCTATTTATTATTTCTCAGCAGGACTTCTGGGCAGCCCGGGTGGCTCAGCGGTTAAGCACCGCCTTCGGCCCAGGGCATGATCCTGGAGACCCAGGATCGAGTCCCATGTCGGGCTCCCTGCGTGAAGCCTGCTTCTCCCTCTGCCTGTGTCTCTGCCTCGCTCTCTCTCTCTCTGTGTCTCTCATGAATAAATACATAAAGTCTTTAAAAAAAAAAAAGAGGACCTACTCTCAGTAGGACTTCTCAGCAGCCCCCGCTGGCTCCTTTGCTCCATCTATCATCTCCCTCCATCCAGCCTTTAGACAAGGACCAGGGTAACCTTTTTTTTTTTTTTAAGATTTTATCTATTTATTTGAGAGAGAGAGAGGGAGGGAGCATGAGTAGGGGGAGCCGTAGAGGGAGAGGGAGAAGCAGACTCCCTGCTGAGCAGGGAGTCCAATCTAGGACTCAATCCCAGGACCCTGGGATCATAAACTAAGCCGAAAGCAGGCACTTAACCAGCTGAGCCACCCAGGTGCCCCCAGGTAACCTTTCTAAAACACAGCTCAGGTCAGATCCCAACCCTGTGCTGAAGCCTTTCATGGCTCAGCAATGGCAGAGGTTTTCAAACCATGGCCCCTGGCCCACCTGCACCAGAAGCTATGAAATTATAGATTCCCCAGGGTTTCTGAAACAATGGGGTCTTGGCATTTACATTTTTCTTAAGCAATCCCAGCTCATTATTAAGCACCAAGCTGAATACACATTGCCTGTAGAAGAAGCCTAACATTTAGAGAAGCATCAAACCCTGGCTGTCATGCTTCAGCCCAGCTGTCCGCCCAGGGTCCATCAGACTTCTAGAACCCCACCCCCAACATCCCATGCCCCCCCGCCTCCATACATCAGGCCATCTGTTCCTTTTTCTTTCTTTTAATTTTTAAAGATTTTATTTATTTATTCATGAGAGACCCAGAGAGAGAGGCAGAGACACAGGCAGAGGGAGAAGCAGGCTCCCCACGGGGAGCCCAGTGCGAGACTCGATCCCAGGACCCCGGGATCATGACCTGAGCTGAAGGCAGATGCTCAACCGCTGAGCCACCCAGGGATCCCTGTCCCTTTTTCTTAAAATGTCTTTCTTCGGGATCCCTGGGTGGCGCAGCGGTTTGGCGCCTGCCTTTGGCCCAGGGCGCGATCCTGGAGACCCGGGATCGAATTCCACGTCGGGCTCCCGGTGCATGGAGCCTGCTTCTCCCTCTGCCTATGTCTCTGCCTTGTCTCTGCCTCTCTCTCTCTCTGTATGACTATCATAAATAATTAAAAAAATTTTTTAAAAAAATGTCTTTCTTCCCTCCCTCAGCCAACAAACTCCTACTGACCCTTCAAAGCTCAGCCCTGTAGAGCCTTCCTCGAAAGCCTGAGACACTGCCTCTTGCTGTGTGCTTGCCTGGCATGCGGTCAAGGTCTCCTTCATTCCATTTCCTGCATTGAATTAGGTTTAGTTCTGTCTGTCTCCCCTACAAAACTATGAAGATTGTGTCTTATTTATTTCTTTATCCTTAACACTTTGGACAGTGACTGGAACCTAAATGTTTGTTGAAAAATGGGCAGAGGGTGTTCTCTCTCCAGGAAAGGAATTTGATTACTTTGGTTTGACTTTAAAAGAAAAATACAGTTTGATCTCATGTGTTGAAATGCCTTTCCTAGCTTATGAGGAATACATGACAGCTCTCTTGCACATAACGAGTAGGAGAAAGCTGAACAGTGTTGTGGTCTGTGATGTAAGCCTGCTTCAGAAAAATGTTCTTGTCAGTTTTCTTAAACATTCTGATTAGAATTCAATTAGAAGTGAGAAAGGTTCTGATATCTGGTCTTTGATTTAGGTTAGTTATGAAAAAATGAAAGCATTTGACTTCCTTGTACAAGGTATTTTGGTTTTGTAATGGTTCTCCACCTGGGCTGGCCAGTATGGTAGCCACTGGCCAGGTGGGGCTATTGAGCCTCTGAAATGTGGCTAGTATCAAGGGAGATGTGCCCTTAGAGATGGAGGTTTAAAGATGCACTGTGAGAAAAAGAACATAAGATGTCTCATTAATATCTTTTATATTGATTACATGTTGAAATAATAGTTTGAACACATTGAGTCAGATAAAACAGTTATTAAAATTCATTTCGCCTGTTTCTTTTTAGTTTTTTTTTGTATGCGGCTACTAGAAAAAATTAAATTAAACATGTGGCTTGCATTATCTTTCTACTGGCTAGTGCCAATCTAGACCTTTCTTACCCTCTACCTCTTGGTACTCCAAACTACTCTGTTTCCTCTTTTCTGCCTCTAAAACACCACCCCCAACAACAAAATACCCAGCTATGTTACCTATGACCCTCCTCACTGTGAGTATTCATATACCCCTGGGTTGTGTTCCCAAATTCCTTGAAGATTTTGGCACCTGGTTCACAGTCTTTTTTTCCTAACACATTCCACTATTCCCCAGCCATTTCAGTGTTCATATAGATAGATAATTCTTCCAAAGCCCAGCTCCACGTCCTGATCTCGCCTCAAATGACCTTGTCCTCCATGCTTTCCTACCCGTTTTTTCCCACGGTTATGTTCTGCACTTGTCAGCTGTCCTATTCACTGTCATCAATCTCTCAACCTCACTTTTCTACGAAACCTGTTGAATTCTGTAGCCCATCATTGTAACCATTCCCTTCCACGTGGCCTGATCCTGTTGGCCCTTCTTCTGCCAGCCTGGGAAAACTGGTACTGGCTACATCCAGCCCCACTCCTTCATCAGCCTCACACCTAGATAGCTGAACTATAGCTGGAGAAAAGCACATGTCATGCTGAATTTTTAAGTCCATGGGGGTTTACAGACATACTGGTGGGTACAGTTGGAGTGGGTTAGGAGAGGCATATTGAGTTTGCAAAGCCTATGCATTGGGTGCCTCTGACTCTTGATTTTGGCTCAGGTCATGGTCCCTGGGTCGTGGGATCAAGCGCTGTGCCAGGTTGCACTCTCAGTGTAGAGTCTGCTTGAGAATGTCTCTCCCTCTCCCTCTGCCCCTCCCCCACTTCTCTCTCCTCTCTCTCAAATAATAAGTAAGTTAATCTTTAAAAAAAGAAAAGAAAAGCCAATGCAAGTGAGGATGGCTAGTAGTGTCAGGAGTTGGGGAGACAGGTATAGGCTGGAGATATAATTGCAGGTATTATATACAAACAAGTGGGATTTAAAATCATGCATCTAAATGAGATTATCTGTGAAATATAGGTAATTATAAAGGAGAAGAGGTCCAAAGACTGAACCTTGGCGCATTTCAAAGTTTACAGGTTGGGAAGATGAAGAAAAGGAAGCAAAAAACAAAAACAAAAAACAAAAAAACAAAAAACTAAGAAGGTTCTGCAGAGAGGTAAGAGACTACCAAGGAAGTATGATGTCCGGAACCCAAATGTGTTTCATGAAGGTGTGATCAACTGTCCTCACTTCTACTTCAAATTCAAATTAGATGAGAATTGGAAATGGACCCTACGGTAGAGTCATTGCTGACCTTGATAAGAGCCGTTTCAGTAGAGTGGAGAAAATGAGAGCCTGGTTAACCAACATGGATTCCAGAGAGGATTGGAGGAGAGCAGGTAGAGACAATGGGTATAGACAACTTCTTGAGTAAAATTTATGTAAATTCAAGCAGAAATGGAGCAGTAACTGGAAAGGGCTGCAGGGGTTTGGAGAAAGTTGATAAGCTAATAAGAATTTTTCAGGAGGAAAGAAATAATTGATGATTCATGACTTAAGGATCTGGAGCTTGGTGGAGGTGCTGGCTTTAGCTAGTAGCATAATTTATTCATCAGAGCAGAAGGGAAGGCAGGGGATGTGGTTAAAGATGCACCTAGGCAGGTAGGCTGACAGCCAGGGTGTTAGAAGTTGAAGAAGCTCTTTTCTGAATGCACAATATCTCCTTTTTCAACAAAGTAAGAAGCCAGATCAGCAGCTAAGAGTGAGGAGAGGTGGAGGGTTTAAGGAGAGAGCCAGCATGTAAAATAATCAAGAGAATGAGAGAAAGGACCAGGGAAACACACAAAGAGCAAGCTGTGGGGCACACCTTAGAGCCCACCAGTGCGTCTGTAAACCCCCATGGACTTAAAAATTCAGCATGACATGTTGATAGAACATGTAGAGGTTGGTGCTTCAATCACTGCCGTGTCCCAATGCCTAGAAAAGTGCCCAGCAGGAAGTTGACTCTGAATAAATATTTGATGGGTGAATTTGGAGAACATGACTGTCTTACCTACAAAATTCTAACAAAGGCTGGTCTCTACAGCATGTCTTTGGTCAACCATGCCATAGTGCTCTGAATTCTGGTTGTTGTGTTGAGCTCCCAAGGGTACTGGGATCTATTTCTCCTGTTTAACTATGAAATGGAAGGAGAACTTGCTCCAGTGAAAATAATTTCCAGACCTCATCAGAGCAGCTTATCAGAGTACCAGAGGGACGTGCTAGTCAGGAGATGGGGGATCATGACAGTGGAGTCAGAGGCCCCTTGGGCTCCTGGATCACTCCACTAGGGAGGTAACTGTCCTTCTCAGCAGGCCGCCTGCTAATCCGGGTGTCAGGCACAGCTGTACTGAGCTCCAGGCGCAGAATTGTACCAACGCTGGGGTTCTGCTGACTCAATCCTGAAAACATCTAATATCACTGAGATGTGCAAGCGTCAAAAAATACTGCATCCCCACACTTCTCTGTTTCAGGAAACAGTTGGTTTGATCAACTTCCTAATGGTTAATTATTTTGCACATGTAGGGATCTTGGTCTCCAAGGTCAAAGACAGTATTTTACCACCACCGTCAAAATGACAACAACAACAAGACTTTGACAAAGTCAAGGATGAGTTAAAGTTGGCACCAAGGATCTGTGCCACTGCCTACCTTGTCCTCTCTGCAGTGGAGGAAGTGGAATCTGTGTATTTATTACATAACAGGAAGAGGATAGGGATGTGCATATATTTATTTTGCAATTCATAGACATGTGATAGAAAGATTCTGAGGATCTTTGCTTTGCAGTCTCAAATATTTAGCGCTTTTATTGGTGTCAAGTTAGTGCTTTGTTGAATGTCTGTCAGTAGTGATTTTCTGCACGGTCTGGCCTGTGCTTTGTGAGGATGTGACCACACCTTGTTAGGGCTCACCATCTGTCACTCAGACTGTTGGTTTGCATGCCACACCTCATGTGGATAGGTGCCCAGCTTTGTCACAGATACTGAGACCACATAAGATAAATGCCTTCTCATTATTCACACTTTCAAAAATATTGGGACACTTTGAACATCATTTTGCTAGTTATTCCCTCTCCTTTATCCATCACTATGGCACTTTATGCGTTTAAAAAAAAAATGACACCACTGACCAAGCAAAAATTTTGTCTTTGCACCTGAATACAATCTGGGTCCTCAGAACGGGAGATAGAGGTGCAGAAGATAAAGGAGTTTCAAGACACCATTCTGAAAGCCTGGGCCAGGCCAGAAATGGACACCAGGGACTCTGACCTTCCTGCTTTTGCTGAAACCCTTTTGGCACTGAGCTATAAGCAAATAATAATATGGAATTAAGGGCAGTTGGAGGACCAAAAAGTCATGAAATCAGTTCTCTTTTCTGGTGAAATGTCTGCTTTTATCATTGTCAGAAAGATAATTGGACAATCAGTTAGACACAGTTGCTCATAACATGAAGTTTACGATCCATTGCTGAAATTTCCCCTCCTCCCTCAATGCATCAGTTTTCAGGATGTCTTTTTTTGTTTTTGTTTTTATTTGACTTATTTATAGAAAATTACCTGAAGAGCCCCTGCCTGAGGCCTCCTCATGGATGAGCCGAACGTGACGTCATTCGTTGATGAGAAGTCCACGAACGCCTCCACCGCCAGGAACACCTCGGTTGGGGACCTGCGTCGGGAAATCCCAATCGTGCACTGGGTAATTATGAGCATCTCCCCTCTGGGCTTTGTTGAAAATGGAATCCTCCTCTGGTTTCTCTGCTTCCGGATGAGAAGAAATCCCTTCACGGTCTACATCACCCACTTGTCTATTGCAGACATCTCATTGCTCTTCTGTATTTTTATTCTGTCTGTCGACTATGCTTTAGATTATGAGCTCTCCTCTGGCTATTACTACACGATTGTCACATTATCAGTGACCTTCCTATTCGGTTACAACACGGGCCTCTATCTGTTGACGGCCATTAGTGTGGAGAGGTGCCTGTCTGTCCTGTACCCCATCTGGTACCGATGTCATCGCCCCAAGCACCAGTCAGCGTTTGTCTGTGCCCTCCTGTGGGCACTTTCGTGCTTGGTGACCACCATGGAATATGTCATGTGCATTGACAGTGAAGGGCAGAGTCACTCTCGAAGTGACTGCAGGGCGGTGATCATCTTCATAGCCATTCTGAGCTTCCTGGTCTTCACTCCTCTCATGGTGGTGTCCAGCACCATCCTGGTGATCAAGATCCGAAAGAACACGTGGACGGCCCATTCCTCGAAGCTGTACATAGTCATCATGGTCACCATCATCATATTCCTCATTTTCGCCATGCCCATGAGGCTCCTGTACCTGCTGTATTACGAGTACTGGTCAGCCTTTGGGAACTTGCACCATATTTCTCTTCTTTTCTCCACGATCAACAGCAGCGCCAACCCTTTTATTTACTTCTTCGTGGGCAGCAGCAGGAAGAAGCGGTTCAAGGAGTCCTTAAAAGTGGTTCTGACCAGGGCTTTCAAAGATGAAATGCAACCCAGGCGCCAGGAAGACAATGGCAACACCACCACAATTGAGACTGTGGTCTGAGGACGGTGGCGGGAAACAGTGGACAAAAATGGTGGGCACGGATAATTTGCACTTTGTGCTTGGAATACCACTTAAGGATGTCCTAAATATGACACAGAAGGATGCTGCATCCCATATGCATGAGATACTAATTAATGATAAGACAATAACCTTGCACTGTATCTTCTGAAAAAGTCTAAAAATGTGTTGGACCACTATCATTTCTGTACCCGTAAAAAAACCCTTCTCTTCCTCCTCAGCTCTTCCAGCAGCATTTCCCTTGAGCTGTAGAAATTGCTCTAGCGGGAAGGCGTACAGATGAGTACAGGAAAAGGTAACAAAAGCATCTGCTGGAACTTGAGAAGGTGACCAGTGTAGCAGGAAGGACATGGGCTTTGGAGTCAGACTGACTCTGTCATTTGTTGCCTGTGGGACCTCAGGCAAGTGCTTGACCTCTCAGAGCCTCTCATCCTCACTTATAGGATATTTAATAGGAATAGTCCATCCCTCCCAGTTGTGGCGAGGGTGAAACGGGGAGATTTGATATGCTGAGCACTTGGCACGTTGTCAATGCTCAATAAACGTTAATCTTTCTTCCCTGAAGTGGAAGAAGAGAGACATACTTCGGTTCTGTAACATGCACACAAACACACACACACAGAGCTCTGTCACGCACAAATATTGTTATGTGTTTTCCAATATTGAATGTAAATTTATGAAGGTCTTTCTGCTTAAAGCGTGAACGCTTTTCATGGCACGACACCTCTACTGGAAACATCTGCAGATGTCACAGCACCCAACCAGCCGTGTGTCAGAGCATTATTTCAGATTGTGAAGAAAACCATTTGACCACCAGTAGGGGAGTTTCTCGTGGCTTTTCCTTCCCTCTGTGGGAATGCCTGATGTAATGAAAGTCTGTTTGGAAAGCCTTTGCTTGACATAAGTTTTCATGAATGGGACTTAATTCACGAGTTTGTAAGAGTGAGTGTGTTTTCGGAGCCTCCCCTCCCACCCCCGGGCAAGTGATGGGTTATTTATAGCCACAGAGTTCTCACCTGCAGCCAGATGCAGGGTTCTGTACCTTGAGCCTCTTCTCCTCCTGAGCACTGTTCTGTGCTAGGCCTGGGGAGGAGGCCCCGCAGCAGGGGCTAGTGAGAGTTTTGGCCATAACTCAGAGGGGACCCGGGCATTTTTCCCAAGAAAATCTTTGCAGGGCTTCATCAATATCTTAGTGCTCTGCTGCTCGCCTGCCGTGACGTGTGTGAGACTTCAGACAGCAAGTCCTGGGTCTCACCTAGGAAACCATCGTAACCCATAAACTCTATGATTTTGTTTCATTTCCTTCTGTCCCCTTCCAGGCACCCCATGAAAGTGGCAACTCTTTGTGTGGTTCTAGGAGAGTAAAATGTTCGTGCCAATAAATGAGTGCGTTAGGATTTATCTTAATTGTTTGTCTCCAAAGGGTAGAGAAGCCCTGATGAAAGGGTTCTGTTCTGTCCCTTTCTTCTCCATCCTCTGACTTTGGAAAGAAATGATCGCCTGTGATCTGATCATGGGGGCAGCTTTATTGGGGAAGATGCGCAAGTCCCTCCCACCCAGCCGAGATGGGAGGCGGGAGGCTCTTCAGTGGGTGATGACATCTGATTCAGAAACCAGGCAGCTTGCTTTCAGGAGCCCAGATGGGTGTGGAGTGCTGACATTTAGAATGATCTTGTTTTTGATGGAAAACAGAGCATCTTCCCTGGGAAAGAACAGAATATGGAGGTCAGAGCGGATCTCCTCTGTTTGCCACCATCTCCCTGGTGCTGTGCTTGCCTCTAGGGGTAGTAAAAAGGGATTGGCCTCATCTTATCTTAAAGGGATCTCTGGTCTCAAAGAGGAACCTAAAAACCCCTGGGAAACAAGGACTTTTCACTCGTGGAAAATACAGCAAACTCATAAGAAGCCTCCGTTGATTGCCTTCCTGCAGATAAAGTGGGGAAATTGAATGTGATCATAAATATAAAACTTCTTCTGACCTTTTAAAGAGCAATGCCTTGCAAACAGGTAAGATTCAGAGTTTTTCAACGTTGTAAGGACGAATTCCTCTCTCCTACCTAAACCCATTTCCCAAAGTGGGAATGAAGTTAAAAGTAAACCAAGAAGATTTAAGTAAATATGCACATATGGAGGAGGTAGATGGGGTGATTTGTACGCCTTATGCATTTAGACCCTTTGCCTGAGTCATCGCAGGCTGGGGGGAAGGGAGGGGGTGCCGTTTCTGAGACTTCCCTGGGCCCAGGGAGAAAGTTGTTCAGTTATGATGATTGTCCTCGATGAAGGGAACAGATATTCATGGATAGTCTTCTGTGCCAAACTCCATGATGTGAACAAGGTCAAGATGAGCACGTGGAAGCCCCCACGCAAGGAATATCTGCAGGTCCAAGCTCCACACAAATCAATGATAAGGGAGTGTTCTAAACAAAGTTGTGTTGAGGTCAAGAGGAAGGCAAAATCCATCTTGTAGCAAAGAAGGACTGTTTCATGGAGGTGCCCTTTGGTTGCTTGAGGGCAGGTAGGATTTCAGAGGAGCAAGGAGGGGGAGGGATCCCCAGCAGAGGGAGGCATGAGCAAAGGCAAGCACACCGCAGGAGGGAGAAGCAGGGCCAGTCCCTGTCACCTCCGTGGGTGGCTGGAGAAGCAGACCTTGGAGATTCACGTGGTCCTGCTGACCATCCCGTTCTCTCTGATGCTGCTGCCTTTGGTTTTCTGTCATCACATTCTCCAAGACTCTTGGAATATAGCCCCCAGGACTTCTGAGTCTTTTCTCACCGACATCCAGCTTTGCCATAGTGGCACTCCAATTTCTTATCCACAAGCCATCCACTGGCCTCATGAGGTGGCCAGGTGCCCGGGTGACCTCAGCTCCTGTCCTTTCTGGGTGACACTTTGAGTCTTAGAGCAACACACACCAATCTACTTGTGAAAATAAAAATCCCCCAAGTCTGCCTCTGACCATCATCTGGCCTTCACATCAGTCACTTTTGGACACTCATCGCCTTGGACTTAGATGCACCAAGACCTCTTGTCTCCAGCATCTATGGCCACTACATCTACGAGTCCCTTCTGTATCATCTCTGTCTCTGCTGCCCCTGGGTCAGTCACTCCAACTGTACTCCTTGACTCTCTTGCCTCCTTGCTCTCCCACTTGCCCTTTGCCTGGTTGTCCCCCTCTGAATAGCACAGAGAGCCCCGGCCCCTGTCAGTGGAGGGTCTTGCAGAGTCAAGGTGCTAACAGCTCGGTCCCTCTTCACGAATCACTCCCTGGGCAGGTCTTTCAAACCCTCTCCCTCCTCATCTCTCTATCTGAGTGCCTTTCCCCTCATTGCTACTCTTTCCTCACCAGCTTCTTCACAGATTGCTGAAAACAAATCAAGGCCATTAGGCAACAAATCTCTAATGCTCCAGGGTGACCTCATTGACACTATTCCTTTTTCTCTTGCCTGAAGATTTTTCTCTCCTTCCACACTTTTCGGTCTACTGGCCTCTCAGTAATCTTAGTCCTGGTAGCAACCAATGGTTTTCATTTTTGTTTTTTGTTTTTAAGTAAAAATCCAAGTCTTTATAGTGGTCTGTACAGGGTTCTACATGATCAGAGTTCCCTAACTGTCCCCAGGGTTAGTGAGGCTCCTTCTCCAGCCACACCTGCCTCCTTGCAATCCTTTGAAGATGCCAAGTACACTCCCACTTCTGGGCTTTTCTCAGTGATGTTCCTTCTACCTGGAATGCCCCCCTCCTCCTGACCCCCTCCACCCCGTCTCTGCTCACCTCCCCTCCTCCCTCAGGCTTCTGGTCAGATGTCACCTCAGGGGAGCTCCCGCTGCCACGAAACACATGGCTACCAGCCTCTCATCCTCTTCCTCCCCACGTGGCTCAGTTTCTCCTCAGAGCTCATCACATGGTCATGTTGCAGGTCTATCTGCAGGCTTGTTCAGTCTGGAGGATAAGCTGTTAGAGGGCAGAGACTTTTTCTTGCTCACAGCTGCGGCCTCAGCCCTGGAGGAGCAGGTGCTCCTTACTTGCTGTGGTGTTGGGATCACTGCCCCCTCACAGGCTCAGGTCACTCCCATCTTAACACAAACTGTCAAAAAACAAAAGCCAATTCCTACAGTCCTATTCAACGACTCTCTCATCTCCCTCACTTCACGGAGAACCTTCTGGAAAGGCTCTTCCATTCTTTCTCTGTTATGATTCACTGCTCCACACCAGCCAGCTGGCTTGTGACCTTACTGCCACACCGAAGCTGGCCCAGCTTGGAATAAGAGTGACCTCCACATTGCTACATCTCATGGGCTCTTTTCTACTTATACCTTTTGTGTCCCTGGACACACTGACCATACTTTACTTGAAAATATCTTTTCTCTTGAGTTCTAGTTGGTCACTTTCCCTCTAGCTTGTATTTTTAATCTTAGCCGACTGATTTGGAGGGTTCGCACCTCTTCTCTTGCCCTTCCCTATTCTCCCCATTAAATGGCCGTGTCTTCCTTAATTCTGTGGCTAGACTTCTGCTCTCTTGTTCTGCACACTCTTCATTTATATCCTGACCCATTATCGCTTACATATTTATGACTCTGTTTGGCTCCAGTTCTGTGTATCCAACCACCTAAAGGATATTTGGTCTTGATGCCCTGCAAATATCTCAAGTGTAACCTGTCTAGTTCTGCACCGTTCCTCCTACATTCCTTTCTCAGTGAATGACACCACTAGTCACCCTGTCACCCCAGCAATGCTATTCCCTTTGTATAGCTTGCTCTTCCCTCTTTTTAATCTAGCGAGCTCCATTTATCCATATACATCCAGGTCATACATCAATCATTCAAGAATGCCTTCCTGGAACCTGAGTTCCTGGATGACAATTTCACAGTTTGCTTTCTTTTTCACAAGAATAGGAGCAACTAGAAGAAATCTTCTACATCTTACCAACATTGTATCTATGGATCTAGCTGCATCTTTCTGCACATAGGCTTCCTTTTTATTCTGAGGGAGCTCACTGTGCCCTTGGCTAAGGTGAGCCCTCATACCTAGGCTAGGTATAATTTTGGTAGGTGCGGTTTTAAAATATTATTGAAAAATTATTCCAAAAATTATTAACTTTTTTTCCGTGACTGAAAACAAGATATTGTCATTTCTCAAGGTTCTATGGGTTGACTGAGCTCAACTGAGTGCTTCCCATTTGGGGTCTCTTGCAGCTACAATCAGATGTTGGCTGAGGCACCAGGGGTCTGAAGGCTGGACTGGGCAGGGCATCCAAGCTGGTGCCTTCATGGGGTTGATATATGGCTGTGGGCTCAGCTGGCGGAGTTATCCAGAGTTCCTACATTTGATCTCTTGATGTCACTAGAGTTTTTTTTGTTTGTTTGTTTGTTTGTTTTTTACAACATGGCAATTGTGTTCTGAGAGGAAACTTCCTGAGAATGAGCTTTTGGAAGACGCCAAAAATCAGCTGTTGATTTCTCACTTATTTAAGTGAATTAGCATGTGATTGGAATTACAAGTTTTTCCCTCTTGTTTCATTCCCATGTAATTGACATATTACATTGTATTAGTTTTAGGTGTACAACATTACAGTAAGTTTTGATGAAGACAAATGAAAAACTTTTTCATAAGTCTAATTTCACTTTTCAAGATAATATATTTCCCCCTAGGATTTGCTATGAAATTTTGGTCCTCATTTTCATAAGATTCCCTTTTAACAAACTTCTATGAAAATTATCCTTAGATATGGAGATCTTCTTGCACTAATTATTATAATTAAGCCTGTGTATATGAGTGTTAGCACATACACTGAGTCATCAAAACAGACTCAATATAAAGTACAGATCTTACCCAGTGGAAAGGTAATGGTTCAAATGACACAGGCAATACAGACACAAATGAAACACTCTTTTCTAGAGGAGCCCTAAACTGAGATGTAGTTCCCAAAACATCCCCTTCTCCTACCTGTGAATGTAGTTTAGCTTTAGACTGGTGAGTTTTGAGCAATGTAGATAAACACATTGTTTTCATGGGAAGGCATTTAGGTTTGGAGTGTGCCCATTTTGCAATTCTGTTTATCACACTTAAAATATGTATGTCACTATTCCTCCTTCTCTAGTCTTCTGAGTCCCATGTATCTACAAATTCCAAATTTATTTACAACCAATCTTGACAGATCAGCTTTATCCTGCTGAAAATAGGACTAGTTCCCCAAGTATAACTCTTTTACAAAGCAGTCTAGTTGAGATTAGTGTCTTTGCAAGTAGCCCTGGTTGAGGTCATTCATTCCCTGAGGTGCTCCCTATAAGGAAGGAGCAAGTTACACCTGCTGCTAACACTCCTCCCTTTCTAAGGCCGCAGCCAACACCAGGACTGTGAATGCCTGAGGCAGAGACTGCTCTTACTGTAAGGTAGGCAGAGAGGAGGCTTTTCACTAGTGAGAAGACTAGGACTTAAAGCCTGACTTACTTACCAGCCGTGTGAGAGTCAGTATGTTTCCCCCAAAGCAGATCCTGAGGCAAGGATTTGGTGCAAGTAATTTATTTAGGGGGTCACACCCTAAGCAGTGTGGGAGAGATTGAGATATTCAGACAGGAAAGAGAGGAAGCCAACATAGAGTGAGGTAGTGAGTATGGGAGGGCCGGGACAGTGGACACTCCTGTGAGACACTCAGAACTGTCCTCCTGGAGGGGTGAAGGTGGTGCTGAGCCACCATCTCCTGCCTCTTGTAGGCAAGGGTCGCTCTTAGAGTGACAACTCCCCAGCTCCTCTGGGCCTGCCCCATGCAGGCAAAGCACAGCCTGTGGCAAGAGCTCCTCAAGGCAGAGAGGCTCAGGGAGTCATGGGCAGGTTCAGGATCTGCCTGCAGGTGACTTCAGGGTGGCTTCAGGACTAATCAATAGCATTTGCTATTGCTTTTTCTATTCTATGGGATAGAAATACCCTGCCTCACAAAATAATTGTGCCAAATACAAGTGAGATATTGTGTGTGAAACTCTGCATAAACTGGGAAACATCAATCAAAAGGTAGTTTACTCCTTAGGGTGCCTGACTGCCTCAGCCAGTAGAGTATCCAACTCTTGATCTTGGGATTGCTGGTTTGAGTTCCACATTGGGTGTAGAGATCACTTAAAAATAATTTTTAAAAATCTTAAAAAAAAGTCCTTGAGGACATCATGCTAAGTGACATAAGCCAGACACAGAAGGACAAATACCGTGTGATTCCACTTCTATAGGTGCCTGGAGCAGTCAAATTCATAAAGATGGAACATGGAAGGGTGGCTGCCAGGGGCTGGGGAGGGGCCTGGGGAATTAGTGTTTAGGGCAGACAGGGTTTCTGTTTGGGGAGATGAGAAAGCTCTGGAGCTGGATGGTGGTGATGGGTGCATGGTATTGTAAATGTACTTCATGCTACTGAAGTGGACACTTAGGAATGGTTCAAATGGTGATTCTAACATCATGTATATTTTGTCACATTAAAAACAATTACTTTTTATACTTTCAAGGCACTGGCTGTGCTTCACAGTAAGCTTTAGTGTCAGGCCCACTGATAGGCCTCAAGCCAACAGTGTTGATGACCAGGAATGAAGACAAACTTGTCACTCCGGGGGAGGGGATGTAGCACTGACAGTATCTCCAGTGCAAACACAGACATGGGACTAATTAAACGATACCTCACACAATCTGTATTTTCAAATGAGTGTAGTCTCCCCTGCAGGAGCTCTCCATGATCTCAGTGAAGCCATTGCAGAGGGGTAGAGAGCCACCATTTTGGGGTTTGTGGGCCATACAGTTTGTGTTATAATGACTCGACTCTCACTTTTTGTGTGAAAGCAGCCATAGACCATACATAAATGAGTGAGCATGGCTATGTTCCAATTAAACTTTATTTACAGACCTTAAAATGGAATCTCATGTAATTTTCACGTGCCATAAAAACTTATTTTTTCTTCAACCACTTGAAAATGTAAATAACAATTGTTAGTTTGTAAGTTGTATAAAAACAAGTGGCAGCTGGCTTTGGTGGCTGTGGTACTTTGCCATCCCAGACTGAGAATATTTTGGGATTCTGTCTTCTGAAATTGCTTTTATTGTGGCTGCAGCACATCCATCTACGATCCTGACCTCAATGGTGGCAAATCTCCATTGCCCCCTGAGGATTTGACTTTGCAAAAGGACCAGCAGACACCTTAACTCAAATCTGATGGATGAAATTGGCATAAATCTGAGAAATTTAGTGAACCATAAAGTGATACCAGAAAACGAGGGAAAGATGTTCTATGGTAGCTAACTTGGCTATAAATACAATTCCTTTTCTATTTCGGTGAACCAGAAAGTGATACCAGAAAACGAGGGAAAAATGTTCTATGGTAGCTAACTTGGCTATAAGTACAATTCCTTTTTTATACTCAGACCATTTTATTTAGTCATACCAAACTAGATACTTTGGATTCAGAGGGAACTATTGGAATTTTTCGGAGACTAGGAATGAAATGTTCATGTGTAAGAATTCATGTTGGGTTTTTAGAAAGATAAAGATCTCACATATGGCTTTTGAGTACAGCATGAATAAACTCTAATTGCTGACAAATTTGAAAACCAGAACATTCCTAATACTGGGCTGATTAGCACTTGCAAGCTTTGTACTATCACCATCTTAAACAAGGAACATAAGACTTGCCTAGAGTTGTGGGATAAATATTTCAGGATGTTATTAATGCAAAGGTCATTATCACACTGATTTATGGATGTATGCTTTTGATCAAAGTGTACCCTTAAAATGATTTGCTCTTGGGCAAATGTAGAAAGATAAAAAGATTCCTTAAAGCACAATAACAGCACAATGAAACACCACTAAAAGTCCTTCAGCCTCATTAGCCCTGGTTGAGTGTAGTTGAATGTTTCTGGAGGTCCTGAGGACTTCCTACCTTTCTTCTTCTAGGGAGAGGAGATAGATAAGGCCTGAGGGGCAGAGCGACCCTTTCCTTTCCTGCAGCTGACTGAGGCAGGGACTCACTAACATCATGAGTGCGTGACAGTCTTGATTGTGTTCCTGGAGAGCTCAGCACCTAAAATCTTGCCTTTTATTTCTACAGACCAAGAACAAGGGTACTTCCCAGGTGAATGTCAGGATCGAAGGCCCTGCCGTTAGACACACGAAGTAGGAACATCAGTTAGTCCCACATGGATAGAGCTGGTCCACTGGCTGGCTCAGTCCTCCATGGGTGGCTGCTCTCCCTGGGCCCGTCCTCGGAGGAGGGGAGGACGGTGTGCAGCACGCTCTTCGCGGTGACACTCCGAGTGTCATCATTCATAGAGAGTTCCTGCTGGCTTTGACTTTCCCTTATGAAATTGGCATTCCCAACTTCCAAATCATTCTGCTTATTCATCTTAAATAAGCATGAATTAAATAATTCATCTTAAAGTGGGTGAGCTGAGGTGAGAGAAGAGCATGCTGGTGAGGGCACAGCATCATTGAGGGCCACAGACATACCAGAGTCTCACCTCCCCACCCATGTGATAGCACTGTTGGCTGTGGGATGAAAGGATATCGCTAGGGAAGTGGCCTGGGATGCCTGATGAACCTGTGCCCTGTCTCCTAGGTGACAAGAGATGACCCCAAGTGACTGGAGGTGCTCATTGAAGTTCAATGGAGTTCACTGAAGGGACTGTTGGGGAAGGCGAGGCAGGACATTTGTATCTTAGGAGCTCAGCAATGTCTGTTGTATGAGGGAGACCTCCACAGGGTAGGGTTTCTCCAGAGGGCCCCAGCCCTGGCCCCCACCGCCATTCACAGCCTGGACGAGGACTGATGCCGACTCAGAGAATGTTCTCCACTCTACGCTGGGAGGCTCCCTGACTGGGTCCTGGTCCACAGTGAGGCCAGACTGAGAGGCAGCGTTGAGACAATTTGATGGCACCTCGACAGAATAATTTCCATGCCCGTTAAATGTAATAATTAAAACATCGGACTTGTGTTTTGTATGACTTTGTTTTTCATTCCATGTGTCATGTCATTTTTATTATATTTTGAAAAAAAAGAAAAAGGTCTGCGATGGATTAGAAGTAGAAACAGAGGGAAACGTCCCTTGCTATGGATTGTTAGGTAGCCCTGCGAGAGGCCTGTGACTTAGACTCTATTCCTTTTCTTTCTGGGAACTTATGCTTAACTATAGAGTTATGCTGTTGTGTTGTGCTATGTGACGCTACGTCTAAAAAAAAGCAGTCGTCAGTGACGGACAGAGTGGAAAGTTCTGGGGTTTTTATCAAGGAGGTTGAGTTGCGCCATCAGGCAGGGTTTGGCCAGGTTGCTGCTGTTGACATTCCCCGTACCGCCCGGTGCCACCATCACCTGGACACCACCAGGAGGCTGAGCTGCTGCCACCTGTTACCTCTGCACGCCACTACCAGGATGTTCCGGTCACAGATTTGTCCCTACAAAGTCCAAGGCGAGAGCACAGCTGGATGCGTCGTTGACACACTCATGTCCTGCATCTACCCCCTTTCCCTTCCCCTGTGGGACCTGGGTCTCTACATTCCACAAATGCTACACATAATGGGACACTCAAGAATGACAAGTACCCTCGACGGCCTATGCCTTTGGCTGCCCAACATTCCACACATCCTTTCCCCATTTGTAAGCCCCCCATGCCCTCCACACATGTCCTGCCTCCCTCTGCAGCTCAGAGCATTTCCAGTGAACACATCCAGCTCCTGGTCCGGGATGTCTGGGTGACACCCTTTCCTCTCCCTTCTTCCTGCCCTGGGATCCTAAATAAGTTTACAGAGAAGTAACGAAATAGAAAACCCCGAAAAGAAGAAAATCACAGGGTAGCAAATATTCATCACTTGGGTGATTAACCTCTAAAAAATGGAGGTATTTTTCATTCCATTTACACTATCAATCATCAATTTGCACAACTAAGATGATGAGTTCTATAGTATAGTTTTTTGTATGATCTAACTGTGCATGAGTTGATAATAAAAAATTATGTAATGAAGGCTGTCTGAGTTTTTTTCAATTCCATCATATTTCACAAGAAGCTAAGGCAACAAATTTCTATATTGCTTCTAGAGCCTTGAACAGCTTTATGTTTGGGTATGTGAGGGACCCTTTATGTTTTAAACTGAAAAGGGAGAGTCAATGTTGTGCAATTTTCCACATCTCTTCCAGCAATATATATAGTTTTTGGAAGGCACGTGAGTTCAGAAGTAACACCAACCAGCCAGAGTCATGAGGCTTTATTTGTGTCAACAGTCACACCTATTTCGTGAGAGGTAGAGGTTAATACTGCTAATAACTCAAATAGGTATTTGCCAGATACTTTTCTCAGAGCTTCACACATGTATCTTATGTAAAACTCACAACCTCATCAGCACATACTTTTATTACCTCTATTTTACAGACCAATCTCCCCAAACTAGTGACCGGTAGAACCAGAACTCGAACTCCAATAGTCTGACCCCAGAGCCTCTACCCTCATGTGACTCAAATATTAGATTCTTTCTCATGTTGGCCAAAGATCCGCTTTCACTGTTAATCCTGAAGAGGAAGCTGAGAAATGTATATGTCATGTAGGTGACATGAGGAACCCCTGAGAAGGATTAAGATGTTCTTTTAAGCTTAATATCTTTCACAGTGCAGGGTTTAGCATTAAGAAAACTAAACCTTGGTGTTCTGGCACCTTCGTCGTCCCTGTCTTCCTCCTCCGGCCCAGCTGCTGTAGTTTGGTATGTTACGGTTAAACTCCATGGGAGAATTGGAGCTGGGGCCATGCCAGTGTTCTCATTTCAGTTTTCAAAGGAAAGTTCTGCGTTAAGCTGAGCTGCCCCTGCCTGCAAACAAGACAAGGAGATCTCAGGTAGTGGAGATTCCAGGCTGGGGCCTGGACACTATTTCTAGGAAGCACCTGGAATTTCCCTCTTGGGGGTCATTTTCACCTGGTGGTTGCTCCTCCCAAAAACGAGTCCTGTGGTTCTGTCCCTTGAAGGAGCCAAATGACATAAATGTTCCAGAGCAGAACCTGGCAAGTTGGAGGGTACAGCATGAAAACACATGACAGATGGGGTTGGAAACATGAAGGGCAGTTCTAACGCATCTTGAGAGTAGAGGAGAAATGAGACCGTAAACCATAAGGCTAAAGGACATGACAAAATACTTGAGCAATGAACTAAGAAGAATGACTTTGGTTTGAGAAAGATAAGAATTAACAGTACACAAGTTATGGGAAAACATGAATTCTGTAATAATTAGCAGGAATCTATATCCTCTTTCATCAAAAAAGCTTAAATGATTTAAAATAAAATTTAAAAAATTTATGCACCCCAGCCCTCCTCCTCATTTTTGGAGCACCTTCCTTTTCCAGAATGATCTAGACCAGGCCCATCCACTATTCTATCTTCAGGTCTCTAGGGAGGCCTCATCTTCAATAGTTTTTGCCTCTCAATAACTGTTGAATGAATGAGCAAAGAAATCTTTCATAGAAAAAACTAATCTCTTTCCCCTTCTGTGTGCCACGCTCAGATCCTCTGCTTGTGAAAACTCCTCGGTGCAGCTGTGACATCCACCTTTAATCTACTGACACCTGCTCCAGTCACTACCCTGCAATTTCACTTTTACCACACTCTTGCAATTAATATTTTGTCACCCATGCTACATAATATATGTATACTAGATCATATGTAGCTCATTTTGTGTGTTTTTGTATAAAAATTATATCCTATTCTATGCAGTTTTCTGCACATTTTCCCCCTCAGCATTATGTTGAGGGGACTCACCTACGCTATTGTGTGTAGTGTAGTTCATTTATTTTGACTGCTGAAATATAGTCCTCTGGGCAAATAGACCACATTCTACTTATTCTCTTGTCAATGGACAGTTTCCAGCTAGTTTTTTTTTTAAACTGAAAACATTGCTGCTTAGCAGCTTTTCTCTACATGTCTCCTTGTACATTCATGCAAGAATTTCTCTTGGGCACGAACCTAGAAGAAGGATTGCTGGGCCAGATTTACAAAACAATAGCACAATGTTTTCTGAAGTGCGGTGGGTCAGATGGAGTAAACCAATTCACACTCCCCCAAAATACATGGACGTGGCTGACCCCCTCTTCACTTCTCAGTGTTCACCAGTCTAGACTACACATTGTTGTAGACCTGATTCGCACTTAAAGAGGATGAGCATCTTTTTATGATTCTTGGCCCTTTGTGTTGCATTCCTCCTCTCCCCAAATTCATGTCTGCTCAGAACCTCAGAATTTGACCGTTTTTGCAAAATGAGGTCTTTGTAGATGTAATTAGTTAAGGTACGATGAGGTCATAGTGGATTAGGATAAATACCGAATCCAATGGCATGTCCTTATTAGAAGGCCATGCAAAAACAGATGCATATGGAGGGAAGATGGACATGTGAAGGCAAAAGCAGAAATTGGAGATGTGTCTACAAGTAGAGGGATGCCAAAGATGGTCAGCAAAACCCAGAAGCTAGGAAGAGACAAGAAAGGATTCTTTTCAAGAGCTTTCAGAGAAGCATGGCTCTACCAGCCCCTTGAATTTTTTCATGAATCAAATTTTTTAAAATTTCTCCGTCATCTTAATTTGCTTTCATTACTTAAATTTCTTTAATTACCATAGCCTTAGATAAGTTTTGGTATCTAATAGGAAAATTCCCTTGCCCTATTCATTTTATTTGGGTGCAATATATAGCAAATGTTGCCAATGTGCTGCCCATACACATTTGAATTCCTTTATATTCTCCAGTTTACAACCATTTTTTTTTTCTGGGAACACTTCCTAATAAATCACTTTTCCTGTATCCCTGTGTATCCCTGTCTCAAAGTCTTCTGGGGAACTATTTTATTTTATTATTATTATTTATTATTTTTTTATTGGAGTTCAATTTGCCAACATATAGCATAACACCCAGTACTCATCCCATTACATGCCCCCTCAGTGCCCATCATCCAGTCACCCCCACTCCCCACCCTCCTCCCCTTCCACCACCCCTAGTTCGTTTCCCAGAATTAGGAGTCTCTCATGTTCTATCTCCCTCTCTGATATTTCCCGCTCATTCTTCTCCTTTCCCCTTTATTCCCTTTCACTATTGGGGGAACTATTTTAATACTTTGATATTTCACACACATTTTAGAATATCTTTTCAGGTTACATGAAAATTCTGTGGAGGTTTTGCTTGAAATTGTATACAATATACAGATAAGTTTGGGGGAGAGTTATACCCTTGTGATATTATATTTTTTTACATGTGAATAGGAAATGTTTTCCCATTTATAGGTCTTCTTTAATAACTTTCCACAAAGGTCTTATTATTTCCTGAGTAATGATCTTAAACACATTTTATTAGATTTATTTCTAGGTACCCTGTATCTTTCCTTGCTGTCATAAATGGTGGGGTTTTTGTTTTGTTTTAACGTTGCTTCCTAAGTGTTGCTAGTGTATATAAACGCAATAGATTTTTATTCTTGGTCTTTTTTTTGTTGTTGTTGATTTTTTTGTATACCTGGTAATTTTTGGGTGAATTCTGGACATTGTACATGCAAAATGTGCTCCAGGACCTCTTTGTCAGTGTAGTGAAACCTACTGACTCCTTCTTAGAATAGATTTATATGCAGAAAATAACATCCATGGAATTACAAAGAAATCAATTATATTTAATTGCAACCCAAAGAATCTAGGGGGTTCATGGACCCCAGGTTAAGAACAGTCTAGACGTTCTGGATAATGCTATTTTCCTCCAGAGGGGGTTCACTGCAAACTTTGGTGAGGCAAACAGAGTTCAGTTCAATCACCTTTATCCAACCATGGATTGAGCTGATTTGAGACCAAACGGCAGTTTTGGAAGGCTTCATCTGTCTCTGGCTTGCTTTTCCTTGTCAGGATGTACCCCTCCAGGAGTCCCAAGATAAGAACTTATTTTAGTGTCACTTTGAACAAAGAGAGAATCCCAACCACCCAGTGTTTTAGGGAATAATATATTTGGCAGAAGCAAATACATTTCCGCAGATAATAACCTCAGACAGATTGTAGATATCAAGACATTTTATCACAAGGTTCTGACATTTGAAAACTCAGGAGTTGGGAGTTTTGTTGGCTTTCAGAGATAGGCTGGGCTTAATAAGCCAAATAAATTATTCTTTAGTTTTTTGCTGAAAACGCTGTAAATAGAATTTTATAAGTTCCGTCTGTCATCTTTTTTTTATGAGGAATACTAACTCTCTTCCTCTAGCACAATATTTTTCTGAAGGAAAGAGCATTTCTAAATATATTTGTTAATTACCAAAGAGCAAGACAAATGAAAGATTACAGATCAGTTGCCTTCTGTCCTTTCAGTGATCCAAAAATTGTCTCAGATATTTTAAAGGTACAATTTTGACCTGTTAGTTAATTTACATTGGGTTTTGGCAACAGAAAGGGTTATGTAATAGTGCAGTCTCCTTTTACCAAATAGAGATCTGAGCTTTTAAAAAAAACCTCACTATTTAAATTCAGAAATATTGAATGTTTGGTTAAGAAGGATTTTTTTTAGCACTTTATTTTGTTATAGTAGTTTTAGGTTCACAACAAAATTGAGAAGAAGCAGAGATTTCCTATAGGCCCCCTGCCTCACACGTGCACAGACATCCCTATCACCACCATCCCCTACCACAAGATACATCAATTAGCACTCACAAACTTATATTGACAGATCCTAATCAATCACAGTCCACAGTTTACATTATAGTTCAGTTTTAGTGTTGCATGTTCTATGGGTTTAGGCAAATGCATAATGGCATTTACACATTATTACAGAATCATACAGAGTATGTTCAGTGTCCTAAAAACTTCTATTTATTTATTTAGTAAAGATTTTATTTATTCATGAGAGACACACAGAGAGAGGCAGAGGGAGAAGCAGGCTCACCGCTAGGAGCTCAATGCGGGACTTGATCCTGAGATCTGGACCACACCCTGAGCCAAAGGCAGATGCTCAATCACTGAGCCACCCAGGTGTCCCATGTCCTAAAAACTTCTGTGTGTTGCCTATTCCTGCCTCCCCGAAACCCCAGCCAGCCACTGTTTTGTGTGTGTGTGTGTGTGTGTGTGTGTGTCTCTATAGTTTTGCCTTTTCCAGAGTGTAGTATCATTGAAATCACACAGTATATGGCCTTTTTAGACTGGATTCCTTCACTTAATAATTTATATTTAAGGTTACCTTTAAGGAATTTATATTCATGGTTTGACAGTTCATTTCTTTTTAGTACTAAGTAATATTCTATTGTCTGGAAGTGCCACAGTGTATTTATCCATTCACCTACCAAAGGACATCTTGGTTGCTTCCAAGATTTGGAAATTATGAGTAAAGCTACATCCATGTGCAGATTTTTGTGTGGACATGAGTTTTTAACTCCTTTGGGTAAATAACATGGTGTGCAATTGCTAGGTTGTATGGTAAGAGTATATTTAGTTTTGTAAGAAACTGCTAAATTGTCATCCAAACTGGCTGTACTGTTTCATGTGGCCACCAGCAATCAATGAGAGCTCCTTTGCTCCACATCCTCCCCAGCATTTGGGCTTGTCAGTGTCCTGGATTTTGGCCATTCTATTAGCTGTGGCATCTCGTTGTTTTAGATTGCATTTTCTTGGTGACATATGATGTAGAGCATCCTTTCACATACTTTTTTGCCATCTGCATATCTACTTTAGTGAGGTGTCTGTTAAGGTCTTTGGCCCATTCTAAAATCAGATTGTCTATTTTCTTATTGTTGAGTTTAGAGAGTTCTTTTTATACTTTGGATAAATAGTCCTTTATCAGATATATCTTTTGCAAATATTTTCTCTACAACTCTATGGCCTGTCTTCTCATTTTCTTGACATTGTCTTTCACAAAGCAGGTTTTAATTTTAATACAGCCCAGTTTACCAATTATTTCTCTCATGGATTGTGCATGAAGAATGTTTCCCTTCTGATTTTTTGGTAATTTTTTCTTGTTACAAGGGATACATAAATCAATATAGTATGATACTCTCCACGTTATATTATTTCAATTTCTTGAGGTCAGCTGGAGGAAAAAAAGCCTTTAGAGTATGTGGCTTTAAAACGGTCATTATAATTCTCCACCTTATCTACTCAAATCAACCAACATTTATTGAATGTCTTCTACACATCATGTACTGTGGTAAGCATAAATAATATGGTCATGCCTTGAGAGTCTCTATTTTGTACCATGCTTATGTGTAAGCAGCACAGAGTTTCTCCATAGGCTAAGTGTATCAATAAGTCAAGAATCAAAAACAAAGCCAAACAAAAAAAATTTATAATTTTTAAAGTAGGCTCCATGGGGCACCTGGGGGTGCCATCATTTAAGTGACTTGTTCCTGGTTTTGGTGGTTTCAGTTTGGTTCATGATTTCAAGGTCATGAGATTGAGGCTTGTTTTAGGCTCTGTCCTCAGTGTAGAATCTGCTTGAGACTGTCTTCTTTTCCTTCTGTGCCCCCCACTCTGCTCTCTCTCTCTTTCTAAAATAAAATAAATAAGCCTTTTTAAAAAATAAAGTAGGCTCCATGCCCAACATGGGGCTTGAACTTACAACCCTGAGATCAAGAGTCGCATGCTCTGCAGATTGAGCCAGCCAAGTGCCCTCCCCAAATATTTTTTGAATAAAACATTTATTTTCCACAAAATTATTTAACATTTTTCAAGAAAAAAAATCAGAAAAATCTATAGGGAATATAAAAAGTAGTGAAAGGGAATAAAGGGGAAAGGAGAGAAAATGAGTGAAAATATCAGTGAGGGTGACAAAACATGAGAGACACCTAACTCTGGGAAGTGGACAAGGGGTAGTGCAAAGGGAGGTGGGCATGGGTTGGGTGACTGGGTGATGGGCACTGAGGGGGGAACTTGGCAGGATGAACACTGGGTGTTATGCTATATGTTGGCAAATTGAACTCCAATTAAAAAATGCAAAAAAAGAGAGAAAAATCTATAAATTCTTTTCAACTTCAGCACATATTTAAGTTTTGAGTTTGAGGGCACGCAGTGGGAATGTTAACTTGCTCAGTGTTGGGAGCCACTAAAGGTCTTAGCAAAGTTTGAGTTTAAGCTTTGACTTTATGTATTTGACTGAGAGAAGCTAAGAAAATGGAGATAGAATACTTCACTCTGCCTGCTTTTCTCCAACACACCCTTCAGAATTCCTTGGGCTAGGGATGAAAAATTCAAGGAACATGGTGACAGATTTGATACAGAGACATGGTGATCTTAAAATGATCACTCTCTTGCCAAGAGTTTGGACAGGAGCAGGAAGGGTCCTACAAAAGTTCTTTCATGATACAACGATTATTGTGGTCAGTTTGAGGGATTCTAGGCTGATCAAGTAAGCGACAGAACCATAGGGTGGCAGTGTTGCACAACTAGCTTTACTGGGTGATCCTTGGTCAGGCTGCTTGCAGGGAAGTTCCTCTGGGCAGAACCTCCAGAGACAGCAGGCACTTGGTCACCACCCAGAAGGGGAAGAGGGCCTTGGAATTCCCAGGGCAGAGAGGAATCAGAGAGGGGACTTATGTATTCAGGTGGTATCGCTCAGCAGCAGGGGTGGAGGAGAGTCTGGGTCAGAGAGCTTCCAAGGGCAACAGCATCTTGGGGTCTTGATGGTTAATTGTATATGTCAACTTGACTGGATCACAGAATGTTCAGATTTTTAGGTAAACATGGTTCTGGGTGTTTCTTTGAGGATGTTTCTGGATGAGATTGACATTTGAGTTGGTAGACGGTGCGAGGCAGAATGCCCTCCTTGAGGTAGGTCCTTGAGGTAGGTGAGCCTCAGTCAATCTATTGGAGGAGAATTTGTTCTCTGTCTTCAATTTGGGACATTGTATTCTCCTGCCTTTGGACTTGCACTTGACTCGAAAATTACACCAGTGGCTGACCTGGGTTTCCAGCTTCCCAACTGCAGATCTGGGACTTCTCAGCCTCCATAACTGTGCATGCCAATTCCATAAATAATAAATAAATAAATAAAATAAATAAATAAAATAAAATAAATAAATAAATAAATAATAATCTCTTATTGGTTCTGTTTCTCTGGAGAACCCTAACTGATACAGGGTCTTCTATAATGAAAGGGTTTTCTTATCCATGGCTAGCAGATGCTGGGTACAGTTTCACAGAGTACAAGTGGATAGGCTCTGAATGGTGAAAATTAATGTTTATTAGGACTACATGTAAAGCAATTGAGTGTAAGAATTTTAATTTGGGCTTTGAGCTAACAGTCCTGGCCTCTGTGAAGAAGAAAACAAAATGGGGACAATTTCAGGTCCATTTATATGACACTTGAGCAGAGAAAAGAGGAGCATCCCTAATGAGTAAACATCTGAACAGCTAATGGTGCTTTTCTTAATTCTGGAGTCCTCTCTGTTAAGGATGGCAATGAGCGGGGGGTCTTATGTCTCATGTGAACTCTCCTAGCTTTGTCTGTCCACACCACACCAGCCCAGAGAGCCAACCAAGGGCTGAGGTAACCATGGCAACAGTAACAAAAATAGGCGCATCTTCTCAGCCACTGTCTATGTCCTTACTTTTCCCTGGCCAAGTTCCAGGCGGTTCCACGTGCTCCCCTCTGCTGGCAGCCACTTCAATGCATCTATTGCAGCCACTGGCGTGTTTGCTTAATCATGGTTTTTTTTTTCCTAATTAAGAGATATTAAGTGCTTATTTTAGTGGATCTGAGAAGTAGAAAAATATAAAGAGAGAATTAAAAGTGACCCATACCAGAAATAACTACTAACATTTTTATATATTTCTCTAGTCTCTTTTAAGGCATATGTATAAATATTTAACGTCATTATTTTGTATTCACCTTCTTGCACCTTAAATGAAATCATAAGATTTTCTGGTATTATTAAATATGTCTTAGAAGCATAATTTTTAACTGCAGCATCAAATTATATTCTGTGGTTGTAGCATAATTCATCTGATTTTCGGACATTCAGGTTGGTTCCTGATTTGTCTGCTGACAAGGTTCAATCCCTAGAGGGCCCCAGCTGCCCACTAGTGGCAGCTCCAGATGAGACTGAGGAGGCCTCTCTCCCCCGTCAGCGTTCATATTTGCAGACACTGAAGAAGATGAAAAGTGCTTTCGCAATATCTTTCTGCATCTCTCATCTCACAACATTTTGTTAATCTCCTTCCACTAAGAAGGTACAAATCCTCTTCTGATAAATATTGAAGCTGCCAAAGCCAAGAAACCAAACTGGTTGGGAAAGGAGAGAAGAGTTGGGTCAACTGGAAGTTTGCAGGGGTGACAACTGAGGTGCCATCTTGACAAAGACCCCACGAAAGAGTGTGTCCACACTGAATGCCTGCCAAAATCCACGATGGGTCACTTCACACTCATGAGGATGGCTGTTGTCAGAAATGTGGAAATTCACTGGTGTCAGCGAGGATGTAGAGAAATTAGAACTGGAAGGAGCCAAACAAGAGTTTGTCTGCCTGATGTGCCACAAGCCAGTAAAATACTGACACCGAGCTTTTGCAGTGAGGAAAGGCTATTTATTGGTGTGGTGCCACCCGGGCACATGGGAGCTAATGCTTATGGTCCTGAACTCCCCAATGGCTTACAAGTTACGGTTTTTAAGGGCAAAATTTGGGGGAGGGTCTCTGGAGAAGGTGGATGCCTCCGGTTGGAGGCCCATGACGTCCTGTTAACAGATGTTACTTAGTTCCTTATGGTGCCACTTTGTCTAGTCTTATGGAAGTCTGTTCTATGTCAAGACACTTGGAATATGAAAAATATCTTTTTTTCTTATGTTAGAGATTTCATTAGGTACACCTGGTGATTATGTGGTTAGGATAGTGCTTACCAGCTGCTTGTATGCACCTAAACCAACCACTTGTATGTGCATAAGCTAGTGGGGTTGCATTCCTTCATGTCCCTTTGAGTGATAAGCAAGCATTCCTGCCTCCTGGGTCTGGATGTACATGTTCCCTGCCCAGTCCAGCTGTGCCTGGGACGCTATGACCACAATGTCTGTTTTTCCTCTGAATTGATGAGAGGGATGCTGGCTTAGAACCCTGTCACATTGCTGGTGGGAATGTACAATGGTGCAGTAACTGTGGAAAACAGTGTGATAGGTCCTTAAAAAGTGAACCTAGGGGTCTTAACAACTCCACTCCTAGGTATACACCCAAATCGGATTTGAGTAGAAAAGAAAGCAGGGACTCAAATTGGTATCTGTACACTCTGCTCATTATAACATTATTCACAAGTAGGAAAAAAGTAGAAACAACCCAAAATGTCCATCAAGAGATGGATGGATGAACAAAATGTGGTCTATCCATGCAATGGAGTTTTATTCCGCTTTTGAAAGAAATGAAATTCTGACACCTGCTACAATCTGGATGAGCTATGAAGCATTTGGCTAAGTGAAATAAGCCAGACACAAAAGGACAAATACTCTATGATCCCACTTACATGAGGTCCCTAGAATAGTCAAATCCATACAGGCCATAAGTAGAATGCTGGTTGCCAGGGGCGGGGACCCGAGGGGTGGGGGGAAATGGGGAATCATTGTTTAGCGGGCACAATTTCAGTTTGAGAAGATATAGAAGTTCTGGAGATGGACGGTGGCGATGGTTATACAACACTGCAGATGTCCTTAATGTCACTGAACCGTACACTTAAAGATGGTGAAGACAGTAAATTTTGTGTTATGTATAACCTCACCACACACACACACACACACACACACACACACACACACACTGGAGCCTGAGGCAGGAACCTGGTAGGAGAGTGAAAAGCACAGGCTCACCTCGAGGAGGACCAGGGCAGGAGCTGTGTCTGCCTCCTTAATACTCTCTCCCTCGCAGGGGCCCGTCACTAAGTTGTTATCTGTCAACAGCCCCCTCCTGCACTCAGCTGTGTGACATTGGGCTCTGCAAACACGTGATACTTTGCTGCTGGCTCCCTCTGAGGTTCTGCTAGCTGGGGGATCTGGAGGGAGGCTGTGGATATTATGTCCCTTTCTTTAGTGTGACCCATTGCCCTCTCCTGCATTGTTTTCTCCATGTCACCACGGATGTATGCATCTGTCTTGTCTGTCCCCACCTCTCCCACAGTGGGGACTCCATGAGGACAGAGGTTGGTGGGTCTCCCTCACTACTGCATTCCTGGCACTAGAGGGGTACCTGCTATGCCACAGGTGCTCAAGACAGGTTGGCTCTCAGAGCTTCTGGAGCATCTCCTCAGAAGCCCTGGAGTTCCAAAGAGCACAGGTTGAAAAAACACCAGATTAGAAGGGCTCCTGTCGTCTCTGTCTATGCTCTGTGGCCACGTCAAGTTATGAATGTGAATCCTTATCTCAAACAACTGACCTACTCAGACAAAAATAAAGTACCATGCTCCATAGTATGAGAATACTCACCCCAACATTCTACTCATGTGAGCAGAAAATGACTGGCTCCCAGTCTGTCAGAGGTGTCTATATCTTTCCACACCAGCGTGGGAACTTGACATCTACTTTAAAAAAGAAAGTTTTCTTATGGGAAATTTCAAATATAGACAAACATTGAGAAAATAGTATCGTGGATTCCCATGAATTCAGTGCTTAGCTTCAAGAGTTGTCAACGTTCTGCAGCTCATCTCCCTTTCCCCCACTCAGTTTCAGTATCGTCGTTTGTACTTATTGCTGCTGAAGTATGTTAAAGCAAATCCCAATATTGTGTCCATCAGTATTTCAATACGTATCTCTGAAGGTTATTCTTGATCCAGGAAGGGATCTTCTCTGTTGGACAGGGTCATGCCCTTCAGTCAAGCTAATATCCTTGGATATCGAGGAGAAAGGGACGTGGCTAGGTCAGCCATACTGGATGCCAACTGGTGACTTTGCCATGCAGTGGTGGCTCCTCCAGCCTCATGCCCAGGCAGCTCAGTCTCAGGTTCAGGACCCCATCATTTGGTGGGGTGGGGGGTGGGTGAGTAGCTGCTTGATCTGCTAATATAGATCATACACATCTCTCGCTGCTTCTGGTCCCACTTCATCAGATACAACCACACTTAACAGCACCCATAGCATCTTGGTGGCTAATTGGTTAGGAATGATGAGAGGATATGTGGCCCGGCCACGAGGATGCGTCCTGACCAATATCACCAGACTGGACAATGCTGGAAGCTACCACTATTGGAATATCAGATTCCTCTACAAGGAATAGAGATCTCCATTTGTAAAATGTATCAAACAGCAATAGGAAATGCACTAAACCTTTGAGGATGAAAATGGGGGAAAAAAGAGATCGTCATGAGCTCAAAAGACTGTTTGACAGAAGGAAAAATACGTTCATATAAGTGACTTGGAGGGAGTGTGCTGTGGCTCTACCACGCAGCCCACAGCTTGACTTGATGCCAAAGATCCTTGTTTCAAAGATGCTGGAAAAGAGGATGCTCAGTTCTCCCCCCATGGTTCCTTCTCCCCACCATGTTCTCATCAGAACATTTTATGAAATCTATGTTGCAGCTCATCCGAACTCAAGTGTGATCTCTTCCTCTAGGGTTGTGTCTCTTTTTCCTCCTGGGGCTTACCTGAAAGGCAGCTCACTGCCAGGGTTTCAGATCACTTGGTAAGTTCCATGCATCGATTGGCTAGCATCACTCTGACATTGGGGTGGTGTTTTATGTCTAATCACGCTATATTGGCTTTAATAGGCCACCAAGAAACCCTCTCTGCCAAATGATCAACAATTGTAATCTTCCCACCTTTCCCTCTAGACAGGTTCTGGGTAGGGTGGAACACCTCCAGGCTGCAGGGTGGAGCTGGGGTTGATGTTGAGAAGGCTACAGATGCTCAGTGGACACCAAGAAGGCAGGTGACCCAACAGAGGTGGTGATGGAAGGGGTTCTTGGAGGGTTGGAATCCAGGAATTGGGGGTGAGACAGGAAAGTCCTAGAATTGAAGAGAGTTGAAAGACTAGTAGTGGAGAATGGGAGGAAGGAGAAGTGGGAGGATGGGTCTCTGGGCTATTTGGTCCCTTTCTTTGGGGACACTTTAATTACCTAAGAGAATGTGGTGATGAGGTGTATGGACTTTGCACCTTTGACCTGAGTCTGTGTTCTGGGTATACTAGCAAACTAGCTAGTTACTCCAAATGAGTGCCTCACCCTCCATGACTCAGTTTCCTTATCTGTATAGTGGGGATGATTATAATAGTGTTCATCTCATATGAGATTGTGAGGATTAAGTGTTACTATAAGGAAAGCATGCGACTGTGGCAAACAGCAAGCACTGCACATTGTCCATCAGGATTACTTCCAAGCCCTCGGGCCTCAGCTGTGGGTGAGAAGTAGTTATGGATGTAGAATTGGCTCAGACCAGCACCCATGCATTTATTAAACACCTTAGACACACTCTCAACCATATGCCATTTCGCTTTCTCCCCACGGTGAGGTTGCTGGTAGCAATTAGTACTTTAATTCTATATGGGAGAAGCAGACGCTCACAGAGGTTGCTCAGCTCTGAGTCAGACAGCAAGACTTGGCATCGTAGTTTCTCTCCTCTGTCTGCGACCTCTGTCCTCCTCTGCCCCCTTGACCTTTGCAGCAGCAGAGCCATCCCCAAGAGCATGCCTGCAGAAATAAAAAGGGGAAGGCAATGGAGGAAGCAAATGCCGGAAGCTATTTTCTGAGGGTCTGACCAACAACATGCTATTTAGTACTTGTATGGGCCGCATTCCATGATGCAGCTGCTCTGAGGGCACCAGAGCCACCGTGGAGTCAATGAACAGCTGTGTTCTGACCTCAGGAAGCCACTTACACACCTACTGCTGCCCTTAGAATCTCCCAGAGCTCCCAGAACATGGTTGGACCTGACAGAAATCCCATGATGAAGGAAGGAAGCACATCAGAGCCCCTGGCCAGTGTTAGAGCCCTTAAGCCCCTGCCCCGCCCCCCACTCTGAACAAGTCCCTCCACCCATTCATTTATTGATGTGGGAAGGAGAGCGTTTGATTCTGTAAGGTCAAAGCTTTCTTCCAATGAGAGCACCTACATTTCCATCTCTTTATATAAAAGACCCCCGAAAGTTTATACATGTAAGGAAAAGGGGGGTGGGTAAGGAGTGGAAGCCAAAACTGAATTCTTTTTTTTCTTTCTTTAACAGGTTCATGTTTTCTACTCTGTTGTTCTTGATTGTGGGAGTAATTCGAAGTCCCAAGTATGCACAAACCAGTTGGAAATGTTTGAAAAGGGCAGCCAAATGGGTGTTTCTCTTCCAAATAACAAGTTTGATTCCACTGTTGGATTTTTAAAACTTTTGTTTATCTTCACTAATTATTTCACTTTGATTTTAATGCTTTCTTTCTGAGCAAATATTCCTAAATATGTCAAAAGAACAGAGACACAAGATCATCCAAAAACATTAGTCATATAATGTGCTCTAGTGATAAGAGTCCTGGATTAAGGATGGGGAAAGAGTTTTGCCTCTAACCCTGTGTGGAGTGATGATTTTGGAAGCTGTTTACCTCTCTGGGTTTATTTCTTCCTCTCTCATTTTAAATGGGTTAGACTCTCAGGTGGGAAATTGTTATTTTTTAGGATGTTCATCTTCTACTTTCTTTTTCTTCTAGTCATGGGATCCTGGGTTTTGTTTTGTTTCATTCAGGAAACCATACTTTTCCCACCATCATGTGTTTCAGATGGGATCTGTCACAAGCTTGGATTTCAGGGTCTCCTCTATGGCAGTGTGAGTGGGGGAAGGATGCCTCTCGGAGCACAAAGGGAAACAAAATTTTTATATTTTAAAGTAAAAGTGGTTAACACACAAAAGTATATCTTACTCTATGCATTAGGTAGCTGTTGGTGCATAACAAATTACCACACATAGCAGCTTCTTAAAAAACACATTTATAATCTCAGAGTTTCTGGGGGTTAGGACTCTGATCATCACTTAGCTGGGTTCTTGGCTGCAACATCTCACCAGGTTAGAGTTAAAATACTGACCAATGCAGTAGGGTCATCAGAAGCTCTGTTGGAGAGGGGTCAGCCCCCAAACTCCCTTGGTTGTGCCAGAATTCAGTTATTTCTTATCACAGAACTAAGCCTTCAGGTTCTTCTTGGAGGCTACTCTCAGCAAATAGGGGTCACTCATTCATGGTTCTCTGTCACATGGGCCTGTCCACCATGGCCATTTACTTCATGGTGGCTTTTTCAAGGCCAGCGAGGAAGAGTCTAGCATGTCTGCTAGAAAGAGAGTCTTCTACATACTTAGGGTAACTTAATCATGGAGTGATATCCCATCACGTCTGACATACTCTCTTGGTTACAAGCAAGTCACAGGTCTTGCTCCCACATATGAGTGAACCCCAGGAGGTAGCTTTCCTTGAGGGTCACCAAAGGTCAAGATTAACCTGACTTTTGAATGAATTTTTAATACCTTCTCCATCCCATTGGTAAGAACCTCAAAGTCTTAGACTGACACTGCCCTTTTACATACTATGCAATCATCTCATCTTTAGCTCCTTGTGATTTTTTTTTAGTAATGAGTCTCTATGACAAGGTCTAAGATAGATCTGACATTAATGGAATTCCACTCAGTAGTAAGCATTGTTGTGTTCAGTTTCCAGGGCCCTTCCTTTCATTTTGACACCTATGTTTACTGGATGGCCTTCCTCTTGGGCAAAGCTATACCCAGGAGATAAGCAACTGGTTGGTGTTAGTAAGTGATGGACCCCTGTGTTTTTGTCTTTATTCATATGTGGGATTATTCCATTAGTCCGTTACTCCTCAGTGAAATGCCTTTGTCAACAGGAGACCCTGATTTCCAGCTCATGGAATGGATGCGCATATGGCCTCCATTTTTATTATGTCAGAACAGTGGTGATACATGACAATAGGCTGAATTCCATGAATCTTTGAATTCCCATGCTTTCATACCTTCCACAAGCACAGAGAATCTCTGGACTCTCCTTTGAGGAGACTTTCAATATTTGTTCCTCTTATCTATGATTAAACCAGAAAAATGACTCAATTTGGGTTGGGGAGAAAAGGAACAGATGGAAGGCTGTTTGCACCCAGGGAGGTTGAGGAGAAACCAAAACACTCTTGCACGGTTCCATGGACATCTAGAGACCACCTTACAGCTTGAAGAAATAAATTAATATTCAATCAAATAGGAGCATCTGGAAGGTTGAAGGTTAACGGTCATTTTTCAGTTGGGAATATAATTAACAAAGAGGATGATGTTTTTTTTTTTTTTTTTTTAGAACTGCAGTGTTATTTTAAAAGCAGTTTTAGTAGACCTTCCCTTTCCCTAACTTTTCTTTCAAATGGCTACTCTGGCTTTTTAAAAATAACATTTTAATTTTAGAATAGTTTTATATTTACAATTTGTGAAGATAGTACAGAGAGATTCCATACACACTATTTCCCTAACGTTTTGTTCAAATTCTCCAGTGCCCTGCTGCCAGGCTCCCACATTCATCAATACCATGCCCTTAGTGTGTAAGAAGAGAGAGAGATCCTTTTATTCTACCTCCTTTTTAGCACATAACTGGCTCAAAATTTTCAAAGCAGAGAGATTTGGAGTGATGCTAGAAGAGGAAAGGGGAGGAAAGGGGGCAGGCACAATAAATTCTTTAATCATTCTCAGACTTTATTTTAATGGTTAACTTCAGTCTCCTTATCTGCAAATCTTTACAGAAATGGCTAGCAAGTGTCCAGTTGGGTGACCCAGTGCTAGGAACACTAACGGTCATTGTTTCTCAGAAGAATGCTTCTTCTCTTGGAGGTAAATTTTCTGCAGAAATCCCACCATTTATATTCTCCACATTAGCTCAGAATATTCTCTGCTGCAAACTGTGCGGTGGCTGTTCGAAGACTACTTAAGTGAAAGGTGAACCATGCTGAGCTCTGGGAAGAGAATGCAGGTTTCCCCCTTGTCCTGGGAAGGAAAGAGGGAGAGGCAGACTCTCTAGGATGCAGTGGACCTTGGGGCCATTTTTTAAAGCTCATCGCACCTTAAATTCTACTCCTGCAGAGATACCTGGGTGGCTCAGGGGTTGAGCGTCTGCCTCCGGCTCAGGGCATGATCCTGAGGGTCCTGGGACCAAGTCCAGCATCAGGCTCCCTGCGGGGAGACTGCTTCTCCCTCTTCCTGTTTCTGCCTCTTTCTCTCTTTGTGTCTCTCATGAATAAATAAATAAAACCTTTTAAAAAAATTCTACTACTGCAATCAAATCAGTATAGCATTGGCATAAAGATAGACAAGTAGATGAGAAGAATAGAGAGTCCAGAAATAAACCCACGCATATACGGACAACTGATCTTTGATAAAGTTTCAAAGGAAATGCAAGAAGAAAGAATTGTCTTTCTTTCTTTCTTTCTTTCTTTCTTTCTTTCTTTCTTTCTTTCTTCTTTCCTTCCTTCCTTCCTTCCTTCCTTCCTTCCTTCCTTCCTTCCTTCCTTCCTTCCTTCCTTTCTTTTTTTTAGAGAGGGAGGACGGGGAGGATCAGAGGGAGAGAAAGAATCCAAAGCAGACCCTGCACTGAGCACAGAGACTGACTCAGGGCTCCATCTCAGGACCCTGAGATCATGACCTGACCTGAAATCAAGAGTCACATGTTTAACCAACTGAGCCAGCCAGGTGCCCCAAGAATTGTCTTTTCAGCAAAAGGTGCTGGAACAATTATACATCCACATGAAAAAAAATGAACTCAGATCTATAACTTGAACCATATATAAATACTAGCTTAAATTAGATTGCAGACCTAAATGTATAAAACTTCTAGATGAAAGCATAGCAGATCTGTTACCTTGGGTTAGGCAAAGATTTCTTGCATATAACACAATGCATGATCCATAAAATAACAAATTGAAAATTATATTTCATCAAAATTAAAAGCTCTGATCTTCAAAAGATTCTGTTAAGAGAATGAGAAGATATACATAATCAGTGAGGAAATCTTTAGAAGGCATATATCTGGAAAAAAAAACTTGTATCCAGGATATATAAAGAACTCTCAAAACTCAGCAATTAACAAACAACCCAATGTAAAAATGGGCCAAAAGTTTGAACAGACACTTTGCCAAAGATATAAGGATGGCAAATAAACACATGAAAAGATATTCAACATCATTAGACACTAGGGAAATAAATGCAAATTAAAACCACAGTGAGGTAACACTACATGCCTACTAGAATGGCTAAAATTAAAAAGACGAACCATATGAAGTGCTGGCCAGGATGTGGAAAAGTGGAACTCCCAGTTCTGCTGGAAATGTAAAATGTTGCAAGTGATTTTTAAAAATGATTCAATAGTATTTTTAAAAGTTAGGTGTACTTACCATACAATCCATCCACTCCGTTCCTAGGTATTTACTTAGGAAAAAAGAAGACATATGTCCAACACCATGTACACAATGTTCATAGCAGACAGCCCAAATGTTCATCAATAAGTGAATGGATAAACAAGCAATGATTACAACACAACATTACCCAGCAATACACAGGAATGAGTTATTGATACACTGACAAACATTGATCAATCTCAGAATAATTACTTTGAGTAAAAGAATCCAGACTAAAAAGAGTACTGCTGTGTGAATCCATTTCTACGGAAGTCTACAAAATGCAACTAATCCATAGTGATGGAAAGCAGATCATCAGTTGCTTTGGGGGAGGAGGGAGAGAGGGGGATCATAAAGGAGAGGCACAAGGAAACTTGGTGGGGATGGATATTTTCAGTCTCCAGTGTGCTAGTGGTGTAAGTGATGGACACTTACACAGTTTAAGTGGGCATTTTATTGTATGTCAATATGCAATTTATTGCATGCCAATGGTACCCCAATAAAGCTATTTAGATTTTAAAAATTCCTCTACTGAACAAGCGCCAAGAGGTTTTCAGCAAAGCTCCCTTTATCAAAATTTGAGATAAGGCGGTGCCAGAAGTTGCAAACTGAGAGGAGTCACTTGTACGGAATGAGAGGAGATTCTAGAGTTTTATATCTTCTGTGGAGCCAGTCGGAGGCACTGGGAGAGGGGATGAGCAGCAGCCAAGAGCCTGCACTTCATCTCTGAGCTGAGTGTCCTCATCTGTAAGATGGTGGCCATGGGCAACTTGACCTCTAATAACCAGCTTCATGGCTTGGTGGAAATGCCCTGTGTTTTTCCACTGGACAGATCTAGGTTTGGATTCTGGCTCCACATGCGCCTTGACCTCTGCTCCTGGTGGTGCTCAGTTAACATGGAGGGGGAATTATTAACCCTTGCTGCTGTAGGGAGGATCGGTATACCTGGGCTAGAGCAGATATTCAAATAGTGTTTGCTTTCTTCCTTTTCCTCAGCCTACCAAGTGAGAGACCTAAGAAATGATTTTCTTCTTTACTTTTCTGGTACTGAATTTAATTTTTACTTTGAGTCATGGATTCCCTGGAGGGTAGAAAGCAATCCATTTGGTTGGTTCCTCTCCTCAGAGTAATTGTAGTTTATGTCAGGCACAGATGGGGTGAAGGGTCTGGGTCTCATCCTTGCTAGGGTTGCTCAGATGTCTGGATTGGCCTTCGGAGGATGATCCACACAACTTGCAGTTGAGTCTCAGATCATATGACCTCACTTCCCTACAGACCAAGCCCTCCTTCGTTTCCTCACACCCCATTCAGGGGAGGCAGTGGGCACTGAAATGGGAGGCATGAGCCTGAAGACTGCTTGGACACGAAGCCCAGCCCCACTGTTGCCTAGCCAGGGCAGAAACTTCATTTTCACACCTGAAAAAAATGGAAATTAAAATCATTTCACTCATGGGGTGGTCGTGAGAATTCAGTGAGTCAGTGTTTAAAACAGTGCCTCGACCTTGGCGACATTTGTTTTGTCATGTTGGCATGGGGGGGGGGTGCTGTCCGTCCTTCCGCCTGGCTCTGGGTCCCTCCAGGTTCTACCAGGAAGGTGGCTCTTGGCCTCTCTGATCTTATCTCCCCCAAACAATATGGCAGTTCTGAGGGATGAAGAGGGCAAAGCCCAGGGCCCCACTGTACTCAGGGCTTCCCTCTGGGGAGAGGCCCCTAGTCCTGGGGAGAGAGGGTAAGAGCAGAATGCCTTGCTACTCCCCCAACACACACACACACACACACACACACACACACACCCCAATCCCAGAACCCCTCCACTGGCCTCTCAAATGTCCAAGCCAAGGACTACTCCTTTGCTGTCCGCCTTCTGCTCGGTCTAGGGCACTAGTGATGTGGGCACCCTGGATGACTGAACATGGGCTGCTTACACACACAGGGGCATACGGGGTACCCATTGTTCACATCATCACACGTCAGCTTCTGCTTGGCCCTCTGAGGTCTGTGGAAGGACCTGGCGCAAGAGGGAAGTTGCCAGCAGAAGCTTCCTTAGCACCCTGACCACCCCCCCCCCCCAAGTGCTGAAGCTGTGGTGGCTGCATCTGGACAGGGCTGAGCAGGAGACGGACCCACTGAGCCCGAATCCCTCCCAGTGCAGTGGGCTCAGGACATGGGCTCTCCCCTTCTCTGATGCCCTCTGCAAAAGTCAGGGCTCAGTGGGAAGGGGTGACGAGGACCCCTCAGCTCCTACTGCACTCTCTTCTAGGGACATGTCAGCCTCTAAGGTAGCTTAAGGGGTAAGCTAACAACACTTCCAAAGAGAATTCCTTCTGAAAAAACCTATATTGAAGAGCAATGTCATTCTGCCACCTTGTGGTAACATCTTCCTGTGACTTCTTTTTGTTGCTGTGGCTGTAACCTAGCAACTGCTGTGGAGCACTGACTCCCCCCTATCCCCCCACCCCGAAAAGGATAAGTGTTTAAACCTGAACGGTGTCTTATTAACTACCATTGTGCTCTCCCCAAAAAACGGTCAATTTATTTGGATGTAAAATATATTATTAGGATCAATCTTTGAGTCACAGGATACTTAAAATATTCATTCAACCAACATTCATTTTCCATATGCAAGGAGAAGTGCTACATTCTGGGGGAAAATATAAATATAGTCTCTGTCCTCAATGAGCTTAAATTATACCAGAGAATAAGGACGTTTTACATCAATTTCTATATTAAAAGGCAAAAAAAAAAAGTGTTAGGAGCTCTGGATAAATGGGGGATGAAGTGGATGACAGCACGGAAAATTGAGAAAGATCTAATGAGGGAGATCATTTGAGCCCAGGGAGTCACCAAACATCTTTGAGTGAGGGAGGCACATAAGGGATTGGTGTGATAAGAGGGTCAGTGGAGTAGGAATGGAGAGCCGTATCTATAAACTTCTCTGATCATGCATCACTAAAAATCAAACAAAAACAGCGAGTAGGCATTCTACTAAAAGTATTTATAAATGTTAAGCATTTACAGGCATAGCATGTACATTAAAAGCCATATGTTGGAAGGAACGGACGAAAATAAAGAAGAGAAAAGCCCTAGTTCCTCTTGCTTTTCATTGGATTGTCAGGCACACCCCACTGTGGAGGTTGTTGGTGTAGACCGTGTGGGCAGGGAGAGGAGCAAAGAGAATCAGAGAGACCCTTGGGGCTATGAGCACAGTGTGGTAAGACATGATACAGATCTATGTAAGGTGGAGGCTGGATGTGAGTGCAGAGGCAAACCTTCAGAGACAACTGGCAGGAGTTCAGGGTGAGCAAACTGCTAAAGGCAATTCTAGGTTGGTTTTGTTTTGTTTTTAAATCATATACTGTTGGGAAGGTGGTGAACCATTGTGCTGAAAGGGAGTAAGAAGAAAAGTCAGGTTGGCAGGAAAGGTAATGAGCTTGCTTTATGTACTTTGAGTTCTAAGTACCAGTGAAACCTGTCTGGCTTCCATAAGGATCTGGAAATTTATTTTCCCAAGTCTGGAGTGGAGTAGTGTCATTGGATCTGGAGGGGATGGCCGCGTGTGGGAGAGCATGAAGTTGCCCAGGGAAAGACTACAGAGTGAGAAGAGAACAGAACCAGGATCCCCAAAGTGGCCAACGCCAGGGATGATTGTAGCACAGGTTCCCCTGGAAATACCCTTTGTGCTGGAGAATTGCCAGCAGGTGTGCTGGGGAGTGTCTCAGAACCAACACCTGTGACGGAACAAGGACGTGGGATTGGGTGGAGGGACAAGTTGAACTGTGATGTGGTTTCACCAGGCCTCAGCCCATCCCACGGCAGCTCTGAAACCCGGATGGCCCTTTTAGTGATGTGCAGTGGTATGCCGGACTGGTTCCTACTGGCTTGTGGGAGCGACTGTGCGCATCCCCTCCAGCTTCTCACTCAGTGATGTCAGCTTGATCTTGAAATTGGCCACAATGGGAGCATTTACACCATGGAAACCACCCAACATTACAAGCCAGGGCTTTTTTCCTAGAGAACCGGTTGTGAAATATTTACTAGGATACACATGTGTGTCCCTAATGAGGTAAGAGGATGGAACCTTTGTATCTTTGCCTCAACTAATCATTGCATGCAAGCTGCCCCCGGGGAGGGGATGTTACCTCGGTTAGGATAGCTTCCTTCAGCAGAGGACCACACCTGGTTGTGAGCCTTCAGCAGAAAACATTCCCTCCGTCTGGAGACGTGTTAGTGCCTTGACTGTGAGGAGGGAACATGGAGAGCATGCCATCATTCACCACGGCCCACATTCTGTGCAACTTCATTTAGTGACTTCATTTCATCTGGAAACAGCTACTCCAGAGTCTCGTTAGTCTCTTTTTCTGGAGAAACTTGAAAGAGTAAGATTGGTCTCCTTTGCTATAGGTGGCCTTGAGGCCACATGCTATTCATTTCCCTCCTTTTCTATCCATTCTAGATTCCCCTCCCCCCCAGCCAGCAGCTCTCCTGGTCTGGGTAGCTTACCTAGTAGCATGACCCAGATATTCTTCCCCAAGGGTTGGAAATCCTGGTCACCATGCCCTGCTCAGACTGTTGCTGTTGCATGATGTCTCATTACCATCAGAATTGGGCAGGAGAATGCCAAGAGATACCTTTGTGGACCACCACTGTGCAAATCTCTTTTTTTTCCACTGTGCAAATTTATTCTTCATGGCCCTGTTGTAGAAGGACAGACCCTCCTGATGATCAGGGTCAGTTAACCCTGCCGGTAGGATGAATCCTTTTCTTGCCAGCTCATCTCTTGGCATAGGGAGGGCTGGTGACCACTGTAGCCCTGCTGGAGGGATTCCTTCTCTGGGAACTAGGGCTTCTCACCTCACAGTTCCAGGATCCTTTTGGGATCTGTTTATCCAACTTTTACCAGGTATTCCATGTGTAATGTTCTTGCAAGGCTGCAAGAAAATGAGTCTGGTTTCCTCTTTGGTGGGAGTAGAACAGTTAGCCTATGGTTTGGATTCGGAACAGGGACACAGCTATGCTCCCTTTCAAGTGTACCACATAAGTACTGCCCATGGGGAGTGGAGATTCTCCTCTCTCGATAACAAGAAGAGGAGCAGAAAGAAATGTGATGCTTCTGCCCTGACAAGCCTGGTAGGGAGTAATTGGGCCAACTCCAGAACTAACATCATATGCTTGTCAACATCAGGGATGGGGCTTTTTATCTTGTCTTTGTATAATACTTCCTTTTCCATTAATACGTAAAGCATATTCTGTTAAATAAACTATGTCACAGATAATTTGGCATTTTCATCATGGACCTTACCTCACCCCCACCCAGTTTTAGAGTTTCCAGTCCCAATTTTTAAGGTGTCTCTATCTCAGGGGTATGAAATTCTCAAACTTTTAATTCACTTGAGATTAATTTTAATTCACTCAATAAGGGTGGAGAAGTGTAGAGAGGAAAGAAGAAGATTATTTGAACAAACAAGAGAAAGATGTCATCATTCCCAAAATATTGGGAATGATAATAATATGCTGCATGTGTTTAATTGCTTGGGGGATGTTTTTGCCTGACTAGGCTGTTGATCCTTTGATGCTTTTGACTTTCCATGGTGTTTCCCGTAGTTGAGGAAAGGTAGAGGATTGGAGATAGTAATGGTGGACTGAGTCTTCCAAGTCCCGTCAGAGAAAAGTTCACTAATCGCTTGCTGGATTGACTTCAATTTTGTAATTAAGAGGCCATAACAGGATTATTCTTCTGCTTGGTCCAATACTTCATGTTAGGCCGTTTTACCAAATACCTAATCTAAAAGCTTCCTCCTGGCATTTATCTCTCTTTTCTTACTCTGTGCTCAAGAACAGTAATATTCACTCATGTAAGTAACTCATTTACTTTCCTGTTCATTTTTTTATCAACTGTTTTATTGAATTCTTCTTATGTGCACAGCATTGCATTAGTCACCTAGAGGCTGCAATGATGAATGTGTTTCTGGGTTAAAGGGACCATGACTCCAATTGGGACAATACAAGGGTACTTTGTTTCATCCAGAACAGATAGCTTAGCATACCTTCCTAACTATTCTGTAGGTGGCTGGTCTTTTTTTATTATATTATTTAAACAATGTTTATTGAGATAGAATTCACATATTATATAATTTGCCTATTTAAAGTCTATGATTCAATGTTTTAAGTATATTTGCAGATATGTGCCACCATCACCACAGTCAATTTTAGAATATTTTCATCACCTCAGAAGGAAACCCCATACTCATTTACTACCATCCCCTTACCCTCCACCATTCCCCTCCCCGTCCCTAAGCAACCACTTACCTACTTTCTATATAGATTTCCCTTTTCTAGACACTTCATATAAATGGAGTTATGTGGTATGCAGTCTTTTGCATGGTTTCTTTTGCTTATCCTGATGTTTTTGAGGTTTATCCAAATTGTAGCATATATCAGTATTTCGTTTCTTTTCATAGCTAAGTCATATTCCATTGAATGGATGTACCACATTTTATTTACCCATTTGTTAGTTGGTGGACATTTGGGTCATTTCCATCATTTGGATATTATGAGTAATACTGCTATTAACATAAGTTTGTTTATAAATGTTTATAAATAAAACACATAGGTATTTTCAATTCTTTTGGGTATATACCATGAGTAAAATTGCTGGGTCTTATGGTAATCATTTGGGAAATTGCCAGACTGTTTTCCAAAGTGCCTACACCCTTTTACATTCCACTAGGAAGTGTGTGAGGCTTCCATTTTCTCCACCTCTTTGTCAACAGTTGTTGTTATCTCACTTTTGAATTTTAGCCATTCTAGTAAGTGTGAAGTGATATTTGGTTGTGATTTCGATTTTTGCATCTCCCTAATGACTAATGATGTTGAGCATCATTTCATGTGCTTATTGGCCATTTGTATATCTTCCTTTGAGAAATGTCTATTCAGATCCTTTGCACATTTTTAAATTGGATTATTTGTCTTTTTATAATTGAATTGTAAGAAGGTGTCTGGTCATTAAGATGAACTGATATTTAAAGCAGCATATCCCAATTGGGGGTCACATGGCCCTTAGGAGTTTCACATATACATGTTATTTTAAAATCTTTCCTCCAAAAAGTGTACATACACCAATCATGAAGTATCATAGTGAATTTCTTTCAGATTCCTTTTTTTCATTCAAGAAGTATGACAATCCAGGGCACCTGGGTGGCTCCGTCAGTTAAGCATCTGCCTTCAGCTCAGGTCATGATCCTGGGGGTCTTGGGTCAGCTCCCTGCTCAGGAGGGAGTCTGCTTCTCCTTCTCCCTCTGCTCTTCCTTCCCACTCATGCTCACTTGCTTTCTCTCAATCTCTCTCTCAAATAAATAAAATCTTAAAAAAAAAAAAAAGAATTATGACAACCCAGAGTGGTCACATGTGTTATGTCATGCTCAAATGGAGCTGATGGCTTCAAGGCTTTCAGAGATCGATCGATGGCCCCATCACAGTGGACAGAGCCTTGTCTCAGGCAGAGTTGGTTCCTGACCTGGACATATCCAGCATGCCATAAGCCTCAGATAAGAGTATAAAGTGACAGGTCTAATCTTAGTCCTTACACCCTATTCCTATTTCTACACTCTAGCATCCTGCATATACCCGAACCCCTCCCTCCTCCAAACCATAGATGCTACTTCCTTTCCTAATATGGAAGAATATTAAAGCTGGTATAAGTGTTATCTTCTCTGTTTTTTTTTTCTTTCTAGTATATGTGTGCCTTACCCACTCCCATCTCTCCCATGCTGTCATGATATGCGCCTCCTGTGAAACCTTCTCTAAATCCACTGAGCAGAATTAGTCATTTGTAGACTTGGACTTCCGGTGCACTCTCTGGAGTCCTTTGTTATGCTGCTTGGTTAATTTGATTGCTTATTTCGCCACTTAATCAACAAATATTTGACAGATGCCTACTACATGCAGGCGATGTGCTAGCACTCTAGGTACCACTGTGAGCACGATAGACAAGATCCCCACCCTCATGGAGCTTAGAGTCTAAGTGGGAGCAACAGATCATAAATAAACAAGTGACTCTAAAGCGTGAAGTGCTAGGAAGTGGAGAAGAGAAGCGTGCTGAGATAGAGAATAAGATGTAGGGAGAACAGCTATTTAGATCCGTTGCAGCTGGCCTCACCAAATTTGAAAAGGCGCCAGTTTCCTCTGCTGGTGTGAGAAAGAGTGTTCCTGGCAGAAACAACTGTATACACATAAGCTTTGAGTAGGAAAGAACTTGGCGAGTGTGCCATTCACAAAGGGGACCAGTGGGACAAAAGCTTAGTAGGGGGTGGGGTGGAACTAGAAGAGGAAGAACAGATTCATACTCTTGTAGGTCAGAGGTCAGAGTCTGGATTAATTTACAAGTGCAACGGGAAACAATGATAGTATTAGCAGGAGATTGCCATGACCCTGTAAAAGGCACAAGTTTCTCCATCCACAAACACGGGTGTGCAGAAATGTAATTTCTCTAAAACCAAATTCAACTTTGCTGACAACTTTTCATTTCCTCTGAAGGAGAACTTCATCTTGCCACAATTCAGTTGCCTCTAGTTTACAGCAGCCTCCTTTAGGAAACTACTAGGTTAACTGGGGAGTCTTTCCGACCTCTGTGCCTTCTTCTCTTTCCCCAGGTGGTATCTGGGTTTGGGGGAGGCTCCCCACCATCCTGCTGTGGGGAAGTGCTTTATGGTCCTCAGTGATCTTGTTCCTGCTGGTTTCCAAGAAGGTGCACCATTTTCCAAGGGCACCTACACTGGGCCAGCTTGGTTGGTCTCCATCCCAATCAGGAGAATCCTTTTGAGACCCCTCGCTATTTTGGCCATCTCCTTGCTGCTCTGCCCTCTTGTGTACTATAGGGAAGGAAAAATTTTCCTTCTACCCTTGTAAGTTCTTCGGCTGACCTAATAATTAAATCAACATAAGACAGCTTAATAGGAGAAAAACTCATTTAATTTTGTATGTACAGCACCCCATAAAAATATGAACCCTAAAGGCAGGTCGGGCCGTTGAGGTTTACATGCCCTCCTGAGCTAAAGAATGGAATAGGGCCTAGGGCTTGAGAGGGCAGAAAGGTAATTCATGGGACATAAGGAGAGCATATGTTGGTAATTAGACGTCTGCCCTGGCATACAGATAAGCTGTTTAGATAAAAGTTATCTCTGGTAATAGCCCTGTCTCTGAGCTGGGCACCCTATCTAAATTCTTTTAGGTAGATAAGGGAGAGGTAAAAGTTTTTCTTGAATCTGTTGGGCCTTGATTGCCTTCACTTAAAAATAATGTGCATGCTAAAAAGGCATATTTTGAGGTTATGCATTCTGCACCCTTTCAAAAGCTTCTCTTGAACGCATCAGCCTAAACACCTTGGCATTGCTACCCAATCACTCACCCAAGTGTCCTGTGGGCATACAAATTGTCTTTGGGGTTTGCAGCCTCATGGGCTTTGCCCTGAGAACCAGGCATTCCTCACTTTATCTGAGATTTCTCACTTTTTGCTCTTCTATTGTAGCGCTGGCCCAGGAGTACGGTGCTGGGCCCTTCCCGGAGACCCCCAGAAACTAAAATATTAATGATTCTCAATTTTCTTCTCATCTACAGGCTTAAATCTGCCTTTCAGGTGAGAAATGGCTCCTGTGCAGCCTGAAGGCAGAGTTACCCTAGTCCTGGGGGAGTGTAACAGGTCAATATATTCCACCTGGTGCGTTGAAAACTGCTTCCCTCTGAACCTGACTTGGTTAAAAGTGAGATTTCCCTTCATCTGGCCCAGTCCCTGCCCTTAGGATGCTCACCTCTACAAACACCTCTGTCCTCCATTCTAGAAGTCCTAGAGGATGTCGGAGGGTCCTGGACTCTCAAACAACAAACTGGGGAGTCTTAAGTAGAGGCACCAGTCAACTAACACCAGCTCATTGGCAGGCAGGAGACTGGTGGTTGTCTGTGAAGCACAGCCAGAGACTGGTGGTTCCATCTCTTTCAGACAAGCCCCCTCCAGGCTTTGTCCCAGGGACCCACCCCTTCCCCTCTGCTTCTGAGGCCCCAGCGTATTTTCTCTCAGCTCTGGGAACCAAAAAAACCAGCTCTGTAAATCTGCATCTGAATCCAGAGGCCGTTGGCTCTGGGGCCTAGCAGCCAAGTATTTACAAACTGTTCTTGGTCTGAAGTGGGTGACTCAGGCCCAAGGCGGGGAGGAGGGGCCCCAAGTCACAAGGGAAAGAATTTCAGGTGGGGATGGGACTGGCAAGGGCTTTGAAATCTGATTCTGGAATGTTCTAAACATTCTAAAATTTCCCAGTGGTGGGCGCCTAGCAAGCAGAGGACTGAGAAAGGCCAGTCAAGGAGGCTGGTGAGGATGGTAGCTGGGCGGGGGTGGCCGATTTGTTTTGCGTTTGGAGAGCCTGCCATATTGTGGTGCTTCTAAGTCAGGGACCTTATTTCATTATTTCCAGGACCCTTGGAGACGGGTCCTACCCATTTGTGGAATTTATAAATTCTCTTTCAGTCTGTCAACCTTCTCAACCTTTCAACCTTGATTATATCCTTGTTCTGCCAAGGGCTGTAAATTCCATATACATTTTGATTTAATGGCAACAACTAGCCAAAGAAAGCAGATGTCTCTTGTAAACACATTCAGGATTTATTTTGTCTCCAGAATAGACATCTCCTGAGCGGATACCTCCAGGAAGGTCCTGTTTGTGAGAGATTAGACCGTTGACGAAGCCTGTGTGATTAAGGGGGAATGTGCATTTGCTGCTGTTTCTCAAGAGGCGTCTCATTTCTCCCTTAAGCCTAAAGCCAGCGAGTTCCAGAGCTCAGGAAAACCAGAGTCCGATTAGCCTTGGCAGAGCCCACGCAAGCTGTCTCCCTCGTTTACCAAAAAGGAAAGCTCTGCTGGAGGGATGCCAAGGTCAATGAGACACACCCGTGGAGGTTGTATGCCTCCCGCCAAGATTTCCTGTCTCTTTGGTGGCAGATCTGCCCCTGCTGTGTGGACAATCTTCCCATCTGCACTGAGTCTGTGGGACAGGAAAACGTGAAGCAATAATTTATATATAATTAGCTCACCCCACCCAGCCTTTTCTAACTCCTGTAACCACGACCCTTAAAGCATACTCTTGGGAAACAGAAAATCATTGTAAGGACCGCTCAATGGGACCATTTCACAAATTCTGGAATAGAATTGTTTGAAAGCAAAGCCCAGCGCTCAAGGTGGAAAATGAAATGAGAAGCAACGGGACAGTTAGAAACAGCTGGTTTGCAGGGACCATTTTCATGAGTAGTGGCCTGTTGTTGGACATTTTTCTTAACCTAAAAGGAAGATCGACTCTTCCATGAGTGTCTGTAGGCCTGTAATCATCAACATAATTTTCAACAGAAATGCTGACAAGGCTTACTGAAACGGACCCATCAGAAAAATGTATCCTCAAATCAAAGGGCATCCTTACCACTGCTTACGTGGCTTTATAATGAAGAGGATGAAGATAGTGGATGACTTGGGGATGAATGCATGTAAGGCAATGTTACCTGGTGCACTTGCAAAGGTAACACAGAAGCATCTAGATCCCAGGTTCCCAAACCTTTTGGTATTGGGTGGGACTCACTCTTAAAAAGTACTGGGGGTCCCAACATTGTTTCTTTTTTTTTAAATTTTATTTATTTTTTTATTTTTAAAAGATTTTATTTATTTATTCATGAAAGAAACAGAGAGAGAGAGAGAGAGGCAGAGACACAGGCAGAGGGAGAAGCAGGCTCCATGCAGGAAGCCCGACGTGGGACTCTATCTGGGGTCTCCAGGATCACATCCTGAGCTGAAGGCGGCGCTAAACCGCTGAGCCACCTGGGCTGCCCCCATTGTTTCTTTTTTAAATGTGGATTCTATCTACTGATATTTTCCATATTCAATTTTTTAAAGATTTTAAAAATTTATTTTAGAGAAAGAGCACAAGCAAGAGGGGCAGAGGGAGGAGGAGAGACAATCTCCTCCTCTGAGGAGGAGCACGGAGTCCAATGCAGGGCTTGATCTCACAACCCTGATATCATGATCTGAGCCAAAACTGAGCACGGAGTCCAATGCAGGGCTTGATCTCACAACCCTGATATCATGATCTGAGCCAAAACCAAGAGTCAGGCACTTAACTGCCTGAGCCACCCAGGCACCCCAGATATTTATCATATTCAAAATTAACACTGAGAAAATTAAAAAACACAGGAATCCCCAAACTCTCTCGCCATCAGCTGAGACAGATACATCATCACACCTCAGGTATCCTTTGGAAAATAATACTTTACAAGTGAAAAAGGCAAAGCACATCTTATTTTTTATAAAAATAGCTTTGACCTCCCAGACACCTTGAAAGGGTCTCTGGTCCACACTTTGAAAACCTCTGATATAGAGAAATGCACCCCTTTGGAGACCACTGAAGAACTGAATTCTGTGTTCAGGGGATACTCAATTAGTGTTGTTTAGTTTTCGATCTATAGCCTGAAGAAGAGGGTGCAGCGCAAGGTGGAAAAGAAGATCCTCATTTTACAGGGGTTAAAAAATCTGTTCCCCAGAACAGGTTTGTAGCCAGTTAGCAGCAAAGTTGAATGCCAACTTTATTTCTACTAATTCTTGTGTACTTTTTTTTAAAAAAAGATTTTTTTTAAAGATGTTGCTGCATGGAGGAATTTTTTTTTAAGATTTTATTTATTTATTCATGAGAGACACACACAGAGAGAGAGAGAGAGAGAGAGAAAGAGAGGCAGAGACACAGGCAGAGGGAGAAGCAGGCTCCCCGCAAAGAGCCCCATGCGGGACTTGATCCCAGACCCTGGGATCACGCCCTGAGCTAAGGCAGACGCTCAACTGCTGAGCCATCCAGGCGTCCCTTAGTCTACTTTTTTATGTGCATTCAACAAATGTTTCGGTCCCTGATATTTAAAAACTGTCACAAGGCACTGATGAGAGAAACATTCTCTGAAGGCCTGATATATGAGGGGAGCCAGTTTAGATTTCTTTCTAAGTCAACAGGACTGTGTATAAATTTTGTTTAAACCAAAAGCCTGATTTATGGCTGCCGCACATGCACTGTACGTCTGCTTTGTGAATGAGCTGTCGAGAGGAAAACCATCTTGTCCTTGACATATGGACCAACGCTCCTACTCCCTGCATTCCTTTACAATAAAACTTGTGATTCCTGCCTATATGCTCATCTATAATCTTTAGAACTATTACAAGATGTAAAAAGTATATAACCCTGTAAAAACTGTTCATTCTCTGGAGCACCTTCTTCTCTGTGAAGAGCATGTTCCCAGGCAGCTGTCCTAACTTGAGCTCGAATAAAACTCTCTTTCTTACTTGTAGAGATTCTAAAAGGTGTGTTCAATTTGTATCGACAACATATACCATTTATTGAGCACTTAATGGGTATGGAGCATATGGAAGTTCTTTGTCAACTGCTCTCTGTGTGTTGAGGACAGTGCTGGGCACTTTATAGCTATTTATTATTACTCGTATTTTACAGATTAAGAAATAGGAGTTGGAGAAGTAAATCATCCAGATGGCCCAGCTAGAATGTAGGAGGGCAGGATTTCAAACCCAGGCTGCCTTTTTGAAAGTCCAGGTGCTTACCCACAGAACCATATTGTATCTCATAAACAGCTCTGTGCACTCAAGGGTCTGTGGGAAAAGGTTGGCACATGTATTCACATGTCCCTGGTCCATCTCTATTGTTACATCAGTCCAACATCTCTGGTGAGTATTGTTGTGTGCTTGGCATTGTGCTAGATCCTGTGAGGGGCACAAAAAAATATGTACCGTCAATAAAATGAAATAATAAAATAAAATAAAATAAAATAAAATAAAATAAAATAAAATAAATAACAGGCCCAAGGTGAAGTCACTTGTCCCAGGACAGAAAACCAAGACTTAATTGCAGTTTCAACCTCTCCCAGGAGTGGATTTTAAACCAATCGATCTGAAATTTCTGGTTCAGCACTAGGGAGTTCATCTGCCTGATAAGACCCCTTCCCCTTCCCCCTAAGGGAAGATGACCTTGACTGAAATGATCCTTTCTTCTGCTGATAATCTCCTTGTCCCACTCCCCTTCCTGCCTATAAAATCCTTCCATCTTCCTTAAAGAGCTCCTCAGAGCTCTTTTCTACTCCCTTCATGAGATGTTCCCCAAGTCATGAATATTGAATAAAGCCAATTAGATCTTTAAACTCACTCAACTGAGTTTTGTTTTTTGGCAGTGGGCACACACACACAAAATCATAAAATACAGCTCCTGTCTTTGAGTTTGCCAAAATAAATGCACATTAATGGAAAGTTAATGAACGATACAAGTTAATTAGTTATGGCAAAGGCCAAACGAGAGGAGCGTTCTTGGCATTCAGAGTGGGGATGCCAGGGGGCCCAGAGGGGTCGACCAAGGCACAGCGGAGAAAGGAGAGTTTTGTGCAAGGCTTAATAAAGGGAAGGTGTTTTGTTGTTTTGCTTTTGGGTTTTTGTTTTGTTGGGGTTTGTTTTTGTTTTTAACAGAAAAAGGAATGGGATAGGAGTCAGGAGCTAGCCTTCAGTTGGCGTTCAGGTTCTGTCACATGTAAATTTGAGCTTGGTACAGAGCTTCTTGGGTTTGAGGTCTGTGGCAAGCAGGGAGAGCCCAGCCCACCAGACTCCCCCTGGGCAGCTTGCCTCCTTCCTCACTCATGTTCAGCATTTGCGTCTCCAGAGTCCTGCTGCCCAATGTGGCACGCCCACCCTTGGAGTGGTCTCAGCCAGGAGCCCTGCATAACATGAGCTTCTGGCAGACTCAAAATTTTCAAGCTTTTTGGGTTGAGTTGTTTTCCCCAAATACCCTTTGTAATCCTCCAGGTGTGTATGCACCTCCAGGTCCCCCACTTTCTTGTTCTACAGCCTTGGGCAAGTTTCCTTACCCTCTTGGGAACCTCAGTTTCCTCACATGAAAGATGCAGATAATAATGTCTTACAAGGTTGCGATAAAGGTTAATGACTGTCAAGCACTCAGTACCGTTCTTCAGACGTCCTTGGTAGTTGGTAAATTAGAACAGCAACTTATTGACCACCTCTGGTATACCGTACCTGTGACATAGTCACAAGCAGCACAGGTTATGAAATGTTATATTGGATATATTTATTTCCTTGTTACATATTTTCAAATCATCACAAAACTGGGTCATCATGGAAAGATAAAAAAAGCAATAGAAAAAACATACTGCTGGTTGTGCTAAATCTCCAGAGGGAAGGAGAGAGAATAAGACTGTTTTCACTCTGTAAGGTACTCGGCATTTTTTATTTTAACAAATAACCACAAATCCCTGGTTATACCTTTTTGATCTGAGAGAATATTATTTATGAGGACTAGTAACATCTAGTATGTAAGAATCTACTTAGGGACAGAAGTTGGATAGCCAAAGAAGACGAATTGTTCACTCCAGTCTGACATCCCTCAAACTCAAGTTTCTGCATTGCTACTTTCCAGAAAAGGAAGGGGGGGGGGTGAGAGAAAGAGAGACAGAAAGAAAGACTGCTTTGTAAGCACCTTCACCAGCCCCTGTGGTTGTCGTCAGGATGCCACTACTTCATCACTTTGACAAGCTAATAATTATTGTTGGTTTCTTTCCACTAAGTTTTTTCTTATGTGGGTTGGGAATCTCAATCTAAGAGAAGTGATAGTTTGCAGGGGTTTTTATTTATTATTATTATTGAAGAGAAATGAAGGGCTTTTCAATGGAATACGGGTCTCAAAGGCATGTGTATACAGTCAACATGACTGAGACCCAATGATGATTGGGGGAGGGGTTCTTGGCAATTATTTCAATATTAGCAACATTCATATGGTAGAATTTAAACTTAACACGCCACAGTCACACACATCTGTCCCACTTATATTTCATAAGTATACTTGATGAGGTTTCCACTTAGGATGACTTTAGCTGAAATAACAGATGATCCAACCCAGAGTTTATAAGAGAGAGGTTGGAAATTTCTTTTTTTTTCAAAGATTTTATTTATTTATTCGTGAGACACACACACACACACACACAGAGAGAGAGAGAGAGGCAGAGACACAGGCAGAGGAAGAAGCAGGCTCCCTATGGGGAGCCTGATGCAGGACTTGATTCCAGGATCCAGGGATCGCGACCTGAGCCAAAGGCAGACGCTCAAATACTGAGCCACCCAGAAGGGTGAAGGTCCCAGAAGGTCCCAGAAGTTGGAAATTTCTTTAGTTCTATGAAAGGAGGTCTAGATAAAGGCTTCTCTCTGCCATCCACATTGTACAATTGTTCTAAAGCTGTTAGTGGCAATTCAGCTTGTAGTTTCTTGTCCATGATTCGGGTACCGAGAGGCTATCCTTGTGCAGCAGGATTTTTCTTTTTCTTTCTTTTTTTTTTTTTCAGGATTTTTCTAAGAGCAAGGTTGTTGATTGCCCTGAAACTTCCAGTAATCTTCTCCTCATGTTTCACTGGCACAGAATGGCTTGGGCATGCCCATTTCTGAGCTAATATGGCCCAAGGGATCAACATCTTAGATCGACTTAAATTAATCAGCTGGGATATAATAGGTATCCAGCACTCAACTATAACTTTTTTTTCATGTGTTTGTTTTCTAGATTGGGGGTTGGCAGACTATATTCCTTGAAGCAAATCTGGCTAACTACCTGTTTTTGTAAATAAAGTTTTATTGGAACATAAGCATGCTCATTTGCTCATATTTACAGCTGCTTTTATCCTGCAAAATTGTGTTGAATAGTTGTGTTAGAGACTATGTGGTTCACAAAACCTAAAATACTGGCCCTTAATAGGAAATTTGTTGGCCCTTGTTCTAAATGAAGGAAGTGGAGTTGAGGTTAAATGACCTGTCTGAAGTCAAAGAGCTAACAAGACACAGAGGCTAGATTCTAACCCATATGCCCAACTCTTGCTACCCCCAGGAACTTGGAAAGAATTTCTTGGGATAGGCTTGCATTTTTTTTTTTGTGATGTGTGCCAATTCAGCCTCTTATACACAGCAACATTGACATAGGCTTGATGAATAAATATGTTAATAATGACTAATACAATTCCTAGAAACAATGAATGAATTCACAGGCTACTATAAATAAAGGAATAGTTTGGGGCATGAGAAAATTGAAGGGATATTTTAATATCCATCAAAATAAGCTTGACACCCCACTTAAGAATACAGAAACACCAACTGGAATAGGATTAAAAATTTTCAATGACCATGGGGTTAAAATTAAGGATTTTCAAAAAATAACTTCCCATAGTTGAAATGTTGATTCACATTAATTTTAAATGAAGGGAAAACAGTGAATGACTAAATATAGTATTCATAAAAAAGACACAACTATGATATCTATTTTTTCTTTATTATATTTCAATACCCCCTCCTCATCTTCCTCTCTGACTTTCCATGGTAGCCAATCTCCAGGATGGCCCCCAGTCACCTTCACCTTCTGGCATTATGCTTTCCTACAGTTTCCTTCCATATTATATAGGGTTGGTCTTTGTGCAGTGTTAAAGTGTGCAGCTCTAAAGCTTTGCCACAGGGGCGCTGCAACCTCTAACTTAGCTTCCCACATTGCTTGCTCTGGTGGAAACCCAGTCACTGTGCAGGGAGGATGCTCAAGGGGCCCTGTGGAGAAGCCCCCATGGTGGGGAACTAGAACTTCCAACCAACAGCCACGCCAACTTGCAATCCATGTGAGTGCCATCTTGGAGGCAGAGCCACCTCAGTCAGACCTTCAGATGTTGACAATCTTAGGAGAGAGCTGAGCCAGCCCTGCCCTGCTCACCCACAGAAGTACGGGAGAACATTAATACCTATTGTTATTTTGAGTCGTGAAGTTTTGGGATGATTCATTAAGCTGCAGTAGATAACTAATATGTTTCATCCATATTAGGTCAAAAGAGTGGTGGTACATGGGGTACACAGGTCAGAATGAAGGATTAGCCATGAAATAAAGGACAAAGAAGGAGGCAAGTAAGAAATAAAATAAAGTGAAAAGAAGGAAAAAAGAGAGAAGATATGTCCAGGTTTATCAGAGAAGTACAAGTTCACTATTTAGATAACAAAATAGGTAACTTTTATGGAGCACTTGCTTTGGTCAAGCACTGTGGTGGAATCTGTTAAGTATGCTTTCGTTAGGGGATCATAGACCCTGATTTCTTTGGTTAGAAAATTTGCACTTTAGCAGAAGGGAAGAGGGAAAAGGAGGGAATAGTAGGTAGGAGGGCTAAAAAAGCGGGACAATAGAGAACACTGAAAAGAAGACTGCACACAATATGGATTTGTATGGAACTTTAAAAACTTGGTGGGGAAACATTGAAAATGTCTATGCATGTGTTATAGACATAAAACAGATAATTTTCCTCTTCTCCCTATTTCATTTGGTTCCCCGTTCACTCAGTAACCATCTGTTCCAGGTACTGAGCTGTTACTGTTCTGGACACTAGGAGTCACACTGAGCAAAACACAGCCACTGAGCTTGTGTTCTGGGAGGATTTTCTCTTTTTCAATGGATGGTGCCAACAAATACTCAGTCCTCCTACAAGACTGGGGAGCTGTCCTAACTCCTCTCTTCCAACCTCCATAAGGAGCCCCCGAATCTGATGAGTACTTCCTGCTGCTCTCTGTCCTCAGTGTGGCTGCCTTACCTGAACCCTCTCCAGGTGGATCAGTTTCCTGGGGCCGCACAATAAACTATCACAAGGAGTTGGATGGCTTAGAGCAACGGAAATTTCTGAAGGCCCCAAGTCCCAGATGAAGGTATTGGTGAGGACATGCTCCCTTTGAAGGCTCCAGACCTCTCTTCCAGGTTTTGGTGGTTCCTTGGCCCATGGCAGCAGAACTCCAACCTGCACGTGGCATCCTTCTTGTATGTGGGTCCGCCTCCCCCTGATTCCTCCTGGTTCAGTGAGACTTAGAGGAAACTCTGTTTCCTTTGGTTTCCTGTAGGCAAGTATTTCCCTACTTAACACGCTGAGTGGGAAATTGTTTACTCGTGTCTCTTCTTAAATCTGTGAGTCCTTGGAGGAACGGACTGTACCTTCTTTGCTCCCCCAGGGCTGAGTATAGTTATCAATTGAAAAACATCAATATTCAATATGTGTTTGTTGAATTAACTTTACTGTCTTCTCTTGGGATTACACCTTTTGTGGAGAGTGAGAAGAGAAAGATGGTGGCCCAAAGAGTCACCTCGGTCCCATTCTAGTTCTGTGAGAGAATGCACGGAGGTGGAGTCTTGCTAATGTGGATCCAATGGTTTGTTTTTATTTTTTAAAAAAGATTTTGTGTATTTATTCATGAGAGACACAGAGAGAGAGGCAGAGACACAGACAGAGGGAGAAGCAGGCTCCACGTGGGGAGCCCGATGTGGGACTCGATCCTGGGTCTCCAGGATCACGCCTGGGCCGAAGGCAGGTGCTCAACCACTGAGCCAAACAGGTGTCCCAGACGGTTTGTATTTATTCACGAGCTCCTAACTCTCATTGCAGGGAACATTACAAACTAAAGGAAAGGCAGCCAGAGAATGGTTTGTTTAAAAGGGCACTTCTATTCTCTCATCTCCTCACTTCCATGAGGTTGTCTTGCTTCTTAGTAGGACAACCTAAAGAATGGATGTCTTTAAGCTAAGGACTTGACTTTCCAACCACCAACCTGAAAGTAGAGGTTGCCCACAACACACCCACCACCTTCCATTTTCGTATGTGCTTCTTATAACTGAACTCCACACCATCCTCACGTGGAACTTCACAGGAACTTTCTCTTCCCTCTTGGCTCTTGTGATTCCTCTCTGTTCTCTTGCTATACCTCCATTCCTTTTCTGGTGTATCCTTTCTTCCCCCATGAATAATGGTGCTCCCCAAGGGTGGCAAATTGCCCTTTCCAGAGATGCCCACTCCTTAATAGTTATCTCATTCCACTTTCTCTTCTTGTGGTGTAACTGACCGTCTCCCCCTGAGAACGGGGGTCTAGGATTCCTCCCTTTGAAACTGGACAGGGTCTGGTGACTGCCCTGATCAACTGCGCCTGACCAAACTGGTGTTAATGTGACTTCCAAGTTGAGTCCACCTCTCTCCCTCTTCTCCCCCTTTCTCTTTCTCTGTTTGACTTGGAGCCCAGCCACCATATTTGAAGGAGCTCGGGCCACATGTGGAGGCCACACACAGGCACTCCAGCTAAAGTCTCAGTCAACAGCCAGCACTGACCATCAGATGTGGGGGTGAATGAGTGTTCAGATGACTCCAGCATGAACCCTTGAATCTTCCAGCTGAGGGCCAGAAGTCATGGAGCAGAAAGGAGCCATCCCTACTGGGCTCTGTCTGAATTCCTGACCCACAACAACTTGTGAGAATTAATAAATGATGATTGTTATTTTAAGTCACCACATTTGAGGGTAATTTGTTACATTCAATAGATCTCTAATATGCCAAGAATCTCTTTTTTGTTCTTTCCCTGGGTGATTTCATTTACTTTGCTGATGTCCAGTTATCTCTCCCATCACCAGCTCTCTTCTCTTTGCAAGTGTCTCCTCCATACTTTCTTCTGGGTCCAACTTCTTGTCCATGTTCAGCATTGTACTGTCAGCTTTCTCTTTGTCAGGGTACCTTTCTCTGGGTATGCCTCACACTCACTCATGCACAGAAAGGCACTTAGCCTCTTTCTCCTCAAGTTCATGTGTCTTCTCCTGTTCCCTCTTTCTGTTCTTGGCAGCATCAATCTTCCCATCTAGAAATTTTAATCATCATTGATGCTATCTTTGTTTGTCCTATCCAGTGAGGTGCTAAGGTGTTGCATTGGGTCAGTTGATACATTTTTGGCTATAATACAAAGGCCAACTAAATATGGTATAGCAGTCTGGGTCCAATCAGAAGACAGAAATAGAGATGTTTAATATAGAAAAATATTATTATTTGTTAAAGGTTTTATTTATTTATTCATGAGAGACACAAAGAGGGAAGCAGAGATATAGGCAGAGAGAGAGGCAGGCTCCCTGTGGGGAGCCCAATATGGGACTCGATCCCTGGACTCCAGGATCATGACCTGAACCAACTGCAGACATTCAACTGCTGAGCCACCCAGGGGTCCCTAATACAGAAAATTATTAACTGTGACAAAAGAGCAGCTATGAGATAGGAAGAAACTCTATATGGTACACTAGGGCTGAGGAAGAGGACCCAGGGAAAGACAGGCTTGGAAGGGGTTCAGATTGTATAGGAGGTGAGATTCAGGTGATTGAATTGTAGAGAAGTTCTCTGGATTGGCAAGGCTGGAGTTGGTCTGCAGTTGCAATAGGTCCTCCTTTGGAGTGTGTGTGTGGAGGGTGGCAGATAATCAGCAACCAGTGTCATGGATGTGCTGGAAAGGCCTGAAGAACCTGTTTCCCACAGCATCCCTCCAGGGTGCCTTCTACTCAGAAAGCTTAACAGCATGCTCCCTTTAAAGGAGGACTACTGTAAAAAAAAAAATTCCTTTATCACAGAACATATATTAGAGGTTGCCTTTGGAACTGAGAGGCAATAAATGATTAACTAACACAGATGCCTTAAGCAAATTTATTTATTGTGTCACAAAGCAAATGATCAGATACTGGCCAGTTCCAGAGTTTTCTTGAATGTCAATGTCATCAAAGATCCCGATGTTTTCCATCGTTCTCCCACTGTGTTGGACATATCTTCCCTCAGAGTTACAAAGGGCTATAGCACCTTAAAGGTATCTTCAACAGAGAGCGTTCCATCCACCAAAAAAAGAGGTGGCGAATTTCCTCCTTTGTCTCGCTTAAACAATTTTTAATTTTATTTTTTACTTATTTTATTTAAATTCAATTAGTTAAGATACAATGTAACATCAGTTTCAGTTGTAGAGTTCAATAATTCATCAGTTGTATATAACACCTAGTGCTCATTACATCATGTATCCTCTCTCCACTCACCTCCCTTCCAGCAGCCCTCAGCTTGTTTCCTATGGTTAAGAGTCTCTTCTGGTTTGTCTCCATCTCTGATTTCATCTTGTTTTATTTGCCTCTTGGTCTCACTTTTTATTGAAGAGGAAAATATTTTGCAGAAGGTCTTAGGAGACGTCTCATTAATTTCCATCTTAAGAATTGTGTTTTATGCTCTCCCTCTGATTGTAAGAATGGCTGAGATGCAGGGTCTTAAGCCTTCAGTGAAAGATGGGCTTTGCCAGCACAGAAAAGAATGCCTACAGGAAGATGGTAACCCTACCCACCTCACACCTCTATTCCCATTCCCCCTCCCTCTGGGTAGTCACACTGAACCCAGGTGCCCTGGATAGTGACAAGCCCTGAGTTCTACTCTTGGCCAAATGTTAAACAGTTCTTGAGGAAGGACAAAAGGCTTTCTACTGTCTCTTTTGTCACCTTAATTTTGATACTTTTACAGAAGTCATTTCCAGGGCATCCTGTAACCAGATGGATTTTCCTGAAGGGTTAACCGTGACCATCTCTCTCTCAGGCTCCAAACCTCTCAATAAGGGGGAAGTTTCTGAGTTAAAATCATGGACTTTCATATCGGGTCATACAACCTACACTGAAGTTCTAATTGCACGACTAATTGCACGACCCTGGGCAAGGAATTTAATTTCTTTATGTCTAAATTTCTCATCTTTTAAATGAGGGTAATAAAAGTACCTATCTCATAGGTATGCTATGAAGAGTAAATGATATAATACAAAATGGTTTTTGGCACAGAGTGAGTCTTCAATAGATATTACTTTTGTCAGCTATTATTGTTCCTCACTTTATATCCAATTGAATCTAAATTTCTTAAGCGACCATTTAAAATCCTGTAGGAGCTGACCCCAATAAAATTTTTCCAAACTTACATTAAAATGGATGATCTTCTCTACTGTGTCATGGGCTACTTGAGGGAAGGATTATATTTTATAAGGCCAGGATTTAGCACAATCTTTGGCCAAAGTAGTTTCTCTCTATTCCTATGTGCTTCTCACTCGAGGAAAAGGTCTTGCTCGTTATACAGCTTCTGTCTTTTTCTACCTATGCCTTGCTCTTGCTGTCGTCCTGTCTGCAATGTCCTTTCTCTGTATCCACTGCCCCCCTCACCCCATCCAACTTCCTTCCAGGCTCATCTCAGAAGCAGTCTCTTCCCTGGTGGGTCTCTTTCCCAACTCATGTTTGAAAAATGTCAAGCTTCTGAAAAACGGAAAGAATAGTAAAGAGCACTGATACACTCTTCACCCACATGTGGCAATTGTTAATATTTTTGACATATGCTTTTTTTTTTAAAGAAAGAGAGAGGGATCCCTGGGTGGCGCAGCGGTTTGGCGCCTGCCTTTGGCCCAGGGCGCGGTCCTGAGACCCGGGATCGAATCCCACGTCGGGCTCCCGGTGCATGGAGCCTTCTTCTCCCTCTGCCTGTGTCTCTGCCTCTCTCTCTCTCTCTGTGACTATCATAGATAAAAAAATTAAAAAAAAAGAAAGAGAGATGTGGGGAGGGACAGAGGGAGAGAGAGAGAATCTCAAGCAGGCTTCCATACCCAGCTCAGCGTCCAATGCAGGGCTCAATTTCACCACCCTGAGATGACCAATTCATGACCTGAGCTAAAACCAAGAATCAGATGCTCCACTGAACCACTCAGGCACCCTGATACCTGTTTTCTCTCTATACATATCCTTCTTTTTAGAGCCATATGAAAGTTGCTGACATCATGATACTTTACATTCAGCATGTATCACGTAAGAGCAAGGATGTTTGCCTACAAAATAACAATATCATGATCTCATCTCCCAAAATTTAACATTGATTTGATAATACTATTTACTGTACAGTGCCCCCCCCCCGCCCACCCGTCCGGGAAAGCAGATTACTTCGCTTATTGTTGTGAGGATCAGGAAATTACAATGTGACTTCAAGGTCTTTTATTTAGTAGCAGCTGTAGACAGTACATAAACAAATAGGTATGACTACATTCCAATAAAACTTTATTTACAAAAGATCTCTCTGGCCAGATTTGGCCCTTAGTGTGTTGTTTATAACCCTGATTTGGAATAGTACTCTTGCTTTTTTCGGGGGGGGGGAGTGCCTTACAGAGCATTGACTTTTTAAAAAAGACTTAATTAATTAATTAATTAGAGCATGAGCAGGGAGAGAGGCAGGAGGAGAGGGAGAGGGAGGATCTCAAGCAGACTCCACGTGGAGCACAGAGCCCAACTTGGAGCTTGATCCCACGAGACCATGACCTGAGTCAACACCAAGAGTCCGATGCTCAAGAGTCACTCAGGGGCCCTGAGCATTGCCATATTTTAATTGTCTAAATCAGTTTTCTTGTAGAATGCTTCATAACTGGATTCAGTGGTTTTATTCTGATTTAAATTAAACATCATGATGAGAAGAATATACAAGTGATATTGCTTACTATAGGGGAAAATGATGGAAGACTTTGAAATAGACCAAAAATAACATGGAGCAACCTCAGCTGAAGGCTAAGCACCATCTAATGCTCCCTGCTGTGCTGATTCTATGGGGTTTTGTATCTTTCATTGTCTTTGAGCTATTTTACAGCTTTGGAAATTGTAGAATACTGTTGATAATCTATGATTCTTGTCTTTAGAAATGCAAATTATGTCCATTGAAATGCAATTATTTTTGACTCATGGATAGTGACCAACCCTCCATCTATTAGGCGATTTAACTTCAGCATTCGTGACTACTTGATGTATGTGTTGGACTCTGTCTTTGGATTCCCCTTTGAGTCAATTGTTACACGCTACTCGTTCTTATGTTAATTAATGATTTAAATAACATCTTTAACACGTGTTCATTTTACATCCGCGTCTGAGTCATAATTATACTCTCTTTTAAATATTACCTTTAGCAGTATTTTTCATTGTGTCACTATAGGATGCATAAAAGGTTAGTTCTTCCACATATTGGTGATAGTAATTTTAATCACCTAAGGTGGATCTATCAGATCTTTCCATTGTAAAGGTACATTTCTCTTGTATTCGGGAAATACACTTTGAGGGTGATACTTTGAGACAAAGTGAATATTCCAGTTGTAATAATTTTTCACCTGCTGGTTTCAGTATCCCCTGAAGATCTTTGCCTGTGTCAGTTATAACACTGGAGTTGCAAAACACGTTACCCTTTCTAGATACCCACCGTTGGACACCCGAGCTCCTCCTTTGAGCCACTACCACATTTTCCTTTCTTAGGTTATATTACTCTTTCAAAAGCATGGTGAGTAAGACAGAGACTCGGGGCACTGCCTGACTTGGCTCAAACCCAGGCTTTTTCTTACTAGCTGCATGACTGGCAAGTCATTTCCTCTCTCTTGTCTCAGTTTCCTTATCTGTAAAGTAGGTGCAATAAAGGTACCGTTTTTTAACAGGATCGTGTTAGAATTAAGTGAGCTGCACCAAAGCGCCAGAATGCTCCTTTGCACATTAATTACCTGCTTAGTAAATGTCAGCTGCTATTGGGTCGTAATTATGTGTATTTGCTTCCTTTTTATTTTAAGATTTTATTTATTCATGAGAGACTCCCAGAGAGGGAGAGGCACGGGCAGAGGGAGAAGCAGGCTCCATGCAGGGAGCCGGACGCGGGACTCGACCCCGGGACTCCAGGATCACGCCCTGGGGGCTGAAGGCAGCGCCAAACCGCTGCGCCACCCGGGGATCCCGTGTGTCTGTGTCTGAACCCCAGCTTTGCCACATCTCAGAGTGTCCCTGGGTAAGTCACTCGACCTCTCTGAGTCTGCTGCTCATCTGCCACGAGGGCCCAGCCTCGCGGTTCCCAGCCCCATGCGTCAGTGCCGGCTAGTAGCGTCGGGCACCGAGTGAGGCTTGAGGATGAGCCGTCTCCGCCGGGGGGAGTCGGGGTCGCGGTATTCGCTGTAAGAGGAGGCGCGTGCTTTGGGTTCCGGACTGCAGAGGTCTTTTTACTTTCGCACGGAGCCCAGCTCGGAGCCGTTCGCCTGGTATGGGCTCGAGAGAACCTTTGAACAGAGGAGCTCCCGGAGCCTCGCCGAGGGCACTCGCTTCTCAGCCGCACCGCTGCCGGCCTCCCCTCCGCGCTCCCCCACCTGGGGAGCTGCCCTCCTGCCCGGGGCAAGTGACATCGCCAGGGGCGGCCGTGGGAGGCTCGGGGCGAGCCCTGGGACCCCGCGCCCGGCCCCGCCAGCTGGACCCGCAGCCGCGCCGCTGCGTGACGGCATCCGCCGCGCGGCACCAAGGTCCGACCCCCCCGCCCCCGGCCGTCGGTCGAGGCTGAGGTGCGGGGGCTCCAAGCTGGGGGCCCCGGAGCGTGCGCCAGCCCCCGCCGAGGGCCGCCGCCGCCGGGACGCGGGACGCGGGACGCAGGCGCCGGCCACGCACCTGCGCCCCGCGCCCCGCCGCGCCGCTTCCTGCCCCGCGCGTGCCGCGCTCACGTGACCGGGCCTGGGCGGAGCCGGGGCGGGCGGGGATCACCTGAACAAGGGAGTCATGTGAGCGGGGCGGGGAGGGGGCGGGGCCGGGCGCGGTCACGTGACGCGGTTCCGGGGCCGGGGCCGCCGCCGCCGCCGCCGCCGCCGCCGAGCCCAGCCGAGCCGCGCGCCCCTCGGGCTCCCGCTCCGCTCCCGCTCCCGCTCCTGTCGCGCTCCTCTCCTCCTCCTCCTCGCCTCCAGCTCAGCCTCCGCCCTGGCGGTGCGACCATGTCCCGGGCGCGGCCCCCGGCAGCCGCGCGCCGCTAGCTCCGCGCTCGCCGCGCAGCCCGGGCCGGGCGCGATGGGGGCCGCCGCCGGCCGGAGCGCCCACCTGGGGCCCGCGCCCGCCGCCCGCCCGCTGCGCTCCCTGGTCCTGCTGCAGCTGCTGCTGCTGGTCGCGGCCCCGGGCGCCGCGCGGGCCCAGGGCGCCGACTTCCCGGAGCTGTGCAGGTGGGTGGCCCCGCCGGGGCGCAGGCTTCGCTCGCAGTGCCCGGGGCGCGCGGCGGGGCTGGGTGGGGGGGCGGGGGCGCTCCGGGGGGGGGCTGGGCCCCCCGAGTCTCCCTCCGTCCGGGTCTGGGTCCCGCTGGCCCCGAGGGAAAGTTGCCCGCGTGGTGGCGAGGGACGGGGGACGAGGGGTCGTGCGCGCGCGGGCGGGGGGCGCGGGGTTCCCGCCGCCCCGGTGCCGGCCCGGCGCTGCCCCGGGGGGGGGCGGGGGCGGGGGTGGGGGGCGGGGGGCGCGCTGCCCGGCCGCTCGTGGCTGTCACTAAGTCCGGGGCGGCTTTGTGTGCAAGCAGCCGGGCGCCCCGACCCAGCCGGTGGCGCGCTGCGGGCACCCTCCGCCCAGCTCTTGCCCTCTCACAGCGGTGCGCCAGCGAAAGTTGGAGGACGCAGGAACTACAGCTTTGCTTTGTTCCCACTCCACGTTTTCCTCCAAGTTCCACCAGCGGGACCTTGGCGAGGCCCCTCAGTGTAGGAGGACACCGCACGGGTGGCCTCAGAGTTGGGGGGCGTCGGTTTCACTTGCTGATTGATTTCCTCCCTGTAGGTTTTCCATTTTTCTCTTTAAAGTAGCTTTTCTGCAGAAGGTGACTCCCCCCGCCACCTCCGCCCGGACCGGGGAATGGAGGGTGGTCATCCTGTATTGGCTTTCAAGACTTTACCCTTCACTTCTCCGAGCCTAACTTCCTGTCTAGTTGCTCACATGATGTCATTGTCTCTAGGGTGGATTATTCTAGTGGAGGCTTTCGCTCTGGGAATCATGATTGTATAATCGCGAGTCCCATCGAGGGCTGTGAGTGCCCTGCGCTGGCGAGGATAGGAGTCCCCCGGCTGGGGAACCACCAACCACCGGAGAATTTTCTGACCAACCTTTCGTGGGCTGTTTAGGATGATGGAAAATCCAACTTATACTATTTTTTTAAAAAAACTTTGGTAAAAAGGAAGCAGGATGAAGGGTTCAGAAAGACCAGTGGACCGGCTCTAGCAAGTTACTTCTCAGAATGAAGTTGAGCCCGCTTTGAGCTGAACTTTGAGCTTTTGGCGGGGTTTATGGGATTCTTAGTTTTTCCTTTGTATCAGACGTGGTCTGCTTCGCACCCCTGAGTTTAGGACTTGCAGATACCACTATTCTAAGGAGAATAAGGCTGGGCTCACAAGAGAAATTCCTTGCAAGGTCCATGTTCTTTATTTCTTTTCCCTTTTTTTGGGGGAGAGGGGAGGATGGCAGGCTGGAGAACTTACTGCACATTAGTTTATAGTTAGTTGGCTGCCCTAAGATACATACTACACAGTAATGAGCAGGGTACGCAGAAAAAGGGGGTCAATTTCTGCCAGGTGGAGGTGTGGCTTACATTCAAAGGAAGGAGGTTTTGGAATAATGGCTAATGTGACCAGCCCTATCCATGAGAAATTAGCTCAGCGGGGCTAGTGGTGTCGAAGTCTTGGTCTTGTTAGCAAATTGGAATTTATTTTTGAATAGTTAGGCTTAAAGTTGGCTTCGAGGGCAGACACATATTTAGTGGCTGATGCATGGGGGGGGGATGCTTAGTTTCTACGTGAGTCCTCAGAGCGTCTTGAATTTGAATCTGCATTTGTTAACCTCATTTGCGAGTGGAACATGGCCTCTGGGTCCAGTAGGAAATGGCCTTTGTATCTTCAGCTTCGAAAATGCTAGAGAGCGCTCTAGGGGGATATGCATTGTTAGTGTGACAAATGTGTCTTCTGCAATCTTAGAATATCTTTGAAGTTGGCGCTTTTACTCTTTCTGCCAGATTTCCTTAGGACAGCAAATCTCCCAGTCCATTCAGGGGTGTGAGCTTGCACACATTTATTTTCTCTCTCAGCACTCTGCGGTTTTGCATTGAGATTGCTCCAGAGCTGTGCATAATCTCAACTTTAAACTCAATATTCCGCCAAATGAAATTCTTCCTATTTATTCCCATTTTAAATGAATACCTTGGCTTAAATACTTAAGTTTTTTTTTTTTTTTTTGGTTGGGGGGGAATGTAAAAAATCTGTGTTCTTTTATTAGGTAACACTGGCTAAAAGTTCTTCAGAATGTGAGCTGATAATTTTTTAAATACAGTATGAAAAGTTCTACTTAGTATCACCAAAGCAGGATGTGTTAAGCTGCCTTTTTATTCTATCTCTGAGAGTCCATTTGTTTGAAATGTGAATAGCCCACCCAGACCCACCCCACTTCTCCCAGGAGCATGAAAAGCAGACTTTACAAGTGTTAACGTTTGTGTAGTTTGGTCAAGTGGCGGCAGACCCCAGGTAGACATCCCCTGTAGACCCAAGGATCACATCCCAAATATTTGTAAATTGCTTGTTTGTAATACAGAACATATTTTTCTATTGAGAATCGTCTTGCTCGTTGTGGTTTGGTGCCCAGGGCAGTCACCAGAAACCCATCATCCACACCACAGCTTTGGAGTGCCCAGACACTGCACAGCCTTAATTGGAGCCCTGGTGGTAAATTTTCATTGTCTCTCAATAATAGAGTTGGATCCTAGGAAGCAACTTCTCTCAAGCCCAGCTTTCTAGAACCAAAGAGGGTACTTTTCATCTTTGGTCCCTTAGAACCCACTGGAGGGAAGTCGAGTCTGTTTCAGTCGACCTGCTGCCTGCAGGTCACCAGGTGAGGGCAAAGCCAAGGGCCAGCTCTCTCCTGGGGTAAGGAGGTGGCAGGGGTGTGGTTTCTGGTGTGGTTAGTTATTGGGAGGGGTGAAGAAAACAGTAGAGAACTATTTCAGCAGCAGCTTTAACTATATTTGTGCACATGGAGGAGAGCACAGGTCTCTGAGTTATATACTGAAAAGCAGGGACAGAAAAGGTGATTTTCCCTAAGTGTATCTGGCCCCCTGCAGTACTTATTAGCACACTGTTTCTTAGAGCACCTCGGTCGTCTGTTCTCTAAGATACAAGATGACTGTGCCAGGTGAGACGTGTGCTGTAGAAGTTGGTGTATTCTTAGTCACCAGCCGTTTCTTGGGGAGGGTTGGGGAGGGTGGTGGGGTGGTGGTGGTGGTGGTGCTAGGAGAAGGAACGTGTTTCCTGAGGCCACTGTGCCTGGCTGTGGGTCTGGCGGGTACCGAGGTTCTGAGGAAGGAGGAGTGTTAGTGCTGGTGAGGGATGTCTGGAGGTCAGTGGGGCTGGAGCAGTGAAAGCCAAGTGGCCATGCAGAGTCACCAAAAGTCACCAAGATGCTCTCTGCTGGTCAGTAGCTTTACTTATCACTGTGTGATTTATACCTCAGAAAATATCATTTTACATCCTATGTAGTAGGTGAGTTTCCATTTTATTTAGATGTTAACATCATTAGTGAGTGAGATCTTAACAGTTTGTACTAGTTATAAAATAGTGCACTGGACTGCTTGATCTAAGTAAAGTACTTTATAATTTATTCAGAACAGTTTCCCCCCAATCATTTGGGTACCAATGCTGGAAAGTTTTTATTATATTGAGAACAAGAGAATAATGAAGCCAGCTGGGAGTTGAGGTTGGTTTAGTTGCTGTCTCTAAGGAGATTTTTTTTTCCTGAGATTTTTCTGAAGGAACAATGCTTATATGCTTAATTTGGGCCACATGTTAAACCTGGACCACATCCATTTGTGTGTGTACATTTCTTGCAACAGTAAGTGTGTGTAGAAGCCCACAATTGTTAATTATGGGTACATTAGATCTCATGTGTTAATTCTTAGAAGAGTGTTCCTGATAAATTCCCAGAAAATGAATTCCTGAATGGATTTCACGTTTTTTATCAGTGTTACATGGAAGGATTTTTAAAAGATGGAGTTGAGAAAAATAATTCAGATGTTCTCATCTTTATTTTGATCTCGGCATGTAAAACTATTGAGTTGGTCAGAGGTTTTGTAGGGTCTCAGAACTGGGACTGAGTGACAGGAAGTAGCTCATTACTTTGCAGGTAATGTTCTTTCTCTTTTCTTCTTCTTTCTTCTTCTCCCCGCCCCCCCCTCCTCCTCTTTCCCTTTTCTTCCTTTTTGTTTTCCCAGCCACGGGGATCTGTCTCTTGGTAATGGCACCGGCCATTGTGGTGTGTGAGAAGGTGGAAGTAGCTGAGATTGGGTATGCCTATGGATCCTTTGTGTCTTCCTTATAGCTAACTCAGGACCACTGAGGGACAGAGGCCTGAACTTATGCTTATTATGTTCTCCTCATCTTTAATCCTGGCAAGGTGACACAGGATTCATTTATTCTCCAATAATTTCTTAAGCAGAGGGAACAGTGGGAGAGGCCAAAGCTGGAATTGGAGACCCCAGGAATGGAACATCATGTTGGAAGAAGATTGTGCTGGCCACGACAGCAGCAACCATGACACCCTTCTCATGTTATGTTTGTTAATTTTAAACAGTGTAATCTTCCTATTGGTTTTCCCTTTGATCTAAAAATAATCTAAGATGTTAACTCATTTTTTGCTCTTTTGAATAAAGCTTTTGAGTACTTACATACAAGATTTTGCGTGGACTTGTGCATTCCTTTTTTTCTTGAGTAGATACGTAGGAGTGGAATTGTTCATTGAATGGTGAGTGTTTAACTATGGGGGCTGTCAAACTGTATTCAGAAGTGGATGTCCATCGTGCATTCCCATCAGTAGGATAAGAGTTTCAGTTCTGCGTCCTTGCTAACACTTGGTCTTACAAGTCTTTTTAATTTTGGCCATTCTGGTGGGTTTGTAGTGGTACCTCAGTGCCATCTTAATTTCCATATCCCTGACTTCATGACGCTGAATATCTTTTTTGTGCATTTGTTGGGATGTCTAATGATGAGCATCTTCCATGTGTTTATTGACCATTTGGACAATCTTCAGTAATGTCTGTTAAAACCAGTCTTTTGCCACTCCCCTCTCCAATTTTTCTGGGGGAAGGGTCATCTTAATGAGTTTTAAGGACTCTCTCTGTTTTCTGAGTACAAGTCCTTTTGTAGGTATGTGTAATGTGTACTATGAATATTTTTTCCCAGTTCCTGGCTTGCCTTTTTATTTCCTTGATGTATACTTTGATCAACAAATACTTTAAAATTTTGCTGAACTTCAATGTATTATTATCTTTTAGTGGTTCCTGGTGTTTGTAGCTTAAGAAATATTTACCTGTGTTAAGGTTTCTCAATTTCAGCCCTATTGACATTTAGCCTGGGTAATTCTCTGTTGTGGGGACTGCATTGTGCATGGAGGATGTTAAGTAGCATCCCTGGCCTCTACCCATTAGATGCCAGGAGGGAACCCCTTGCCCCCACCCTGGTCATGACCAACAGAAATGACTTCAGACATTTTAAATGGCCCCTGGTGGACAAAATTACCTCCTGTTGAGAACCACTGATTGACTCAAAGCTCAAACAGATTTTCTTTTATGGTTGTCTAGAAGTTTTGTAGTTTTAACTTTTATGTTTGGCCCTATGATCATTTTTTTGGGTTAATTTTTATGTATGATGTGAGGACAGGGTGAAAGTTTACTTTTTCCACGCATATATCTAGTTTTGTTTACTAATATTTTATGTAGGATGCTTATAGCTTTTTTTTTTAAAGATTTTATTCATGAAAGACACACACACACACACACACACACACACACACACACACACAGGCAGAGGGAGAAGAAGGCTCCATGCAGGGAGCCTGACATGGGACTCAATCCTGGGTCTCCAGGCTGAAGGTGGTGCTGAATCACAGAGCTCTCTGCTGGTCAGTAGCTTTACTTATCAGAAAATATCATTTTACATCCTATGTAGTAGGTGAGTTGTAGGGCTGCCCACTTAGAGCTTTTTTAAAAGTGAGATTGGACTATAATTTTCTTTGCCATGCTGGTCTTGGCTGAATTTAGCATCAAGGATGTGTTTGCTTTGTGGAAAGAGCTAATTAGCTTTTACTATTTTATATTGCCATGGAATAGTTATGTATAAGATAGATGTTTTCGCTTTCTTAAATTTTGGTAGAACTCACCAGTAAAACTATCTGGGCCTGGAGTCTTTGAGAAAGTAGAGTACAGTAGAGGAGTTGTTTTGATTATGGTTTCAGTTTTAGCTTCTTTATGTATCTAGTCAGATTTTCTATTTATTCTTGATCCAGTTTAACCAAAACTGTATTTTCTGGAAAATTGTCATTTTAATTTTGCATTCACATATAAATATGTAGTGTGCTACTCTTACATTTTTGAAAATACTCTTTGTATCTCTAGGTAAATTTTTAAAAACTTCTGATGTTTGTACATTTTTTTCTTCATCATTTTTATTAAAGATTTTTTTACCTTTGTTCACAAGCTCCATCACCATGTATTGTCAATTTTGTTAACTTTTGCTCTCTCCTAGTAACTTTGTCAAAAAGCTTAGATCTTTTATTTTAAATAATTTTACATAATACGAGATAAATTTAAAGCTGTAGGTTTCTTTGTTCCAAGGACTGTACTACTCAGAGCTTTGTTACATAGTTTTTTTTTTTATTTTTATGCTCTAAATAGTTTGTTTCAGGACCTAAATTCTAACTATTTCAACTCTCTGAACTAATTTTTTAGAATCATTTTTTCCCTAGAATGGATCCCTTCCACCCGTGGTGGCTAGTAAATGTGGAATTTATTGACATTTCCCTTGTGGCCTAGCACCTAGTCAAATTGGGAGTGTTCTGTGTTTGGAAAAACTGTTCTTCATTTGGGTCAAAGTTTCTATAATTGTGCTGTTCAGCTTTTCTTCATTGTAACTTATTCTTTGTCCTGCTTGACTTGTCTTTAATACTTTGTATCTGGCTACCACTTAGAGTTCCAGAAGAATGCCTTGTCTCCCATTCCCAGTTTAGCCATTGTGTTGCTCATAGCTCTTAAACTTTTCTGTTTTTTTTTTTAATTTTGATTTCAGCAAGGTCTCTAGTTGATGTATATTCACAGCTGCCTGTGAATCCATCTTTGTGGCTGCCACAGCTTTCATCATTCCTAGTAAGATAGGTTGTAAAGTTTGTTTCTGATTGCTCTATTAATTCTCTTTCCTTGGGCCCAGTTTCTTTTGTTGGGAGAGTTTGTCCTCGTTTTCATGGCGTTGGCGCCCTTTTGATAACTGGTGATTCTTGATTGTGGTCTTGGCGGTAAGTCTCCTTTTGGACATTTGTTGCCTGTCCTAGTGCAGCTGTGCAGGGTAGGGCTGAAAGCAGTTGTTGGCTCTTGGCTCTGAATGGTTTCTGGGGAGTCTGGGGGATGGGCAAGGCGGGCCTCTGGCTGATGCATCTCAAGCCTGCTCTGTGAATCTCGAATCTCTCGAGACTTTTCTGCCCTTCCAGGTATCACCCCTCCCAGCCTGTGCCTGCCCAGAGATATCTGATAAGCCCGTGTTGATCACAACTGGCCAAGTGCAACGTGTCCTGCTTGCAGCTGGACACAGGAGAGCTGGGTTATTGAGTTGGCTGTGGCACATCTCCTTTCTCTGGATCTCAGTTTCCTCCACATGAGAGGGCAGTGGCTGTCTTGGGTTTGAATTTGGACCCCTCCCTTTACTAGTTATTAGGTCTCAGGCCAGGTACTGATCCTGATAGGCCTTAATTTCTGTTTGTGTCAAACCAGGGTGCTAGTCAAGCTTCTAGGGGTGGTGTGAGGATCAGAATTCATTTCAGTGCCTGCCCCACCCTTCATGTTCATCCACTGGGGCAGTGGCGGTGATTCCTTTTTGTCTATAAGTTAGAGTTCCTGCGTTAGCTTCCTGATATTTTTAGCCTGTTACCCTGTACCCCCTGGGCTCTCTATTAGTGCCTTGGGGCTTCTGCCTCAACCAGAGAGCATTTCTTCTTTAGCCACTTTATACATTGGCACTCCACCCAAAGAGTCCTTTTGAGAAAGAAACGTTTCCATCATTTGAAAAAGTCTAGAAACCACTGGGCTGTGTGATTCTCGGGGTCCATTTTGCATCCAAAATTCTGTGGTTCTGAGGTATGCATCCTTCAGGATTCCTCCAGTTGTGAGTTGCAGAAAGCCCAACTCAAATTCCCTTAAACAAGGAGGAGTTTGATGATAGGAGGTGGAGGCTTTGGGCGGATGCCAGATGCCATATGTCAGGCCGGCCCTGGGCCCCTTCCTGCAGCTTTCTTGGCTTGTCTTCCTTCCTGGGGTGGCTGCAGCAGTTCCACCGTCCAAGGAAAGAGAGAGAGCCTCCTTGTTTCTCTCCTGTAGGGGTTAAGGAGCCCCAGCTGACTTGTGCATGGGTGTCAGTGGTCAGCAGGGGCCCCTTCTCTGCCCTCGCAGGGCTTCCCTGGAAGGGGGAATGGGTGCTGGATTGCAGACTGTCTGTCGTAGGTGGGAACAGGGAGCCAGGAGGCAAGGCGGGGGTGGGGTGGGGTGGTGGTGGATGTGCAAGTACTTCCTCAGCTCCACCGTGCTGCTCAGCTTAGACAGCTGCTGCTGGAGAGGATTTGGAGGTGCCCGAAGCCCTGTGTCATCTGCCTATTTTCGTCTCTATGTTAGCCAGCGCAGGGGGGCTGCATGACGGCCAGCCCTTCACAGCGGGGGGGGAAAGGCTGGTTGCTCCGGTCCCGGTCCCCGGGAGCATGAAACTTACCTTTCAGAGCAGCTAGAGACCTTTGGTGGGGTTTTTCTGTTAGCTTTGGTGTGCTCTTAGCTCTGCTGGGGCAGCTGTCCTTGAGCAGACATACGGAGGGTAGCTTCCTTGGATGGAAGGAGTGGATTCTGACAAGTATTTCGGTTCACAGAGGGCGAGGAGAGTTGCAGGAAGTTAGATTGTGAAGGTGTTACTCCTGGTTTTATTTTAACCAATGGAGGGAAAGATGGTGGCATGTGGGAACAGTGGAAGGTGGCCTTTGAAATGTGGTTGCCAGTGGGCGGCCTGGGAGGAAAGTTCAGGAGCTGGCTTTTCTATCAGAGCCTTTGTGCCCGAGCGCTGTCAGTATCTTTCATCTACATGTGTGTGTTGCAGTAATGTGTGCATGCAGAGAGCCCATCGAGGAGCCAGGGGACTGTTGGATTTTGGTTGTGTGTCGCATGCAGTTGTTGCTGTCTGTAGGTTCTCTCCACTCTGCAACCAGTCACAGTTGTAAATGGTGTTTTGTATCGAAAACCAAAAACTTACCCCGACGCTCCCTGCTGTTTGCCCCTGGTCTGAAAATAGAAAACCAAACCACCAAACTGGAAGTGCCGAAGAAGTGAATTCCTAGAAGTGACAAGGGTGCATCTCCACTGAGTCACCCTTGTTGTCTCTCTGAGACTCCTTCACCTGCTGTGAGCTGTACATGTGTTCCTCACCACAAGCAAAGTGAGAAGCCGCGTAGCTCTTTTCTGTCTCAGTACAGTTCGCCTTTGGTTGATACCAAGGGAGGGAAGAGCTATGGGCAGGGCCCTACTATAAGGCAGGACAAACTTTTCCAAGGCCTTTGGAAGTGGGTCAAACTGGGGACCCTGTATCAGGTGCTCTGGCTGGGAGCACGCTGGTGGGGCTAAGACATGGTAGAGGGGCTCTTGTGGCTGGAAAAACATGAGTGTTCAAGGGAACAGAAGGAGGGAACCAGAGGGAAGGTGATGTAGCTGGGTGCCAGGTCCCATAGGCCATTGCAGTGACTCTAGCTTCTATTCCTAGGGAGGTGCGAGCCCTGGGAAGATTTTGAGCAGAGGAGTGACATAGGGTGGGGGTGGCCAAAGGAGGAAGCTGGGTTTTTTTGATAGGCTGGGTAAGAAGTTACAGTAATTGGACCAGGGTTATAGCAAAGGGTGTGGTGAAGAGTAGTCGGAGTTGGGTATTTTGAAGGTGGAGCTGATGGATTTTCTGACGATTGTGTCCGGGATGTGAGGTGAGAAAGACGAGTGCAGGGTTTAGTCGGTGCAATTGGAAGTTGCATTGCAAATGGAATTGCTGTTTTCAGAGATGCGGGGAAAAGCCAGTTTAGGGGGAAGACAAGGAGTTTGGCTTAGCCATGTTGATGTTGGGTTACATCTAGCATCTGAGTGGGGAGGTCGGGTGGGCAGCTAGAGCAGTGTCTTTGGGTTGAGGGCAATGTCCGAGCCTGGGAATGTCAGTTTGGGAGCTGCTGTTGCATAGCTAGAAAGCACTTGAGTGAGTCCTTAGGGAGTGGTGGAGGTAAATTCTGAGGAACCCTGTTCTCAGAGGTCTGCCGGATGCTGGGAACCTGTAGGGGAAGCTGACAAAGAACTGCCAGGGAGATGGGATGAGAATCAAGAGTGCGCAATGTCCTGGAAGCCCAGGGAAGGCAGGGTTGTAGGAAGAAAGTGGTCAAGGTGTGTCACATGTGGAGCACCGAGTACCACGACACTAAGTGACCAGTGGATTTGGCAGCACAGAGGTCTTTGATGAGGATACCACAGGTTTTGGTGGAGAGGTGGGTGAAAGCCCACTTGGCTTTAAGGGAATGAGAGGGCATGATAGGACAAGCAAACAGTAAGTTTGGGGTTTGCTGTAAAGGGATCAGATCAGTGGGGGGATACTGCACTGGCGTGTGGGGTCAAGGGAGAGGGTTGTAAAAAGTAGGATCTATTATAAAAGGTTGGTATGCTGAAGGGAGTGAACCAGCACAGAGAAAGATTGGTGATCCAGGGTGAAGGGAGAGAAGGAAGGAAAAGAGAGAGAAGACACAAAACCTGGGTGCTGTCCCCAAATAGGGGACAGGTCTGGCAGCCAGGGCACCAGGAAGGGTGGGCCTTAGTGATGGGAGTGTGTGAGGACGATGCAGGTAGACTGGTAGATGTGATGGAAATCTGGAAGTTTCTATTTTAATTTCCGTAGTGAAGCAAGAAGCAAGATCTCTGCTGAGGGTGGCAGTTCAGCAAGTGGCTGCCTCTTCTCTCAGGCCATCATTCTGTGCCGGAAAGGGGAACGACACCCCCCCCCCCCCCGGAGGGATTGGGGGCAGCTAAGTGAGTGTTTGCAGACCACTCAGCAAAAGTGTGAGCCATGAAGTCGCTTGATAGATGTTTCCCTTATTCTTCATAAGAGCTCTTGAAGTTGAGGTGGGATAATGCTGTCCTTTTTAAAATGAACTCATAAAGGTGATACCTGTCCTGGCACTAAAGGAGTGCCCTGTGTGTTTCCTTTTCCCAGTTGGGTGTTAGGTTTTGCTGAGCTGTCTTCGCCAGTCTGACATTTGACC